>NC_058376.1:55648636-56269318 GCF_018350175.1 Felis catus
TCAGCCACATCTATGCATCCATGCTGAGTTCTACAGAGCAGTTTCCACTGGGACTTGAAGACCAAAACTGACGACTCTCATCCTGGGGTTAACAGCAAAATTCTTGCTGAGTCTTTGAGGCAGTGGTTCTGGATGCGTAGGGTAGTGGGTTGGGGAAATCTCAGAATGGTGTTCCTTTGACTTTTGAAATCTCTTAGTCAAATTAAGACAATGAAAATCATACTTGTGCTTAATAGGCAAGCCTGTTAAATCATGTCTTGCCCCACACTTCCCACAGATGGCAATCTATATTTGTTGAATGAATAAATGCATGAATGAATGAATACAAAGAGCAACTGGACTACCTCTAGGAACAGCAATCATAATATTTGTTGTTATCCTCTCCTGCATTCTAGGCTGTTTTGAAGTGAAAGGAAAAGCATGTATTTCCTGTGGGAAATTTATACCGGATATCCAACTAAATGACGGAGTGTCATTCAGGACTGCTGGTTATAATGGTTACTTTTTAAAATCAACACGTATTTGCAGAGCACTTCCTATGTGCAATCACTCTCTAGATAGTGGGGAAGCAGCGCTGAAGAAGAGGGACATGGGGCCCGACTTCCTGGAGCCTAGAGACTTGTGGAGGAAAGTAGACCATAAACAAAAACATAAGCAAAATAATTTCCATTCTAATGTGTTGCACAGGAAATAGGATATAATAGAGTAGAGTGTACCTGGGGAGATGAGTGTCCTACTTCAGCTAGAGTTCTAAAGGAAGGCTGTTCTGAATATTTAAATTTGAGCTGAGCCACTGAGGAGGAGATAAAAGAAGCTTTATAAGGAAACATTTTACCCTCTCCAAGCAGTGCAAAGGCTGGAGGTAATAAGGAGCTTATCTTGATCAAGGGGGTAAAAAAAAAAAAAAAAAAAAAAAACAGGCTAGTGAGGCTCTAGAGAAGGGTTGGCACATTTTTTTCTCTCATGGGTCTAACAGTGACTATTTTCGGCTTTTCAGACCATATGTTCTCTGTGGAAAGTACTCGACTCTGCTTTGCAACACAAAAGCAGCCATAGATGTCTATAAACAAGGGAGTATGGCTGTGTGCTAACAAAACTTTATTTGGAAAAACAGGTGATGGGGAGATTGCCCTGTGGGTTGTAATTTGCTCTGCTCTATAGAGCAAGAGGAAAAGTGTTACGTTGAACTTGGAACTCTGTGCACAGTCCAGACAACTGGGGCTTGAGGGCATAGTAAGGATTTGCAATTTTTTTTTTTAATTTTTTTTTCAACGTTTATTTATTTTTGGGACAGAGAGAGACAGAGCATGAACGGGGGAGGGGCAGAGAGAGAGGGAGACACAGATACGGAAACAGGCTCCAGGCTCCGAGCCATCAGCCCAGAGCCTGACGCGGGGCTCGAACTCACGGACCGCGAGATCGTGACCTGGCTGAAGTCGGACGCTTAACCGACTGCGCCACCCAGGCGCCCCAGGATTTGCAATTTTATTCAGAGGGCAATATAAAGCCATTGAGAGCTCCCATGAAGCAGGGAGTGACTTGGTCTAATTCAATTTTTTAAATGTTATTCTGGATGATGTATGGGCAATAGATCATAAGAGTCATCAGTGTAGAAGTGGAGAGGCAGCGGTCTAGGCAAGAGATCATGATGCTCCATCTACAGGGGGCAGCAGAAAGATGAATTAATAATTAATTAATGAATTAATAATTCTTCTCAAGTCAGGATATGAAAATAGATTGGATGTGAGGGTAAGAGACATGCCAAGGTCTGCCAAGGATGAATTCTAGGTTTCCGGGTGATGAAAGCGCTGTTATCAAAATGTGGCAGATGGAGAAGGAATCAAAAGTTCAGTTTCAGGAACATTTAGTTTGACGTGTCTGTGAGACAGAAGAAGGATGACTGAATCACTACAAGAAAAGATGTACCATTTAGGTCAAAGAGAAGCAAGGCCAGTTCTCAGTCATTCCCACTAGAGTGACTCTGGAGGGAGTGTCCCACAGCCCCTTCTAGAGGGGCCGGGGTGAGAAGCTGCATGAGCAAATGTAACTCAGGACATTTGTTGAAGTGGCCACCACCAGTACTTCCTGTGCCAAAATAGACGACGACCTCCTTCAGCATAAGTTGAGTGTCTCCACATCATGTCTGTTTCTGCAATAAGCAAGCCTACCGGGGAGTGAAAGGGGACTGATTGCAGGCAGATAAAAATAGTGTACAAAGACACAGGATGTTAATTGTGACCAGCAAACAAAGTTTGCAGGCTAGTTGTGACCTATAAATGTGCTGCTACACGTGTTTCTCTGCTAAGCTTTGACCACATCCTAAAACACAGTTCAACGTGTCAATATTTCAGAGCTAGTCTGTTTGCTCGATTAATCCAGTCATAGGCATAAGGGGGAAAAAAAAGTAACCATGTTTTACTGCTTTTGCTCAATTCAATTTGAACTGGGTGCTCCTAGGAATACTACTGCAGAAAATAAGCACAGAAATAGGGAACAGGGTAATGAACCATGGGGTCAGAACATGTGCTACATGTCTCCTAATCCAATCCACAGTAGTAGGTGAAGTTTTAATGGGTGTTTTTTGGTCAAATATGTCTAAGAAGCATAAACTTTGAAATAGATTTATGGCAGAATAACTTTTTTAATATTAATGTTTATTTATTTATTTTTGAGAGAGAGACTGAGCACAAGCAGGGGCGGGGCAGAGAGAGAGACACATAGAACCGGGAGCAGGCTCCGGGCCCTGAGCTGTCAGCACAGAGCCCAACACGGGGCTGGAGCTCACGAACCGTGAGATCATGACCTGAGCTGAAGTCTGACGCTGAACCGACTGAGCCACCCAGGCACCCCTGTGGCAGAACATCTTAAGGCTAATAATATCTTTCATGCTAATATTCAGTATGAAATCCCAGAAGGAAAATACTGTATTTGGTGTCTTCAAACTTGTTGAAAACATACCATGATGTGGTAAACACACACACATACATACTTTAGATATATCAATTATATATTTTCAATAGAGTCATCATCTTACCTTATAACTCAGTTTAGATTACGCTGTGTTACCAATGACAGAATACCATTGTAGCTACTTAAACAATGAGGGGTTATTTTCCTTAAAGAGCAAGAAACCCAGAAGTAGGTTTGTGGCTTTATTCAGTGGCTCACAAATGTCAGAACAAACTCATAAAAATTCTCTTGACCTTTTTCTCTCAGGTGCAAGCTAACTTCTGCCGCTACAAGTACCACAGCTGCGTACAAGAAAAGAAAGAGGGAACCGGGAGGTAGTATGGGGATATCAGCTTCATCCTTGCCTTTTAACAAGGAAAAAAACCAAAATTTTCAGAATTCTTGTAGCAGACACTGCCTTGAGTCTCATTATCTTATTAACATCAAGCCATTTGACCACACGTAACTGTTGCAGAGCGTGGGAGAGCAGGTGGAAGCTCTACGAAAGCAGCGAACAGGATTCTTAGAATTGGTTTAGACGTGCGTGTTATTTCACCTGGCCTTGGCACATCATTGCTTCAAACAAATGAGACCGCAAGGGGGAAGCTGGATCTTGGCTAGGCAACTAATAAGGTCTGCTATATAGACTGTGTTACAAAACACACTTGGTGTAACTCATTCATCATTTACAAATTGTAATGCACACTCTAATACACTGCCCACATTCCCCTTCAGGAATAAAGCACCGCTCACCCGCTGCTAGGAAGACTGCTAGAAGACAGGCCTCAAGCTACCAACCCCCTTTAGGTATCGCTCTGACTGAAGACAGTCACCTCACCACGGACTCACCCCCTTCCCTGGGGCCATCATCATGAGACTATAGAGGCCCTACTGACTCCTCTGCCCCTTCATGCCCCCCCACCCCGTTCTCTTACCTCTTTCCCTCTCTCCCCTCGGTTCTTCCCAGACTCAGAACACCACTGGAAGGTCTTCTTTTCTTCGGAGCTAGAGGCCAGCTAAAGCTTCAGTGGAGATCACATTGCAACTTGACCTTTCCCTCTTCCCGAGCCAGCTTTCCCCTCTCATCTTCTGCTAGTAAACCTCCTCCATGCTAATGTCCGTCTCAGAGCCTCCTTCCTGGAGAACCCAACGTGCTTCAAAAACAAAATAGGAAATTAAATGTACTCAAAACATGTACTCTATTTTAGTTTTAAAGTTTATTTGGAATTTTTTAAAGACATAATTTTTTTTAAAAATCAGAGTTACTAAAGTGAAAATGCAATTTTTAAGACTGCCACATGTCAATGAAATTCTTTGTCATTTCAACAATGGCAAATATGAAAATATTTACCATTTGCACCAACTGTTCATGTCCCTAATTGAAAGACATATGGTTTTGTTTATACAAATGTATTTTTTGGAAACAGCTTTACTTTTCTGAATATAAAATGAATTACTCTTCATTGTAAAATCACAAAAACAAAAATACATTAAAAAAGAAAATAATTCACTTATAATCTTATCACGTATCTGTTATTTATCTCTGAGTGATATCCGTCCAGACTTTTCAAAGGAGTTAACAGCTGTTTTCTTTGACATTCGTTTCCTTTAGTCTCAAGGAAAGTCTGAAGATCTGACCCATGTGCCATCCTCCTTGCAATATTAACCGAAACAATTTTAAGAATTTAACTAGAGCATATCTGTATTAAAAAATAAGCTGGCCAAGGAATAGGTACAGGACCAAATCATACCGCGCTGTTTTGACCAAGTAATCAGTGATTGGTATTGATGAGACAGAGCTGACGCAGAGAAATGGAGCTGGTAGTACACACCTGAGAGAGCAGGCTGCCTTACCCGGAATAAAAGCTTAAAGGATCCAGAGCGAATGCTTCCCTGAGCTGTGGTAGTGTGCACACTTTGAGCTGCATTTCTTATGACCATGCGTTTTCTCTAAGCAGCATGTGAGGAACATTGCAAGCCATGCCTGAGAGGTACAAGACCACGGCTTGCTGTTCTGTGTGCTGCACTGCATCCTGTTTGCCTTTTAAAAACGAAATACATTTGGTGCTGGGTCAATGTCCTATGAGTTTGTTTAGGCTGAAATGTACAACGACCTCAGCTAGCAGAAACAGACTTTTTATTATCACACAAACAATTCAGGACTACCTTCTCATTGTAAAAGATTCAAATAATAGAGAACTTTGTAAACTCTCCACTTCAATTTCCCTCCTCTCTTGCTTTCAGTCACTAATTTCCTTATTTTGCATAGGTCTCTTCAGGTTTTCCATTACTTTTCAAGTCAGTTTTGGTAATTTGTGTCGTTCTAGGAATTTATCCATTTCTTCTAAGTGTTAAATTTGTAGGCATATAAAGTTGTTTATGTTTCCTTATAATCCTTTTAATTCCTGTAAGGTGTGTACTTACACGTACCAATTTTATGGGTCTTGACCAAGAACCAGCTTTGGGTTCCACTGATATTTTCTAATGTTTTTCTGTTTCTGTTCCATTGGTTTCTGCTCTGATCTTTATTATTTCCTTCTATCTACTCTAAGTTTGATTTCTGCCTTCTTGCTTGTCAAGGTAGAAGGTACGTTTTGATTTAGATTTTTCATCTTTAACTATGTAAGCATTTTATGACCTATATTTCCTTCTAAGCATTGCTTTAGCTACAACTTCTTTTTGATATATTGTATTGTTATTTTTACTCAGTTTAAAGTATTGTACAATTTCCCTTGGGAGTTCTTCTTTGACCCTCAGTTATTTGGAAGTCTGTGGTTTATTTTCCAAATCTTTGGGGATTTTCAAATACCTTTCTACTTTATATTTCTAATTTATTTCTGTTATGATAAGAAGCACTTTGTGTTATTTCAAACCTTTTAATGTTTTGAAGACTTGCTTTAGGGAATACCGTATAGTCTATCCTGAAAATTGTTCCATGGTGCTTGGAAATAAAGTATTTTGTTGCTGCCATGTGGAGAGTATTCTTTAAATGTCAGATCCCTTCTCTTTTGTATTGCTGGTGGGAATGCAAACTGGTGCAGCCACTCTGCAAAACAGTATGGAGGTTCTCAAAAAATTAAAAATAGAACTACCCTATGATCCAGCAATTGCACTACTATTTATCCAAGGGATACAGGTGTGCTGTTTTGAAGGGACACATGCACCCCCATGCTTATAGCAGCACTATCAACAATAGTCAAAGTATGGAAAGAGCCCAAATGTCCATCAATGGATGAATGGATAAAGAAGATGTGGTATGTATATACAATGGAGTATTACTCGGCAATCAGAAAGAATGAAATCTTGCCATTCTTGGATGGAGACAAGGAGTAACTAAATCTCCAACTATGGCTGTTTTATTTGCTATTTCTCCTTAAATTCTGTCAGTTTTTGCTTCATTTTTGGGCTCTGTTGTTATTAGTATGTATTTATAATGATTATATCTTTCAGATGTATTGACCTTTTATCACTATGAAATGTTATGAACAAAACCATCCCTTGTAATAATCTTTGTATTGAGGCCTATTTCATCTCATGTAAGGCTAGCCACTCCAACTCTATATTGATTACCATAGGCAGGCCTTTTTTTCATCCTTTTATAGTTACGTAATTGTATCTTTGAATTTTAAGTATTTCTTTTGTAGACAGAAAGATCTTGTTTTTAGGGGTTGTTTGTTTGTTTGTTTGTTTGTTTGTTTTTATCCATTCCACCTCTGCCTTTTGAGTGGAGTGTTCAGCTCATTCCTGTTTAATGTAATTATTGATACAGTTGATTTATACCTACTATTGCGCTATTTGTTTTCTACCTAGCTCATTTCTTTTTTGTTCCTCTATTCTTCCACTATCTTTTGTGTTAAACAAAACTTTTTGGATGCTATTTTAATTCCCAAATATTTTAGATGTATTGAGATTTTTGTTGTTGTTAGTTGCTCTAGGGGTTAAAATATTCATCTTTAACTTTCACAATTCACTTAAAGCTAACACAGACTTAATTTCAATGAAATATAGCCTACTGGCACAACTCCATTTCATCTCTCCCCACTCCTTTGTGTTGTTGTCACATACATAAACCTTCATGCATATTATAAACCTAATAATACTGTGTTAGAATTATGAGCTTAAATAATGTTTTGATGTTAAAGAAATTGAGGAAGGAAAAGAAAAAAATTATACATGCCCATGCATAGTCTTCACTTGCTCACATATTTCTGGTGACCTCCATTCCTTCCTGCAGATCAGAGTTACTATCTGGTGTCATTTCCCTTTGGCTTGAAGGACTTCCCTAGTTTTTCCCTCTAAGTCAGGTCTGCTAACAGTTGATTCTATCCATTTTTGTTCATCTGAGGCTGTCTTTATTTTGCTTTTGTTCTTTTAATGATAATTTCACTAGGTTATAGAATTCTTGGTTGACTTTTTTTTTTCTCAGCACATTAAAAATGTCACTCCTTCTTCTTGTGGCCTCCACTTTTTGTTTTTTTTATAAGAAGTTAACTATTCATCACATTGTTGTCCCCTTCTATACAATGAGTTGTTTTTCTCTTGCTACTTTCAGGATTTTTCTTTTCTTTGGTTTTCAGGAATTTGAATGTAATGTGTATAGTTGCACTTTCTTTTATGTGTGTATCTATTCAGTGTTCACTGAGCTTCTTGAGTCTGGAAATAAATGTTTTTCATCAAAATGGGAAGTTTTCAGCCATTTTATTTTAAAATAATTTTCTCCTTTCTCTCCTCTCTTTGAATGAGTCCTAATAAATATATGCTGGAATTCTTGAAATTGTCCTACAGATCTCTGAGACTATTCCTTTTTTTTCAATCTCTTTTATTTTTGTTCCTTGGATTAGATAATTTCTATTGTGATATATCTTTTAAGGCCTCTACTGTTTCAAATCTGCTGTTGAGCTCACCTAGTGAAGTTTTAAATTTCAGTTATTATACTTTCCAACTTTAGAATTTCCATTTGGTTCTTTCATCTTGGTTTCCAAAAGCCAGTTTCTACTGACTGCTTTTTTTCTCCCTTGAGTATGGCTTGCACTCTTCTGTTTCTTGTAAATCTTGTAATGGTTATGTGAAAATAAAAATTTTAGATAATATATTATAGCCCTTATGCATTCTGTTTCATTTTTCTAAGGCTCACTGCATTGTGGGGTTTTGTTGTTTCCTTCTTTGTTTGAGTAAATTGCCTGAACTTAAATTGCAGATTCTCTCTTCCTCTGAAGCTGACAATGTGTCTGCTCAGGTTTTTTGTCTTGCTTTGTTTTTATTTCTTAGCATTCCTTCCTTGTACTCCCCCATTCCCTGTCTGCATAGTTTAGTGGCCCACCATGATTTGGGCAGACATGTTAATTTTCTAAGGCTTCCTTGTTTGAAGTATGTGTGTGTTGAAGAACACCTTCAAAGTTGTAGGTACCTCTCATATCTACCTTGGCTTTCATTTTTCTCTGGTCCTTCTTAGGTCTCCCCAACACCATGCGTCCATGGTTAAGTGACAGGCAGGGATGAGTGGAGAGTTTCTCTCAGCACTGTTATGGCTTTCACCATTAAATTTTGTCTGGAAGATCATTGTTCTAAACCAGGCCTGCAATCTTGGACTCGCAAAGTTGTGGGCTTTCCCCATTCATTCCGAAATGAGGCTCCACTTTTAGACAGCAACGTTGGGGCTTTCACACCCATCCTTCCCCTTCCCCTTGCTCTTTTCCCCTCCCCCTCACCCTAAATCATTCTGCCACCCTGGTTTTAAAGCTGTTGGTTTTTCTGCCACTTTTAGGCCAATAAGCTACAAAGCAACAAAAGATGAAGAAGACAGGGAAAGAGAGCAGCTGAGGCCAGAAGACCATGGACTGCTACCATTCTTACCTGAAACTGTAGTCATTTTCTAGGAACAAGCATTTCTTAATTTTCAGATGGTGGTTTTAGGCATTTTCCCCCTTTATACTTGCTTTTATCCTTAGTTTTGTTTTACTTTGGAAGAGCCAACTTAATATTATTTAGGATATCTCAAGTATTATTTTAGGGTCAATAAAATTGTCCTAAAGAATATAGTTAAAAATCTTGAAATTAATTGCTCTTATTTACACTTCTGTACTGTGGAGAATAAACCTACTTATAAAATTATAAAGTCCATGTCTGACAGGACAGATAATACGTATCTAAAATTAAGTTCGTTCTCAGCACCCCTTATTCACATATTTATCCCTCCAGATCCATGCTCTTGTTCTCCACTCCTCTTTGACCCATGGGAGGTCGACTTTTATGGACTACTTCATGAGGGATGCCTTTCTCTCTGACATCATTGGGTTTGACTAATGAGGAAAATGGGTGGGAGATTGGAGGGCAGAGAAGAAAAAAATGAGCATGTTTTTCCACAACTCCCTTCTTGCTTGGTCATAACCAGCAATGGATGTGTGTTTTGTTTTGTTTTTAATTTTTTTTAACGTTTATTTACTTTTGAGACAGAGAGAGACAGAGCATGAACGGGGGAGGGGCAGAGAGAGAGGGAGACACAGAATCGGAAGCAGGCTCCAGGCTCCGAGCTGTCAGCCCAGAGCCCGATCGTGACCTGAGCTGAAGTCGGACGCTTAACTGACTGAGCCACCCAGGCGCCCCTGTTTTGTTTTGTTTTGTTTTGTTTTAACCGAAAGCCATACTTCTTGTCAGGCAACCCTTTCTTACAGCTATTTACTTCACTAGGTTGCAGTAGTGGGTATTTCTCTAATACCTTCAAGCCTAGGAGTTGTCATGGCTTTCTCTGTTGTTAACCTGGATGTGTTTCACCATCCCTTGTTCTTCTCATTAGGCCAGGTTGCACCTCTGCCAACAATTCCTTCATTAAACTCATTCAATTAACCCTTTTGGTGGCTGCATCTGTTTCCAGCCAGGACACGGACCGGTGCACCACTTCTTGGTGTTCTTGCTCCCATTCTATGTTTCTAGCTCTTAGGGTCCTCCAACTAGAGCTTACCTTCTAGAAATGTCTTCATTTCAAATCTCTTCTTTTGATCAAAATTTAGTCTACCATATGTCTTATTTGGTGGAAGATCCACTACAACTAGTCCTACCGGGAAGGTTATTCCGAGGATGCTAACTGTGTTATCTGTCCTGGGACATCTGAATTTTAAGGGCTTAGCCTTTATAATTTCAGGCAAAACATTTCTAGACATGTAAATTCATATATAGGTGGTAAAGTTGATATTATCTGTGGTGTCCCTCAAGTAAGCCAGGCTCTGAATGTGGGAGGAGGTCAGAAGAGCCAATTAAACAAGAAGAAAAGTTGCTTGATCCAGTGTTTCCTAAAATACATACCTCAGAGCAATAGTCTTGCAAAAGGCTTTGAAAAAATAATAAAATAAAAGGATGTTTCTCTCATGAAATAATTTTTTGAAATACTGAGTATACCCTCCTCTTGAGAAGAGAAATTGTATATTAGCTCACTAAAGCTATAAAAGTTGTATTGGGTAAATAAACTGGATTTACTTTGAGCCGGTTGTGTTTCAAGTAAGAAGAAAATTTTTCAGAATGCTCTGACTTTACTAATAGCCCTCTCTCCAGGGCATTACATAGAAATTTTTGTAATGGGGCACATTGTTTTCTTCTAGAAAATTTGAATACTTAAGCCTTTCACGTGTAGGAAGATGGACTGTATCTCCTATTAGGCATTACTGGTTGTTCCTGAATTTTATTTACTCTTTTATTTTAGCCTTTGATTTTCCAAGAATTCTGGTCCTATGGGGTTATGATAAGTATAATAAAAAGAGCTGAGAATCTTATGCCAAATCCATGCATTGTTCTATTGTTTTTTGACTTGTTTTAACTTCTCACTGGAATAATTGTTTTCTGGAGGGTCTTACAGTGTAAAGTCAATGAAAATATGAATCATCAGTATAGTCTAATCAGATGCAATTGTAACACCATAATTAATTTGGAATAATTTCATAATTTACAACAGCATAATTGGAAGGACAAGGGTCCCTCCCCTTTTTTCATAAAGTGGTCTGCATACCAGCTTCAGTCGTGCTAAAGAACGATTTACCAGAACAAGGAAAAATCACACAGAGAGATAAGTTCTATTTGCATAAAACAAAGGTATTCCAAAGAGCCCTCAAAATAAGGAGGCGTCTTTTATTCCAACTATTTTATTTAGTGCATGTTACTGTAAACAATTTCAACGGTAGACAAATTTATAAAGTGTAAAGTGTAAGTCCCAGGTAATCCCCTGCTAGTAGCTACTGTTAATGGTTTGAAACCCCTTGAACTTTAAAATACATATTCGTGTATGTGTGTGTATATAATATATATTTGTGTGTATATATACAGATATAAATAAATATACTGAAGTGATAAAGATTAAAATAAAATATAGATGATCATCCAAAAAGAGATTTGAAAACTGGGCTTCTTTCTATACTCTATGACCCATTTTTCTGAGTATGTAAGCTCTGAATGGCAGCTGTCATTCTGACGTACTTTTCATTTTCTTTTGGCAACAAGACCTCAATTTTGTTGGCCTTAAAATTCTCCCTTCTTGACAGGTGCCCGTCAGAACTACATACCTTCCCCTCACACTTCCTACATTTTTAACTGCTTCAAGCTTGTCAGGACAGATCTGCTTAGTCCAGCTATCTGCTAAACTTCATTTTGATAACCCAACTCATTAAAAAGTACCACTGAAGCCTCATATTTATTTATTATTTGAACATGACTCATGAAGGCATCATTCAAATATCTGATTGTACTCACTAATGTATTTCATAACACACATAAATCCATACCTAGGCTTTTTTATGTTCTCATAATGTCTCCATGTGCTCAGCCACCTATATTTAATGAAAAGCTATCTTTCCACCCCCCTGGCAAATTTCAAACATATGTGGAGCTATCTATTGCACAGGCACAGACTCCCTGTGTGACCTTGGACAATCTTCCTCTATCTCCTGATTTTATAAATCTATAGAATGGGGAACCTTGTCATGCAGATTGCTTTTCAAAAATATTACAATAATTAGAAATAGTGCAGTGATTTGGATTTATCAACCTAAGTTGTACTATTTTAGAGATGCCAATCATGCATCATGTTCATGAACTCTGTTAAGCCATTAAGGAATCACTCAGCATGTATCACAGGCTGCCTTATTGACCTGAAGGAGTAGGATATACTCTTTCCTGGTCTCTGCCTGTCTCCTCTGCTCTTGACTTCCCCAGATCTCTGCAGACTGGTATGTGGAAGGTCACAGACTTGGGGCAGGGAAGCCCTTAGCCAGCTTTGGGTACTGTCACAACTGATTCACTTGGTTTGAATCTATCTCCCTGTTGGACTATCCTGAGACATACACCTCCTGGGCTAACCATAGGATTCCTGAATTTGTACCTGAATTATTCTTACTAAAGCTGACCTTCTTCATATCCAAAGCCAATTACTGAATGCCCTTGTTTCTGGATTTGTGCTTTATGGTCAATCAGGGCATCCTTGCTGCTTTTCTCTCCACTCTCCGCACTGTTTTGCTCTAACAGGGGGTGCCTGCACATAAATCTCCAGTGCTGAGATCCCTTCTCTCTCTTTTTCTCTGGAGGCCCCAGCTAATACAAATGGGCATCTACTTTGCCCATGGTTCCATGTTCCTGCTTAGGTGATCTACACAGTTCCCTTTTGAGCCTGGGGCTTCTATCCTCCTGACCAGTTATCCCATCTTAGGTCCAAAGCTCAACCCCTCAAAACTGCCACACAGCTGAGCTCTCTTCTTTTGAATAAATCTCCAGTCCTGTGTTCCACCTAATTCTTGAATGAATCCTTCTAATTCTTTGTTGTCCTCTCTTCCCTACATGAACTTGAGACTTCTACTCCCTTGAGCTCTCAGTCTGTGGGTATCCACGCCTGCTTCCTACAACCTGTTACCCTGCTAATGGGCAGTGCTGAACAAAAAGTTCTCTGGCCAAGTAGCTTCAGAAAAAGCTCTGTTAAATGGTTACTCAGGCTCACTTTTTGTAAGACTTACCTAAGCCTTTAATATACTAATATGAATCCATGAAGGTGAAAATAATAGTTCTTCTAAATATACCTGTTGAAGGAGCATTTTTTCTCCAAATTTTCTTAAAGGCCTTGTGTTTTATGAAACACATTTTGGAAATGCTTTTTTAGATTAGACTATGGTCCCTTTCAGTTTTACAGATTCTGATTCAATAATGGTTCACAAGAAATACTTGGGGGGAAAGTGATTGAAGTGGAAAAATCTATGTTTAGTCAACCCCATTCAAAGAATAAAGAAGCACTGTATTTTGATTACTTGGAGGTTGTTTTCTATAATAGAGCAAGGAGAAAGCAGAAGATTAACATTATTCTATTTATTCCATCCTTGTGAGAATATTTATTGAGACTTAACAGCATGCCAGACATTACTGTCGATGCTGGGGCTTTCATGATGGATTAGATCAGTACTCTCCCTGCCCCCAAGAATCTTAGAGAAATCAACAAGAGTAAGATATCCTGCATGTCATTTAATATTTTGTGCTGAGTCTGTGCGTCAGAGGTCTCATTTTTAAGTTTTCCTTCAAGTTCTTAAAGTTTGTGTACATCCCCTTTTGTAGTAAACTGGATTCAGGCTCGTCATTCTTCTATAATTAAAGAAAACTGGGGGAATCCATGAGCAAATATGCATAGGCACACAATATGCAGCAAATATATGTACACCAAAACACATACAAACCATACTCACAGATCCTGCCAAGATCATCTTTATCTGAGTAAAGGTAAAAATAAAACACACCATTGACATATACATGCTATTTTTAGAGCACTGTCCAGAACACCTATATTTTAAAGTAACCAGGGGAGGGGCGCCTGGGTGGCGCAGTCGGTTAAGCGTCCGACTTCAGCCAGGTCACGATCTCGCGGTCCGTGAGTTCGGGCCCCGCGTCGGGCTCTGGGCTGATGGCTCGGAGCCTGGAGCCTGTTTCCGATTCTGTGTCTCCCTCTCTCTTTGCTCCTCCCCCGTTCATGCTCTGTCTCTCTCTGTCCCAAAAAAAAATAAAAATAAAAATAAAAATAAAAAAAAAACGTTGAAAGAAAAATAACCAGGGGAACTTGTGAAAATGCAGATTCCTGGGCTCTGCTCCAAATATTCTGATTCAGTAGGGCTCAGGAATATGCATGCTAAGTGCCACTTAACATACTTATACACACCAACATTTAGGAACTTCAGATTACTGGTTGTGCACTGAGAGCGGGAGCTTGTTGCCAAGCGGCCCTAGATTGGACAGAGGGACTTACCTCACCCTGGTTGCAGTGAGGGTTGTCAGGATAGAAGGCAGGCACCGGGTCTCCCAGGGCGACCAGGTAAAGAAGGCGCCTGCAACATAGCAATGTTCAAAAAGCACCAATCCCTTTTCCTCCATGGTGCCTCAAAGAAAACACAGCTAACAGCTGTGCACACCTGGGCTTCTCACTGTTTCCTCCCTAGCGTCAGATGTTTTACTTTGTTTCCATGTGAACTCACTTGTGAGGAGATCCCTGGATTCTCTCCAAAGAGATGGGAGATCCACCCCCAGGCTTTGCTTTCACTATTATTTTTAAATTAGATTCAGGTATTGATAGAAATCCAAATACCAGAATGCAGAGGCTTGTGAGATTGGTCTTGTCACGTAACACAAAAATTCAAGAGCGTACTGGTTTCAGATCAAAACTCTAGAAGCCTCCATCACCACATTTCCTGTTTGTAACTGAACAAAGTACACACAAAAGATTTCAAGACACAGAAGAGAGAGAAAACTGAGGTACAGTTAAAGACAAGTTTTACTGGCACACTACTTCTAAAGCGACAGAGCAACATTACTGAGGAAAAAAGTTTGTGGGAGCATTTTTAATCCATATATTTGCCTTATGGTTACATAAGGATTTCTCTGAGAAAAGAAGCATGCCAGGTAAGCGGTATTTTTAATTCTTTTGTTCTATTCCTATGCCTATAAATTCACTAAATAATTTCCATGTCCCCATCCAAAAAACACTTAACATTTGGGAAGTAAATCAGTTACATGTTATTTTTAAAGTGTGAGATAGCCGTTAGTATAATTAGAAAATACTTTGAAATATTTTACTGAATATAAGTTGATTATTTTCTCTTAAAAGAAAAAAATGGGAGGTTTTATAATATAAAGCTAGTTGTAGCTTTCACTGGTGTTCACTGATAACTATGCCATTTAAAGTATCTGTTATTTTTAAAGAAACTTGTTGATCATGCGTGTTCCTCTTTAGTTTAGTTATAAAGCTGGTTAGTACTAACCACATTCTAATTCCTTTGAGTTTAGGGATTTTATTACCTTCCCAGACATTAATCCAATTGTCAATATCAGAGAGCTGACCATTCTGCAAAGGCCAGTGAAAATTGGATTGCTTGCAGCATGGATTACAAGGGTTGAATCCCCATCGATTAGCTGGATGTCTGTTCCATGTTGATAGTTCATTCCTCTTTCATTGTTTTACATACTTTTTATTTCTTTAATAAAAATCTTTTTGTTGTAAAAGAAACCACACGTATAAAGTGGGAGAACTATGAAACATACATGAAAAAGAAAAAAATTCCCACAGCTCCCATCACCTTAAAAATTATAAGATATTATGTTGTATTTCCTTCCTACTTTTATTTCTACACATTATATATGGTTTGCTTTTCCGACATGAAATAATAATGAACATAAAAATCATATGTCTAGATTTTTTGCTAACATTAGAACGTAACTACTTCCCTTTTTATGAAAACTTCTGCCTAATCATTTTAGATGAATGTAGACTATGACATTCATTGGGTTAATAACAGCTTCCTTAGTTGTTTTTTTTATTGTTTGACATCTGTGTTGTATCCGGTTGTATTATATTTAAAATGACAGAAAGTTGAAAATCTCTATAGCTTTTTCTATATTAAAGGTTATTTCCTTGGAAATTCTAGAGTTGGAATTACTGAGCAAGAGGTTATGAACACTTTAAGTCTCATTATTACCAAAATACTTTTCTAAGACTGCTACCAAGTAACTTTCATCCTAGCGTGTGTCTCCTGAACAGTTTGGTATCATCTAAAAAAAAAAGTCTTTACTGAAAAAGTGTAATATGCTAGCCTATTGATAATACTTACTTTGATTATAATAAGGTTGAACACTTTCACATGGGTTTTTAAACTATAATCATACAATTTGTGCATTGTCTGATTACATCTTTTGCTTAATTATTGTGCTTTATCATACTTTTAAGATCAATTTGTATGAGCCACTTATATATAATGTATATATAAGATATAGCCACTTATATCTTTATCTTATATAAAGATATTATATATAATCCGTGAATTTGCTTTCCAATATTTGGTTTGCCAAATTTTAAAAACAATTAATTGGATTAATCACACAGCTGATTAATCGCATGATACCTACGTAGGATACATACGATTTTCGCACCTGTCTTCACTTTTTTCCAGGTTCATAGATTAGCAAAGAACAAAATCAATTGTTGCAGTTTTGCTATGCCCTGGAAAAAATAGACATGGCAGTACTATTAGCAGTGGCCATGAGCTGATGGTGTTGGGGAACTCAGGAAGTGTGGGAAGGCCAAAGGCAGTGAATATGGCCTTCAACTATTTCCAGGATTACTTAATTCTAATTTTACGATAGATGTGATAAAATTTCTTTCATACCATTTCCAAGTTTAGATTTTCCCTTTAGAGGTAACATAGGAGTTCCTCCATTGTCGGTTGAGAGCTTCTGCAATTCCACAGAAGAGATAAAAATACCAAATGTTTGCTGTTAAAGACTCAGATCTTAAAAGGAGGGGGGAGAACAATGTGAAAGAAGAGAGTCAGATGATAATATGTTTTACATTTAGACCGGCGAGGTTAAAAAAGAAAATAAGTGTGAAAAAGTGAAATTATTCTTGGTTAAGTAAAACAAGGTATGAAAAGAAAAAATGCAAATCTTTCCTTTTCTTCTACCTACATGCTTTATATTCGCTGCATCAATCAATGGGCCAGTATCATAATTCCTACTGTGTTTCTGCATGCTCATAAAATCAGTATTAGCTGAATCAAATGGCAAAAACAATTCCTGTGGGCTACCCTTTGGCTTAAAGAGTGTGCCACGATTTAGTTACACATTGCTGTTTTTTAAAAAAAGAATTTTCATTGTTTTTACTCGGTTTTCTTTTCCCTTGAGCCTCAATCTCCTTTTTTGAGGACAGTAAGCCTTTCCTTTAGAGACTAGGTAGGACTAATTTATGAATCATCTTTTAAACTGAGATGTTCTTTAAATTAAAGATGGGTCAAAGAAAATGTGTTTCATCATTTAATTTAGTTAATGTTTGCAGTGATTTTAAGGAAAGTCAATTCGGGAAAGATTGTCACTTACTAATCATAACTCTGAGAAATAAATGTGCACAAATTGCTAGTTAATAATAAATATCATTACCCTCAATCCAAGGGTTTGTAAAATTAAAAAACAAAAAAATCATCATTGTCATTATCATCAGCATCATTACTGGTCACATTTCTAGGCATTTTAAATTTCATTTAATTTTCTCAGTATTCCCAAACTAGAAAGAAGAGATAAAAAATTAGCAGGCCTTCTTAAAACATTAAAGTAACATAGTAGTTAAAATTTTGTTGGATGAAAATTCCCAACAACCAGGGCATCTTCCGAGGATATCACCAAGGTGCTTCTCCAACAGAAAACAGTAAGTACAGAAATAAAATGAAGGAGTAAATATAGGAAAAGAAAGACTCATCAACAGCAGGGATTTTGGCAACACTTCAATCTTAATAGGATTTCTCAAGTTGACCAATCCTAATTAGAGTTTAATTATAAAAGTGCCAAGGAGCCCAGTACTGGAGGAATTACACGGTCTTAAAATCTGCCCCCCCCCACCTCACTCCACATGTCTGCTCTCTAACAAATTCAGTAAGTGTTGCTGAAGAGCAACCATGATGTAGTAGAAAGAGGGACCTTGATGTCACACAGATGGGGATCGGACCTCCAACTTTACAATTGGTTTAGTGAGGTTCAGTGACATGTAAGAAGTCACACAGCTCATAAGTGACTACACTCATTCTTTCTCTGCACTTCAAAGCAGACATTCCAATGCCCTGTATTGCTGTCGTCCGTCTCTCCATCATAGTCCTTCCTCAACATACACCACCCACTTTTCAAATAACCCCTCTGGTCACAAAAGACACGTATTGAAGGTTGACAGATTTCAAATTTGCCATTAAAAACAATACTTTATTTACTCAAAAGCCTGGGAGTAGATTTGAGAATCCCTTCCAGTGCTTCTATCTATGACTCTAATGCCTTTTATTGATAGGGTGATTGTGATGTAAGTGGTGGGGGAGGGGGGTGGGATTTGTGGATACTGACAATGTGTCACAAAGAGTCATCAAGAATGCATCTAGTTCCACACCAAACTATCATCACGGTAAGAAAATTGCTGTATAGGTAGAATCCATGGGGATTGTTATATCAGAACTTTTTCTTTGAACTTTCTGGGGTGTCTAAAGTAGATATACACATTCATGGGGTGCAAAAAAGGAGAAGGTCACTGCTCTGACAGAGTTTGCAAGCCAAGAAAGAGAAACCGTTATGAAAAGCCATATCTTATATACTATAAACGTATGCACTTGTCTCAGTTACAGACTCCCTGAAGGAGAAACAATTAAGACATTATATGTATTGCTTTTCTGTTGTTAATTGTTTAAATAAAGGCTTCTGTAGGAGTCATATCTGTCAGCAGAAAGACAATACATTTGCTTTAGCTAGGCTTCCCTCCAGAGTACATGCAAGTGTGAATTCTAAATACAGTGCCTGCCAAGTACTCTTGGCTTTAAGGGAGTCAGAGGTCTTATAATTAAAGCTACTACTATTAACCCTTGGCAGTTGAATGCTATATAGAAACTTAAATTATGGTTTTCCTAGCTGTCATTGCCTCACTAATAACTTCTTGAGGCCTTTGGCTTTTTAACAGTGTAATAGCTAAATTCAAATTGTGTGGGAGTTCTTTTTAAATTGATAAAAGCTTTTTAAATGGAAGTAACTATAATTATGGAATAATAATAGTAAAGATTGCATTTGTTGGGCAAGAATTTTTGAGCACTTTGTGAATCCAGCATTGTAAGAAGCATTATCTGTACTGAACAGATATCCACATGCATCTGGAGATATACTGAATATGGATAAAGGGAGGTACGAAAGTGCGTGTGCATGTGTATTCGCATCTATATGGATCTGCCATTCAAGTTGAAAATCTCCACCATGTAGCTACTCAATACCTTCTCATCTGTGTATGTTTTTTGTTTTTCAAAATGGGGGCATTTGTTGACAATCAAAAAATTATGAAAGCTGGGGTGCCTGGCTGGCTCAGTCATTATAGCATGTGACTCTTGATCTCAGGGTTGTAAGTTTGAGCCCCACATTGGGTATAGAGATTACTTAAAATTAAAATATAAAAAAAACTATTAAAGCTATCAAGAATGTCATGAAATAACAAAGCTTCTAAATGAAAAGCTTCCTCTTTAAAACTCAGATCACATTACACAAGGAAAAAAATCTTGGAAAACAGAAGTCTAGATAGGGAATTGCAGACCCCCCAAATCAATAGGAAAACCAGAAACTATGCTAGGTATACCCTACCCTTCAGAATTTGGCCTGTGTTTTGGCCTTACTGTTCCTGACACATTTTATGAAAATTACCAGGACTTTCCTTAAACCCTTTATGTAAAATGTAGACACATGACATTGATTTGGTTGTTTCTTTGTAGTTGAGAACAAATTATCTTCTTGTCCCAATTAATGGACTGATAGAACTTTTTCAGTGCTCCTTTTAATTACAAAGAATAAAGGGAAACTTCTAATTGAAATACAATTTTGTGCAAATGATAGGATATTTTATAGCTAGAATCAGTGTAATTATAAAAATAAGATTAAGGGTTTTGCCTTGAAGTATACCTTTTTACACTGTGCTCTACTTTATTTACCCAAATCATAACCATTTATTGAATCTATACTAAATACTAGACGCTATGAGAACTAGAAAGAAAAAAAACACTAAATAGAAGGTAAATTGTTAGTTCTCTCAAGGATAAGTTCTAGAGATCTATTATCCTTTTTATTTATTTATTTGCTTTCTCGCCTCTCCCCTAGAAGAGGGGTAATAGACGTATATGGCACAGTATAAAGGGTAACCAAATAGATCAAGACAAAGGAAAACAAGGAGCAAGGGATACAATTAAGTCACAAAAAATAAGTATATCATATTATCCAAGACATTTTCTTTTTTTTTTTTTAATTTTTTTTTAACGTTTATTTATTTTTGAGACAGAGAGAGACAGAGCATGAACGGGGGAGGGGCAGAGAGAGAGGGAGACACAGAATCGGAAACAGGCTCCAGGCTCTGAGCTGTCAGCCCAGAGCCCGACGCGGGGCTCGAACTCACGGACCGTGAGATCGTGACCTGAGCTGAAGTCGGAGGCTTAACCGACTGAGCCACCCAGGCGCCCCCAAGAGATTTTCTTAAGATAGATTGTGTATCAAATGATACATATAGATAGATGGCCAATAGCAATTTTCACATGAACTAGAAGAGCAAAAATGTGACAGTCCTTGAGGACATCCTCAGCTTCTTCTACCTGAGATACTGAATGACATATTAAATAATACCCTCCAGTCCATAAAATTCTTATAATTAATTAAGTCAGTAGCAAGTTTTATACAGCTGGTTCTTTTTCTTAAAACAAGATTTATTTTGCCCTGATAACGTAGACAGAAAATGTACGAAACGTAAGAGAACAAACAGAGTGACAGTGTTTAAATTTTTATTTTCTGACTGTAACCTGAAGTTCAGTTTTCTGTTGCCATTTTAGGGCAGATTGTCAGCTGAGAGGGAAACCACTTTGATATTCTCTTAAAACGTTTTGGGAACATAACTGGGACATGTTCCCAGAATAGAAAGCCATCAAAGCCCATTCTGCTTTCATTCAGAGGTAGATCCGGGGACAACCTATAGGCAGGGTCAAAATTTCCTTCCAAAATCAGTTTTGCATCCTTTCAGCATGTGCATGATTGAATGATCAAGGTTCCAAAGTGTATGTCATAGGATTTGATGCAATAATTCTAGACTGGACTATTTCTTCTTCTTTTTTTAATTACAAATTTTCTAAAGTAAATGTTCTTTAAAGTTTTTACTTAAATTCAAGTTAGTTAACATACACTGTAATATTAGTTTCAGGTATAGAATTTAGTGAGTCATCACTTACATACAACACCCAGTGCTCATCACAAGTGCTCTGCTTTATACTCATCACCCATTTTGCCCATCCCCCCACCCATCTCCCCTCCAGCAACCCCCAGTTTGTTCTCTGTAGTTAAGAGTCTTTTACGGCTTGCCTCCCTCTTCCCCCGCCCCATCTTCATCTGTTTATTTCTTAAATTTCACATATACATGAAATAATATGGTATTTGTCTTTCTCTGACTTATTTCGCTTAGCATAAGAATTTCTAGCTACATCCACATCGCTGCAAATGGCAAGATTTCATTCTTTTTTTGATGGCTGAGTACACACACACACACACACACACACACACCCCAAATCTTCTTTATATCCATTTATCAGTTGATGGACATTTGGGCTCTTTCCATAATTTGGCTATTGATGCTGCTATAAACATTGGGGTGCATGTGTCCCTTCCAATTAGTATTTTTGCGTCCTTTGGGTAAATACCTCTAAATACCTAGTAGTGCAATTGCTGGGTCATAGGGTAGTTCTATTTTTAACTTTTTGAGGAACTTCCATACTGTTTTCCAGAGTGGCTGCACCAGTTTGCATTCCTACCAACAGTGTAAGAGGGATCCCCTGTCTCTGTATCCTTACCAACATCTGTTGTTTCCTGCGTTGTTCATTTTAGCCACTCTGACAGGTGTGAGGTGGTATCTCATTATGGTTTTGATTTGTATTTCCCTGATGATGAGTGATGTTGAGCATCTTTTCAGTGTCTGCTGGCCATCTGTATTTCTTTTCTGGAAAAATTAGACTGGATGATTTCTTTTTTTTTTTAAGTTTATTTATTTATTTTGAGAGAGAGAGCACACACATCTGAGCAGGGGAGGAGCAGAAAGAGAGGGAGAGAGAATCCCAAGTAGGCTCCATGCTGTCAGCACAGAGCCCGATGCATGGCTTGATCTCAAACTGTGAGATCATGACCTGAGCTGAAATCAAGAGTCAGCCACTTTCCCAACTCAGCCACTCAGGATCCCCTGGACTATTTCTAACACAAGACTACAAGTCACCCAATTTAGCCAAAGGTAAATTGTTAATACATCTATCAAATGCTTCATTTAAAACAATGCAACTTTCAGGTCAACTCTAAAATAAACTAACTGCGATATGTGTTCTTAGGTAAACTGTGCTATATTGTGGCATATAACTAGTAGGCTGAAAAAAATAACAAATATTTGCCTAAAACAATAATTATAAATAGTTATACTTTGCCCATTCTTTTGCTAACAATAACCAGACAAAACAACTATTTCATGAGGCCATTCTTGATTTGTGAAGGTAGAACCATGTTTTCAGCATATAAGAAAACCCTTATTTTTCTCTTCTCATAGTAGGACAGTGTGCATTTTTAATAAGTAAAAGTAAAGATATTGATGGGTCTTCAAGGCAAAAGTTGAGTAATGAAGGCATATCTCACTTCATGCTTCTGAAAGTTATTGTGTGTTCTGTGAGGAGATTATTTCTATTCATCCTGACTCTTAAGTCATTAACATCCCGGTTTTATGCAGGCATATATTTCCTAGGGTTGTAGCTGGCTCATACAGCTTACCTCAACTAGTGGTATTGTTTAAATTCCTTTCCCAGAGAATTCACTGACACTAACCAAACTCCCCAAAGACTGATTTTTAAACAAGAAAATAAAATTTTATGTTCATAGTGGTGGACACCCCATAAATTTAATTAGATACCTAGCTGTTAGCACCAACTTCCTTGTATCAAGTTTCTTAGAAAAAATATAATAATCTGTAGGTTTTTTGGTAAATGTAGGTTCAGGGCAGAGAGAATTAAGATGTTGTTCATGAGTACTTTCACCAAGATTACAGCGGCCTAATGTGTTACTCTTCTTTTCACAAGGATCTATCTCATAGCTGCTAGGAGGTAGGTCTTTTCTCAACAGCACTAGAGACAAATGTACTATGATCTTCAACTTGTCTTTCCCAGATTGTGAGTGTGCCTAGACCTCATATTTGATCAGAATTTTCTGTTGGCCCTAGTCATTACATTGTCTGTCTTTATTCCACTTGTCTTTTTAGTCAGTTGACACATGTTTAGTGAGAACCTACTTTGTGCTGAATAGGTTACAGAAATAATAACAGGAGTCTCACTAGTAGTGAGATGAGAATAAGAATAACGATAGTTTCCAGTTACGAATTGACTAAGTCATGGGAATAAAAGGTACAACATAGATAATACGGTCAATGGTATTGTAATAGTGTTGTGTGGGGACAAATGGTAGATACACTTGTGGTGACTGTATAATGTATAGAAACGTACATCTGAAACTAATGTAACCTTGTGTGTCAACTACACTAAAAATTTTTGAAAACGATACAATAGCTAACATTTATGGAGCATCTTACTGGCGAGGAACACTCTTCTACAAATCTCCTTACATGTCTTAACTCACTGAATCCCCACAAAAATAGGTAAAATGAGGAAATTGAGGCATGAAGACCAAGATGAATATGGCGTTCTTTCTGTCCTTTGGGAAGTTCACAGTCAAGTAGGAAGAGATTTTTACACATAGATGATTATCTCAATGTTTGTTGAAACGTAGGGGGGTGTAAAAGATGTCACTTGGTGGGGGACAGGCAGCATAGAGCAAATGCTTCAAAGAAAAGGTAGTCTTGAAGGATGACTCTGAATCTGTCAGACAGCTGAGGAAAAAGGCATTTCAGGCAAAGGAGCAAATATACAGAGACATAAGGACATGAAATGGTAAGTATGGTATCTATTGAGAATCATAAGTGCTTCAGAATGATTGGAGCAGGGTATATTATTGGGAAAGTATAGCAGATAAGTCCTAAAATTAGAAAACCTAAAGCAACATTTTGTGGAAACAGTTCATGGTAAGGAAAGAAAAGTGTGATGTTCTCTATGCTTAGGGCAGAGATAAGAGCAGGTGCCTTCTCATGAAGTACCCATGTCACAGGCTCCAGAGAAAAGACAAAGGGACAACTTCCTCCACAAACCACGAAGGAGGAGACTACATGAGACAGTGTGTGTGGGAAGACAGTAGCTATCAGGATGGGGGTTGATGTAGTGTGGCTGAACCAAAAGAGCCATAAACATAAAGTCAGGGCCAATTAACTAATAGGATCAGAGGCCAGACCAGCCTGAGAAGGGTCTTCTTAATACTGTGTTTAAAAATTTTTTTTAAATTTTTTTAATGTTTATTTCTTTTTCAGAGAGAGAGAGAGAAAGAGAGAGAGAGAGAGAGAGCGAGCGCCCTGCAGGGGAGGGGCAGAGAGAGAGGGAGACAGAGAATCTGAAGCAGGCTCCAGGCTCTGAGCTGTCAGCACAGAGCCCGATGCGGGGCTTGAACCCACGAATCGTGAAATCATGACCTGAGGCCCAAGTCTGCTGGTTAACTGAATGAGCCACGCAGATGCCCCTTAAAAATTTTGTTTTAATGTTTATTTTTGAGAGAGAGAGACACAGAGCAAAAGCAGGGGAGGGGCAAAGAGAGAGGGAGACATAGAATCCAAAGCAGGCTCCAGGCTCTGAGCTGCCAGTGCGGAGTCTGACAGGGGGCTCAAACCCACCAACAGCAAGATCATGACCTGAGCCCAGCTCAGATGCTTAACTGATTGAGCGACCCAGGCACCCCTTAATATCGTGTTTTAAAACCTGGGCCATCAATGGGGCATCTGGGTGGCTTAGTTGGTTGAATGTTTGACTTCAGCTCAGGTCATGATCTCAGGGTTCATGAGTTTGGGCCCCTTGTCGGTCTCTGTGCTGACAGCTCAGAGCCTGGAGCCTGCTTCAGATTCAGTGTCTCCCTCTCTCTGCTCCTCTCCCACTCACACTCTGTCTCTCTTTCAAAAAATAAGTAATAAAATAAACATAAAAAAAATTAAAACCTGGGCCATCAAGAGATCAAAATCCTTTCAGATGTGTATATCTTTTGACCTCACAAATCAAGAATTTTTACCTGAGGGGTGCCTGGGTGGCTCAGTTGGTTAAGTGTCTGACTCTTAGTTTTGACTCAGGTCATGATCTCATGGTTTGAGAGTTTGAGCCCCACACTGGGCTCCATGCTGACAGCATGGAGCCTGCTTGACATTCTCTCTCTCCCTCTCTATCTGACCCTCCCCTGCTCACCCTCTCTGTCTCTCAAAAATAAATAAATTTTAAAAAAAGAATTTTTACCTGAAATAAAAAATTAAGGTTGGATATATAGTTTTAGCTACAGATATTCATCACAATACTGCTTATATAACTAAAAATCACAAGCAACTTACATGTCTAATGATAAGGGATTGTTTAAATAAATTATAGAAAATTCATTCAGTGGAATATAAGGCCGCTAAAAGAAATGAAAGCATATTTTATTTATAGGAAAAGAAGCACACTATAAATTGTTGGGGTGAAAGGAGATAACAGTATATTCAGTATAATTGAATCTTATGTCTCTGTCCATAATCATTTCTATACAGAGAAAAATAATTCGAAGTATATGAACCAAGGTATTCACAGTGATTGTCTCTTGATAATAGGATTATGGTTGATTCTTAGCTTTCTTTTTTTGCTTGTCTAAGTTCACTAATAGTTTTTAATATTGAACATGGATGATATATATAAGTCTGGCCTCTGGGTAGCAACTAAAGTTCATTTGTTTGTCACCAAATATAGTGACTGTGACTCACCTAAAGGGTGAGTGATTAGAATGTACTAGACTGAATAACCTGAAATGATAATTGTGAGCTATCTTGATAGAAAACATAGTGTGTGCCCTCAAATTACCTTAAAATGTGAAAGAATCTAGAACTAGGACTTTTTCTTTACTAGAAGAAAAGAAGTCTTTAATAACAGAATTCATGTATATAACCATTAATTTGATAACAAAGCAGAAATTAAAACCTCTGTGTTGTGATATAGCAAAGAAGGAAACTGAGACCCATCTGGGAACTAAGACGGCTTATTGGCCTCATTCTTCACAATTCTGGTTACATTAACCACCTGAAAAGGACTATTATCAATGGGAGGTAGAGAACAGTCTTTCTTTGAAAGCGTGCCTTAGAAATTCCCTTTAACCCAGCAATTGTATTCCCAGGAGCCTCTTTCTACAGATAAGCTCACATATGTGTTAAATGCCTGTCCAATGAAGTTTGTTGCATTATTGTTTGTAAGAGAAAAACGTTTTAAAAAATCAGAATATCCATCTTAGAAAAATGGGTAGATGAATTATATTAAAACAGCACTGTGTTATTCCATGCCGCCACTACAGATAACATAATAACATGGCAAAAATCCTCTAGACGCACTGGTTAAGTTTTTTTAAAAGGCTAATTAGTATAATATTAGTGACCCATTTTTGCTCTAGTGGAGAACCTTATATGTTATTCTATATTTTGCTATTGCTAGAATTTTTAAAATTTAGACTTAGTATGAACTTGTGTTTTTTTCATAAACAGTTAAACATAAAAACCAAATAAACAATTCTAGGAATGTAGGCAGTGTTGTGCGATACCTAGAATTAGTAGTATATTTTAAATAGTTAATGATTACTGTGTTGTAGAATTCTCATAAATATTTATGGGATTATATTCATAATGAATAAATAAGGCCTTTCCAAACCTTAGTGCTTTTAACCAAATTAATTTGTAGGTTTATTGGAGGATAAAAGACTATTCAAGTCTTCTCAATTTTCTAAGACTCTATGAAACATAAAAATTCCCTTAAAGAAAATAAACCACCCATTTCACCACCACCATCAGTTAACTTTTCCCATTTACTAATTAATTATTTTAAAATGTTTGTAAATTATGTACATTATATATGATACTACAGAGCAGAAGACAGAAATGGTCCTATTCTCTGTGGAGTTTATGGTATTCTGGACATTTAAATAACATGGTGCAAAATTAGAGAGGAGGTAGCAGACATTAGTGAATAGATTGGCTGGTGTTTAAAGAGCCACTGACTAGTTCAAACAAAAGCAAAGTATATATAAATAAACAATATGCAAATCATATGCACATATGTATATGTACATCTATATCATAAATGCATATATATTTTATACATTTAATTATACATATGCCTATGTTCATTTAAAAATAAATATGGAAAGAAAGAAAGAAAGAAAAAAGGAAAAAAAGAAAGAAAAAAGGAAAGAAAAAAGAAAAGGAAAGAAAAAGAAAAGAAAGCAAGGAAGAAAGAAAATGAAAGATCTATTCAAAAACACAGGACCACTGAGGGCAGTTCAACAACCACTACAAGGCCAACAAGTACTCAAAGAAAACAATTATGATTCCATTTGGATTGAATCTGGATGTTCTTGATTTTGAACCAAAGTTTTTATAATCAGTCACCAGTTGTCAAATTTTAGCAGCAACACTAAAAATGTCTTTCATCAACACTGAGAATGTGGGAAACTTGCTTCCTTTTGTTCATGCTGAATGCAGGGACTTACCACCAATACCCATTTGAAATCTATAAGAAACCTTTGTCTTTCAATGGTAATTAATTTCTTGGCAGAGGATTTGTTCTTCATTATGAATAAATACTATGGTTTCAATTGAGGGAATACCCAATTCAAAACAAATTGGTAAGCAGCTAATATATTATAGGTATGTTTGTTTGTTTGTTTTCCAGAAAACCCTGGATGCCACTATTATGTCTGGGTAATTCTAGCCTTTTTGGGATTAGCTCTGATTGTATCACTGATCTTCAATATTTCCCACTATGTGGAAAAGCAGCGACAAGGTAAGACATTTTGAGAAATAGCCACACATCTACTCCCGCATGAATGGAGACTGAGTCACTGGAAAACCTACAGAAGAAGACAATTTTAGGAAATGAGATGCAATAGGATATTTTTATCTGTAGAAAATCTATTTGATACTTTTTTTCCACTCTAAAGTTTTCTTTTTACTTTAAAAATACAATCATATTAGAATATGAAAAGACTCCCAATCTTCGCTTTATCTCTGCCCTGAGATACAGAGTAAGAAAGAATTGTCCTGGTAAAATGTAGTTTTTCTTCTCCAATTCAACAGTAGTTGAGAAATTGTAATTTATTCTGTAGCAGCCATAAAGATGCTCACTGATACGTGATGGGAAGAGTGAAGACTAACTTTTCAAGCTTCTACTCATGCCTACTCAAACCCCTCAGCATCAAGTCAGAGCCTCTAATGTGCAGTAGGACTGTATTGGGATCAGGAGAGAACTAGAAAAGCAACAGGCTGACCCACAGGCATTATCTAACACTCCCAGGGTCAGCTTTTCCTTTCGACAGCTGGTCAGCAGTTTTAACCATGTGGTTTTCATCCTCATGGGCATGACTGAAATAGTGTAGTGTGCAGCAATTGGCACAATCTTTGCACACTATTGGCATTCAACACAAGCGTGTTGGGTGGATGGGTGGATGGATGGATGGATGGATGGATGGATGGATGGATGGATGGATGGTTATGCAAGTTCACCTATTTCTGGGAAAGGTCTTAATATGCTAGAGCCAAAATTCTATTGGGGGCAGGACATTTCTGTGGTAATAATGAATAGAAAACAAAATGTCAATGCTTTTTAACAGATGAAAATAAGATGAAGTTAATAAAATTACATTAGAAACATGTGACCCAGAAAAACTGCAGGGTGCTAATTTAGAACAAGTCAGATTCTGGGGAGAGGCCTTGATCCTCTTATGAGTGTCTTCAGTGTTGCTAACACAAATATAAAATATAAAGAAGAAGACATTATTTTCACGCCTCTCAAAAAAGATAAGAAGCACTAGAAAGTGAAGTGGCATAGTTGAGGTCACACATCTACTCAATAGCAAAGCCAAGGATAAGGGCCCAGTCTGTCTAATTCTCTGTCCAAATTGGTTTCCATGAGCACATTCTGTTTTTACACTGTTGATCAAATGTCCTTGGCCAGAAAGCCAACACTCTTTTAGGATCTCTATTTATCATTTCTATGCCTGAAACTCCAGGCAGGCAATGCTTTTTCATTAGCAATGATTTCAGCAATTAATTTTTTAATCAAATATTTTTTCAAATACCTTTTATAAGTCAGATACATCAATGACCCACCATCCAACATCTTCGAAAAAAGTTTTCTTCATAAAAAAATGAGCTAACATTAGAATTCTTCTTTTTATAATAGCTTAACATGACTATACTTTAATTTCTTCACTAAAATGTTTTACGAATGCAGATAATATTGTCATTTGAGTTGGAAAAAGGTGAACGCAGAGCCACAGAGGTGAAACGTTTGCAGGTGGAAGCCAGGGCAAGAATAACCATCATGAACTGGTATTTCACTCTTCCACTGATTCCAGTGACAATCATCCAGAGATCTGTGTGGGACCAGGGAACAAGTGGGCTTTTTAGTTCTCAGTTTTGATGGTTTGTCCATTGGAATTTATTTATCCATGTTCATACCATTTGCCATCATATGAACTCCTTTTGAGAATTGTTTTCTTATAATGGTTAGTTGACCACTGCTAAAAGACTGTAGACTAATTTTTTAGAAAGAAAAGGAAAGGAAAGAAAGGAAAGGAAAGGAAAGGAAAGGAAAGGAAAGGAAAGGAAAGGAAAGGAAAGGAAAGGAAAGGAAAGGAAAGGAAAGGAAAGACAAGACTTTTTCCTTAAAAAAAAAACAGACTTATTTTATTTTTTTTTCTTTTCAATTGTACAAACCCTTACTGCCTCAGGCATGCCATAAATTACTTTGTCTAAAAGCAGTATGGTAGGAAATAACAGTTTTTTAAAAGCAGGAAATAGTAAATTACACTTATTGTTGTATTTTTAAAATCAATTTCAGTTCTCTCAATTTGTTTTTAGCATCATGGCTTTTGAAGTCAATCTGTCATGAATTAGAACCCTGCTTTCAATATTTACCTGGGAGATCTCTTATACAAGAAGCATAACTTCTCATAGTCTCAGTTCCCTTGTCTACAAAATGTGGAGAATATCATCTATACCATAGGGCTCTTGCCAAAATTATACAGATACCTCGGCACAGTGCTGGGGGCTGAGGAGGTCATTCCTGCATGGCGTATAGCCCACATCACCACTATTGGTTGCCCTGGTGCTTCCTTCCCTCCTTCCACAAATATTTGTTAAAGGCTTGCTATGACTATGTATTATCCCATTTAACTTTAGTGTTGGTTATTTCAGGGAATGTTAGTTCCTCTGGCTTCTCACCGCTCCCACCAACTCTATATTCTCTAGGTCCTCTCCAGCTCCTGTGTCACTTCCTGCCCCACCTCTATATTATCTAACACGTCTATGCAATAACCTCTATTGCTGTGTTCTTTTAAGTCACATACAGGCTCATTTTAGAGTGTTTTCCACAGGCTCTCATGGAATCAGTTCTAACCATTAGCCTACTGCAAATTACTTTATTTGAGCAAAACCTGCCCTTTGTAGGTAAGCACACAACCCTGGGTCTTGCATTTTATTAGCGTACAAACCTCAAATTAGCTTTGCACAGTGCTCACTGATGCCAAAATGCCTTTCATTCTCATCCCACCTCCCTTTTTCTGTTTGCAGCCCTCTCCCAAACATCTCCGCTTCTCCTGACGGTTTTCCCCAAGCATCAGCAGTAACTGCCACCCTTGCTAGTCCACATGAGCAAATAGCCCTTTCTCACACAGGGGTTCCAGCAGACTCTGGGATTAGTTCTGCCAACTGACTTCCTCCCAGTCCTGCTAAAGACTCCTCCGGCTTTGTTTCTCCTAGCCAGACAGACCAGAGGAGATTCAATTATGTTTGCCAGCTTTTCTGCCACGTGGTCTGGGAATACAGTGCCTCTGTATCCGTGTCCCCATGGAACTTTTTATTTTTGCATCTTTCTGCTATTCTTTGTGGCTAAGAAACTTGCAAAATATGACTCCACCTAAGGCGAAGAGTCAGTGAATGAGTTTTGCTGGTGTATTAAATAGCTTACAGAAGAAAATCTCCACCCCAGCAACAATACAGTATCTACACATTCAATCAGGTAGACATGATAAGCCTCTCCTTGATGTTTTCTGTAGCTGTGCTAGGTAGAGGCTTTGTAATGGAGTTATCCCTTCCTCCCAAAATAAACCCTACATTTTATGTGATTCTTTGTTCTTTGGGAGGATTATATTTATTTCTTTTTCTGCTAGGAATGTATTAGCTTTGTCTTCCTTTAAAACCAAAAAATATCCTTTATCCAACCTTTCTTCTCTGTTTTGAGAAGAAGGATAAATAAGTTCATAGTTTGCTCATACATCAAAGTCCTATCAGTATATTTCCTATACGCTTGAAAATTATGGCACATTTTTCACATTTTCACATGAAGAATGTATCCAAAAATGCTATTATGGAGTTTAAGTCATGTGCTGTTTTTTCTTGTTATGTATTGCATATGGAAGAGTAAACACTATAAAGGGGAAAACATAAAAGCAAATGTTTGCTTACATCCTCTCAACCATGAACCTGACCGCAAGTTGTCTATATCTGAATCATAGAAAGGATTATGAAAACTCACCCAGTTCTTCTCACACAGAATCTTGCAAATGCAACTGCTTCATAGCAACATAAAAACTGCTTTTTATTTGACTAAATATCACTGAGATAATTGGGTAGCTTTTAAATCATGTCATTTATTTTTATTAAAAACATTTTTTTTAAGTTTATTTTGAGGGAGAGAGAGAGGCAGAGGGGACAGAAAGAGAGGGAGGGGGGGCGCCTGGGTGGCGCAGTCGGTTAAGCGTCCGACTTCAGCCAGGTCACGATCTCGCGGTCCGTGAGTTCGAGCCCCGCGTCAGGCTCTGGGCTGATGGCTCAGAGCCTGGAGCCTGTTTCCGATTCTGTGTCTCCCTCTCTCTCTGCCCCTCCCCCGTTCATGCTCTGTCTCTCTCTGTCCCCAAAATAAATAAACGTTGAAAAAAAAAATTAAAAAAAAAAAAAGAAAGAGAGGGAGGGGAGGGAGAGAGAGAGAGAGAGAGAGAGAGAGAGAGAGAGAGAGAGAGAGAATCCCAAGCAGGCTCCACACTGTCAGCACAGAGCCAGATGTGGGGCTCAGACTCATGAACTGTGAGACCATGACCTGAGCCAAAATCAAGAGTTGGTCACTTAACTGACTGAGCCACCCAGGCACCCCTATTTTTAACTAAACTTATAAGCCTTCATGACGGAGCAAACTCTATTCAGGAGCCTGAGCTTGCTGACCTTTCTCCTTAGCTCCAACCTCTAAACTTTTGATTACCACTCCCCTATTTATTTTTTTTTAATGTTTATTCATTTTTGAGAGAGAGAGAGAGTGTGTGAGGAGGGGAGGGGCAGAGAGAGAGGGAGACACAGGATCTGAAGCAGGCCCCAGGCTCTGAGCTGTCAGCACAGACCCCGACTTGGGGCTTGAACTCACACAATGTGAGATCATGACCTGAGCCGAAGTTGGATGCTTAACCGACTGAGCCACCCAGGCGCCCCTACCACTCCCCTATTTAAAGAAATCATATACTACCATACTTCTTATAGTAAGGATGTAAAACTAAAACCACACAAGTACAGATCTCCAGCTCCGGATTACACATTTAAATTCTAAGAGGAGTGGAGAAGGTGGTGTCCTTGACCTTTTAAAGGACCATTTCTGGGTGCTTCTTCAATATGATTGGTCTTGATGTATCATGTCCTTTACCCACTACTTACTTTTTTCCCCACATTGTTTTAATTTCCTTTCCTTCCATGTAAGCATCACATCGTTATATTGTATCCTTCATATAGTGGCTTCTGTTTTCTTTTTCCCACAAATCTTTTTGGTCCAAACCTAGTTTTCCTTTTCTCTACTGATAATCCATCCAACATTTTCTTTCCATAGAGCTATCCTTTCACACATCACGTTAGTATAGTTTCCAGGTACCAACATTCATACTCCAAGCACCTCCAACTGGAAAATCCACATTATCTTTTAAAAATATTAGTCTGGGAGCTCCTGGGTGGCTCAGTCAGTTAAGCATCTGACTTCAGCTGGGTCATGACCTCAGGAGTTGTGAGTTTGAGCCCTACGTTGAGCTCTCTGCTGTCAGCTTGGATCTTCTGTCTCCCTCTCTCTGTCCCTCCTCTCCTCTCTCTCTCTCTCTCTCTCTCTCTCAAAAATAAAAATAAAAAATAAAAATAAAAAACATTTAAAACTATTAGTCTGTGTGGGGTAACCTTTGACCCCATGCCTATGTTTTCTTATTCTATTTAAGTAATGTCACTCTTTATTTTTGCCTTCAAATTCTTTGTTTATTTTTAATTTTTTCTTTCAATTTAACACTTACTTGATGACAATCCTCTTGCCAGAAGTGAGATTCGGTCATTTCACTACAAATCAAGCTTTACTTGTAATTAAAATTGCATTTTAATTATACCAAGTTGTTTTCAGCTAATCCATTTAATGAAGAGATTGAATTCAAATCAGCACAGTCAAGTTGTGGCTTATTATATGATTGGATTTAGAATGTATAATATTGAAAATCAACTGTCATTTTCTAAAATGTTTTTAACAAAAATTATTTCATTTATCTTCTACATCTACTCACATGCTGTTGGCATTACTATCTCTATGGATAAAGAGAATCACAGGTATTTTGTTGTTTTTTTTTTTTTTTTTAATGAAGAGTGTTTTTTTTTTTAATTTTTTTTCAACGTTTATTTATTTTTGGGACAGAGAGACAGAGCATGAACGGGGGAGGGGCAGAGAGAGAGGGAGACACAGAATCTGAAACAGTCTCCAGGCTCTGAGCCATCAGCCCAGAGCCTGACGCGGGGCTCGAACTCCCGGACCGCGAGATCGTGACCTGGCTGAAGTCGGACGCTTAACCGACTGCGCCACCCAGGCGCCCCTGGGTTTTTTTTTTTTTTTTTTTTTAATTTATTTATTTTGAGAGAGAGAATGACAGAGCATGAGTGGGGTAGGGGCAGAGAGAGAGGGAGAGAGAATTCCAAACAGGATTTGTGATGACACAACACAAAGCCCGACGTGGAGCTTGAACTCATGAACGATGAGATGAGATCAAGAGTCGGATGTTCAACCGACCGAGCCACGCGGGTGCCCCGAGAATCAGAGTTTTAAAAGTGGTCTGCATGTTGGCACATGGCAAATGCACCGAAGAACTGCTACCCATATCCACTCTTCTGATTTCTCACCTTGAATTTTTCTATGTTACATCAGGCTACCATTTGACTAAATTCTTGTAGATGCATTTTAATTCCAGGCAAATATGAACAATAATTAACGACCTGGGTATAAACATTTCTGTCATTTAAAAAGAACTCAACACATACTTTGTATTTTCCAGTTTTCAATATTCTCGTCTATACTAGCTAATTTTTCTTATGTTTATTGATATTATTTATGTTTCTGAAGCTTTCTGATCTTGTGTTTCCATTAACTTGTGGCTCTGTGCAACAGTAGACTTCTCTAGCCCCCCTCAACATCCATCTGTGTTCATGTTCACAAGACTAATCTGAAGGTAGTCGAAATGACTGCATCTTTTATATGCAGGTCATGTTAGGGCATTGCCTGTGGGCTAGAAGAGGAGCCTTTCAGATATATCCTAAGTGGATCACACTAATCATTTTTGGCCCCATAGACACTACGTATACATGCTCTGCAAAACTTCCTACATTTGGTCCTTCACAGAATTCTTCCAAACACACTGACATGTGACAGGTCCATTTCATCCTCCAACGTGATGATTTTAATAATTTGTCCCAATAATGTTTCTCTAACAGTTAATGACCTCTCTGAAGAATAACTTAGCTTTGCCACATATAAATCTAACTAAAAATAATCTACCTCGTTGTTTGGTGACTTAGTCATTTGAAAATATTTTTGCCAGTTCCCTACCAATACGGTGTTTTTTTTGTATGTTAAAACTGAAAGATCACCCTTTGGTCACTATTTTCTCCGTGATATTGCCAGACACTCAGATAATGATGGGCTTCATTTTTATAGAAATAGCTTTCACAAGATTTTTCTATTTAATGCCAGGTTGAATAACATACAGTCAAAATATACCACGTATCACAGTATTTGCTATATCCATTCAATTAAACATCTAAGAAAATTTACTGATGAACAGATAATACAGACTTCTTCATAATATTAATCTTAATTATTAAAACTGTGTCCTAATTTTCCCTTAATGTCTCTCAATAATTCTTTATGAGTCTATTGCTTTTCATCAAAAAAATTCTTAAAACTATTTTTTTTTCCAGTTTAAACATATATATTTAATTTGAAGTAAGAATACTTCCTTTTTTTGCATTTGAGCCACCATCTTCAAGGTTTAAGAGTGGGTTCCTTTTGGAAACTTGGCACATAATTTTTTCATGGTTTTTATAAGCCTACATCAGATCTCTGGTCAGTATTGTCACTGCAGACCAGTGTACTGTTTTTCTTAAAAACCCACTCTACTGTTTTGGTTACTTTTAGACTGTGTTCCCAACTTTTTACAGTTCTCTTCTCCTTAGAATCTTCATCTGCCCTTACTTGCATTTGCCCATGTGGATGAGATAGAATCACATCCAGAGCAACTTCCTGAACATAATTTTTATGTTCCTGTTCATGTGACAAGAAGTGTTAACAGACACTTCAGAAATAAATACATAAGTCTTCTAGGATTTGTTTTGTTTCATATTTTTTTGTTTGTTTTTGGTAGGGAAGAAAAGCTTATTCAAATATCCAAGGGCAAAGAGGGAAATATGACAGAAGGAGGCAGAGCTGTTTCATGGAATGTGAAGACAGAAGGGACAGTGTGCCCCACCTACTTTGGATTGCCCACTGGAAAGGCAGGGGTAGAGGTCCCCATGTTCATCACTTGGTGTTCCCCTGCATAAAATGGCCACACATGAAGGCTCTATATCACTTCCAGACTGTGTTGTGTTTCCACCTCAAATTTCCAAGAGAGAAGAATGGCCCAAATGAGATAAGATCATTGTATCTGGTAGTGGTGGCCAACTGTCTTGATTTAAGATATTAACTGATACTGAGGACAATGAGGCTAAGCTCCCCTCACAATATTCTCAAGAAGATTTAACAAATGTATGTCAACTTCTTTAATTTGTCTATTTTTAATATCTTTCAGGTAAAATGTACAGATGCACTGAAGACTACATTCCCAGGTATGTAGAAAATAAGTTCCATATTATGATTCCCAACTAATAAGGAGAAGTAATAAATGTTATATTGCTTTTAGGTTTGGCTTGGGGTTGTCACATTTGGGTAAAAATAAAATGAAAAGTGAGTTTTAATTATTTTTACTCCTATCTGAAGATGAAGAACTATACTGTTATTATTTTCCCTAGTTACTCATCCTGAGTCAATAACAGAGCTGGTTAAGGGACAAAGTGAGATTCTAACCTGGTATCTACAGAATTCTTGTCAATTTCAAAAGGCTGTATCCTAGATTATGATTCAAATCAGATTGTAAGAATTCAGTCTGATTATATATAGAATTGTGTGGCCCTTAAGAAACCAGGGTGGAAAAGGAATCTAGCAATACCTAATAAAATTTAAGATATACAGGGGTGCCTGGGTGGTTCAGTTTAAGCATCCCACTTTGGCTCAGGTCATGATCTCATGGTCCATGAGTTTGAGCCCTGCATCAGACTCTGGGCTGACAGCTCAGATTCTTTGCGTCCTTCTCTCTGCCCCTCACCCGCTCACACTCTGTCTCTTTCCCTCAAAAATGAATAAATGTTGTAAAAAATTAAAAAAAGATACACATACATACACAAATACATGAAGATGCTTCGTGGTGTGCTCCTTTTAAAATTAATGTCAATCAATAGGGAACTGTGATAAATCAACCCTAAAATTATATATGGTTATAGATATAACTTATTCTCTTTAACACCTGTTGAATTAGTTGCAGGGAAATTTGTATGATTTTTCCTTATAAAAAAAGGTTTATGGTATAAACAATAGTAAAGAATTTTCATTTTCTTGCACAGTATATTCTGGCCCAACTGTGTTATTAGATTGGAAATTTCTCCTTTAGGTTAAAAAAAAAACATCTAAATATAGAGAATTTCCTAGAGGACTCTTCAAGACCTTTCTGAAATAGTAGACTGAAAGGCAGAAAGGTCTTTCACAAACACAGAGCTTTCTCACTGGGTAGGATAAGATTATAAGCTTTTTGTTAGCCTTTAAAAAGACCTTTTTAAAATTTTTCTCCATGTGGAAATATCTCTGGCAGATTCAGGATCTAAGCTGCAGGCAGATTCACACAAAGAAGAAAATCTTTATTTTTACAGTTTAACATTGGTTCTATAACATGAGATAATTTTCAATTCATTATCTCATATCAAGATTGATTTGCTGATTTGGTTACAACAAACAACATGACAAAGAAAATCCTATATAACCATGTAGAAGTTAATCTCTTAGAAGATTTATATGATAATTATCATTTGAGAGGTAATTAAGATGCAATGTGATAGAACATCTAGCGATTTGATCATTCTGCTAAAGACTGGGTAGGTACTCTTGGATCAGGACGCTAAGAGTCAGAAGGGAAAATTGGTAAAATACCCATCTCAAAGTAAGTAGGCCCTTACCTATAGGGCAAATGTGAAAAAGAGGCTGGTTCTTTTATAACACTTACTCATTCATACATTGAACAAATATTGGTTCAACAAATAGGAATTGTGGTAGACAAGAGATGCACAGATGCAAAGATGTAGATCCTTCCCTCTTGGATTTAATCTGTTATCTATTGTAACAAGTCTCAATTTAAGCATAATTTGAATATGTGATGCAGATTTTATCTATGAAAAGCGGGTGGCATGTTAATTCACAAGTTTATGTCTGTACTTCACAGCTTGTCTATTTCTGATTATGTAGTCTGGGAGCCAAAATCACCACTGTAGGAAGGGCATGGAGGCTCCAGGAAAAACAAAATATGTGAAATTATCTCTAGCCATTAAAACTTCAGCATGAAAACAGCAAGTGGAAATAAAAGCTATCTTTCTTAGGTAGAAGTGAAATTAGTGACGCCTCCTCAGTTCTTAGACGGTTTGAGGCTAGGGCTCCCCCACTGCACCCTCTTTCCACCCCTACCCAACAGTGGTTTGGGTGGGAAGCCATGCTAGAAGGGAAAGAACTTTGCTTCTCTGATCTTGTCTTCCTGCTTCCCCAAATCCCTGCCCTTCCTGCACTAGTAGGTCAAAAATGTGATCACTTTAAAGACAATGTAGCATCTATATTTAACAGAAAATCATATACACACATCCTGGCATTTACCTCTGGTCCACTTTATTTTTCCTTTAAAATAGAATTCTACACAATTCTGGTCTTTTGATCTGTGTTAGAAGTATTATACAGTGGGTATATCATGGATTTGAGATCCAGACAATTCTGGATTTTAATCAAACTCTTGTAATTACTAGGCTTGTAGTCTTAGGAAAATGAGCATTGGTGAACTTCAGCTGTATCATCTGAAAAATACAGATTATAATATAATGCTTTCCATACAAAGCAGAGTTGATTTAAAAACAAAGGTACTGCTTTATCAGATGAAAATTAAGGTCTAAGAAAATTCCTGCCCGCTTACGGTATATTTACCCTCTAATTTCAGAAATCAGTTCAGGTTTATGACTACTTTAAACACATCATGACTCCTTAGTTTCAGAGTCTGTTGCAAAAAACTTAGGACAGATTCTCAGCAGCTTTTTGCACGGTCTGCTTCTGGGTGACACTGAAACATGATTTTATGACAAAACAGGTCTCATCTCAGCCATTCTTCCATCTTAAGATGACTTCTTGGATTTCTGGGGCTCCGCAGGCTCCATTCGCTTCCCCTCTTTACTAAATACACTAACCTAGTGCCCGGGACCAGACTTCTGGTTTTAACTGTCCTCATCCCTTCTCAAGAGGGAGGATCCTTGTGACAAGAGAACTTCTGAGTAGCCTTCCCAGACATCAAAGTGGATAGGGAGTTGAGGCCCTCACTGTGATCACTGCCACACTTGTAACCAAAATAGCTCCACATTTTCCAGCCTTCTGTTTATTAGTTTTAATGTACAAATAACTGTAAGCCATGCTCTAACCCTTCTTAAGAATTTCTTCCTAAGAATTCTTGAGGGGCGCCTGGGTGGCTCAGTCCATTAAGCACCCAACTCTTGGTTTCAGCTCGGTTCCTGATCTCACAATTTCGTGAGTTTGAGCCCCACATTGGGCTCTGCACTGACAGCAGGAAGACTGCTTGGGATTCTCTCTCTCCCTCTCTCTTTGCCCCTCCCCTACTCATGCGGTCTCTATCTCTCTTTCCAAAGAAATAAATAAACTTAATAAAAAAAAATCCTTGAGAAGTACAGATAGGTTTCAAAAGTCTTATTCTTTATTAATTTTTTAAATATTTTTATTTACTTTTGAGAGAGAGAGAGAGAGAGAGAGAGAGTGTGACCAGGTGAGGGGCAGAGAGAGAGAGAGAGACACAGAATCTGATGCAGGCTCCAGGCTCTGAACTGTCAGCACAGAGCCCGACGTGGGGCTCTAACTCACAAGCCGTGAGATCATGACCTGAGCTGAAGTCGGACGCTCAACCAACTGAGCCACCCAGCGCCCCCCCCAAAATCAAATCTTATTCTTGATTGTCCTTTTGTCACACTTAGCTCTGTGTCACTGCTCTAGGTGTCTTTCCCCATATCTTTAGAATTCTTCATGCCGGCAGATCTTTCTATTGTCCATTCCCCAAAAACGTGGTGAAAGATCCTTCTTTTCAAGTGCTCCAAAGCACTGGCAATATAAGTGCTGTATCTTTAATAGGCTACAAAGAATGGATATTTTAGAAGAAAATTGGAACACTGAGCAAGAGAATAAAAATTTAGTATTAGATATCACTGCTCTGAGAATCCATTGACCATCCCCTTCACAGGGAATACCACTGGATTCAGTTCTTAGTCTCTAACTGTACAAAGCCACTGCTAAGGTTTATACTCTTCCCCAGGACCAGGGGTCTATGCTTGGTCCTCTCACCCCAAGTTCAAGACAGCTACAGCCATGGCACAGTCCCTGGCAAAGAAAGTAAAAATTCAGTAAGCATGTACTCAGGACCCATCCCTTCAGCAACTTTCCCTTTTTCCTCCTGTATCATTGCTTCTTCTTTTTGTATTATTCCCTTCAATATATAAAGAGTATTGTCTCCTTCAAAAAAATTAAAAAAAAGGAAAGAAAAGAAAACAAGAAAAGCTTCCTTGATACTAGATACTAGATACTTGATACTAGATTGCTACATCCTCATTGCTCTGCACCTTTTACGGCAAAACATGAAAGTTCCATCTATGTTCTGTCTGCATTTTCTGGCTTCTCCTCCTCTTCTCTTCTTTCCTGAACCTACTCTATTCAATTTTCTGCCCTCAGTAATCTACCAACTCAGCTCTGGTCAAGGTCACCAGTGAAATCCACATGGCCAAATGTTAGTGTCATTGTATGCAGTCCATCTGTAGCATTTGATACATCGATGCTCTCTACTTCTTGAGACACTTACTTCTCTAGGCTCTGGGTGCCCCCCCCCACCTCCATCTTTGATTTTCCTTCTTACCAGCGGCTCCTTCTCCTCTGCTGATTCCTGAACCTTTGACATCAGAGTGTTCAGGGCTAATCTCATGAAACTCTTCTCTATCTATACTCATTCCATAAAGTAGTTGTATCTCTTCTTATGGCTTTAAAAAACGTTACACACTAATGGAGCCTAACATATATATCTGACAATTTGAAGAAATGCCTACTAAGCAAATCAAGGTAACACTTAGCAAAATTCCTCATAGACCCCTAAGCTTGCTCTTTTTGCAACCTCACAACTTTCTGGCCCCTTAAAATAGCTTTATTTAGTTTTATAGAAATATCTTCCATTTTTATTTGGATGTTGGAACCCTACATTCATATCATAGAATTTCAGAGCTGAAAAGAAAAATAGTGATTAAATAGTTTAATAAACTTGTTTTATAAATAAGGAAATTGAAACTTAGAGAATTTATGTCCAAAGTCACTCAGATGGAAATACTGATTTTTTTAAAAACTGAATTTACTTATTTAATCTACTTAGATAATAAAGTATTCAACCACTTTTCTAAAAGGACTTCTTCACAATAAAATAATGATGAAATTAAAACTTTAAAAATAGGGAATACAGAAAATATATGCTAAAGTAGAAATTTGGCCCCCAGTAAAAGATATCATTAACATTATTTTAGACGTTGGAGTGTCAGTAAATGTGCTTATTGGTCAGAGGACCATTTCAGACATGTTCAGAACAATGGACTAGCCTCTAGGATATGACTTTATTTATTAATCTATTTTTAATAGTAGTTGATCTTCTACATAAAACACTGCCAAATATTTGTGCTTAGAGTTTATTAGATATTTTCAATATGCTGGAGCTATTTGGCATTGCCAAGTAAAAATATATTTTTTAATTTGTTGGTTAGGCAACTGTTCCTCTGTAATCGTTTATTTCGGATGATTAATCATTTGAGACCTGCCTGTAGACATAGGGCACTGCATTATAAATCACATCTTATTTTCATTCATAGGGAATGAAATGATATTCATTTTTTGGACATGATTTATCATTTGCAGGTTGTATCTGCTATCTATGTAAGCTAGGAAAATGGATGGATTGTCTTATTAAAAATTCTTCACCTTTTGCTATTATATTCTCTGCATAGCCAGAGAAAAACTATGAACAGGGACTACTCCATATCCCAGTATTAAGCTGTATTGAATTACTGATGGAAAGAAAGGTTACAGATGAGTTCCTTTGTTATCAGATAAGAGAAAAACATGCCAGCATCTGGACTTTTCAAACCATTTCATACAGGTATCATTTGATTTTTTTTTAGGACACCAACTTACTATTTACATATACTGTACCTTCTTTCAGAAGCATAGGGAGTAATATAGGTGTTATGCCTTGAGATCAGTTATGTGTTCTTTTTTTCTTTTCATGCAGTTCCCTCCAGCTCATGATGATATGTAATCTCAAAGTTAAAGCAGTTGCTACTGTTTTATGAAATGCCACTCTCACTGCCTGATATGTTCCTCTGTTGCCAGCCTGCCATTGTGAAAGGTGGTCACCAGGGCCATTGTCACTGTCTGGTGACAATGGTAAGATGTCTACTCTAATCCTAAAAGGATTAGTCAGATGAAGCTGTAAGGAAATTTAATCAAACATCAAGAGCAAATAATATTTAGGGCTTTTGGACCAGACTTGCATTACAATCCTAGCACTGCGAGTTACTATCCTTGTCTTTGGCCACTTTAACTCTAGGAGTTGCAAATTCCTTGTATGCACAGTGGGGATTTAAAAAGAAAAAGCATCTCAGAATTGTTCTGAGGGTTGAATGAGCACTGGCATAAAGAAAAGCTTTCAGAATTGGTACTTATTGCTGGCATTACACATAAGGCTAGGGAAAAGAATGTTAATCTAGCTGATTCTCAGACTTCCCGTCTGTAAAGTGGGAAATAATATTTCTGCAGAATTTCCCTAGAACTTTGGTATAATGTATTTAAACATTTAGCACAACATCTGGATAGAATAGGTGAATCAATCATTTTGCTACACCTTCCAACCTGACTCTACACTATTTCTTCGGCCTTTTATTTCCTAAGCATCACTGTCAATTAGTATTTAGTAAACACAGTTTCAGCAGATGATTCAGAGTAATAGTCTGGGGACGTAAACAGGCAGTACAATGTATAATTAAGACCATGGATAACCTAGGTTCTAGTCACAGCTCTGACACTGACTAGTCTTCTCACCTTCACATTATAGGACTTCTTTGTGCCTCAAGTTCCTTATCTATTAAATGGGAATGCTATAGTGCCTATCTGGTCAGATTGTTTTGAGCATGGAATAAATGAATAAATGAACTTGCAGTTCCAGTAACATCTGACAACCATTAAATGCTAAATAAGTATTTGCTGTTATTATCTGAACAGTCCAAACAAACCCTGTTCAAATGAACACACACACAGGCACGCAGGCACACATGTGCTCTTGCATCATAAATATATCTACCGTGGTTGGCTGAGGTTAAACAAGAACATATAATCATATATTGAATTTAGCTGAGAAACCAGTTAAGAACTGTGTGTAAAGTGGATTCTAATAAGATAAATTATTTTTCATTATTATAGGGAGGATGAGTATTATATTGAAGACACACCAATTTATGGTAACTTAGATGATGTGGTCCCAGGTAAGTTTTATGTTTCCAGAAATTATATTTATCTACAAATTAATATCCCTCCCCTTACTCCCACAGCATTTTGAGGTGGCTTATTTTTGGTTGCAATCACATTTAAACTTCCCAAATGGCAACCATATATTCAACAATATTTAGCATTTTATTTAGTATATATTTCCAAAGCTACATATTGTAAATTGTGTTGAAATACTCAGTGTAAGTCAACATCCTGTTTTTCTATATTCTCTTTGTTTTACTCTGGAAGAAATGTGAATACAGGAAGACCCTGTTACTATGAATTTTGACACACACAATTCTATGAAATAAAGCTATTTCTAGAACAGAAAATAGCTCAGGGAAACGGTGCTTGGCACTGTCTACAAAAGCAAATCTACGCTGAATAATCTGGAACAATGAACACGTACTCTGGTTTCCTGTATTTTATCTGCTCAGGCTAAGTAGAGAATCTCGTGCTACGTTGAGGGCAAATGGGGAAAGAAAAGAGCTACATCGCCACTGAGTGGGTTATATTTTTTTGTTCTTAGGTAACAAGTACTTTTCAACTCCCAGCTTTCCGTATTCCTTGAAACATCCCAACCACTCCAAAACAAAATGCCACTAAACTCCTTAAAACAGATAACAATGATCTGATCCCAGAGCTCTGATTAGAGTAGCCATAAGGGTAAATGCTAGTATTTAACGACATCCTGGCCCTACAAGTCCTTCACTTAATTCATGATAGGAAAGTTAGGGGTTAACAGAGATTTCCAGGAATGGACTAAACTCTCTGAATCTCTGTGTATCAAAACACCATGCAATTCTCCTAAAGTTAGGGATGTGAGACTATTAAAGGCTTCAAGATATTATTTAATCTTTGTCTTTCCCTTCTTTGTCAAGTGTCTTCTAGTCTCTATACTCTGAGAAATCAAAACTACTTTTTAGGACTATCCTATAATTTGCCCTCCTGTTTCACCTTGCAGAATCGTGGTACCCACCTATAATATCTGAGGTTTCAATTCTTACGTACTCTGGTGGCGCAAAGCCCACCATATCTGCAATTTCTGTATCTAAGGGAACACAGGTGCCACCCCACAGGCTCTGATTTAGTAGGGCCAGAATATGGTTTAGGAATTTGCTAGTTGACAAATCTCCAGGTGATTGTCATGCATGTTTTCCATGGACCATTCTTTGAGAAACATCACTCCTCTGTGTTGCTTTTCAGAAATGGTTGAATGATTATAAGATAACTTGCATTATATTAGTAAATGTATCTTTCTTTCTGTGGGATCAAAGTGGTGAAATCCACATTTCTGTCAGGTGACAGGCCATCCTACAAGTCACTCTTTCTCTCTTTCTTTTCCCTTTCATATAGGCCTATCTGGGGGGAAAGAAAGGGATGGATAATTTATTATGCATGTCCCTACAGGATGAAATGAGCACAGGTCTGCTGGCTGTTGCACAAAAACTCTAAGTACTTAGGACCAGCATTTCATAGTTCCATACCCTCAAAACAGCCTGGCTGAACTGTCACGGATATATGGGACAAAAGTCATAATCTAAACATTATTTTTCAAAAATAGGACACAGATTTCGAAGGGGCACATGCACCCCAACGTTTATAGCAGCACTATCAACAATAGCCAAAGTAAGGAAAGAGCCCAAATGTCCATCAGTGGATGAATGGATAAAGACGTGGTGTATGTATATATACAGTGGAGTATTACTCGGCAATTAAAAAGAATGAAATCTTGCCGTTTGCAACTACGTGGATGGAACTGGAGGGTATTATGCTAAGTGAAATTAGTCAGAGAAAGACAAATATCATATGACTGCACTCATATGAAGACTTTAAGATACAAAACAGATGAGCATAAGGGAAGCAAGAATAATATAAAAACATGGAGAGGGACAAAAACATAAGAGACTCTTAAATATGGAGAACAAACGGGGTTACTAGAGGGGTTGTGGGAGGGGGGATGGGCTAAGGGGCATTAAGGAATCTACTCCTGAAATCATTGTTGCACTAGATGCTAACTAACTTGGATATAAATTAAAAAAATAAAGTAAAGGGGTGCCTGGGTGGCTCAGTTGGTTAAGCGTCCAACTCTTGGTTTCGGCTCAGGTCATGATCTCATGGTTCATGGGTTCAAGCCCCACATCAGGCTCTGTGCTGACAGCATGGAGCCTGCCTGGGATTCTGTCTCCCTCTCTCTCTGCCCCTCCCCTGCTTGCTCTCTCTCTCTCTCTCTCTCTCTCTCTCTCTCAAAAAATAAACATTTTTTTAAAAGTTGAAAAAAATAAATTAAATAAGAATTTAAAAAAACATTAAAAAATAGGACATAGGTTTTAAAATGATTCTGAGTATGGGGTGCCTGGGTGGCTCAGTCCATTAAGCATCCGACTTTGACTCAGGTCATAATTTCACAGCTCCTGAGTTTGAGCCTCGCATCATGCTCAGCACTGACAGTGTAGTGCCTGCTTGAGATTCTCTCTCTCCCTTCCTCTCTGCCCCACCACTCCAAAATAAATAAACTTAAAAAAATAAAAAATAAATAAAATGCCTTTAAGTAAAACTTCTCACTTATGGAAAGAATTGCCAAATTTCAATCATCAGTGCATGTGCACTATACTGTGCCACCACCGTGCACCATTTGCAATCATGGCTAAATAGAACACATGGGATCTCTAACATCTAAATGGTAGTTTAAGTTGAGCCTGTCATGTCCTGCAATGGCATAAATTAATATGATCTAGTCTTTATCCTAAGTGACCTTCTTTTGTCTTATTGGTAATGCTGCAGGGCAAAAGACTTCTCCACATTCTGAAGCATAAAATGGTTTGTGCTTCCTTATTTTTTTGCATCTCCAAAAAATGACAAATCAAATGACTCTTGGGGGTTTCACATTTATAGCTATATGATGTTTGGGTTGTGTATTTTTATTGGCACCAGCATTTTTCATTTTTCCACTGTAAATCATGATCTTTTCAACTCATCAGAACCAATGGATGAAAATTGTTATGAACAAATGAAAGCACGACCTGAGAGATCTGCAAATGAACTGCAAAAAGCCACTGCACCTGCACAGGTGAGCTTTGTTTTCTGTATTATAGATCAAGCTCAGCCTAGATCACAGCACAGCTACATGTTTCAAGAACACAAAAGCAGCACATGCTGATTCACACCTGAAGCAGCCCGAGATTTTACAGGTTGAATCAACGTCAAATTCTGCGACCTGAGCTCTAAAGGGAACCTCAAAGGCAAAGCAAACAGTGCTCAGAACCACACTTGAAAAGTCAGAATTGTATACCATTACAAAGGCAATAGATTGAAAGGAAAAGTGGTTCTCTTCTTAGTCAATGAAGCTTTTTTCTTTCAGATTGAAAAAAAAATTATGTTCATCACAAAGATAAATACAAAAGTTGGCACATATATAATGCTCAAAAGACCTAGATGTCAGGAATTTATGGGGGCAAGGGGAGGAGAGAAGGGGATAGGGAGAGAGAGGCGGGAGGACGGAGGGAGAGAGAAAGAGAGAGGGCTTTACTTAAAAGATAAATGAGCTGGATATAAAAGACCATACTTCTATTTTATAAGGCAAATGAGTATAAATTTTAGTATATTTTCTATGGGCGTGGGCTAATGGCAAGAGATTTTCACATAGCTTGTATAGGGTTAGGCAGGACAAAGTGTAAGCAGGAACATATGGAAACCCAAGAAAAAATGGATAGTTGTTCCCTTTTGTACCACAATCAGTTCAACCTCCTCAGACATAGCACTGACTTCATCAAAAGCCATTCACAATTCTTAGTCTACATGCTGCTGACATGTCATAAATTTCAGTTAAAAGAGTTCTTTTTCCTCCCAGATTTTGTCTCTTCAATTTTGTGCTCTCTTGCTACTCTCTAGAAATTGTCATAGGCCCAGCACTTCCAATGCAGCTATTATGTGTCAGACCTTATTATATGTGCTTTACATGCATTATCTTCTTGGAGTCTTATGAGGGAAGCAGCATTATTTCTTCCATTTGACAGAGGCTTGAGAAGGATGAAAAACATGTTCTAAAGTGCTCAGATACTACATACAAAGAGGATCTAAACTTAGTCCTGTATAACAGAATGTATTCTCCTCCCTAAGATGGGTCATATCTTATAAACCTCCCATTAATACAGAGTTTTTCTCTTTTTCCTTTTATGAATTAGTTAAGAAATCAGAATTCTTGGAGTTTTTAAGAAACCAAGATGTAGTAAGGTTTAAGCAAAATGTGAAATCATCTTCTGATGCAAAACTTGTTACCCGATGCTAAATTAAGGGTAATTTTTTTTTAATAAAAGGTAGGAAGAAGTGCATTTTGGGGTGCCTGGGTGGCTCAATTGGTTAAGCACCTGACTCTTGATTTTGGCTCAGGTCACGATCTCACAGTTGTGAGTTCGAGCCCCAAGTCAGGCACTACGCTGATGGTGCAGAGCCTGCTTGGAATTCTCTCTCTCCTTCTCTCTCTGCCCCTCCCCAGCTCATGCTTTCTGTCTCACTCAAAATAAATAAACTTAAAAAAAAAAAAAACTTCATGTTATAATAGGATCTGCTAAATCCATAATAAAAAGAAAATATCTCAAAGGTTAAAATATAACCACACCATCATAAATGTAGAGATTCAAAGCACCATAACTATAAAAGAACTAAAAATTATTTTTTAAGTGTATTTATTTTGGGGGAGAGAGAATGTGTGTGTGCATGAGCAGGGGAGGGGCAGAGAGAGGGATAGGGAGAATCCCAAACAGGCTACCCTCTGTCAGCATGGAGCCTGATGTGAAACCTGATCCCATTAAATGGGAGATCATGACCTGAGGCAGGATCAAGAGTCAGCTGCTCAACTGACAGAGCCACCCAGGTGCCCCCAAAGAACAGAAAATTCTTAATAAAAGTTGCCATTTAGTACATATGAATTGTGCCACATCTGGCTTTTACTCAAGTGGAAATTGTGGCAAGTTTAAAATGCCTTTAACAGTCTGCTATTTTGTAAATGATATATTTAAAGACAGTTCTAAAGAGGTTAGCCTTTATTCTATTATGCCTTCTCATAAATTTGGTTTCACAAATTAAATATAATTTCTTTATATTTGTTCAATTCTATTTTATTAGAATGATCATTATCATCAAAACCATTACCCAATTTGCTACTACAATACTTACTTTGTTAACTTTGGTCAATTACAAAAGCATAGGAGCCTACAATATTATGCAGAAAGCATTACGGATAAAGCGTCTGTTGGAAAAAGAAACAAGCTCCTCGCCCTTTAAAATGATGTATACAGTTCAGAAGTTGTAATTTTAATACCCAAGTCTACCATTAACTAGGAAGAGATCATCAGGAAACCTAATAGTAAAAAGAGTCCACACAGTTCCCATATCCTAAAACACATTGAGGACCACAGTGTGAGCTTGCTCCTCTTCTCTTCATGTCACAGTTTCCCACTGATGTTGCCTTTCCCTCCTACGTCAGAAGTATCTCCTTTCCAAAGCCAATACCTTATTTATGCTCATGACCATTTCTCCTTTCAAGATCTTGCATCTTCAATTATTTAATTTGTCTCCATTTTCCATTTTTTCTTTAAAGGATCATTACTGTTTACCTACTAATATGCACAAATCACCCCAATATTTAAAAACAAAACAAACCAACAAAATTTGCCATAAACCTGTGTTTCTCCATAATCCCTAAACTGATTCTTACTCTCCTCTGCTGTGTCTATAGATACACATTCTTTTACTCCTGGCTATATAATTCCCACCCATCCACTCATCTGAAACCACACTCTGGAAGTCAAGTGAATCATTTTTAATTTTTTTAAAGTTTATTTATTTACTTAGAGACAGAGAGCACAAGTGGGGGAGGAACAGAGAAAGAGGGAGACAGAATCCCAAGAAGGCTCCACCTTGTCAACACAGAGCCCAATGTGGGGCTCAAACTCACAAACTTATGAACCGCGCTATTATGACCTGAACCGAAATCAAGAGTCAGACGCTTAACCAACTGAGCCAACCAGGAACCCCCAGAAGTGAATCTTCATGTACAATCTGTGATCCTTTCTTGGGACTCCCATTTTCTGAATTCTTTAGCGCTTGATAAAGTTGACCAACTGTTGACTGGACATACATTATTTGGAATGCTTTCAGTTAAAAGTACAGAAACCAGATTCAAATGACTTTAGCATAAAAGGGAAATTACTGCCTCATGTAACTGGGAAATGTAGGGTGTATTTCGTTTTTGAGATGACTGAATATGAGGACTCTCTCCATTTCTCTTCCCTGCTTCTCTTGGTTAATGACTTCCTTCTCTTCTATTACCAGTGGACTCTTCCATGGACTGGGCAAGCCATGGGGAGATCCAGATTTTCTTCCTCCCAGTATCAAGGAAAAAAAACACATTTTCTATTCCTACATCTGTACATAAATCCCAAAGATGCCATATAATTAGCTCTGCTTAAATCACATGTCCATTCTTGGACCAACTTCTGTTGCCAACTTCTGTTCTGTGGTATGATTGGTTCCAGCCTGGGTCACATGCTTAGTCTTGCCCTAGGAGTGGGGTACAGCACTGTAATTGACAGCCTCTCTCGGACCAGACAGAGGAAAAGAGTTTCCCAAAGGACAATGGGGAATTTATCAAAGAAAAATGATAGAACAAAGTGCCGGACAGACAAAAAAGATATCCATCCCTTTGTATCACTGAGTGCCTTCTAGTTATTTTTGAACATCACTGATGTCTCATTCTCTGTTTGGGCAAAGGCAAAGGAAGTAGAAGTACAAGGTGTGTGCAGAAAGCAGTAAATTGTTCACTTTCCCTGGAATACACTTTTGGGGAGGGGGCAGGTAGTGAGAATCAAAATAAAAAGGTGAAGTACAAACATGGAAGACCTTGAATGTCAGAATATGAAATTCAGATTTTATAGGCTAAAATTTTGGAGACAGAATGGGAAAAAATATGAAAGTTGCACCTTAAGAAGATAATCTGAAGATAGCACACAGGCTAACTGGCAAAGGGGAGAGACTAGAACCAGGATACCAGTGAGGCAGTCATTGCAATTTCCCAGGGATTACTATTTTAGGAATAAAAAGTCAAAGATACTAGAGAGGTTGCAAAGAGAACCATCTCTTCCGCCTGGTAACAAAGATAAAACATGTAATTCTTAGCATGAAAATGGGTGCAACAGGGACGTGCTTACTGATACATTCAAAGGTCTGTTAATCTGAGTGTCGCTTCCTTACTCCATGCTCCATGAATTGATATAATTTTGGCCTACTCTTAAAGGTGAATCCTTAAAACAGAAATTTGTGGTTTATTTAATGGCTGTCCTACAGTTTTAGCCTACAACTTCGAATAACTATAATCCCCCAACTTATCTTTGGACAATGATTATAGCTTCCATATATATTATCTCTTCCAAACCCTGTGAGATAGGTACTCTCAATTTATAAGCAAGAAAATTGAGGCTCAAATAGTTTTTTAAAATTGCCCAAAGTCTCATGATCAGTATGTTATAGAGCAGGGATTCAAGCCTAGGCCTTCCAACACCAAATTCAAGGTTTTGCCTTCAGCCTGTTTGTTCCCCCAAGTTTCTGCAGTCTTCTGTCCTTATTCTAGTATTGACCCAGGTCTAGGCCAGAGAGGACCTCTTGGATGCAAATGAATACTCCAAGGACAACTTAAAATGAGCTCAAAGGGAATCTGGGGAAAGGAAGGCAAAGAGGAAATAAAAGGGGGAAGTTGGAAAATGTAATTCTTGCCAGATGCCACTCACATAAATGGATACTCTTATCTTTATACTTCTGAATCTTTATACTCCTGCATCTCAAAAGTAGAAAAATTGGGGACTTTTATGGGTACCGTCCAATGACCAGTTATTAAACATGGGTAAAGTACATTTTGAGATTCATTAAATTCCTTCCTATCATGCTTGTTCCCAGTTTAACAAATTAGAGTATTGTCACTTGGTAAAAGCAACACAGGGCAAGAGCTACATAAGGTAAAGGCAGGGGGAGATGCACATAAAGGTCCATCTAAAATGTTCATGTCTATTTTGTGTATAAGAAAGAAATAAAAATATGCATACAAAAATCTCATCTCAAAAGTCTTGAGGCTTGAGTTGACTATTGTTTTTTGTTTTCATCCTAACTGCCAAATTTGGCAAAACAAGGTAGCCAGAGCCCAGAAAGCAAGCTGCTTGTTTTTCATAGACCTTAGAAATCCCCAGAAGTCATCAACGTTAAAGAATGAGCTAACGATAAAAAAATTAACATGCCTTTCTTTTTAGACAACCGAGGAAGCACAGGTATTCTATTCCTTCGTGGATCACAACTCTGAGGGGAAGCGCAGAAAGCCCAAGAAACAGAATACTGATCTGTCACACAAGGACGAAGAAACCCAGTTATGTGCTGCAGATGCCATCCTTTCTAACACCACTTCAGTAGACAACTTCCCATTTGAGAGCCAGGAAGTAGAGGAAAATGTTCATGATGATCCCATCAGACTCTTTGGATTGATTCGTGCAAAGAGAGAACCTATAAACTCGCTGGACTATGATATAGCTCAGTAATCTGGCTCTTACTGGAAATGTTAAAGAAAATAACATGATTTGGGAGGGTGACAATCTAAATCATTTGCTAGTGGGATGGTGGCTTACCTCTTATCCACAGCTTATGTTCATGCACACCAAATGTAGTGCCATGAAAATTAGTTATTTGAATTGGCTTAACAAATGCCTAAGTAGTAAAATGTAAAACAGAATCAAGTTCGCCAACTGAGCCTAATAACAAAGTCACAATTTCACCAACAATGCTTAATACTCAGTGAAACAAAATTTAAAAAAAATTTTTAAGCATAAGTATATTCTAGAACATGTTGAAAGAAAAGTAAAAGTCACTTTTTAAAAGGCATTTTTACTGTCTCATCAATATGAAATACCCCTTAATTGAAAGAAATTTCTGATTGAAAGCCATAGGACATCAAATATATTCCTAATAGAAGTAGAAGAATCTTCTTAAAAAGTATTTTCCCCAGAGGAACTACCTTTATTACTTTTAAAAATTATTATAAATTTAATGCATGTCCCTTATAACAATAAACAACTATAACAAAGAATTTAGATATTTCACTAGCCAGAGATAATCACTATGAGCAACTTTCTATATCCCCTTCTAGAAATTTTTCTGGACATGCCTATGTGCATACATCCATTGTTTTGTTCTTTCTTTTATACCAAAAAAGGGAGTGATTATTTTATACATATTATTTAAACTTTTTTCACTTAATATATTGGGGGTTTATTTTTCTTGTTTTTTTTAAACTATAACTAAATACAGTTACATATTATAATTTTAATGCCTGCGTAGCAATTCACTGATGACATTAGAATTTATTTAAATAATTTGAAAGTGTATTCAGCTATTTTCCGAGCTCTGTTTTTCATTTTTACATATAATTATTGTAATGAGAATGCATCTCCACACGTGTTTAAGTACTTATCTGACTTCGTCTTGAGGCTACATGCCTAGGAAAGGAATTGCTGCTCTAAAAGGTATGCATAGTGAGTCTCCATAGAACATACTTCTAAAAGGTCAAGAGTTTGTTCAAAGTATGTGTCCAATTTAAATTCCTGTAAGGCCCTCCAAAAAGTTATTTAAAAAACTTTGTTATCTTTCTCCATTTGGAATAGGAGTTTAACTGGGTTTCAAATCATCACTGACCAAGAGAAGTGTACATGTGAGCTGTCAGTCCTGCCCTCTGACCAGAGCTTCATGGATTTTATTCATTCTTTCTTCAATTCTATTGGGCTCCTACTGGTGTATAGGTACCAAGTTAGACATTGGTGTACAATGAGAGAAACAGAGACCCTGCGTCCATGGAACTTACAGATGAGTAGGAAAGATGAGTATCAGCTTAACAAAGTATAGCTACTAGTAAAAAACAAATATTATTAAGAAAATAGAAGAATGAGAAATAATAATAGAGAGAGAGCATCTCTGAAGAGAACGTTTTAATTCTGAGAACTGAACAATGAGGAGCCGCCAATGTAAAGAGAGAGGAAGGAAGAGCCTGTTGTATAAGAATTCTATCCATATTTGGAAGTAACAACTTCTGTCAATAACTATTCCTATTATGAACTGGTAAAAAACTAAATGTCAATGCCAAAGTAAAATATTTGAAGTTGTCCATAATGCCATAAAAAATCCAAAAAATATTAGTGTCTAAGGACAAAAGAAAAAAGAATCAGGTTTCTGACTTTAGAGGACCACAGAAACATAGGAAATAATAATTAACAATGATATATTGACTTTAATTTTTGAATTAAAATAAAATCTTTGTTATTGTATATGTTTATGTTACATTTCTGTACATAGCATGGTTCAGTAAAAATAAAGTTTGATTGTATTTTGGCAGTTAGTTTTTCCTACATCATTCACCTACATTATTCACTTAACCCCTAAACAGATTTTAATTTTTTGCCTCTAGTTTATATCATTTGAATTCCACTCTATTTTGAGTTTTATGCATCAAATATACTTGATGGCTGATAATTTGGAAGGTTTTTAGCTATGAATTCAAATTCCCTAATAGGTAAAAGATTATTCAAGTTTATCTATTTCCTGTTGAGTGAATGTGGTAATTTGTGTCTTTTGAGGAATGTGTCCCTCTCATCTAAGTTGTTAAATCTATGGCATAAAGTTGATCAAAATATTCCCATATTATCCTTTTGATATCTTAAATCTAGTGATTTAACCTCTCTTTGATACTAGGAATTTGCTTCTTTTTTTCCTCTTATCTCTCCAGTTAGAGATTTATCAATTTTATTGATTTCCTCAAAGAACCAGTTACTGTTGACATAATTTTTCCATTGTTTTTATATTTTGTGTTTCATTGGTTGGTCCTCTGATCTGTATTATATTATTTCTTCTGTTTATTGGGTTTCATTTGTTCTTTTTTTAGCTTTTCAAGGTGGAAGGTGAGCTCAGTAATGAGACTTTCTTCTTGTCTAGAATAGGCATTTAGTTTCATAAATTTCCCATAAATTTTGATATATTGTGTTTTTATTTTTATTTATTTCAAATATTTCTACTTTCCCTTTGATTTCTTCTGTGATCCATAGGCTATTTAGAAGTGTGTTATTTAGTTTCCAAGTATTTGAAGAGTTTCCAGATCTCTTTCTTATTGATTTCTAATTTAACTCCATCATAGTAAGAAAACATATGACTTGAATCCTTTTAAGTTTATTGAGCTTTTCTTTAATGCTCAGAATATAGTCTATCTTGGTAAATGATGATATGCACTTGAAAAGAGTACATAGTCTATTTTTGTTGGATAGAATGTTCTCTAAATGCCAATTAGATTAATTTGGTTGATAGAGCTTTTCAAGCTTTCTATGTCCTCTATATTTAAAATTCATTTTTATAGGCAGCATGTAGTTTGTTTGCTTTTTTAATCCAATCTGAAAATCTCTGCCATTTAATTGGGGTATTTAGACCATTCTCATTTAATGCAGTTATTGGTATGGTTAGGTTCAAAGCAACAGTCTTGATTATCTGTTTTCTATTTGTCTCATCTATTCTTCATTCATCTTTTTCCTCTTTTTGTGACTTCTTCTATATTACAGTTGACATTTAAACAATACAGGGGTTAGGAATACGACCTCCTCAATAGTAAAAAAAAAAAAACCCACATATAACTTTTGACCCCCTTCCAAAAACTTAACTACTAATAGCCTCCTGTTGACCAAAAAGCCTTACCAATAAACATAAACAGTTGATTAACACATTACTTTGTATGCTATATGTATTATATACTGTATTCTTATGACAAAGTACGTATGAAAAAGAAAATATTATTAAGAAAATCACAAGTAAAAGAAAATACATTTACAGGACTATACTGTATTTATATTTTTTAAAAAATCTGCATATAAACAAACCATGTAGTTCAAACCCATGTTGTTCAAGAGCCAACTATACATTTGTATATTTTGTGACTCTTTTTTATCTTTATTGTTGGATTAGGAGTTATAAGTGTGCTGTGTTATTTTAGTGGTTGCTTAGAGTTTATAATAAACATCTTTAACCTATCACAGTCTACACTTAAATGATATACTACTACTTTGGTCTAGCATAAGAACCTTAAAACAGTGTACTTCCATTTCTGCCCTTCTGGCTTTTGTGCTCTGGGTTTTATTTATTGTATACATTGTTATTAATTTTTCCTTTAATAAGGAATTCTCCTTGCTATGTCCTTTAATAAAGTCAATTCTTATTTTCAGAGATTTAAGTAGCAACAATAAGCGTCTTCATGTTTATCTCTGTAGTTAATATTTCCAGAACACTTCAATACTTTTGTAGAGCCAGGCTTCTATCTACTACCATCATTCTTGAGCTAAAAGGACTTTGTTAAACTTTTTTTTTTTTTTTTTTTTTTTTTTTTTAGAACAGGTCTGCTGGTGATGAATTCCTCCAGCTTTTCTGTATCAGAAAAAGTCTCTTTTTGCCTTCATTTTTGAGAGCTATTTTCTCTGGGTAAAAAATTTTAAGGTTTAGTTGGCTATATATTTCTCTCAGTAATTTAAAGATACTGCTTTACTATTTTCTCAGTTACACTGTTTCCAAAGAAATAATCTAGTGTCATATTTGTCTTGGTCCCTGTGTTATTTGTTAATTTTCTCTGATTGTTTTAAGATTTTCTTTATCACTAGTTTTAAACAATATTCCTTTGAGTAGTTTTTGTTTGTTTTTATGTGTCTTGTAGTAGGAGACTGCTTAGCATCTTGAATCTGTGTAATTATAGTTTTTACCAATGTGGACAAAAATGACTAATATTTCTTTAAATACTTTTTCTGTGCCCTCTCACCCACCCATTTTCAAGTTCTTCAGTCACTTGCAAATTATCCCACATGTCACTGATATGTTTATTTCAGTCTTTTCTCTGAGTTTCATTTTGGATAGTTTCTTTTGCTATGTCTTCAAAGTCATTAATCTTTGTTTCTAAAATGTTTATCTGCCAGTAATCTAAGATAGATATTTTTTAATCTCAGACAATTTAGTTTTTATCTCTGTAAATTCAGTTTGAGTTTTTTTTTCCTCATTTTTCACATCTCTATCAAACATGATTAACCTTTCTTCTCACTTCTTGGATGTATTGAATGCAGCTATAACAACTGTTTTAATGTTATCTACTAATTCTATCATCTCTGTCATTCTGAGTTTCAACTGACTGATTTTCCTCATTATGAATTGTATTTTCCTACTTTTAAAAATTCCTAGTGATTTTTTTACTGGGAGAAGATATTCTGAATTTTATTCTGTTTGGAGATTCATATTTTATAATCCCATATATACTCTTGAGTTTTGTTCTGGAAAGTGGTCATGTTACTTGGATACAATCTGATCCTTTAGAGTCTTGCTTTTGAACTTTGTTAGACAGGGGGCATCTGGGTGGCTCAGTTGGTTAAGCATCTGACTATCGATTTCCGCTAAGGTCGTGATCTCACAGTTCGTGAGGTAGAGTTCCACGTTGGGCTCTGTGCTGACAGTGGAAAGCCTGCTTGAGATTCTCTCTCCTTCTCGCTCTACCTTTCCCCTGCTTTCTTTCTCTAACTCAAAATAAATAAACAAACTTTAAACTAACTAACTAACTTTGTTAGATAGGACCAGAGCAGGGTCTTGCCTCAGTAGTAGACTAACTTTAACTTAGATTAAAAGCTACTCTGGCCCTCTGGAATTTTGAGGTGTTCAACTCTGGCTAATGAAAATAGGTACTCTGCCCAGTCTCTTATGAGCCCTGGGCACTGTTTTCTCCAATATTTTTTAGGTGGGTCTTTCCCCCAGGCTTTTGGTAGCTTCCTTACATGCATGCACTAATCCATATTCAGCTGAATACTCAAAGGGGACTCTGCATATTTTCAGAACCCTGTGTACAGTTCTCTCACCTCCAGTATTGCCACTTCTTGGCTTCTCTTGACAAGAAGCTTCATCTTCTAAGTTCTGGCGATCAATGGAATATCTACATGGAATATCAAGATGTAATTTCATCTTGACCAGAAGCAAAACTCCAAGTACCTCATATCACTTGAGTGTAATTCTACAATATATTTTTAGTGGGATTTAGTGTATTCTATAACCTAACCTGTAGTCTTTTAAATGTTAATTAGTAAGTTATGAATTACTGATCATTGTGCAATTATTAAGGGAACATATATGTTTTACCTGTGGCAGTTCTCAGGGCTTATAACCCAGGGGAGTCTCATTATAAGCTTTCACATTTCAACTAAAAAAAAAAGATGTACAGATGGAAATAAAGAGAAAATTTGTGACTAGAAAACAGATGAATTCCAAACTCTTGAGATTTTCACTGAGAATGTTAAAGCTTGAACAAGTTTAATTCGAATCTCAAGAAAAAGAGCAATAACTCATTTCCCTTTGGTATTAAAGGGCTTATTTCTGACAAAGTAAAGGTAGGGTGAATAGTTTTAAAATATGCTCTAAATCTCCTTTGAGGTTTTGTCTTCACTTGATTAACAGAACAGACAATTTATATTAAGACACTAAAACCAGGAAAAATCAAAATTTAGAGAAGGGAACAAGAAAGAATACAAAGCCAAGAGAGGTACTCTCTTCATGCTGCTTGTTGTTCCTTTGACCTGTTCTGTGGGAAAACACCCTAAACTACCTTCCACTACCTACGAAATCATGGCTGCCTGGATCAAAGGCAGATAACTGAATTAAGACCGCTAACTCATCTTCTGAAACAATCAGTATGCAACAGATTGAACAGTGATCACAGAAGGCAGAGCCATAAGGGTGCCATAAGGTAGAAATGGGGCATAATTACAGAGGACAGAAACCAAGAGTAAGCACAAGATGAAAATTGCTAAAGAGTGAAGTGTAAGACTTCGTAACTAATCAGACTAACCAGATAACCTTCATAACAGCAACTGATATTTATTAAAAATTTGCTAAGTGAAATACACTGGGCTAATAAGTGCACTTAATTTAATCACATACAACCCTAAAAGATTGATGTTATTAAAATCTCAATGCTACATATGGGAAAACCGAGATTGATGAAGATTAACTTACTAATACTACACAAATAAATTGTAGATTCAAGATTTGAACAGATAGTCTAAGTCCAAAGCTGGCTCTGTAGAGTAGTGATCTCTTAGTGATCTCTTCAGTTGGTTCTAAGTATTTTGAGCCCTATTTCGGGGTTGGCCTTATGCTCTACCTATTTGGTCATAATAATCTCTACTTCAAATAGACTAGGTGTCCATTATTTAAAATAAAAAGACTGTGACTGGATTTCTATAACTTAAAATCAAAACTATTACTAAGACAAATTAAAAAAAAATATTTCTTTAAAATGTTGAAAAACAATGACAATTTACAGTAGCTTTCACACACAATGAGCCTCTCTAGTTCAGGATGAATCCAAATAGAAGTCAACTTAAATGACAGTCTGTTGCTCTCAATAAACACAAAGATATCTACCACAAAATGTTCATATTAAAGTGTTTTTCCAGGAAAGTATTTTTATTAATGTCACTTGCTTTTAAATGACTTAAAAGATAGAAGTCATTGCTTCGATGATATTGGATACAAAGGTCACGCTCATACCTCATAAAAGACTAAACTTAGAACTTAAAAAAAATCAGCGTTAAGGCTAAAACCTAATTTTGTGATCAATTTTGTCTAATTTTATCTGTGGGGGGTTAAAGTTATCTCATTTAAAATTAGAGAATTCTTTGTTGTTGAATCCAAAATGAAAAGCAAATGGAGTGTTTCTTATTTATTTATTTAATCTATTATGTTTTTAAATTTTATTTAAATCCAAGTTAGTTAACATATAGTATAATAATGATTCAGGAGTAAAATTTAGTGATTCATTACTTACATATAATACCCAGTGGGAGTAAGTGTTTCAATCAGTGATATCCTTGGCCACCTCTGACGCAATGGACAACTTCTCTTAACATGTCAGTATCCATCATAAAACATGACAGTTAGTAGGGCTTTTATTTCGTTCTGTTTTCATACCAATTGATTGAAACAGTAATTAGTAGATTAATTTTTAAAATTGATCCAAGTACTGAACAATGAAAATGTACCATAAACATTTTAACTTCAAATGTAATAAGCTTTCTTGGTTAGCCTTTTGACATAGGGCCAAAGCTTTTGCTTGAGTATGTCTGTGATGGGGATTTCATGCCATCTTTTTTTGTATAAATCTCACTGACTATTAAACGCTCTCTATAACCCCAGTTTAAGTTTCCTTAAAGCAGAATAAAACTTTAAAACATTTGTGATGAAATCTAGGTGCAGAATGTCTCCAGATTTTTGGTCTTTCTTCCAGGACTTTTATAAGTATTGCTACCATCTAAATTGACTGTGATTTTTAAGCCATCATGTTTACTGATTCTTTACAAAGCCTGACCTTAATTATCATAGAAAATGCTCTATCCACCTCCATATTTCATTAGAATTTGTAACAATTAATTATCTCATGTAATTACAATAACAAGCATAGCTAGGACAATCAACTTTAGAGAGGAACACCACTGACTCCTGGAAAGCATACCATGCTGAGGCTGGAAGAAATTCAGCAGGTTATAAGAGAGTATCTACTGGTCTGAGCATTTTTCATGCTGTGGTCAAAAGTCAGTCTGTCGATAGAAGGAAGAGAGAGTGGCTCATGTAAGAGGAGGTCACTTAACAAATGTTTTACTACAAATCCAAGTCAACTTTACAGAAAGAATTTTTAGAACACTGAAAGGGTCTCCCACACCCACAAAATCTTTACCATACAAATCATAATAGCACATGAAATTCCACAAATAAGATTAATTATTGAATTAAATATGATTGTGTTTTTGTAGTCTTTCTTCAAATAACTGAAAGAGAAAAAATTATTAAGCCAACTGGTGCAGATTGTGAGTTGTCCTCCAATGTCCATTCTCCCATTCATCCTTAGTACAGAATCATGAGTTTACTGGGTCACCAGGGCACCTTAAATGTGCTTGGCTTGACAAACTTTAGCCAGATTTCTTCCTCACCATAGGCCCCTAAACCCCCTTTTCTTAGAGTATTTCCTTTAAAACACTTGTAATTGCAGATTATTCCTCTGCCTCCTTTGAAATGTATGCAAGTTCTTTAAAAGCCTCTTGGGCGTTTGATGACCCAATGTCTTTCTTTCTCAAGGACCTGGGAACCATCTCTTTGCAATGTGAACATTAAAGGAAGATAGGGCCACGAATTCCCAGTATCCATGGGAGAGTAGAGGCCTAATTTCAGTGGTTACCTTGCTCCAATTTGTAAAACTACCTCCTGTCATAAAGACAGGAGGTCTACTTTTACCTCTGGGTAAGGTCAATTAGTAAACATAAGTGGCCTAAGATTACCTCCACCCAGCTTTTCAAATCTCTCCACATTTTTGGTTCAGTAAAGTTCAGTTTCCCTTCTCTACTCTTATAGTCTCGAATAAAGTCTTCCTTACCTGTTTAACTTTGTCTCATGCAATTGACACTGAATATATAGCTGCAGGAACAATGTTCCCCATGTAGCTCCATGTGGCCTTCTTTGGCCCTCATTTCTTCCAGCTGGAAGAAAGATATGGAGGCTGAATTTACGCAGCCATATTAGATCACAGGAAAGAAGCCATGGGCTGAGGATGGCAGAGAAACAAGATAAGAAAAACCTAACTCCCTCACACGTGAAACACACTCCAACCCTGGACCAAGGATCTCCTGCTTCTACCACGTGAGAGAGAAGTTTCTGTTTGATTTAAGCCGTTGTTGTGTTTTCTGTTAATTGTGCATGGACCTAATTTAACTAATTTTCTTACAAACACCTTGGTTTCATTTTTTTAGTTAACCTTTTTCCAAAGGGTAATAAGGAATGTTAAGATGGTGCCATTTGGGGTGAGGTGGGGTTGGCAGAATGAGATCCACAGTATTTTCTTACAGACTAAATCTACTGCCCACCACTCAGAATATTCTTAGAGGTTTTGTAAAAGCTAGTTTTCAGGAAGGTGAATAATGAAATTCCTTATGAATGCTTAAACTTATTCCCCTCCATTAAAATTTACAATACTTTATATATGACTTTGGAAACTAAATTTGCATGGTTATAATTATTGTATTCACAAATTCAGAGGAAACACAACCAAAAGAATAAAATGGTGACTTCAGGAGATCACTTAAAAGAAAATATTCAGCAAGACTTAGAGATATCCTAAGTGAATATTAAACAACCTATTTTTAAGAAACTAACAATGAATCCCTCGGTTATTTATACTTCATTCACTCTCTAAATCTCACTATCAAATTGTTACGGACAACATCTCTTGCCGTATTTTCAATTAGGCAGTTGATTTTAGTCTGACCTAATTCATTCAACCTAGCAGGCCCTGGGAGATAAGGTTCCAGCCGAGATATAAATTAAGTAGCCTGCCAAGTTCACCTCTGCTACAGGTTGGAGGAAAGGAATGGAGAAGTGGGACAGTTAGATCCTAACCAAGAGACCGGTCTGCAGTCTCTTGTTGTAGGAGACTTTGGTGGGCAATGAAACTTGCCTTTCTCACCAAGAGTGCTGCAGTGCCCACTGCTCTCTACGTTTTAAACTTTGATTACCTTAAGAAGAAAATACCATTGTCGGTCCATTCTGCCATTCTTGCATTCACTGCATTCAGTGAAGAATAACACATTCCTCATTTGCAAAATCAGAATGTGGGGGGATAATGCTATATGCACCTTCTTTCACTGTTAATAAATAAAATCCTATTCATCCTTTATTCCACTTCTACAAATAAAAATGAGATCTTGGGCCTGGTTTTTTCTTTCTATGCTGACCAAGTAATGAAGTTAACAGAGCCTCACCTTAAAAAGAGTAGAAGTCTTTACAATTAACAAAAAAAGTCTAAAAGAGACAAAGAGATATCCCCTCTCCTGAAGCTACAGAGAGAAAGAGCTTTCTGCATCATAAAACATGTTCAAATAGTCTGATTTGATAAGGTATTAAATTGAGAACATTCACAAGAATATCAATCTTGTTTCCTTTGTAATAAGGAGACTTGTGTGAATATTCATAACTGTTACCAACTTGTACTGTTCTTTCTATTAATATAAATTTGTCCTTGGAAGTATCAGAAAAGGTTCTGTAACACTCTGAAGACTCTAGAGATTGTTGCCAGGCCCCATAACAATACCAAAAGAAACTTGCAGTTCTGATTGGTTATCTTGCTTGACCTGGTAATATTATTACAACTGATAACTCAGTGTTTCTAAACAACATAAATACTTGGAAGATCATCATGTCATATCAGAAAAGAATCATTGGCTTGATAGAAGTTACAGCATATGACTGTACTTTTTCTTGTTTTAACAAGATACTGAGTCTACTAACTTATCAGGAACAACATTTCACAAATATTATGAAAATGGAGGAATAATCCACCTCCGTGCTGCCTACCAGTAATATATCTAAAACATAAGGATACAAAAATTGAAAATAAGAAGATGAAAAAATACAATAAGCAAATAACGTACAAGAAAATTGGCATAGTTATATCAATGTTAGTCAAATGGACATGAAAACAGAAAGCAATACTAGATTAAAAGGGTCACTGTAATTAATGAAGCTGACATTTACTATAAATATGTAAGAATTCTGATTTGTAGGTACCTAATACCATATATAAAGCAAAAATGTATAGAACTACGAGGAGAAAGTATAAAAATAATAGACTTACACAAAACTGTCTCTGTAATTATAGATTAATAGACAAAAGAATCAGTAAGGATTTGGAAGATTTGGAAAACATAGTTGACATTGACCTAATGCAAAACTTATAAGCTGCTGTGCTGTGGCAAACTGTTATAGTGTGAAAGGGTTACAAGTCAGACCAGACCTTAATTGCCTCTGTTCTTGGGATAGCTGGCAGTGACCTTCACCCTCGCAGATCTGTCTCATCTGTCCTCAACCAATCTCATTCATTTGCCCCAATAAGACATGATCAGAAAAGTTTGAGAAGAACGGGGATAAAGGACTTGTACAGAAGACTATATTCAGCAACTGGATGTCATTTTCAACAACACTTGGAACATTTATGGAAATTATTGACCACATTCTAAGCCATAAGTAAATCTCAATATACTCCAAAGCATCAGAATTACACAGACATATTCTTTGACAATTAAACGGAGTTAGAAATTAATTGTTAAAAAATAAGTTTAAAAATCCATAAATTTGGAAATTATAAAAACATATTTTTAAACAACCCATGGATACAAGAGGAAATCATTAAAGTCAAAACTGAAAGCTAAAACCATACTATAATTCCGCTTACTCGTGGGTTGTAGGTAAATGTAGAGCCTAGAATGCTTATGTTAGGGGAAAGATAGGATGAAAACTAAAGGGTTCAATACTAATCATAAAAAGTTGGAAAGTAAACATCAATAAGTCTAAACAGAATGAAAACACACAAAGGTAAGTAGAGCAGCCAAAAGGAAAAATAGAATTAACAAAACCAAAGTTCATTCTTCAAAAAGGCTCAATACTGCAAAACTTCTAGATCAGTGGTTTGCATCTAAGAGTTTTGCTCCCATCTCCCCAATCTTTCTTTCCCAGGGGACATTTGACAAAGCGTGCAGACTTACTGTGATTGGAAATACAACCTGGGTTGGGCAATGTCACTGGCACATAGTGGGTGGAGGCCAGAGACGCTACCAACCATCCTACAGTGCACAGGACAAGCTCCAAAGCAAGGAGTCATCTGACCCAAAATGTCAAGGTTGAGAAGCCTTTTCCAGCTGGATAGATTAAGAATAGAGAGAAGCCTTTGATTTCCTTTTGCTGTCTGATTGCTGATGCTAGAACTTCCAACACTACGTTAAACAACAGTGGTGAGACTGGACATCCCTGTCGTGCTCCTGATCTGAGGGGGAAAGCTCTCAGTTTTTCCCCATTGAGGATGATATTAGCTGTGGGTTTTTCACAAATGGCTTTTATGATGTTTAAGTATGTTCCTTCTATCCCGACTTTCTCGAGGGTTTTTATTAAGAAAGCCTACTGAATTTTGTCAAATGCTTTTTCTGCATCGATTGACAGGATCATACGGTTCTTATCTTTTCTTTTATTAATGTGATGTATCACATTGATTGATTTGTGAATGTTGAACCAGCCTTGCACCCCAGGAATGAATCCCACTTGATCGTGGTGAATAATTCTTTTTATAGGCTGTTGAATTCGATTTGAGAATTTTTGCATCCATATTCATCAGGGATATTGGCCTGTAGTCTCTGTCTGGTTTGGGAATCAAAGTAATGCTGGCTTCATAGAATGAGTCTGGAAGATGAAGTCAAGCTTTCACTTTTTGCAGATGACATGATATTACACGTGGAAAACCCGATAGACTCCACCAAAAGTCTGCTAGAACTGATACATGAATTCAGCAAAGTCGCAGGATACAAAATCAATGTACAGAAATCAGTTGCATTCTTATACTCCAATAATGAAGCAACAGAAAGACAAATAGGAAACTGATCCCATTCACAATTGCACCAAGAATCATAAAATACCTAGGAATAAACCTAACCAAAGATGTGAAAGATCTGTATGCTGAAAACTATAGAAAGCTTATGAAGGAAATTGAAAAACATACAAAGAAATGGAAAAACATTCCGTGCTCATGGATTGGAAGAATAAATATTGTTAAAACGTCAATACTACCCAAAGCAATCTACACATTCAATGCAATCCCAATCAAAATTGCCCCAGTATTCTTCTCCAAGCTAGAACAAGCAATCCTAAAATTCGTATGGAACCACAAAAGACCCCAAATAGCCAAAGTAATATTGAAGAAGACCGAAGTGGGAGGCACCACAATCCCAGACTTTAGCCTCTACTATAAAGATGTAATCATCAAGACAGCATGGTATTGGCACAAAAACAGACACATAGACCAATGGAATAGAATAGACTCCAGAATTGGATCCACAAAAGTATGGCCAACTAATCTTTGACAAAGCAGGAAAGAATATCCAATGGAAAAAAAGACAGTCTCTTTAGCAAATGGTGCTGGGAGAACTAGACAGCAACATGTAGAAGAATGAAACTAGACCACTTTCTTACACCATTCACAAAAATAAACTCAAAATGGATAAAGGACCTGATTGTGAGACAGGAAACCATCAAAACCGTAGAGGAGAAAGCAGGAAAAAAACCTCTTAGCTGCAGCAATTTACCTGCCCCTCCCCCACTTGTGCTCTGTCTCTCTCTCTCTCAAAAATAAATAAACATTTAAAAAAATTTAAAAACAAAGAAAAAACAGAAAAGTAAAAGATTTCATGTAACTGTTAAAGAAATTGACTCATAGTTTACAATCATCCTGTTGAAAGCAGGCATTCTTCCACGCTGCTGCTAAAGAGTGTGATTTGGTACACACCGGAGGGAATTTGGCAATGCTTTCAAAAATTACGAATTCCTTTGCTCTTTGACACAGTACTCTGATATTTTAGGGTTTATTCTGTGGATATGTTGGTACATACAAAATGATATTTCCACACAGCATATATATTGATTGCAGCATTATTTGTAATAGCGAAAGTTTGAAAACAATAGGAATCTTGTTAAATGAACTCAGGTACTACCACTAAATGGAACACCATGAAGGTTCCAGAGGGACACAAGGACATGTTCTGTACATTGACGTGGAAACATCTCAGGACATATGTTAGAAATTTTTAAAAAGCACTGTGTGTAAGAATGCATAACGTACACCCCTTTTTGTGTAAGAAAGTCAGGGTGAAGAAATACGAACATACATACATTTGCATTCACTTATATTTGCAGGAATATGAATATGAAAGACTCCCTCTAGGGAGGCGGAGGATCCTCCAAAAACAGAGTCAGAATTGAATTTCACACAGCCTTGACAAGCAAAGGCATAGAGCCAGGATTAATTTGATTTACACGAATAAAGCAATACACCTTTTCTTGTCCCAGAGTGTTGTAGAACACATCCATACCTTCCATACTACAACGGCACATTAACGTCTTCAATAATTGATTGATTTTACATTATTTTATTTCAAAACCAGCCCTCCTATGGACTATGCCAATAAAAAACTTAAGAGTGAAAGAGGTTCATATTTTATCCAAGATCATGTAGTTATTACCACTGCCTGCAAAGACCCATATTAACACCATCTGATCTACTCAGAAATATTAACCCAAATGAATAGGGCTTCTCGTAGAAATAAATCACGCCATGCACTTTCTTACAACTATTAGCTAGCAGTTCCCTATTTTCCAGCAGTGCGATCTTATACTAGAGTTGACATTAAGTAAGCCTTTCTTGATGGAGGAAAGCTGTCAAAAGAGAGGGCTGTGTATTATAATATGGAATGAGAAAGAGAATTTGTTCCTATGTATTCGCTTTAGCCCAAACTGAAGCACTTGCGTACAATGTGACAGGCACAGTTCTAGACACTAGGATCACTAAGAGTGAATCTCACATTCTCTGCCCTCAAGAAGCTCCAGTTCAATGCAGTACCGTCCATGGGGCGTGGCTGAATTACCTCTAAGCCTCAGATGCTTCATTAGCAGAAGTGGGAAGAGTTCCATTCTTCTGTCTGTCTTCTGGGCAACTTGGTGTTTCATTTCTCAGGAATTTACAGCCTTGAGGTATTATCAGAGCCAGAAGGAAGGAGGAGAGGCAAAAGTATGGAGCACGAACTCTGTTAAGGCTTTTGTTTAACGATTGCCCCAGATTCACCATCCGTCAGATGGCTCTGACAGCATGCTAAATAGTAACAAAGCAATATAATAAACCTGACTTTCTCAGTGTTGACATTGTTGTGGCCTGATTATTTTATTTGGCTACTGTTTATCAGTATAAGCTATACTAAAATGATACAAATTTCTGTCTTGAAAATTTTATTGGCCTCATTTTCTATCCAAGATAATTAAAGAAATAAAGATAATTGGGCAAATAAAGATAAAAAAAGAATGGTAATCACTTGTCATTCTATTCTCATCTGCAGATAATTCATCTAGCTCAGACATGCTACTATTTAATCTCCCTCCTTTCAATTTGGGTAATGTTGCACTCTAATCAGGGGAATTAAAAGCATACTCAATTATAAAGGAATGTTCCATAAGGTAGAGCAGAAAAGGCTGAGCTATCTGTATGTGCATTTTGCATAACAGCACCTGCTTTCGTGTCACCAACAAAAGGCAAACTCTTCGGCTCTGCTTTTGGTGGTGTTCAGTGAAAAGTGAATAAACGTTTGTGTAATAATCAATACCTTGTGTTCAATAAGGAAAAGGACAAGATTCTGATGAAAAGTGAAAACAAAGCCTTCTGCTGAAATTTGAAATTGGTCCCATTTCTCCAAAAGTAAATGTACTTATATAAAGGCATTCCACTGGTTCTTTGGGTTTTAGTAATTGTATCACAGTTTATCCATAATAGCTTTTTCCTTTCATCTCTAGATATGGGGGGAGAAAAACCCACCAAACAACATAATAACAAACGGCTGTTAGGTGTGATAGGAATTTTCTAGGGAAGAAAATCTGCTTAATATTATTTTTTTCATCTTTTTGTTGTTGTGTTTTGAAAGCTGCTTGTCACGGAACAGTTTCTTTATAACGTATTTATCATGTCATATAAAAAGTGAGAGATTATACGGTAAGCCTAATTATGCCCTGTATGTTAGAAACAGATTTTTCCCGAGTAGGGCCAGAAAAGAATTCTCACAAAAAATCTAAATCCACACCGATTCCAAACTGCCGTTCCTTACCTGTCATGCTGGGCAGGAGTTGGTTCTGATGTTTCTCTTTGTTTTTGTACTTTTCGAAGGGCCATAATATGTGAGCCATAGCACCCATGAACTTGCAAGGATTTCGTGGGTCCTCTCCAGGATATGCTGCAAAGCAAAGGTGTATTTTTTGGTCTTTTTTTCTGACAATGTATAAACCTAAAAGGAAAGCATCTCAGTCTGTTTGTGTTGAAATTCAATTTCAATTCAAAAATAAAAGTTGACTTAAATCAAACTATTTGATATTTATTGCATAGATTAAGTTCTTCAAGGAGCTCAGTCCTCTACTGGACAGAAAGTCAAAAAGGCCAGGGATACCTTTGATAAATGGTGAGTCATGATTGTGTTTCCATTTTTCTAAGGTGTAGGCTGAGTAGCTCGTATACGGGTATAACAGTCAAAAAAACAATGGGAGGATTTTATTTTTAAATCTATAAAAATTTTGCAAATCTACAGAGTTGCCTAGCATATTAGAGAAGAATCTACTCTCTGGGCCTCTATCTGATCCATTTGCTGCTTTTTTGCTTGTGTTTGTTGTTTTTATTTATTTTTATTGGTTTGAAGAGAACTTAGTGATTCATCACTTACATGTAACACCCAGTGCTGATCACAAGTGCCCTCCTTTAATTCCCATCACCCATTTAGCCTATCCCCCAGCCCACCTCCCCTCCAGCAACCCTCAGATTGTTCTCCATAGTTAAGAGTCTCTTATGGTTAGCCTCCTTCTCTGTTTTTATCTTATTTTATTTTTCCTTCCCTTCCCCTATGTTCACCTGTTTTGTTTCTTAAATTCCACATATGAGTGAAATCATATGGTATTTGTCTTTCTTGAACTGACTTATTTCACTTAGCATAATACACTCTAATTCCATCCATGTTGCTGCAAATGGCAAGATTTCATTCTTAATGTCTGGGTAATATTCCATTGTGTGTGTGTGTGTGTGTGTGTGTGTGTGTGTGTGTGTGTGTGTGTATACACTTCTTCTTTATTCATTCATCAGTCTCTGGACAGTTGGGCTCTTTCCATAATTTGATTATTGTTTATAGTCCCACTATAAACATTAAGATGCATGTGCTCCTTTGAATCAGCACTCCTGTATCCTTTGGATAAATACCTAGAAGTGCAATTGCTGGGTTGTAGGGTAGTTCTGTTTTTAACCTTTTGAGGAAACTCCATACTGTTTTCCAGAGTGGCTGCACCAGTTTGCAGTCCCACCAACAGTGTAAGACGGTTCCCCTTTCTCTGCATCCTCACCAACATCTGTTGTTTCCTGAGTTGTTAATTTTAGCCACTCTGACAGGTGTGAGGTGGTATCTCATCTCCACTTGTTGCTTTTGAGAAAGCTGCCCTGGGCGATTTATCCAGTAGAGGTAATCATATGCTGTTCCCTGTGACCCATGGCTGACCTAAAGGTACTCCACAACTGTTGGCCTATAATGTGATCCATTATAATGTGATTTTGCCAAGACAGGATAACAATTCGGTGGAGCAATCAGATTCGATCTTGTTATTTTTAAAGAAATGTTGAGAAAACCATGTAATTGGAAGGGAGTCTAGAATGAGAAAGGCAGAAAGAAGCAGAAGGGCAAAGAATATTAAAGAAATACAGTGACACAACAGAACAGAGATGGGTGTATAAATGCACCTGAAGGAACATGGGCTAGAATTTACCTTGTATCACCAGAGCTGCTGACAATCAGACCATCCAAGCTATTGCTGTCATGAAGCTGTTTCTGTCTCAATAAAGTCCAGATATATATGTCATTTATTCATTCAACAAATATTTATTGAGTACTTAGTGTATGCCAGGCACTGTTCATGATATAGAAAAGAAATAGCAAACGAGACACCATGTCCCACATGGGGCTTATATTTTAATAAAGACAGGCAAAAAATAAACAAAATAAATGAGTAAATTGTAATGGTATAACAGAAAGAAAATCGCTATAGAGAAAATAAAGCAGGAGATGATGGTATGTGGGGTTAGGGAAGTGACGGATAGTTGTACTTTTATTATCTTTTTTTGAGTATGGTTGACATGCAATGTTACATTAATTTCAGGTGTAAAACTAAGTGATTCAACGAATTTAAACATTATGCTATGTTCACAAGTATAGCTACTACCTATCCCATTATATCACTATTATAATATCATTGACTGTATTCCTTATGCTGTGCTTTTAATTCCCGTGACTTATTCATCTCATAATTGAAAGCCTGTATCCCCCACTCCCCTTCACCTATTTTGCCCAACCCCTCCTCCCCTCTGGCAACCATCAGTTTGTTCTCTGTATTTATAGGTCTGATTCTGCTTTTTGTTTGTTTCTTCATTTGGTGTGTTGTTGTTATTAAGATTCCATTTATGAATGAAATTGTATGATATTTGCCTTTCTCAGCCTTACTTATTTCACGTAGCATGATACCCTCTAGTTCCATCCATGTTGGAATGATCTCACCCCTTTTATGGCTATATTATATTCCATCATTTATATGCCACATTTCCTTATCCGTTCATCTACTGATGAACACTTAGGTTGCTTCCATAACTTGACCATTATAAATAATGCTGCAATATATATAGAGGTTCTATATCTATTAGAATTAATGTTTTCATTCTCTTTGGGTAAAGACCCAGTAGTGGAGTTATTGGATCATGTGGCATTTGTGTTTTTAATTTTTTGAGGAACCTCCATACTGTTTTCCACAGTAGCTGTACCAATTTATTTTTTTCAACTTTTTTTTAAATTTATTTTTGGGACAGAGAGAGACAGAGCATGAATGGGGGAGGGGCAGAGAGAGAGGGAGACACAGAATCGGAAACAGGCTCCAGGCTCCGAGCCATCAGCCCAGAGCCTGATGCGGGGCTCGAACTCACGGACCGCAAGATCGTGACCTGGCTGAAGTTGGACGCTTAACCGACTGCGCCACCCAGGCGCCCCTAGCTGTACCAATTTATATTCCCACCAGCAGTGCATGAGGATTCCTCTTCTCCATATCCTCACCAACATGTTATTTCTTGTAATTTTGATTTTAGCTACTCTAACTTGTGTAAGGTGATATCTCATTGTGGTTTTTATTTGCATTTCTCTGTTGATTAGTGATGTTGAGAATCTTGCCATGTGTCCATTGACCACCTGTATGCCTTCATTGGAAAAATGTCTATTCACATCCTCTGACCATTTTTTAATTGGACTGGTTTTTGGTATTGAGTTGTGTAGGTTATTTATATATTTTGGATATTAACTATTCATTGGATATGTCATTTTCAAATATCTTCTCCCATTCAGTAGGCTTTTTGTTCTGTTGGTGGTTTCCTTTGCTGTGCAAAGCTTTTTATCTTGATGTAGTCCCAACAGTTTACTTTTGCTTTTGTTTCCTTTGCCTCAGGAGACACATCTAAAAAAAAAAAGTGTTGTTATGGCTGATGTCCAAGAAATTACTGCCTCTGCTCTCCTCAAGGGTTTTTATGGTTTCAGTGTCACACTTAGGTCTTTAATCCATTTTCAGTTTATCTTTGCATATGATGTTACAAAGTGGTCCAATTTCATTCTCTGACATGTAGCTGTCCAGTTTTTCCAGCACCATTTATCGAAGAAACTGTCTTTTCCCCACAGTTGCAGTTTTAAATATGGTAATAAGGGAAGACCTGAGGAGGTAACATTTGAGAAAAGATTTACAGGAGGTGTAAAAGCTATCCACGAGGTTATCTTGGGATAACAAAATGGGAACAAAATGTTCCAGATGAAAGAAACAGCAACTGCAATAGTCCCAAGATGGGAATAGTCCTGAGATGAGAATATGCCTAGATGAGACTAGGTGAGACTAGGTGAGAACAGCACAGAGGCCACCATGGCTCCACCAGAGTGAGTGAGGGGAGAATAGGAGAAAATGAGTCAAACAGGTAAAGGGGATGTAGAATGTATAAGGTTTCGTAGGCCACTGTATGGATTTTGGTTCTAGTGATACAGAGCCCTTGAAAGATTTTGAGCACAGTAATTAACCTATAGTTTTAATAGAGCTTCTCCGGATACTGTAATTAATATAAATCATGGGGGACCAAGGGGAGAAGCAATTATAATATTATTGCAATAATTCATATGGGAGATGGTGATAGTTTGAGCCATAATGGTAGCAGCGATGAAGATGAGAAGTGTTTGGATTCTGGGTATATATCTTGAGTGTGCCCATGTTCCTTTCTGAGTTATTGAGTCTCTTATTTATGGAAGTCAATAAGAGAGAATTTGTTAAATATAAATGTACTAATCAAAACAATTTATTGACTTATGCTTCCAGGAAGATGGAATAGACATACTTTTCCTTATTCCTCCACTAAGTACAGTTAACCTCTGGGCCTTATACATAAAACAAACATAAGAATCTTTGAAAGGTGAAGAGAAGAAGCAGGCCTGCTAGGGACTGAGAGTCCCAAGAAACAACCAAGTAGTGAGTCTTCTGGGTTTTCTTTTTACCTCATATATCCCATACTGGGAACTGAAGAAGCCAGCAACCTGTAAATATCAGCAAACACACACACACACACACACACACACACACACACACACCTGCTTTCTTCAGCCAAAAGAGCAGGAAAGGGGCACCCTTGGGGCAGAGAAAATTTTTAGACACTAACTGCTCAACTCCAGTGTAACCATAGAGAAAACTGTGGCCCATCTCCACTCATGCAATCAAACGCTGAGTGAGAGGTCTATACTTGTATACTCATGAGGCTATAAGAGATATCCTCAAATCCCCATCAAAGTGGCATCAAAAAAAAGCCAAGTAGGGTGCTTTTGTCTCCCTACCATCCCAGATGATAATGATGTACACCCCCCCCCAACCCATTGTGTCAGTGAAGATTACATGGGGAACCTGGACTTCCATTTCTCACCCAGCCATCATGGGGCATTCCTTCCCCTCACCACCTGGAGGTGGCTGGGTTTCTGAAGAGGCCTGTCAGAGACTTAAGACATTCAATATCACCCTGCAATAATGAGACTAATCTCACCCTACTTTCAGTGGAGACCCCAAGGGGAGCCAAACTCTCACCTAACCCAGCAGCGACAAGGGCTCTCCACCCACTCTCAGGTGTTAATGAAGGCCAAGTTAGAACCTAGACTTCTACCTCCAGCTAGTGGTAACCAGACAATGCCCCCAATCCGCCAGAGCATGGAGAGAGAAAAACAGCTAGTCTTCAGAAGGTTGAAATGAGATCCAGAGTCTCACAACATAATACAAAAATATCCAGGTTTCGTTAAAAAATCACCATCACACCAAGAGCCAGGATGATTTCAACTGAATGAAGTAAGACAAACAATAGGTGCCAACACTGAGATGACAGAGATGTTACAATGATCTGAAAACGATTTTAAAGCAATCATGATTAAAAAAAGCTTCAGCGAGCAATTATGAACATGCTTAAGGCAAATGAAAAAACAGAAAGTCTCAGCAAAGAAATAAAAGATATGAAGAATCAAAGGGAAATTTTATGACTGAAAAAATACAAACCTCAAAATGAAATCCCAGTGGATGGGCTCAACAGCAGAATAGAGAGGACGGGAAAAATAATCAACAAATTGGAAGGCTGAACAACAGAAATTACCCAGATTGAAAATAAGAGAGAAGAATAGACTGAAAAAAAATACGGAACAGATCCTCAGAGATCTGTGGTATCATAACAGAAGATACAACATTAGTGTCATTGGCGTCTCCAAAGGAGAGGAGGAAAAGGCTGGGGCTGAAAAAATACTTGGAAAAAATAATGCCCAGAAACTTCCCAAATTTGGTAAAAGAAAGAAACCTACACATTCAAGAAGCTGGTTGAACTCCAAACAGGGTGAACCCAAAGACATACGTACCATGAATGTATACTGAATTTTGTCAAATGCCTTCTCTGAATTGATTGATATGATCATATGACTTTTGTTTTGTCTGTTAATATGGTGGATTACATTGGACATTAATTTTTTTTAATATTGGACTAACTTTGTATATGCTTGGAATAAACCACACTTGGTCATGACTTCTAATTCCTTTAATATATTGCTGAATTCTATTTGCTAATTTTTTACTGAGGTTTTGCATGCATAGTCATGAGGGGAATCCAGATCCCTGAAACATCTTTTTTTAGATATAAACACAAATTATTCTAAAATTTATGTGGAAACACATAACTAAAATAATTTTGAAAAGAGATGAATAAAATGTAATCAGGCTGCCAATTTTGTAACTTACATAGCTAAAGTAACTAAAGTTGTGTGGTTATTGTTGTGTGATGGGCACACAGCAGTGGAGCAGAATGGGGAGCCTGGAAATAGATTCACACAAATATGCCTGGCTGATTTTTGACAAAGTTGCAAAAGCAACTAAAAGGAAAGTTATTCTTTTCAACTAAAGGTGCTGGAGCAAATAAACATGCAGAGGCAAATAGACAAACAAACCTTGACCTAAGTCTTATAGCCACTATAAAAAATTAACTCCAAATAGATCACAGACTTAAATGTAACATATAAAATTATAAAACATTTAGGAAAAAAGCAGAAAATCTTTGGGATCTAAGGTTAGTCAAAGAGTTCTTAGATGACACCAAAAGCACCATTAATAAAGGAAAAATTTATAACTTAGATTTCAGCAAATTAAAAATGTAGGCTTTTGAAAGCTCCTGATAAGATGGGGAAAAATAAACTACAGACAGGGAGAAAATATTTACAAAACACATACCTGACAAAAAAAAAGAATTCTCAGAAGTCAACTGTTAAAATTCAGTTGGAAAATGGACTAAAGACATTTCACAAACAAGATCTACAACTAGCAAGTAAGCACATGAAAAGATATCCAATCATTAGTCATTAGGGAAATGCAAATTAAAACCATAATGAGATATTGCTACATACCTATCAGAATGGATAAAATTTTAAAAATAGCGTCAACACCAAATGCTGATGAGGATGTGGAAAAACTGGATTGCTTACACATGGCTGTTGGCAATGTAAACTGGTACAGCTACTCTGGAAAATAGTTTTTTAAGTTCTTTAAAAACTAAACGTGTAGTTACCATATAACCCATCAATCGCTCCTGGGCATTTATCCCAGACTTATACAGGAATGTTTATAGCTAGCATCTTTATTAATAAACACCCCAGACTGGGAATAACCCAGATGCCCTTCAATGAGTGAATAGGCAAACAAACCGGGGTGTATCCTTACTACTATGGAATACTACTCTGCAATAAAAAGGAACCAACTGGGGCGCCTGGGTGGCTCAGTTGGTTAAGCGTCGGACTTCGGCTCAGGTCAAGATCTCACGGTCTGTGGGTTCGCTCCCCACGTCGGGCTCTGTGCTGACAGCTCAGAGCCTGGAGCCTGTTTCGGATTCTGTGTCTCCCTCTCTCTCTGCCCCTCCCCTGTTCACACTCTGTCTCTCTCTGTCTCAAAGATAAATAAACGTTAAAAAAAAATTTTTTTTAAAGGAACCAACTACTGATACAGCAACCTAAATGAATCTCCAGAGAATTCTGCTGAGTTTAAAAAGCCAGTTCCCAAAGGTTACATATTGAATGATTCCATTTACATAACATTCTTGCAATGGCAAAATTATAGGAATGAAAAACAGGTTAGTGGTTGCCAAGGGTTAAGGAATAGGTGGAAGCAGGTGAAAAGTGGGTGGGGCTTAAATGCGCAGGATGAGAGAGCCTATGGTGGCATAAATATGCTGTAGCATAACTGTATCAATGTCAGTGTCCTGGCTGTAACATTGTATTATAGGTTTGTAAGATGTTACCATTAGGGAAACTGGCTAAAGGGTACCCAAGACCTCTATTTTTCGTACAGTTGCATGTGAATCTATCATGATCTTAAAATAAAACGGTTTAATTAATAAAAAAAAGCAAATACTATGTGAATATCAATATTGAAAGAGAAATGAAGTGGTGGTGGGTGGTATTCAATTTGATTGCAAATTGAAAAGTTGTACTGTGGCCAATATAAGTACTCATAATCAAGTAAAAATAAAATGTAAATATTTTCTTTCTAAAAATTTTTATTTTGTTCCAGACAGTGTCAAACTTACAGAATTCCACTTCCTTTTGCACCAATCCAACCACATAGCCTTTAGATAAACAAGAAAGACAATGACATATTCGTTTTCCAAGATCTCAAAAATATATTCTGAAAATGGCCAATATTCTTCATGTCCACCAAACAAGTAACTAAATTACCATTGTTAATAAAACCCTGAGCTGAACTGGCCTTCCTCTCTTTCATATTCTTTGTTAAGAGTTATAGTTATATACTTGTAATTTATTTGCTTAATAACTCCCACTGGCTTGTAAACCCCAAGAGGGCATGGTCCATATCTGTCTTACTAACTTTGACACCTTACTGTATGTCTCTGAGTCTGACAGATAATAGGTCAACAATAGATACTTAATGAATTAAAAAACAAATTAATGGATGACTCTTTCTGTCTCTGCCCACTTTATTAGTTCCACTTTTCCAACGACACAGAGCCTCATCGACTCATCTTTCTGTCCAGAGAATTCTCTGGACAGTAGGGAATGGATATTGGGGGGACTGTGGTTAGAGAAAGGCGGATTCATCTTTCTCATTTTGTTTCATTTCATAAGTGTAAAGGGTATCCAGCTCTCCCTGGGGTAATGTCTGATGCCCATTCCTGCTAGAACTGGTTTTAAAAAAATGAAACGAAGGAAAGAAAGTCATGTCTACTCAGTTGGAAATAATGCAATCGTGCAAAATAATTTTGTGCCCATGTAATTTAGATTTGGTTAGAGATTTCCTTTTCTTTGAGGCTACGAGGCCATTAGTCTGGTTTTCCTCAGGACTTCTTCAGTCAAAAGGTCAGCCTAACCAATCACAGAGAAAATAATTGATCTCCTACAATAGTACTTGCATTTTAATGTTTCACGATCCCAAATAAGTCACACATTCTGTTTTTCTCACTTGATATGACCTTAGCATTTTAAATTGCTATTCATTCAGTCAGTATATAAGATACTCTAGCTGTGACCAGGCCAGCTTTGTGGAAACGTGTTTCTTCCTTAAAAAATATAGTCGAACATACTAAATAATTTTCAAAAATAGAAATCAAGCAGAGAGTACGTGTTTTAATGGGCAGTCTTGACCTATACAGAAAAAATGATACATTTCCTAACTTCATTCAGAACAGAGGGCAGTGCAGAGAGTTACTTATTTTCATTTGTGTGAACACCAATTATTTTACAGAGAGGTCATTGAACTGTGATATGTTAATTATGTTAGATATTCACTGCTAATGCAAAGCTTCACTTTTTTTTTTTTCAAAACAGGAAAGGTGGGAGCAAACAACAGGAAGAAACAATAGCAATTTAGTTTTTAATGTAGGAATTGCATTTCTTTCTCATTACTTTTTTAATTTTTTTTTTTTTTTTAATTTTGAGAGAGAGAAACAGAGCAGGAGTGTGGAAGTGGCAGGAGACAACAGAGGGAGACACAGAATCTGAAGCAGGCTCCAGGCTCTGAGCTGTCAGCACAGACCCCAATGTGGGGCTCAAACCCATGAACTGCAAGATCATGACCTGAGCCAAAGTCAGCTGCTTAACCAATTGAGCCACTCAGGAGCTCCCAGGAATTGTATTTCTTATGCAACGGTCTTGATTATCGGTGTTTCCTCCCATCTTTCCACTGTCCTTGCCTCTAAAAGCCCACTCTCCTACTTCTGGTCTTAACCTTGATCACCTGTCCTAACTCACCTCATAATGAACTAGAGGACAGGTTTTTTTTTTTTTAAGAGGAACAGTGCATTTAGGTCCTTAGAATTCATGATTGGATCACAAACTGTCTTTACAGATTACTTCAGGAAAAACCCACATAATGGAAACAATATTTCAAAGTCAAAGTGTTTTGCTTTCAACAGTGTCCTTCTCGAATTATCACTGAACAAAATGCCATTGCTTCTTTATGTTTCATATTTTTTTTGCTTAACAAAAATAGAAACCCATCAAAACAGACTTTCCTCCAAATAAACAGTACCGGAAAAAGATTAAAGTGCCCAATTCTTCAGATGGTGATTTTATGCCTTTTCAATTTGCTTTGTGTAATTGAATTATTTGCAGACAGTTTTCCATATCCATACTTGTATGTGGGTTCTTGGTAATACAGATTGGGCTATCATAAACAACATGTCTGCATCATAAGTCTCTGCCTCATTTTTGTTTTTAAATAAACCTGTGTTTTAAACTTAAAGTCATCTTCCTGTAAACGTTTCTTACTTCTTACCTTTATCACCTTTAATTATAGCAAACAGTTCATATTCAAATTGCCATCATTTTTCAAGCTTAAATTTGTTTTCTTTTGTTTCATTTTTGTGACCAATATAACAAGATTAGCATTTAAAATTGTGCCAGGTGAGTATCGAATCATACCTTTCTAAAGAGGCAACTGATCAGAAAAAATATTTCCTGGATATTAGTTCTTAGTAGGGTTTCTAAGTGTGTGGTAAAAACAAAATTATACTGAGAAAATATCACCACTTATAAAAATACAATCAAGAATCAGTTTAAGCCTACCTTCGATGTTCAAATTACCGTATCTGATTTCCATGAAAAACGAAGATGTATTTCAGCGAGGTTTTATGTAATCTAGTGGGCTGTATCTGAAGGGAAGTTGTAAATTAAGGGATTTGAAATGACATCTAATCTGAAGTATGAACAAGAACAGAGTTTGTTATTATAAACTTTTTGAGAACATTCTGCCATTTCCTCCCTTAATTGGTGGAATTAATGACAAGATGTATTGTAAATATTGCAAAGCAATATAAATGACATTTGGAGAAAAAATGGCACTGGATTTCTTTCTTTTCCACCCCACCCTATCTTTTTTTCTGTAATGCCTCTGCCCCAACCATTGATTCAAACCCTGGGAAACAGCATTGCTCCATAGATTCCTGTTGCTCATCAGACAAGGTCTGGGTGATGTCATAGAATCATCATCACCACAGCCTGTAACTGACCTTAAGAAAAAATACACACATTTAACCATTTATTTGATTCCAGTGCTTGCTAGAAGCAGGCACTGCAATTAAAGAGGAAAAAGAAACATGGAGATGAAAAGAGGCAGGAGAGAGTAGAGAAAGACATACCCAGTACATGGGCCCAGGTCTAAGTTTACATACAGGTATGGACTTTTCATTCATTCATTCATTCAAAAACTATCTGTGCAGTGACTACCATGTTCCAGCTGGATGATAGACCATAAGGAGAGAGTAGGGGTGCTTGGGTGGCTCAATTGATTAAGCGTCCAACCCTTGATTTTGGCTCAGGTCATGATCTCACAGTTTGTGAGTTCAAGCCTGGCATCAGGCTCTGTGCTGACAGTGTAGAGCCTGCTTGGGACTCTCTCTCTCCCTCTCTCTCTCTGCCCCTCCCTCTCCAACTCTCAAAATACATAAATAAACTTTAAAAAAAATAGGGAGAGAATAAAGGAAGTAAATAATCATACAAAGAAGTGTAAATCAGTGACTCTAAAAAGAAAAAAGACAAACAAACAAAGGATTTCATTAAAGAACTTGGGGAAGTTTCCCAAGGACATATCATAAGGACATATCATTTGAGCTAAAACCTGAAGGGTAACACTGGGTATAGAGGAGAAGAAAAATCTTTTCTAGGAGTGCATTCAGCAGAGCAAAGGCCTATGTCCCAAGGAAGCATGGTGGGTGAAGAGAAATTGAAAAGACAAAGTGTCCAATATGGTGAAAGCACAGGGGAAGTACAGTGTGAAAGAGGCTTGAGCCTTGGACAGAGCAGGACAACATACAGCTCACAGAGCCTTATGTTAATGACCTGGGGAGGGTTTCCAATCCCAATGACCAATGTATTACCTCTCTCCAACATGTGCCACTGGGCTTGAAATCCTTTCCCTGGAAGATAAAGCATACTGATCAAAAGCTAGTTGCCCAGACTGCTAATCAGGAATTTTAGCAGGAATTTGGATGGCAGAACAGCTACACAAAACACTGTGTTTCCAAAAAACCAACTTTCCATTCTACATACTGGTGTGTGCTCTTGCCTTTGGGATATAAGGTGGTGAACAAAACACAATACCTGAAGCAAGGCCTGGAGAGAAGTGATAATACAGAAGTGACTGGTTGTTTTCCATTCTCTTTAATATTCTTAGGTAAGTTACATAGAGACAAATTTCAGACCATTATAACAAATAATTTCCTAATACTGTGATCCAAAGACTGGGTGGGCTTTCAAGAAGAAAGACTGTTCTTGTGCTTGAGATGTCCATGTATAGACTTGACAGACAGATCAGATGTCTGAAGCATATATGGTGGATAGTTAAATACACAGTAGCCAGTATGTTTGCCATTCTCAATATATAGATATAGATATATATCTATCGATCTTTTTTTTTTTAATTTTTTTAACGTTTATTTTTGAGACAGAGAGAGACAGAGCATGAATGGGGGAGGGTCAGAGAGAGGGAGACACAGAATCCGAAACAGGCTCCAGGCTCTGAGCTGTCAGCACAAAGCCCGACGCGGGGCTCAAACTCACGGACTGTGAGATCATGACCTGAGTGAAGTCAGCCGCTTAACCGACTGAGCCACCCAGGCGCCCCTATCTATCGATCTTAACCAGAACATTTATTGTGTGACTAATCGCTGAAATCCTTAAGATGAACTCGATGCCTCAACTGCTGCCATCTTGGGTTGATGTGTTGTTCCTTCATGGAGTCCAGGCCTGAATCTGCAGTGTAAAACTTTTAGATGCCTCATTCAACCAGTCCCAGTGCTATTTCGTCTTTTAGCCTTGGTGCTCTGGTTACACTTTCTCTTCCACTGGATAGGACAGCCACATTTTCCACAGGCCTGCTTCTGAAGGTGGTGGGCCTTAGAGTCACAGCAGAAGCACAATGTGTGTGTCTTATTGTGACACTTTCCAAATGATGATGTCCCCTTTGTCATCTTGTTTCTGTGGCTGAGACCAAAGAGGCGAGAAGACAAGGCACCTATTCCTGATACTCTTCATTATGCTGTGAACATTCTCCTTTTTAATGGGCAACATGTGTTGTCTCAGTGGGTACAAAATGACAAAACAGGAGTAGAAAAATGACCCCTGATTGTCAAAAACCAAGACAAAGATGCTTGAAGGACTCAGACCATAAAAATTTTGTCCTAAACAAAATTCGGGGAATATTTGGGAATGCATACGAAAAGCCAGGCTACAGTGCCCCCTATTAAATATTCTTTAGATCTTTGGCGAGGAGAAAATATAAAATAATAAAGCTGAAAGCTAAAATTTCTGAAAATTATCTATTTTTCTGACCATTTCAGGTACCTGATCCCTACCCTAACCTGGTCGAAACACAACTTAAACCTTTATAATAAGTGGAAATCAAGAGGAGTGCAACCCTCTGACATCAATCCCCACCCCACATCCAGCTCTGGAGTAGAATCCAGGAAGATACAAAGTTCATACTTTCCCCCATGTCCTAAGGAGCAGTAGAGAAAACATAGTTTCCGTGGGCAAAAGTGGGATGAAAATAGTATAATATATTTAATGCTCGTAGGAAGCACTTGGATGTGGCACAGAAACTTGAAGATGCCTTTCTATAGGGATAAAAAGACATAGCTGTGACTTGAGTGAACCAACAGTTGAAGACCAGAAGGACAAGGTCAACAGCATGGACTGTTCACTTGTACTAATTACCGTAGACATCCATTTTGATTGTTTGTGCCTGTGCCATTTTGATTTTTAGATATTTTTAATGTATTTTGATGATTATCCCTGATCACTACAAAAGTAAAGTTGATATATGACAATACACACCGGATTCCATCCTCTTCTACATTGGCACCCATTAAGTTTCTAGACAGGTGAAAAAGAGGATGGAAAAGAGCTCATACATTGAGATTACATTTCTATGACCAGAAGAATGGCAATCTCAAATGGAATTCAAGTTCAGTTACAGAAAAATGATGTTACACTCCCTACACACCTGACAGTGTGGACCAAGAGTCATATATATGTACACACATTTTATATACACGTGTACGCACTCCCTAGAGTTTGCAGCAACATGTAGTAGTGGCCCTCTATGTAGGTTCACTTTTTGTGATACCAGTCAATATGAGACAGGAAGTACTAACTCAGAACTTTCACATCTAAAACAAGAATCTCTTGGGGCAACTGGGTGGCTCAGTCGGTTGAGTGTCCATTTTCGCTTCAGGTCACGATCTCAAGGTTCATGAGGTCAAGCCCCACATTGGGTTCACTGCTGTCAGCATGGAGCCTGCTTCAGATCCTCTGTCCCCCTCTCTCTGCCCCTCCCCTGCTTGTGCTCTCCCAAAAATAAATATTAAAAAAAAATCTCTTCCCCTTGGGAGAGGAAAAATTACTTAAGTCACTTAACTGGAAGCAAAAGAAATTCAAAATATAAACCTGTAGAAGTGACAACAAAAACATACAGCCCAATCAACTTAAGAATTCTCCTGGTAAACATCATCTAGGTGTCAGGATTCAGCAAGGATGTTGTTGATTTTATACAAAGTTTCCACTAAGTCATAGCCCAATTCTCACAGGCAGCTCAAGTCTGATGAACTGCTCACTGGAGCAGAACAGACTAAATGCACTCCTTGTAAAAATCACCTGTAGTCACTTGAAGTCACCGCACATTGGCGAGTAGTGTCCTGCCTCAGAGCCTGGCTGTTTCAACTAAAACACATCACCAAAACGGGTATACACACGTCTTTGTCCACACCTGGTTGGTCCCTGATGCATACTTCTACTGTACTTAATATTTATTCTCTTACAGTTAAGGGCTAGGGAAAGAAGTATGGGAATAAGCTGCAAAAGCTAAAATAGGAGGATATTTGGTGAGGTTGGTATTTCCGGAGTATAGGCATGTCCAGGGGGCCACAGAAAGTTGCATTTATCGGTTTTGCTAATTTCATATTTGTTATTTACTTTGCCTTTTTGAGGCCACGTGGTAGGGGGCAGGGCTAGGAATAAAACTGAAGTCTTTTGACTTCAAATCAAGGTAATTTCTACTACACCATATTGCCTTTAATCATGCTATGGAATGTGGGATGCTGGAGCTATTTGAGGAAGCCAAATAAAATGGAACCCTCACTCTACCTGGTAGTAAGTTTTTCACCAAATGGACTGAGAATACAAGAACAATAGGTAAGACTAACTTAGAAGATGGCAGAACCATAAACCTACAAATAACTAAATGGACAGAGAGAACAATTTTAATTACAGGGATTAGTGTCCAAAGAAGGGCAGGAACTTGAAAAAAAAATGTGTTATAACTATTATTCCAAGTTTATACCAAAGTATCGTTCTTATGCTTAGTTTCCCTTTTCTCAGCATTCCTCCTTCATATAGATGCATTTTAAAATTCAACTCAATTCTGATGCTATCTAGCTAAAGATAGCATCAGATTCCACAGGTTTCCTCCTACAAGGCCACCCCGCCCCCATTTAGATCCCAGTTGCAAGCCACCCCAGCTTTTTACTTGACTGACAACAGGTGGGAGATTTCAACAATCACTCCAGAACTCGGGGAAAAACTTACATTTACCAGTTTCAACTGCCAGATGAAGAGATACACAGGGTAAGCATGCGAACAAAGGAAGCTCTGTCCTTGTGGAATTTAGGGCCCAGCTTGGTGGCACGTGGGAGAATTATGGTTCCTCAAGCATGAAGGTCTCCTTAAAAGGGCCTAAACGTTGCCTTCTTGTTTTTTTATGGAGGCTTCCTTAAATAGTCATGATTGACTAAGGCACTGGCTATTGGCTGATTCAATCTCCAGCCCCTCCCCTCCCGGATGTGTGTGGGGGGAGGGACTAAAATCATATGGTTTAATCATATGGTTAATGCCCCTGGCAATGAGCTCCCCACCCCCTTGTGTGGGATCTAAAAGTTGCCTTTATTAATAGAAAGACCTCCATTTCACCTTTGTGGCTCTGAAGCATTTTCAGGAACTGTGAATGAAGACCAAATATATCTGAGAAATATATTTGGGTCATCTGAATGGCTAAATATTTATTTTTTATAAGTCATTCTATCACAAGTCATAATATAGTCTTCTTCACATAGCTTCTATGGTAATCAAATAGATGATAAGTGTAGAGGTTTTTTTGTAATTGGAATGTCCTATACAAGTGCCATTACTTGTTGTTGCAGAATTACAGTGAATTGAATCAATTTGCCTTCAAGGTATTAATTTTTCCTTGGTAGAGAAGAGAAACCCTGAAATCTGTGTGTGCCCCTTTTATGGCCCTTTGATAGTCATGGGAAGACTTCTTAAAGGGGCGATGTATCTGTATCTACATCTACAAGTATATATGCATCAACATATCTCTCTATCTATATGGAACCTAGCATTTCTCTGACCTATTCTGACAGTCACTTGAAAGATTTCCGTGCAGGGGAAAAGCTCAGGATAGTAAACACCTTGTCAATTTGTTAATGAGTTGTTAATACTTTTTTTTTTTTTTTTTTTTTTTTTACTGCAAAAGCCTTTATCCCAATGGAGACCCAATGTAATGAATTAGGCTATATTCGAAAGAGGCTTATTTTTGCCCAGGTTGCAGGGATGTTTAGCACCTAGAAGTGGCTGTAAACTCAAATGCCCAGAAAGGCTAGACAGATTGTTTCGATTAGTGAAACTGCACATATTCACCGAGTGGTGAAAACCAGGACAAACCAAAAATTGCATTTCTTGCCTAGAGGGGGCAGCTGCTATTCAACAGCAGCCGACCGAATGTTGCCTAATATTTCCCCAATGTTCCAACCTTTCAAGAGAAGATAAAAACCTAGATTTGTATAATTTTTTTCTATTTTTAAAATATACCATGAATACCATAAATAATTCAATCTAGTCCATGAACTTCTTTGGAATTCATGCCCTACAACCAACACAGGCAGAGCTACCTTCTTGTCCGTTTTCTGTAAGGTCATGATTAACTCTTAGTTCTTTCTGTTTCAAGACCCCAGTGGTGAAGCAAGGCCTGTGTAGGAGTCAGCATGCAGCCCGTCCATCCCCTGAATCAGCTAACCTTGGCTGCACATTGGAATCACCTGGAGAGCTTTAAAACTACTGAAGCCTGTGTCCCAGTCCCAGAGATTTTAATTCACCTGGCCTTGGTTGGAGCCTGGGCGTGGGAATTTTAAACAGCTTCCCAGGAGATTCTAATTTGCAACCTGGTTGTGGTTACCAAAGTGATGAAAGGAAATTGAGGGTCTGCCCAGTGCCTAGAGCAGTGGTTATTGGTAACCCACTAGGAGTACATTCTTCAGCCAGCAATGGGAAAGTGCGTGCTGAAGTCTTATGGGGATCACATCTGCAATGGAAGTGGTCCTAAACACTTACAGATTAAAATCCTAAATAGCAAAGAATTTCTACAGTGTTTTTAGACTATATTTAAACTTTTCTTATTTTTCAGACAGTGCTTGAAGTTTGCATAAATCCTGCAATTTTTTGTTTCTATAATACTAAATCAAAGGTGTTTTATCTTTTTTAAAATTTTTTTAATGTTTATTTATTTCTATGAGAGAGACAGAGACAGAGCATGAGCAGGGAAGGGGCAGAGACAGATGGAGACACAGAATCCGAAACAGGCTCCAGACTCAGCTGTCAGCACAAAGCCTGATGCGGGGCTCGAACCCACAAGCCATGAGCTCATGACCTGAGCCGAAGTCAGATGCTTAACCGACTGAGCCACCCCAGTGCCCCAAAAGGTGTTTTATCTTACTTTGTCATTTAGGTGTCTAAAGGACACCTAAGTGTCCTAAGTGGTTGTCTAAAGGACAAACAGTTGGACACTGCTACAGGTGGATGAAATAAGGCCCAGTACTTTTGTAACTTCAGTGACATGTTATTCTTGTCTATCCAGCTTTTCTTCCCTACTGGAAACAGAACTCCTCTCTGCTAAGTGGAACCCATTCTTTTTTTTTTTTTTTTTAGTGTAGTTAACATACAGTGTTATATTAGTTTTAGATGTACACTATAGTGATTCAACAACTCCATATATTATTCAGTGCTCACAATAAGTGTACTCTTAATTCCCTTCACCTATTCATCCATCCCCCACCCACCTCACCTCTAGTAACCATGTGTTTTTTCTCTATAGGGAAGGATCTGTTTCTAGGTTTGTCTCTCTCTCTCTCTTTTTTTTTACTTTGTTCATTTCTTTTGTTTCTTAAAGTCCACATATGAGTTAAATGACATGGTAACTGTCTTTCTCCAAGTGGCATAATTTTGCTTAACATTAGACTTTCTAGATCCATCCATGTTATTACAAATGGCAAGTTTTCATTCTTTCTTATGACTGAATAATATATATATATATATATATATATATACACACACACACACACACACACACACCTATACCACATCTTCTTTATCCATTCATCTATCGATAGACACTTGGGCTGCTTCCATAATTTGACCATTGTAAACAATGATGCAATAAACATAGGGGTGAGTGTATCCCTTCAAATTAGTGTTTTCATATTCTCTGGGTAAATATCTAGCCAACAGACACATGAAAAGATGTTCAACATCAACCATAATTCGGGAAATGCAAATCACAACCACGGTGAGATACCACCTTATACCTGTCAGAATGGCGAAAATCAAAAACTCAAGAAACAACGTGTTGTCTAGGATGTAGAGAAAAAGGAATACTTGTGTACTATAGGTGGGAATGCAAATTGGTGCAGCCACTGTGGAAGACCATATGGCGGTTCCTCAAAAAATTAAAAACAGAACTACCCTATGATCCAGTAATCACACTGTAGGGAACCCATTCTCAAGACTCAGATGACACTGACGATGGTCCCCCCACCAACCCCACACTGCCTGTCCCTTAATATACACCAATTGAAAAAGGGTTAGCCAAGCCCTGCGATCCACCTGGCCACAGTGACTGATTCAGGAAATGACCCAAGGAAGAAAGTCAATCTTCCCTTAGATTTGATATATGGGTGCTAGGGGGAAAAGGGGTGGGGGGAGAGAAAGACCCTCTTTCTTTGGAATGGAGAATCGGAAGAATAACTTAGCAGAGATTAATTTGTGGCCATCTATCCCAGCCTCAGGGAATGTATGGGGGATGTACAGAGACAAGCAGAGATAAGAGATCCAGAGAGCTGATAACATCCTTTGAGCCCTGTATTTAGCTGCCTGCATGTTTATGTGAAGAGTAGATTGCCTTTTCAGCTTAAACTATTTTGAGCTAGGTTTCTGCTATTTACTACATTGGTATTAACCCACATCCTCTACTCCTAAACTGGTATAAGCAGAGTCATCAATTTACTCTAAACCATGATACACACACCTGCTAAAATGGGACTTGGTTTAGAAGACAGGAAGATAAGCTTTATTTTCCACACCAGATTAAAATTTTATCAGAAGGGAATACTCCAAGTGGGAAAATAGTGTGCATGCCCATCAGACAAGACAGTAAATCTGGAGGAATCCAAGCTCTGATCAGGCGCAGCTTTGCCTGATATACGGGACCTGGGAGAGTTGCTGGGGGAGCATTAACAGAGGAAGATATATACACAATATGTTATTGGTACAGACCCTATTTTTCATGGTTAATTCTCCCCCAAACTGGCCTATAAATTCATTGTAATTCTAGTGGAAAATCCAAGCAGTGATTTTGCAGAAATTAACAAGCTGTTTTTACATTTTGTATGGGAATGTCGAGGGTCAGGAATAGCTGAGACAATTGCAAAGAAGGCAGATACCAATTATCAAGACTATTGTAATGCTGTAATAATGACAGGAATATGGAATCCATGCAGAAACAAACAGAGCAATTAAACACAACAAAGCATCTATTCTTTTTTTTTAATCTTTTAAACTAATTTTAAATGTGCAGAAAAGTTACAAAAATAAAAGAATTGTCTTGTATCTGTTATTCCACTTCCCCTAATATTACCATCTTATGACTGAGTTTTGAAAGAAAATTTAAATTTGATATACGGAATTGTTTCTCGGTTTTGTTTTAATTTGTGGGGTTTTTTTTTCTTTTTTTTTTTTTTTCCTGTTAGCTGTGACTGAAAATTCTTTCTGGTGTTTGTTAATCAGTAATCAGTTGTACTTGAACCTTGGCAAATTTTCTATCCTGATCACTTCCTCATCTTTGGAGTCTTAGTGTTTTTCTTGTAAATTCATCTGAACTTTCATATTTTATAGTGTTAGTCCTTTGGCACACTTGTACAAATAAATTCAACTTATTGTTTGCCTTTAAGTTTTGATACAATAGTTTAGGGGGGGGGGTTTTGTTAGTTCGTTTTTATTATTTGTTTTTAGATTTTTAAGTATTTTTTTGTATGTTGAGAACCATTTTGCTCTCAGTGATGGCATATCATTCTACTCTTTGAGAATATATTTTGAATTCTGAAAAGAACCAGAAACCATTTGTAGTCAAGTCAAGTAACCACGGTATAGATAAACAAATATCATTTAGGTTAAAAAAATGGACAAACCAAAAAACAAAACCATCAGCCAGCTGTGATGATAATATGATGATAACATTATGATTTTCTCGTGTGATCAAGAAACTGCTTAAAAGCCAATTTCAAAAGCATTTTTTAAATGGCAGCATCAGTTGGATTATATGAGTTCCTGTGGAAACTAATTTGAAGGATAGTAAAAAAACCAGATTTTCCCATTATGACTTTTATGACATAATGAAGGGATACATGGGCTGGAAGAAAGACTTGCAAAAGAGTAAGAAGAGCTCTGTTGGCTCCATTGCTATTGAGATGTATAATCATTGGCAAGTTTTGTAATTCTGTTCATTCAGCAAATATTTGTTGAGTTCTTGCTGTGTGCCAAGCTCTGTCTTACGTGCTGGAGATATGTTAAAAATCTTTGCCCTGTGGAATTTGTGTTCTAATGGAGAGAGGCAAAGCATACACAAATAAGCAATAACATAGCAGGTTAGGAGATGATAGCATGATGGGATAAATTTAAGCAGAAAAGGAGCCTAGGGAGTGTGGGGGTGGAGGGAAGGGACATTTGCAATGTTAAATAGGTGGTGGGGAAGACCTCACTGAGAAGGTGACAATTGAGCAACAGATCCCAGGCAGACAGAACAGCAAGAAAGTGACAGCGGATGAAGTGAGAAAGATAAAGGGAGAGGAGAGGGACAGATTATGTAAGAATCTGAAGACCACTCCACATGGGGTTTGGAATGACATGATGCCCTCATGTGTTAGTTGGATCCCTCTGGCTGCTCTACGGAGAACAGATTGCAGAGGGACAAGCGTGGAGGCAGGGAGACTAGTGAGGAGGTTGTTGTAATCATCCAGGTGAGAGACAATGGAACCTAGAGCAGCCTGGTGGTGTGGGGGTGGTAATTTGGTAGAGAAGGAAGTCAAGTTCTGGATATATGTGTGTGTGTGTGTGTGTGTGTGTGTGTATAATATATATATATATATATATATATATATATATATATATATATATACTTATAAAATAAGTAAACCTTAAATTGTGTGTGTATATATATATACACACACAATTTAAGATTTACTTATTTTTGAGAGAGAGAGAGCACATGCACAAGCGGAGGAAGGGCAGAGAGAGGGGGGACAGAAAATCCAAAGCCGGCTCCCAGCTGACAGTAGTAAGCCCAATATGGGGCCCAAATCCATGAACTGGGAAATCATGACTTGAGCCGAAGTTGGGTGTTCAACCAACTGAGCCACCCAGGTGCCCTTGGATATATTTTTACTTGATATTCTCATATATATTGATCTAAATACTATATATTAAATGATGATCATAATCTCTAGATTACATTAATGACTTATATTATCTAATATTATATTATAGTTTTTACATTGTATTTCTTAAAATGCTCATTAAAAGTGTAAACGTTATAGAAATGTAAAGATTCTGAGCAGAAAGAATGAACATATGTGCTGGAGCAGAGACCAAGGGTACAGTCTAATTATAGGATTTTTGCCTGAAAATGGATAAGGGCTCATTGTCATGTTAAGAGCATGGGGAAAATCTTAAAGGTCTGTATAACTGACAGTTTGAGAGTCCATTCCCTGTGGGCACTTTAACGATTTCACCCATTCAGAGATAATAGTTTAGATGATTGTTTTCTCAGACCTCATTAGAAGGGCCAACTAAACGTGACTTGAGCACCGAGAGAGTGAAGTGTCTGGGATAAGAATGTAGCCTTCCTCTATGTCAGAATGGAAACTAGGCCCTAAGGAGTAACCTTAGCTCCATGTATCTAAACCTTTAAGAATTTTAAAGGTTAGAGGAACAAACATGTACTAAGTATGTAACATGCCAGGCACTGTGCTGGGTGCTCACGTGTGTTATCTCATGTCATGTCGTGTGGAAACTCAGACTTACTCGAGTAAATGATTTATCAAGGGTAGCACCGTGAGTGAGTGTTGGAGGCAGGATTTAAATTAGCGTGCAGGCATGCAAGTCTGTGATCTTTTTGCTATATCTTACAAATGAATCATGCCTGACTGTGTAACTGTAAGGAACTCAAAATGTCAATGCTAGGAGAAAGGATATAGATGGATACTGGCCTTTCATAGTGATCATAGAGAGGGATCTCTCATAGAGGAGATGACAACAGCTATAGTTTTCATACTGGGTCATGCATTAGAATCACAGGAGCATCAGGAATATACATTTTTTTTTTTTTGAAAAAGACTTTCAGGTGACTTCTAGGTAGGCAGCCTATCACTAGCCTACCTAGAATAAGGTAGAACCACTCAGAATAAGGGGTAGGGACAACAAGTAACAACAGGAGACAACATAGAGCCTATAGGTAGCAACCTGAAACTCACTGGCCATGAGTAGAAAAAAAAAAATCTGAGCTTCATTCAATTTGTATCAAATACAAGCAATACAAACAATTTTTTCCCTTGTTTCTAACTAGCTAATAATCTTTTTTGAGGTACTGAGGTGTTATTCCCCACATTGTGAAGGTTTTGTGGAACCATTAAAAAAACAGAGGTGGAAGGGACCTCAGAGATTGGTCCCCTCCTTGGAGAGCTGTGGAGGCCAAGGCCTAGAGAGGTACATGGCTTGTTGGAGGTCCCAGGAATCCACATGTGGTCTCAGTTCGTGGTCTCTCCATCAAGCAATTCTGCCTCCCTGAATATTTTTCTCAGTGTCAGTCATTCTGCTGATAAAACTTGGTATTCCCAGGTTTAATTTGAATGTCCAATTTTGCTTACCTACAGCTGTCCCCAGAAACAAACTCTAAGTATTAAAAAAGCTATTCCCTGTCCACACAGTTCTAATGATTTTACATTTCTTCAGCCAGAATAAGGCCCTAGCTTGGTTTTAAATGTCAGGACTCTTCTGTATTTCATTTTCATGTTTAAAGGTTATTCTAATATAAATGGGGGTGGGGGGTAGGCAGAGCGGGCTGGCTATCTCCAGCACTCCTGTTGTTTCTTTAATGCACGAACCCTTCCTTTAGGCCTCTTCATTTGCCTCTCAGTCATATATTTAATTTTAAACAAAACATTTTTCTCATTTATTTCCCCATTACCTTTGGGCCAACCCATTTTGGAAAGAAAAATGAAAGAAGTATTTGCCCCACTTAAACCATTCTCCTGCCCCCACTACCTACCCTTGTGATCTACATGCAGTTCTGTGTCAGCAGACATTTCTCTAGGTGGAATATTCTGTGTCCCTGCCAGAAAGAGCCAAGGCTTAATTGAAGCAGCAGCTGGTCACCAGCCACTGACATGAGGAGAAGGGAGAGAAATCACACTAGAGCTTGTTCTTATCTTGGACCAGCTGCCATTCATCTCTTTTCGACTCTCTCTTCCTTTTTTGTCTCAAGATTTTGGACCAAAGAAGCAGGCCATCTTCCTGATGTATCTTCAAATCTACAGAGAGATGTAATATGATTTTAGTCTCTTTTTAAGGGGGGGGGGGGAGGAATCTTTTTCATAAGGTTAAGATTATCAAATATTTTAATACCTTCCATCTTTGTCTCTTTTTAAAATAGTGCCTTTCCTTCAAAGCATCAAGGCATTGTAGGAACAGTAGATGGTTATAATTCTGATTGGACCACCGCCCTTTGGTAAATGGGAGTGAGAGTCTCAGACATTAACTAAAGTTGTTGAGGTTCTTCACACACTAGGCCCTACTTGTCATAAAATCCCTTACTTGAAATTTTACTGTAAAATCATTGGGGAGAAACACATGGAATTCTAATTAAATACAAAAAAAAAAAGTATCTGCACAATTAAAAAAAAAATCATGGGGCAGTAGGCTCTGCTTAAAGCTTATCATCTGAAGGAAGAAGAAATTTAGTTTAAAATATTCAGTTCGTTAAAATAACATGACTTCGTATGTAGATTAGGACTATTTCCTGGACCAGGCTCATGACGATAAGCTGCAGAGGAAAGCATGGAGAAGGAACATGACTTTGGGGAGACTGACCTTGAGAGATGGAGACTTGAAGGAAAGGAAGTGGTTCTGTTTTTTTGAGCTCTTTTCTTTTTTCCTATCTCACCTAACCTTGAATTAAGCTAAATTCCTTTGTACCTGAAATTCAGGCTTTCCCCCTTCTTAGCACAGCCCTCAGCAAAACTATAAAGTAGTTACTATTTTATCATCTGTTTTCTTATGACAAGCAACTATTATCTTCACATTCTCTGTACCCACTAACCCTTTTTCCTAAGAAGCTGACAAAGGTGTGCTATGTGGGCCGGCCTGCCCTTCTTACAGATAAAGCTATGCCTTGGAAAGGGAAGGGGGTACCACTGTCATCTCTCCACCTAAGCCCTGGGGTCCACTTGGGAGGACATAGCATGAGCATCGGGTAAAGTGCATGGAACAGAGATTCAAAATCTGAGAGGCAGCATCCAGGGAAACACTGAAACCTAACCTGGGTAAACTAGACAGACCAGTCATGATTCCAAAGGGGGTGACAGGTGGAGGAGGATCCAGGTAAGAGGCAACAGGGTGACTGGAGTCTGGGGAAGCCAGATGAGGATCACAGGGTTCAAAGCATAAAGTGCAAGGTGGGACCTGTGATGGAGCAGAGCTTGGATGCCCTGAGTATGGGACCTGTGGCTGGTGAGGAGTTCTTAAAGTGTCTACTTGGCTCTCACACCACCTATCACAAATGTGCTGACAAGCTATACACGCTTGGCTCCAACTTCATTCTTCCATATTTCACTCTGTATGCTAGGCTGGTGTCCTACTCACTATATTGCTGGCCGTTTCCCTGTTAAGTTCAGCCCATTGGTGGCGCTAGAGGGACACTACCAGGCAGTAACTCTGGGCAAGCAAAACCCCTTCTTTGAGTCTCAGCTGCCAGACATGAAGTGGGGATAACAGCCCCAATCGCTGCCTTTTAGGATTAAATAAGCCCACGCAGCACAGTTCTAGAGCAAGTATCAGTGCCTGCAAAGAAAGGAGGGGGTGGGTTGTCCACCTGAATGAACACTGACCCTTCAGTCAGTCAGGGTGCAGAACCAGGCAAGATCCATCCAGTCAGGGAAACAGAAATCACACTGATTATTTTAACAGCATGAATATAAGGGATTAGTGGAAAAGACACTGGAGGACTGAAAAAGTGAAGTAGTAACACAGAAGTGACAGGAAGCAGCCACCCTTCTAGGTTGGAAGAATAAAGGGAAGAGGCTGGAGTCATTAGAACATAGAAGGTTGGAAGGGAAAGCTGGGGCCCAGTTTTCTGTGGAAAGGACACTAAGTAGGGGGAAGGAAGATAAGGGGAAATGCAATCAATTGCCACTGTTAGGGTAGGACTGTTGCTGGGGCAAGACTGTAATGATGCTTCCCTTTTCACTTCTATTGCCAGGAAGCCCAGAGTCCAACGGCTACCCCACTTTTGGCACATGAGTAGAACTTTGTGTCATTATGGCTAATTCTTCTTACTTTATCGACAATAATTTTATTTCAACATATTTTATATTATAGTGTGCACTTCTTTGTGAATCTCTTCAAAATCTTTTCGAAAACCACAGAATATTTCTATGTCCATCTATACTATCTTCATCTACCTGTTTGTCTATACATTCATCTATAAATTCTCTACCTCCATTTCTTTTTCATCTCTACTGTCTCATCTATACCTCTATTGATACTTTTATCCACATCTGTAACACTGAGACAGGGACATCCTAGTCTGTCCTTGTTTTAGATGTGTGTTTTTAACTCAAATCTGAATACGAAAGCATCATTAAGAAGGTCTTGAAAAAAAGACAGCTCACATCTGGTCTTCAGCCTCCACTGTGGTTCCATGAGAAAGTCTTGCACTGACAGATGTACCAATGGGCCTGTGATATAGAACCCAAAACTTAAAAAGTTCTAATCCATCAAGAAATCTCATTCATCATTTCATTTTTTGGAAAGGATATAAAAAATGAAATGTCAGAGCTATAATGTCAGGACCGTTTAAAATGTCAAGTGCTTGTTGTTGCATAGCCTGGCTGTCTGCTGTTCTGATCAAACCCCCAACTGGCATAATAATTACAGATGATGCATTGCATTTTCATGCACAACTGGACCCAGATTTATAGCAAATCAGTGGAAACGTTCTCATTGCCCAGTCTGAAATTTTCTCCTTTTGCTACGTAGCATTATTGGAACAGAGCATTATTACGGATTCAAGATAGGATTCAGGGTAAGGAATAAGAAAAAAAGGCAGAAGAAAAGTTTCTCCATAGACCAGAACTTGGTCATTTATAATACACAAATCCAACAGGAGCCAAGAGGCAGCAAACACATTTGCCAAAAGTCTGTTTAAGAAGAATGTTAAACTATGAAGACACTGCCCAAATAATCCAGTTCTATTTCAAGAGGCGGATTAATTTAGGTGTGGAAGGAAATGTACACAAGTTCTATTTTGAACTGACATGGAGACCATCCTTCAGTCTAATCATCATGTTCTAACCTTCAGAGAGAGTACTAATGTATAAACAGAAAAGCAACAATTCTTCATCTACAATCTTTATGGACATCTCCAAGGGACTTAAGTGATATATTCGCAGGCTGATACCAATTATAATATATAATTGAATATATATTCAAATATAATGAAATCAATAGCAGATACATGGGAGAATTTCATTTCTTCTCCACTGGAAGTTTTGCCTCCACTGAAAGTCAGAAAAGGCATTCTCCCAGCCACTTTATTCCCACCTTCCCTAGATCAACCTTGTCACAAGGTTTGAAGAAAACCTCCCTTCTGTGTCTGGCTGATTCCCATTATAGATTATTTTCTGTACACTGGAAAAATCAAAGCTCTTGGAAACAATCGCCAGAAGATCCTGATCTTCTTCCGTGCCATTGATAAATTCTTCTAAAGTCAGTTCTCCTAGAAAATAATAAATGAACAATTAACAAGAGGCTTTGTCCATACCAATCACTGGTATATACAATATATTCCCTGATATTTTTATTGATATTCTTCTGATATCCTTTCACCTTGACCAGACTCTAAAGTCTTCGAATATCCTTATATAGCAAAGCATTCAATGGTAGGATTGCCATTGAAAACAAAGATGACAAATACAATCTATTTTTATGTTAAGTTGAGAATCATCAGCAATGCACCTATGTTCACATACATGCGTATGTCTCTACACGGTATTGATTATTTGACCTTTACTCATGAAGATATGACCAAGTGATAGGAGTATGGATACTGCAGATTTCTAAGTTCAGGAGGAGATGACTGTGTGCAAGGCTGTTTTCAACATTCTTCTCTCTGAGGAAATAATTGCAGGGACCGTCCACAGCTGTGAGGAAGGGTAAACATTTATTCATTCCACATACAATTATTGGTCAGCAGGTTTCTTTTCAGATTTTTGGTTCCTAATTTCATCACTTCGGCATAAGCCAAAGTCTCATGCTGGTCAGTCCAGTGTTATCAAACCATCACCATAGAACTGTGTGCCCTGGCCACCCTGTTTTGCCCCTACCCTCATCCTACAAGACAACTTTTCAACATTTTGGGGGAGATGGGAGGGGTTCTCTGTTGACTCATTTGGACTATAATTATAAATTTAATGTTACACGCTGGATAGCTAATTTATGCAAGCATAACCCTCATGCCCCTGTTAATCACTATCTTGAAATATAGAGATCCTGTCCTCCCTCTGCATTCCCATCAAGCAGAACGTGCAGTGAAAAGTGTTGTTTGCTGTTCAAGGTCAGGGGCTCTGAGGCTGGCCAACCTGCAGTGTCTCCCTTATAACAAAGAGTGTCTGGGTGGCAGACCTTGATTTCCTTGGAAGTGCTGTCCACGAAAGGGGAAGGGCCTCTGATAGTTCCTGGGTTGAGTTGCTAGGATATAAAACTTGCTGCACATAGATGCCAGCAGCAGCTGCTCTGTCCAATTGGCCGCTCCTGGCCTCCCTGTATGTCAGCTCCCCCAATAAAGTAATATAGGTTACTGGTGTGGAAAAGAGAGAAAAGATGGAATTTCTTTAAAAATTTTTTTTTCACTGAGATATAATTGACATATAATATTGTGTCTTTGGGTCTTTCCTTTGGCCTCAGCAGACCACCACCCACCCTAGGCTTCAAGTCTGCTGGGATTTGACTACACATGAGTGCATTAAAGTTGAGGGGTAGGGATGTAGTTCTTGATCTCAAAGATATTGTATCAAATTGGGTTTGTGGCTAGGTAGAAGGCCAGTCAAAGACAAATCAAGAACATTTGGTAAATAGAGAATGGGTACCTGAGGCAGAAAGGCAGCAGGAACTGAAGTGATATATCCAAAATATCCACAATATTTGGATAGTCAAATATTATATCCACAATCCATTTGGATAGTCAAATATCCAAAATACCACAATAGTGAATCAGATATAAATAAGGATGAATTACCACATTCTCATAAGATACCTTTTGGTCTCAATGGCAAAATTCTAAAACACGTCTTCTACAGGGAAATTGAATCTTTGTTCCTTATGTTTTGCTTATGCCAAAGAAGTTTCTGCAAAACCCACAGGGTAGGAAGGGAGTCATCTATGTCTCACAGGTAAAGTATAGTCATGGAATAAACCAAAGTTAAGTAGAGAAAACTGAAAATAAGGAGTTGTAGTGTGTGGCTGGGGAGGGTCACAGGGGTGCAGAGCGGTGAGTCATGGGAACCATAAATAACAACAAAACAACCCCGTTTTTGGCAAAGGGAAATCACAGCTGCTAAATTACCAGTGCAATTTTTTTTTTTTCAATTTCTAGGGGCTTAGCAGAAGCAAGAGAAGTGAGAGTGGGGATGGGGTAGTGAAGTGTTTTTGTTTTTGTTTTTTTAATGTTCATTTATTTTGAGAGGAGGGGAGGGGGCAGAGAGAGAGGAAAGACAGAATCCCAAGCAAGCTCCATGCGGTGAGAGCTCCATGCAGAGCCCAAAGCAGGACTTGATCCCAGGGAAACCAGGAGATCATGACCTGAGCCAAAATCAAGAGGCAGACACTTAACCCACTGAGCCACCCAGGCTCCCCAAGTGAAGTGGGTTTTGATCGCTCAGTTATAACACTTGTCCATTGTCACCACTGCTGGTGGAAAGAGCCATGTCTGAGGGTGTGGAGGGTATAGACATCATGTCAGGTGAAAAGCAACTCAGATTACTTACTGGTGTGGAAAATAAATAAAATATGGAGTTTTTTAAAAAACTCTTTTAATTGAGATATAATTGATATATAACATTGTGTCAGTTTAGAGCATACAACATAATGACTTGACACATATAATATGAAATCCTCCCCTTAAGTTTAAACATCCATCACCTCACACAGTTGCACTTTATATTTTTTTTCCTGTGATGAGAACTTTTAAGTTCTACTCTCTTAGCAACTTAGAAGATGGAACTCTTCCGTGATGCTCTTTTTACTTTTCTCAAAACATGTGTGACCTCTGCATATTCATTTTTTTCACATTACCTAACCACTTACCATAAAAATTTCTTTTGGAAATGAAGCCAACTTCTACCGATAGCAACTTATGTTTACTATTTCTATCTAAAGTACTTTGAAATTTTCCTCACCCTTTCCCCCCAGTAATTAGCATTCATTCATTTTTCACCAGATATTTATTAAGCCCCAGCTACAATTGCCATTTCCTCCACCACACTGCTGGTGACTGAGCTGCTGGAATGTGGGAGGGGCTCAGAAAACATGCTGACAAACTGCTTTTCTTTATCTGATGTTCTTAAACATTGCTTCCCAATCCTCTTTAATTTGTCTGAGGATTTATGCCCAAAGAAAATAAAAGGATGGTTTCTGAATCTCTCTAGAAAGGATTGCCTATGCAGGTCCAGAAGCTTCCCCTCAAAAAATCTACCAGCAAAGAGGCAAAGCCAGTAAGAGGTAACTGAGCAGGAGATCACAGGACTCAGAAGGATCTAAAACAATTTTTTGAGTTTTTATTATTTTGTTTTATATTTAAAAATACATTTCAATATTTATAGGGCATAATTCAGAAAGTACACAATTTTATTTTTGCATGTTGATGTATACATATACTTATAATATATGTCTACATTACATTATTTAGTAGTTTGTTGAGTTGGGGGACACATTTTCTCCTCCTGGGGACCCTGAAGGTCAATGCTCTTCCATCACTCACTACCAATTTCAGCAGCTTCATTGATGATTAATATTTTCCTTAGTCTTGTTTTTGCAGAGTGGTTATCTTTTTTTTAATTTTTTTTTCAACGTTTATTTTATTTTTGGGACAGAGAGAGACAGAGCATGAACAGGGGAGGGGCAGAGAGAGAGGGAGACACAGAATCGGAAACAGGCCCCAGACTCTGAGCCATCAGCCCAGAGCCTGACGCGGGGCTCGAACCCACGGACCGTGAGATCCTGACCTGGCTGAAGTCGGACGCTTAACCGACTGCGCCACCCAGGCGCCCCTGCAGAGTGGTTATCTTATTGATATTCCTGGGTCCTGTATTTATTTGCCTGAATGTCTTATATTATCTTTCATAACAAAACAAAAAATGACCTCCTATCCCCACCCCCAAAGAAAGCCAAAATTTACAGTGCATGCACACGTTAGCATTTTTGCTCTAAAGAAGTCAGCTGATATTGAAAGAAACCAGCCCATGTAAAACCCTTTTTTTTTTTTTTTTCAATTCTTTTAAATTAGAACTTGACGAAAAATCGTGGTGGGGCTGGGAAATTAGCCAAGATGGGAATGGGAGTCTCAGGAGATGAGAATAGCCAGATTTTCAAGGGCGGATGCCAGTGAAGACGTTAAAGGACACAGTTTTGTATTCATTAGCAAGGTGGCACTAGAGGCATTTAGCAGCATTTTATAGCAGAGTTAAGTGCAGCAGTTTCTTCTTTTCTATGAGAAAACCTGATTCCCTCTTACCTCCCGGTAGTTCCGTTTCCAGTTTGAGTCGCTGTGTCTCTCATGGTTTTCCACAATGTTCCACTCGAAAACATTGGTCCTTCTGGTTAATTGCTCAATAAGATGTCTTCCCGTTTTCTGTTACCTCAAGTATCAACCCAATAATCACCTCTTTCATTTCCTCTTTGGCCTTGTTCTGTCTCTTTTCACTTTCATGGTTGATTATTACGAACGACTTAAAGTCTCCCCTGCCCCTGTGCTATTTGGCGCTATGTTAAACTTGCCTGGTACACTTTCTGCACTTGATGTTGTGAACAGCATCTATAAATCTTCCTAAATCATGTCAAGAACGACTCCTAAGCAGCACATGGTAGAATGCGGATTGCCATTCTTCCTGCAGGAAAGGGTGCAGAATTCCATGCTTAATCATTTATTCTGACTTAGTCTTGCTGTCCTGCCTGTTCATTCTTCAATAATATTGAGTGTTGAGCTTCAATTTTCTGTCTTTGTGATTCTTTTCAAGTTTTCCTTCCTGATGCTTTTATTTGTAATATAAAAATAAAAACAGCTTGTTGAATTATTATAATAATACATGCTCATGATATAAATTTAAACAATACAAAAAGTTCAATGAAATGAAAGAATCCCGTGTAACCTCTTTCTGGCCCCCAGTTTCACTTTCCATTGGTAATTAACTTCTCTTAGTCAATTGCATTTACATTTTTTGAAGTAGCAACGCATATGCACATGTATGTTAATTTCCAAAATAGTCTAGACAACTCTCTTCCTGTAGGAAGATAGCAATGCATGCTGTGTTTGTTTCTTCTTTATTTCTTCCTGTGCTTTTTGCATGACATCTTCTTACCAGACATTCATTCATTTCACAACTATTCATAGAGCACCTACTGTGTGCCAAGAAGTATGAGCACGCAAGACCTACCAAAGTACATAAAACAGAAATAGTTCTTGCCCTCATGGTGTTTGTAGATTCTCATCTTTTTATTTTCTTGGTATTTATCCTATGCCTCTATTTTGATTAATCTTCTGCCTCCGATTTGCTAACTACCATGATGATAATGATGTATAGAATACTTCATAGCTGTTGTGTGTTTTTCTGTCCCAATAGATTTGATATCAGTTATTCTTTTGTAATCAATTTGCAGTCAAACTGGGATTTTCATACATGTTCTTGAAGGTTTTTTTGCTTGTATCTTGGTGTGTTGTGATCTTCAGTTTCAACATTCGCTGGATTATCAGATAACAATAGCGTACTTGCTTTTCCTTTTGAAAAATTAGAGAAAATATATGTCGGCACATAGTCAACATTATTCTGATATACTTGATTGACCCTCTTTACTTCTACCAACAATGATGTTTTGATAACGATGACAATAAACAATTTTAAAAACTCTTATTTGAGGTATATATACTTAGGTTTGTACAAACAAGAATAGATAATCTCCCCCGTGGTGCTTACTCTCCTTTTATGTGTGAATAAAACACTTTATTTTCCTCTGTCAAATACTGGCAAAATCCTTTTATGCTTCTGCAAATATCAACCTTCTATGTCTTCATTACATTCTCTTCCTTGCCTTCTGGTGCTCTGGGCTGTCTTTCTCCAACAGTACAATTTTAGCCTCTTTTTCTTGACATAGGGAATGACCCAGCTGTCTCTTGATGAGATGATGCAACAACCTCCAATAATTTGCATATGAAAGAAAATTTTATCAGTTTCAGTCCTGTGTATGCATTATGCCAAGAAACAGTGGTTCATTGTTCTTCCAAAATGTAGCCTGTTTATTTAATATCTTCATTGTAAAAGGCAATGATATATGTTTTTTCCCCTTAAATACAAGTTGTTATCAGAGGAAATGATTTGTGTGATTAGTTCTATAAGCTATTCCAGAAACCATAATGTATTATCTCTCTTTTGACATATTCTTCTAGGTCAAAGAGTCCATTTCCCCGACTGCAGATAACCTCAGTTATTGCCCAAGAAAACACCTCCACTCTTCCAGATTTGCATCCTTCACCTCCATCTTTCTTTTTCTAGGCTCTTGCCATAACATCCCCCATTTTACTGATAACTTATACTTTGTTTTTTTAAGAAACTGCTTAGGTAATAAATAAAGAGTCCTGAATCATTTTCTTGTTTTCTGGAACATGTTATTTCTTCCCTCAAACTAATAAGAAACCAAGACCCTTCTTAAGGATACCACAACCCTCATACTTCTCCAGGAGAGGTCACCTTTCCTATTCCGTGGCTTCCACCACTAGAAGCAGGATTCAGACATATTTTCAACATTCATGACCTGCCCTTTTGAAATTCATTGTATTACTAAGTCTTAAACATTCACAGTGTCCTATCTCCTTCCAGGACCCTCGTCCTTCGGTCAACAATTTCGGCCCCAGGCTGAAATGGTTTATCATCTCTATGCCAACCCCTACTATACCCCCTCACCTCTGAGATTAAATATTAGAACAAACCTACAGCATTTTTCCTGTTTGGTGATCAGGATGTTCAGTTGCATATTCCACATAAGGTTTTCACTGGCCTCTTAAGATCTTCCACTCTCCATTTCTCTGGTCCTTTTCTACCTTCACTTAGTTTCCTTGTCAACTCTGGTTAGTCTGAATCTGTTTTTTACAAGCTTTCACATGAAGTGACTTATTTTATCCTTCATCTATATAGACCCAAATATGAGTAGCTACAACCAAATGGCTCTGATCTTGGTAAACTAGAAAATGAGCATACTGACTTGAAATTGAGGTGAGGCAGACTAGGACTGGGTCCTTATGAGGGAGATTGATGCTACTGATACATTTCCAAAGTATTTTTCTGAGAATTATACTCTCGTCCAGTTGTTGGGCTCATTCATAATGGCGATTTCATTTAAACTCCCTTCCAGCCTACTCACCATCGCATCCTGCCAGACACAGTAGACCAGTGCAAACTGCCACACACAACATGGGTGTCTACTGCCCTCTAGTGTCCATTATAGGAAGTGACCCATGGCGGGCATGTTGGTCCTGTGGAAAAAATTACTTTGGATTGATGACAACCATGGCTAGAGTCCCAGTGCCTCATATCTATCCTCCTTTTCCCCCTTAAATCACTTAGTAACATCATATTGTCCACCATGTCAAACTCTCTGTTTTCAAGGAACATCCTTAGCTATGCCGCCTCAATCTCCAATCAATATGCTACCCTACCAGTTTACTGAGATCAATGTCATTTGGTGTAAGCACTCCCCCTTCTCCTGGAATGCCTGTGTCTTCCATTTCACTCAGCCTCTGAAGAAGAAGTGCACCTTCTCGGAGCTGAAGAGGAACCCAGATTTTAGGGTAGCAATAGCAGATGGAGAAATGAGCAGAAACAGTGGAAATGTAGAAAAGGTACAAAGAACAGAAATGAAGGCATGTACACACAACTCTTCCCAGAAATGTGTCATCACAGGAAAGGAAAAAATCTGATAGAAGAAAACACACAATCGAAGAAATGATTTTTGTAGTATGGGAAACGTGAGTTTGTTTGCAAGTTGATGAAACACCTCCAGTAGAAAGGAATAATTACTAGAACATATCCCAGAGTAAACAGCAGAGTCCTTCATATCATATTCTCCCACTTTTCTTTCCTTGTATCTCCCTTTACTCTTGTTCATATATCCCCAAATGCCAAGCACCATGAACTGATTATACGTAGTCAATAGACATTTAATCAATGAATTGTACTGACTGGAGAACACTGGACTGGGCAAATTATGAAGCCCAATTAGGGTTTTCTTGAAAGGTTCATGCTGTTGCCTAAATGGCATTCCAACTCACCATTTTTTTTTTTGTAAAAAAAAAAAAAAGTGAGCCCGAGGAGAGTAAAATTGCCTTACCATCATTGTTTTTATCGATCTTATGAAACACCAGGTTGGTAAATTCTTCAGGACTCAGGGTTTGTTGGCCATTGAGGGCTTGCACAGCCTGCAAAAAGAAATTAAATCACTGAGCTCAACTTTGCTGGAAGCAAATACATTTTGTGACATTTCTACCCCAATATGACACAATTTTGGGATATGTTCATGTCATATTTGTTGTCCAACCTGTTCTAGTTGGTAAAAATAAATAAAAATATTATATGTCAGTTCTGGGTAATGAGGCTTAGAAATTTAATTAACTGAATACAAACTGAAGTTTGATATTATACAGCACAAAGGGATCTATTCAACATATTAGGTAGCAAAGGATACAAAAAGCTTATAGGGAAAAACATTGACATAAGAATTCTGGACGCAGAAAACAATGTTCTCAACTTCAGACCAATCATCATTAATCTTATAGAAGAACATAAAAAGATATTCTGTAAGCATCTAAGGCTTCTCCTCCAGCTTCTGACACTGGCACCTCTGGTCCTTTTTGCCCTTTTCTAGAATGATTGACTGGGAAGACAGATCTGTATGCCTTGGAAGGACACTGAATTTCTCTCACACTTTGCCAGCACCTTTTCATCATAAAGGCTGTCAGGGAACCCAGGGAAAATGACATTTCCAGCTTCCCTAGAGGGAAAATTTAACCACTCTTTCCCTCTCCCCCACTGCCAGGTGATTAAATTAAGCGACCAATATTTGATGTGGAAATTCATAATAAAATGGAAGAGAGATAGAGAAAGAAAAAGTTAGTTATCTGGGAATTTGAACATAACTACCTTGATTGAACATAAAGGGATCTTTAGAAGAACCACTGGCATCATATTTTAATTGAGGGCCTGGTCTGAAATAGGACCATCTCTTCTGCTGCTTTGCAAGCATTATCAATGCTTAATTTGGGATTAGTCCCAGCAAACAGCAGTACAGCACCACTCCTGGCCTCAGCTAGTGAGGTCTCACAATTAGATAGAGGGTAATGCTTAGAATAATGGTTACATACATATAGCATCCAATTAGATAAATATTTTTAGGGTTTCTCAGTGTCTTGGCAGAGGTCCCAAAAGCCTAAAAGTTTGTCTAGGCATCCAGTACTCCCACAGCAGAAGGGATACGAGACCACATGTAGAAGTCATAATTAAAGATTATGAAATATCTAGGATTTGTCTGTGACCCATCTCTGGGAAATAGAAGTGAGACCGAAGGATTGATTGGAAGGGTGATGAGGCCTGGAGGGATACTTTTGGAGGGAGTCCTCAATGTGCTCTGTGTTTTCCCTCTTCTTCGTACAGGAGAAGCATGGTGGGGGGGATGGGCAGGGAGGCATGGTTTGTTTCCTTCTTTCTTCCCTCATTTAGCATATCTGCACTTTCTCCTCCATTTTGCTCAGCCCATTTCTGACCAGTCTCCGAGTGGGAGGGGAGGAGGTAGGAGAGAAGGGGGAACAGGACAGTCTGACTTGGCAGGCACCCTCACTCCCAGTTATCTAGTGTCAGAGCTTTCTGGATGACAGATGTTTAAAATCCCCTCTTTGAGACCATGCCTCCCTTTTTTTTTTTTTTTTAATTTTTTTTTTCAACGTTTATTTATTTTTGGGACAGAGAGAGACAGAGCATGAACGGGGGAGGGGCAGAGAGAGAGGGAGACAGAATCGGAAACAGGCTCCAGGCTCTGAGCCATCAGCCCAGAGCCTGACGCGGGGCTCGAACTCACGGACTGCGAGATCGTGACCTGGCTGAAGTCGGACGCTTAACCAACTGCGCCACCCAGGCGCCCCTATGCCTCCCTTTTATTACTGACATTCTCATACACATCCCTAGACGTGGATCATGCATTTTGATTCCAGCTGACCCCTCAAGGCTCCTTCTACAAGTTCTAGGTCTGCCCAACTGCTATTTCAGAGTAGACAATTCTTTCCTGTTCAGGATTGTGCTGTGCATTGTAGAATGTTTCACAGCAGTCCTGGTCACTAAACAATAGGTAGCAGTAGCACCACACACGCGCTCCTCCACTCCCCAGCTGACAACCAAAATGTCTCCAAACATAGCCAGGTGTCCCCTGGGGGAGGGGTGCAACGTGTTCCTGGTTGTGACTCACTCTCTGCTTCTACCTCCAGCTCCCTCCTCTTCTGAGATGCCCTTACTTCTCCAAGTGGCTCAGCTGGACAAGATCCAAGGCAACTCTGTCAGCTTCCTCCCCATGTCTGATCCATGAAAAAACCTTCGTCCCCACATATTCTGAGCATAAGATTCTTCCTCAACTTTACCCCTCTACTCTGCTGCCATGGTCTGCTTCATTAGATTTCTCAGACTCAAATATTGGAACACTGTGCTCCCCAAACGTCAGTGGTTTCCTTAAATCCCCATGCTATTGACCTGAGGCTTTACCCAAGAAAATCCTCTCTAATAGCCCTTCTTAAACATCCTCCTGACCATTTTATGCCTTTGAAGTGAAATTAAGATGTAACTACTTCCTTTGTAAGTTTTGCCTATAATCTAGTACTTCCTTTGGATCTTTTGATGGCTGGGCTGTATTTTATTTTAACATCCTGTTATCATGTGTCAAGAGAATTTACATTAAACAGTATGTATTCTTTACTGGATTGTTTTCACTTGCCACCATATAGGCCAATCATTTTGTATAAGTACCTATTCCATTGCATCAATTTATTTAAAATGTTTTCTCTTTTAGGTCATTCATTTTTAGTATTTTACGTGACTCTGTGATGTAAATCATAGAACCTTTATCTTTGACGATGTTAATGATTGTTAATGATGTTCCTGACCAAAAATGTTGGCTCTAAAATGGAGCTACACGTTTAGCCTCTTGATGCAGATTACCAAATCTCCAGGAATGTTATCTCCATTTATACCCCCTCCACAATGTGTAAGGGCACTCTTCTTAGAGTGCCCTTGCCAGAATTCCACCTTATTGTTGTTAATCTTTATTAATTTAATTGGAGACAAATAGCGTCAATTATTAAATGAATTTCTGCTCTGTGCTTTTATGTTTCCCTCTTTTCTTTTTGTTCTCTTTCTAAACACTTCAAAGAAAACCTCAGTTCTCTGCTTAATATTTCTCTTTTCTTTACTCACTAACATAAGTTGTACATTTTAACTAATAAAAATCTGTGCAAAAGTTTTCATAAGATTTGGACAAAAACATTCATATACTATTGTTCCTCCTAATTCTTTTGAGAATCCAATGACCCTTTCCCTCCCCTCAAAAGTTGATAACATACAGGAAAAACGTTGCCCTTAATGTCATAGTCTTCAAGGATTTCCGAAGGCCATAGATCCATAGATCCCAGGATACGAACCCTTGCTTTGAATACTGTTTGGATATTCCCCCAATATTTGTATGCTATATTATATATTTAATGTTTTTAAAGTAAATTTGAGTATGTTTAAGAGGATGTTTTAAAATTTACATGGGGTTGGGCATTCTCTAGGGAATATTTTAGATTGCTAATTTTGTGTTGTAACATGTCATATATATGCAGAATTTCTGAATTTTAATGCTTACAAAGTTCAGTTACAAAGTGTATCTTAGTACTTTTTTGTGAATTATCTGTGAGATTAAAGTGAAAGCAATGTTAGTATTATCATACTCTTGAATTCTTTCCATATGTTCATTGACTACATTTGCTAAACAGTTTTAAGTATTAACAGCTTTGTCCATTTATTGAGGTGTTTGATTATAATTGTAGTTCTACCTACTTATTTTTTTTTGCATTTTTGATAATATTTATACTATGTATTATAACACAGTAACTTAACTCCTTCATCTATAAATGAAATAATTTGGACCAGATCACTTCTAAGACCTCTGATTCCAATTCTGACTCTGTGTTACAAATTCCGTATATTGCATTCATAATGTGTATTTTACTTCACATTCTCATTTAAGTACAGTGTCCTTCTTAATCATCTTATACTCTAGAATCCATTTCATGTCATCCCATGATAATAAGTATTTCCACTTCCTTGGTGGAAGGGGGTGAGATTTATAAAGGGACTCATTGAACTTTACAGCTGGAAAGGGCCTGAGATCCTTGAGGTACTTTTTAGAAATACTTTAGTCCAGCCCTCAGAAAGATTAGTCCTCAGGTACCTTTGTTCTTAGCCCTTGGCTTTTGCTGTATAACCGTCCGGTATTTCAGCTGCTCCTCGCACAACTTTCTGCACCGAGGCAGACAAAAAGACAAGTTGTTTTAGAACATCACGTTTATTCATTTTTCATCTCAATACTCTGCTAAAATTTGTGAATTTGAACACCGACAAGATAATGCTGGTTTGCAGGTGCACACTCAGTAATCGATAGCATAGTGAAACTTACATGGCTCTAGCAGTTCCAAATGTATATCCCAAAATTCACCAACCACATAGGTAGTTGTCACCAGCTCCACAGGAAGGAAAACTACATTAACTATACAATGTCCTAAGATTACTTCACCACTTCACTTACCATGAAGATATTCAGTAGTTCCTTTTTGTCAATAGAACCGTTTCCATCAGCATCATACAGCTTAAAATACCATTTTAATTTCTGCTCCATTTTTCCTCGTACAACGAGATTTATAGCAGCAATAAACTCTAAAAAGTCGATAAATCCATCCTATAGAAAGCAAGGACAGAAAGGGACGTAAATATTTAAGAGAAACAATTGTCTTTTATTTGAGAAATCATGGTTCACAAGCAGGACCATTAGCACAAATTAATACAACCCGGAAGATTTCAACATAGAAATTTCCCTGGCATTTCATTAACAAAACAAACAAATAAACAAAGAAAAGCATGGGTAATGTGTATAGAAACAAGTTTAAATATATAGGCAAGTGTGTTTTTAGAGAAAATATCTACTTCTTATGCCAAAAAAGAAACAAGATTCTGGCCTGACGCTGACGGAAGGCTGTGTCCTCACCACTGGACATCCTACAGTAGCTGTCTTCTCCTGAGTATCTTCAGGTTTTGTTCCCCACTTAGAGAGAAGACCAGGTACCAATTTCTAATATAAGGGGAAAAACCAGCTAGATAAATTCTGTACTCCTTTTTAGAGAGCCCGGTTGATTTTTTTGGAATGCTAAATTCCAGGATTCCTTTTAAGTAAGTCGTTTTCAGTATGAATCAAAATGTATGAGCCTCTTCTCTGTAAAGGTTTTGCCATATTAGTCGATCTTAGAAAAGACTGTTTAAGGCTTTCAAGCTTAGGCAGTTCCCTTCAGCCTGTTTTAAATTGGTAAAACACTCTCAATTGATACAGAAATGGTCCTTGTCATTCTTAAGAATCATACCCTTCAAACCTTGCTCAGCCAAATGCTCAACTATCTTAAGAAAAGTGACCAGCTCTAGGGAGGTGCGTGACCCACTCTCTGCTATCTTCCCCTGGGAATTCAGATGCCAAAAGTAGTATATTCAGCCCAAGGAAACATGCTGTCAGCTGCATTCTCCTTGGAATTTTGGATTGTAGAGTCCTATTTACAAAACAGGATGTGACATAAAGTACTCCTTCCCCTTAGAAGAAAGAGCATGAGACTTAGCAGACTATAAAATGGTATGTGTTTGCTTCGAGGAGCAAGCTTTTGTATCTAGTATATAAGAAAAGCAATTGAAAACTCACCCGTAGTTCTGGATCTGAAACAAAGCCTTCTTGCCTGATTAAAGGCTTTTTGTTGGTTGGTTGGTTGGTTGGTTGGTTGGTTTGGTTTTTTAAAGACTACTACAGCACCTCAAATACTGAAAACCAATGTGCTAATGACTATAGCATTGTCTTCAAAATGTATTATTCAACTGATGAATGGATAAAGAAATTGTGGTTTATATACACAATGGAATATTACGTGGCAATGAGAAAAAATGAAATATGGCCTTTTGTAGCAACGTGGATGGAACTGGAGAGTGTGATGCTAAGTGAAATAAGCCATACAGAGAGGGACAGATACCATATGGTTTCACTCTTATGTGGATCCTGAGAAACTTAACAGGAACCCATGGGGGAAGGGAAGGAAAAAAAAAAAAAAAGAGGTTAGAGTGGGAGAGAGCCAAAGCATAAGAGACTGTTAAAAACTGAGAACAAACTGAGGGTTGATGGGGGGTGGGAGGGAGGAGAGGGTGGGTGATGGGTATTGAGGAGGGCACCTTTTGGGATGAGCACTGGGTGTTGTATGGAAACCAATTTGTCAATAAATTTCATATAAAAAATGTATTATTGAAAAATTTGTTTCTACCCTGTTGATGTTTTACCTATATAGTCAGAAAAATACAATAAAACTATTTAAAAATTTTACTACATGTGGGTAATAGATTTTTACGTTTTACAACTTAGGTAACTTCACCCCATCAATAACTTTAATACTTCTTACAAGCAACAAGACTTCTGCTAACAGTCTGGAGTCTGGTTGAATGGATCTCCTCAAGGAAATGTGCTCAAGGATACAAAACATAGGTGGTTTTGCCTTTTCTCTGTCTGCCTTTCCTACTGCTGTTACCGCTTCACCATATTAACCCCTAACTTAGTCATGGCTGAGATAAGGGAATTATGTTATCATAGAGTTGAAATTTATTTAAGAGGACATCAAGATATCTTCAGATTTGGCAGGACATGACCATTATTTTTCAGTGTCAAGACTGGCAGGGATGGAGAATATGAGTTGGGTGGACAGTATTCAACCAGGGGCACATTGGCTCCCAGGTCTTCCTCCTGTGTCTCTAGGACTGACCAATCAATACAACTGTTCCCTGGGTAGTTCTTATGTGTGTTTGCCAAAAAGTTACAGAAACATCATCCCTGAGAAGACTGAGCTGGCTTGCTATAAATATAAAGTTGATCTTTCAGTGTTTCCATAAAAACCTTATATTCCATGATGGTTTGTTTCACTTTTTGAGTCCTGCTTCAGGATCATAGTTTTTGGCATCACTTGCGTGATGAATGGCAACAGATTAGACTGGGCAATGCTGCCTTTAGAACATTTGATGTTTTCTGATTAGGCACAGTGGGCAGGTGACCCTAACTCCTTCCAATCCTGGTCCTGGAAGCTCTGAACAAACTCTATCAGGAGGTGAGCATAAATATTTTCATTGTATGGCTTTAAAATGGACAATCTGCTTAATCGACTGCCAAAGGTGATGATGGGCAAGGAAGCCTTTCTACTTAGACAAGTGCAGCCTTTTCCAAAATCTCCTGCAAGCAATACATCTTCTGTTCTCACTTCAGCATTCCGTTATATAGTCAAATTCTTAACGAACCACTCTTTCCGAACCAGCATTCCATCATATAGTCAAATTCTTAACGAACCACAGCCAACTCTTCTTTCCAATTATTTTTCTGGTAAGATTTTGTAGAAATTCGCATTGGTGAGACAACTCTGGTGAATGTGATTTAATGGCTTGTGTTAGTGTTGGAGAGGGTTTTAAGTAATGCTTATTCTGTAAATTGGTAGATAAAGTAATTATTGCCTTCAGTTAACCTACAGATTTTAAACACGGGAGAGGGGGATAAGAGCCACAGAGGTGAGATGTTCCTGTAAATGTGACCAGGAAAAATGCAAAAGAGAATGCCCAAAGACTTTTCTTTGACATGATCCAAAGGAACATTGTTAAGTTCACATTTCTGTATTTGAGCTACTGGAGCCCTCGTGGCACACAGAACTGTCTGGAAATGTTTGACACTGATTGACCTTGTGCCTGAGTAGGGTTCGTGAACTCCCTGCATCAGAATCACATGAGGACAATGAAATATGCAGATTCCTAGAACCCAACCCCAAACAACAGCATCAAAACTACTTGGGATGGTGTCCAAGAGTCTGCATTTAAAATGCTCCCCAGGTGAGTCTCATGTATCCTAAGATTTGGGTACTACGGATCTAAGCTGTTTTTCTTATAGATGTCTTCCTTCGTAGGCAATGTTTTCATCTAGGTATCTGCCCAAGTGGCTGTTTTAATTATGACTTCTTCTCACTTGAGTTTCTGTAACCTTATTAAGACTAATGAGAAAAAATATGGCCCACATGGTTCAGTCTCAGAATAATGACACAGGCCTACAAATACAGTCCAGCAATCAAAAATTAATTGAAAATAACAGCAAGTCTTTACTTTGATTTCTGGAAAAAATACAAGTTGCAAGAAATTTATGGATTTCTTCCAACACCCTCTTCCTCTCCCTTGTGCTCCCTGCACATAGCCCCTGATGCTCAACCTTCAGCAATTCCCCACTGCCCCCCTCCTTCACAGCAGCCTGACCATGAGAACGCACCAGCCCTTCACTCCACTACCTTGTCTCCTAATTCTGTATCCCAAATCCTAAAACATTAGTTTGGTGACGGCTGGATCCTCCTTCAAGGTTGAGGGTGGGGAAGAAATTGGGCACACACAAAGCCATTTTCAGGAACCTCAGAAAAGGAGAGTTTGGGAGGATGTCTACAAAAATAATTTTAATTCCAACACATTTATAGATGTATACACTATGTTCTTAGGATGGAGTGGATTACACGGAAGAGTTAAATGGGGCCAAGATACGGAAGCATGACTGTTTCTCAGTCTCCAAAGGGAGTTTGGTCCGTTGATAGGTTACAAATCATTTTGTAGAGGTGGGTTAAAACAAGAAAGAGAAAAAAAAATATATGGAGACTTCAAATTCAAGCTTTCTTATAGTCTCTAAAAATGTAGGAAACTATAAGGCATACTTTTTACATCTATAAATAAAGTATAAAAATATTTAAACATTATATAAGGTTTGTTTTCTTTGGACCAAAGAGATGAAACTAGAAGTCTAATATAATAAAAAAAAAATAAGGAAAACAAAATCTATAGTGTTCCATCCAACAGAAAATCCACCAGTGGAATACATGGTCTCCAGCAATATTCACAACCTGCCGTAAGTCACAGTTGCTTTCAGGATATGATCAATTTGAAATGCAGATAGAAAGTTAAATTATAAAACTTACATGCACATGAAACAATTATTTTCTTATTTATTACTAAGTATAAAAGCTATAAAATCTACTATATATATATACAATGTTCCAAGCACTGTGCTAGTCACTTTCCAAGCATCCTCTCTAATTCTAATAGCAACCTGACAGGTAGCCCTACTATTCCTACTTTCCAGAGGAGAAAGCAGATTTTCAGACATGCTAAATAAACTACTTAAATAACAAAGTTAGGTTGTAGGTGGATCCAGGATTTAAATTCAGTCAGCCTTCCTCTAAGGCTTTTGTTCTTTGTATCACCCAGTATTTATTGCCCTCAAATGCATTACAACTGAATTCTCCTTCTGGAAGAGGTATCCATACAGATGGTACACATTCAGCACAGTGTGTTGTTCCTGATTCACAGGTGTGAACTATTCGGTAATACAGTCGTATAATGTAAGGTGACCCGAATGACTGAGAATGCAGCACCTTGGCACCTGTGCTCCCTTCATACGCGGTACTGCCCAAGGGGCAGCTGGCCTGTGTGGTCTGAGCTGCTTAGTCTCAGGGAGACTATGAGCCCAGAGAGCTCCCGGGGCCATCACTCCCAGGCTTCCCTTGCCTCGCTTGCATAGCCATCTGGCTCAGAGGGACAAAAGGTGTTCACTCTCCTGTTGCCTCTCCTGCTCCTTGACATTTTTGATGAACATTTCTTGTATCCATTTTGGAATCCTTAGCCCCTCTCCCCGCGCAAGGGTTTAACCTCCACCACCCCATAGACCATGGCTCTCACTGCCTGTTTCCCCAGGAAATTTCCCCAGCTGCGCCTCCAGGATCTAAAGCCTACATACCGGTCCTGCGTTAGCCAACCTTGTTCTGTCTTCACCTCTGCTCTTGACTAGGACTCTATAGCATTCCTTTGCTGTGCATCTGGTCCATGCTTTGGCTCAGCACTTCCCCCTCTTTGGGGCCTTACACCTGCATTGCAGCCCCGACCAATCCCTCCATTCTCCCCACTTTGTAAAATACCCAGGTAAAAATATCACTGTAGATGTCATCTGCTAGGACAGTGTGGTCCTGCCATCACTCTGTGTGCTTGAGAGACCCCAAGAAACAGATATTGAAATGTCATCTCAATATACTTCAGAGACATCTGCTTTGGAGTTTTGTCCCAGGGATGGAGCCACAAATTTATAAACTGGGTAATGTCCTTAGGGGAACTTGGCTTCATCTCGTTGATTCAAACTGTAGAATTGCAGTTCTAAAAACAGTCATTTTGCAAATAAGAAATGGACTGAACTAGTAATAATAATTATAATTATAATCAAAATGAAAATGGCAACTATTGATGTTGATGTAATACTTGCTAGACACACAGGGCCAGGCATTGTGCTTCGCACATCTGAGCTCACTTAACCCAAACAAGGTCCCAAACGGCATTAACCAATAAGCACAGCATCCTGGGTTCAAGTAACACCAAGATTGCAGAAATATAAACTGTTATTACAACAACTAGGTATCAGACCCCATTTGTACCCTAGTGTACCCTCTTATTCAGGAAAACAAATGATCCAAATCAAACAAAAATCCTTCAAACCATGGTCCCAAATGAAAACTATTTCCTCTGACAGCATTAACATTCTGCTACTTTTCACAGAATCACGATCTGTGAAGAACTCCTGAATTGTCACAGCCCCTAACCTGAAGGCATTTAGATGTTTTCATTCTTTTACATGTGACACCTTCCAGTGACATTTTGCCACTGTGGCAAGTCAGCAGCAACATATGAATTGAAACTTCTGCCTGGAAGTGGTTACTCAGATGATCACAGTAAGGAAACCCAGAGAGTTAGTATCAGCACATCCCGTGATTGATCAATCATTGTCACTGATATTCAGTTTGCATCTTAGGAACTGCCTATATTGCCCTAGGCAATATAAGGGCCACCTCTATTATGTCAAATACATACGAATGCTTTTAAAATACTTTCATGAATTTTTGAAATCTGTAAGAGAAATGTTGTATTCAGCATTTATGACCTAGCCCATTTTCACCTACAAACACTGACATAACAGCAAACATAGTCTCTATCAGCTACGGAATTGCTGGAATGTCCTCAAAAGAGACTCACCTCTTTAAGATGAGAAATACACTGCTGGCTTGTAGGCTGGTTCTATAACATGATCTGTATGCACATCACATGCAGTTGTCCTTGACCATGACTGTGCAAACTTCAAGGGTTCTGGGACAAAGGGCTTCTCACAATACTTACCCAACAAGCTCACAATTATTAATAGGTTTCCTGGATATCAATCAGGAAGCCCCAAGCATCTGCCCCTAGCATGCAGCCAGCTCAGTGATGTTTGGATGACTGTGAATTAGAAGCCAGTCTCAGGTGCCTTGGGGGAAGGCAAGACAATTGTCTGAGTTTGATCACTTCTGAAAGAGCTAACTACAGAAGACCCAGCAGTGACTATAGCAATGGTAGCCTTTTGCAAGGAACTTCTTCAGGTAGCCAATATGGCTTTCCTCTTAAAGACACCTGTCACCCTAAGCAATAATGCCACAGATAAATCCAATTTTAGTATATGTTCTGCCGAAGCGAGTGCAATGCCACAGATAAATCCAGCCTTACCCTAATTCAGTCAGCTTGTGTCCTAAGACTGTTTCCTTTCTCATGGAAGACACTCCATCCTTGTTCTTTGCTGACTAGAAGAGGTAAACAGAGGATATAGAAAGTGGTAGCACAGACAGTAGAATATATATACCTATATTACTTGCATCAAGGCTGTGTTTCTCTATTATGGTTGTAACTAGAAGAACAGAGGAACTGCTTCTGAATCAATAGTTTTGGACCCAGAGTCCACACAATACTTTCTTTTTAATAAGTATCCATGTTACAAAGCTCTTTGGTAGCAGAAATGGGCTTAGACCCCAGCTTTCTAACATTTTGACCGTGATCTTTCTGGTAGAACAGTGGTGCTCATGTCTGGCCGCACATTCAAACCACCTGGCAGTTTAAAACTAACACAACATTGTTTTGATTCAGTGGGACTCGGGTGGAGCCCCAACCACTGGTCATTTTAATAATACCTCCAGGTGCTTCTAATATGTAGCCAGATTTGAGAACTACAATTCCAACAGATTCTGTTCAAATGCACGAATTACAACAGCTTAAGTTTAAATGCATCTCAGCAGGTACAGCTGGTTGTCTTTAACAGGTAAAATTCTGTGAGAAGCTCAGCCAAAATGCTGATGACTGATGTTATATATGAAAATACTTCGTAAATTACAAAGTGCTAAACAAGTATGAGGTGTTTTATTATCAGCAACAAATGCTTCCTGAGAGTGTCTATGTTGGTAGTTCTGAAGTAGTAGCCTTGGTCTTTCCCCTTAAGAGATTGCAGCCTCATGATTTACAATCTAATAATAGATGGTCATTTGTTTCCGGTAAATGTGTCTTACGAAGAGCGTCAGTAATAGCGGTCCCCCTGCGGGCCAGACAACCTGATACAGTGTTAGAGGCTGCAGGGCAGCCTGGGGGTTAACAAACAGCAGCAAGTATTACACACGTTAAAAGCCAGGTTGCCTGCTCTAATTTTCAAGGGTTCTCACACAAAGAGAAGCTAAGGAAACAGATAACCAAAGGTCACTTCTGAATTTCCATTAGAGCTAGGGCTCCCATGCAGGTGTCCTGGATTTAAAAGACAGTTGAAACCCTAAGGTGATTCTCATTTAATTAATTTCATTCTGTGACTGGCAATCATTAGAAGGGGCCAATGTGGCCCCAAACAGCGCAAATGATCGTCCACAGCACTTGGATCAATTAAAGAAGAGAAATGGTGGGCAGGCAACCTCTGCACCTTTAGGTACCCCCTTTCATTAGGAAATCGAATTTGAGCTTGATGCAAAGTTGAGCTACTCTTCACTGTTATCAGACCTGCAGGGGCTGACATCAGAGATACCTGCATTTAACAGATAAACATACCATTCCTCTGTGGGCTACAGTCTTCATTTCTTCAACGTTTTCTCCGATGTTATTTCACATGAGCTCAGTGAGAGTGCAGGCAGGATAGGTCTTGTCTGAGTTTTAGAACTGACAACCCTGACACAGGGAGGTTATAAGCTTGGTCCAAGATGACACACAACAGTAAGGGTCAGAGTTGGGACTGGAGTCCCGCAACCCTACCTCTCCTGCAAGGGCTTCCACTGCCTGTGGTGGCCTGTGACTCGTCTTACAGAAATTTGTAGAAAGGCTCATTAAAATTAGCAAGGACGGGCAGCTGGGTGGCTCAGTCGGTTAAGCGTCCGACTCCTGATTTTAGCCCAGGCCATGATCTCATGGTTCATGAGTTCGAGCCCCGAGTCTGGCTCTGCACTGACAGCACAGAGTCTGTTTGGGATTCTCTCTTTCTTTCTCTTTCTGCCCACCTCCTACTCTCACTCTCGCTCTCTCAAAATTAATAAACATTTATAGCAAGGACTTCTAATACATCACAGCGAAGATTTGATTTGTGAACATATTTACAGGTAAACCATCACATATATTGTAATAATCATCTATTCGATCCCACAGCTTGCTATTTACCCTCACTTTTCTTTCTGTAACGGTTTAATCACCCTGTTTCTAAGAAATCATTTACATCCCCTTCCTCTTGATCCCCAGGATTTTCTGAGGTCGTGACTTTAAGTAACCTGAAAACTTATTCTGGTATTTTGTTTTATCCTAGTGATTAAATGTGTCCTCATGCTGACAACAGTTTTTCTGGCTTAAACCATCATTCTATTTATGGTTTGAGTTACAAACCCACGAGTTCAGAGAAATCATTTTATCTCACAGACTTCGGAGTCTTACAAGGGGCAGAGCATTTTGATGTCAGAGTGGCGCTCTGGATAACATCCGGATGCCTAGATGTGGCCCAGGGTGCCTATATCTACCTTTACATCTATTTTTAAAAATTATTTTTAATGTTTACTTTTGAGAGAGAGCGCGCGCGAGTCCACACAAGCGGGGGAGAGGCAGAGAGGGAGGGAGGCACAGAATCTAAAGCAGACTCTAGACTCTGAGCTGTCTGCACAGAGCCCAACACAGGGCTCAAACTCACGAACCGCAAGATCATGAGCTGAGCCAAAGTCAGAGGCTTAAGGGACGGAGCCATCCAGGCGCCCCACCTTCACACCTATTACAGAGTAAGAATGTGGAATAGGAGCTAGAGGGGCTGAGGGCTGACTTTCTGCTTGGAGATTCTCCAGGCAAGTCAACCCTGGCATCTCAGTGCTCAGAGTGTCTCATTTCTCAGCTGTGATGCAAGAGTACAGAAAGTCACAACAACAGGCTATCTGTGTACAGCAAAGACACGTGAGGCACCTGTGTGGTCCCCGGTTATGCTCTAGCAGTAGCCCTCTGCCTTAATTAGGTCCTCACATACCCTTCTCTCTCCTACCTCATACTTTAATTGAGCTGTTCCTTTTATTGAAATTTTCAATTCCTTTGTCAAAGGTGGAATACCATTGAAATTTAGGGTGTAGCCCTTGGAATCAGACTGCCAGCATTCCAAGTCTGCTGGGAAGTTTCAGGCAAGTTACTAAACCTCTCTGTGCCTCAGTCTCCTCATCAGTAAACTGGAGCTGTTAAAAATAGTACATACTTACATATTATTGTTGTGAGGATTCTAATAAATATGAAGTGCTTTAACCATGACTAGTACAGAAATATTCAGTTAAGTGTTAGCATTTATTAGTAATAATTCAAGTTCTTCTTTCGAGGTCCCAAAGTGCCTCAACTTCTCCAAAAAGCCTTTCCTAACTCTGTAGTTTAGTTTTCATTTCATCTTCAGATCCCAGTAAATGTACCTTGAACAGCACAGCCCTGCTATAGTTTGTTATACTGCTCTATTTTACTCTTTGGGCATTGAGTCATAATTTTTTATCCTCAACTAGACTGTAAGCTCTTTAGGGGCACAGAACGTCATGTCTACCACCTACCTACTCACCCCCATCCCCACACCTCTCCAAAATTTGAGTGTGATTTTTCTAGATTTTTCTACCATTGCCTGTCCTGCTGGGATAGCATTGAAGAGTTCCCCAGACCTTCTATCCAGCCTGCCCATCTAGAAAGACGCTGGACCATCCGCAAATCACTGGGCAGGGTTTAGAAGCAGCCTTGTAATCTGGAGAACCATCTAGAACCCTGAAACTAAATAGTATGCTTTCCCGTCTCTCAGTCTTTGATTCTTTATTTACTACCTTTTATTATTTGAGGATACATTTGCCATCCCAGTAGATTATAGACTCCTCTGAGGATGGGACCAATCCCTATTCATATTTGTGCCTACCTTCCTTCCACCATGCCTCCAGGTGCTCAGTAAATATTTGCAAATGCTGTGAGATAATAATATAGCGTATTAAGGATGTGACTCTGCTCCTGCTAATCTCTTCTATCGTCTAGCCCTCCCACATTCAGGGAGATTTCCATTGCCTAAGAGATAAGTCACTGTAGCATAAAAGTAGAAATCCAGAGTTCATTCTTGCTCTTGAGTTTCAATAATTTAAGCTGTTTAGGATTCAGAGCATAAAATTTATGCCATAAACAAAAGATTTGGAAGAATACATAATTAGAGCCAGTTTCTCCAGTTTCTCCTAAGTCTACCCAAACTAAAGAGGCTCTATGAGGGCCAAGAATGGCTGCAGGTCTGGGTGACAGATGTAAGAACAGAAACACCCATGGTTCACTCACTGGGCTTGGGAGGAAAGGTTGCAAGGAGCATCTGTTCATACAGTCTAAGAGGCTTCCATGCCTAGGAGTACAAGGAACCTGAGAGAACCTGACCCAGGAGGCCCCGCCATGCAGACAGCAGCCTCGCGAGGCGGGCAGGAGATGATGAGAGATGTGGTCTCAGCAAATACCAGTGTGTTTAGCTGCTCCTCTGCCCTGTATTGATACCTGGAGATTTAGATGCACCCATGGGCTTTACATGCAACCCCGGAAAGTAGAGAGAAAACACTCCTTGGTAAAATGGGGACGCAAAATATAAATTAACTTCATCGTGGAAAACTAAAGTTACATTTCCTGAATGCTTGAGTGTGTGAGCTGAAATTCTTAACAGTTATACGGATAAAAAATAAATTTAAAATTTCCCTTGAGATAATTAATCTAACTGGGAACTAAGTTACACTGTGGAAGACACAGTGGCCATCCTTGGTATAAATATGGGGGAAAAAGGAGGGAAGGAGAGAGGAATGGAAAGGGAAAAAAGGGCATATATAAAAGTGAGGATACTCAAGTCGTCCCTTCTGTTATTTTATTGAATCACTCAGTAAATATTTGTCACATCTGCTTTATGCCACTAAGGTAGGTGGCTGGTCTGGGGACACATGCAGGATATGAAGGGGATGATTCATTCGTTTTTATTCTTCATGTTTCTGCAGTGTGGTTTCACGAGATGAATTCATGCAGCACTTGGACTTAAAAAGAGAAAGGACAGGGGAAGAGCAAACTGCACATCTAGTGTGAAGAAAGCAGTGTGGCTGGAGCGCAAAGGCAGAAGAGCAGTGCTGGGTGGCTTCTTTCCTTGCCAGGCTCTGCCTGGAATTGAGCACTCGTTCGGTTTTGTCTGTGTGCGTAGAGACCAGAGTGCAGGTTCATGCCTCCAACAGGAAGCTGTTTCCAGGGAACTGGGCATTTTGCATCAATCTCCAGGTGAAGGACACGACGCTAAGGTGAGAATAGTGCAGCCCCTGTCCACATTCACTGCCTTTTAGGACCCAGTAGCCGGTGACATCATCATCTTCACTGTGGTTCTGTGAAAATGGGTCTGCCCCAGACCCAGCTCTAATGACCAGCCTCGCAATCAGCTTCTGCCTCAGCAGTGTTGCACTTTCCCCAGCAAATCAAGAGCACAAATGGTTAAGAAACTATTAAAGTGGCGGCAGCACAGCCAGTGCTTGGAGCCCCCACCTACCTTCAAGTTCTGCCATCCACCCTGTGTGGGTTTAACACAGACCACAAGAACCACACGCTTACACCGTGTTGTACTTTTTCATGGAGACTTTGTTTTAGACAAGGTTACTCACTACTATGTTTGGGCCAGGCTGGACCCTCATCTTTGGAGTCCATAGGGTTTCCATAATGGAATGGACAATTCATAGTCGTAGAAAGGAAGGAATCTATGTTGTCCCTTGTGCAGAGACAGACCTTAATTTTGAGGAGTATAGTTTCTTTCACTCACCTCACCTACAAAGACGTGCTAATACCTTTTGTGTTTTCTTTTTATAAATCTGCTTTTTTATCATTAGGCTTTTTAATCGGTTTTTATTACTAATCCATAATTGACATTAAGCTCAAAATTAAACTAAACTAAAACGAAACTAAACTATAATTGAAAACTTTGGACTTTCTGGTTATTTTTCCTAGCCTTTGTTTACATGCTTGTAATGACGCTTATTCTACTTATGCTGAGATTTATCAATTCTAGACATTACCTATTTATTTCCCGTTATAGCAAATGACAGGCATTTAGTTCTATCACCCTCATATATATCCACGTAGTGTGCTGGAACCTACTGTATCTGCTGGTGTGAGCAGATTGTCAAATTTTCAGGAATTTTGCAGGCCAACAATTAAATGGTTGGTAGCTCGAAACTGACCATGGTGGGAGTATTTACACCATGGAAATCAACATGTTACCAGGGCTTTTCTCCCATGGAAGAACTAGTCGTTAAACATTTCTGAGCAACCATAGTTCTTCGTCCATACTCTCACAACTGTGGGTTAATCTAAAAGTTGAGAGTTTAATTTTAATGACTAGTAAATTTTGCTCCCCGTATAACCCATTGATGCACCAAAATTACTGACTTCAGTATTTTATATGGAGTTAATAATTACCTCATCATTGTCAGGCTGACACCTCCTGAACCTAATGGACAATCCATGAAAAGTGAGACAACCAATAATTATGTGCTTATGAAGTATTTTTGCCAAGCAAATCAATCTGAATCTATTTAAGCTTCCACAGCTAAATACCAATTTACTGGTAATTTGAAGATAAGAAACCAATCAACTAAATCCAGAATGCAGAATATTCTACAGAACTAATAACTCACCTTCCCCAACAAATCAATGGCATAAATGGGGAGGGGGGTTGGAAGGAAGGAGGTGACTAGGGATCTACTATAGAAAAAAACAGATTTAAGAGTCATAACCACCAATTTCCATGTATGGGCCTTGTTTGGATCCAAACTCAAATCAAGAAACAATAAAAAGGTATGCTTAAAGGGTACATGCACCCCTATGTTTATGGTAGCATTATTTATAATAGCTAAGATATGGAAGCAGCCCAAGTGTCCACTGATTGATGAATGGATAAAGATGTGGTATGTGTGTATATATACATATACAAATTCACATACACAGTGGAACATTATTCAGTCATAAAAAAAAAAAGAAATCTTGTCAGTCGCAACAACATGCATGAAGCTAGAGAACAATGCTAAGTGAAATAAGTCAGTCAAAGACAAATACCATATGATTTCACTTATATGTGGAATTTAAGAAACAAAACAAACAAAGGAAAAAAAAGAGAAACCAAAAGACAAACTCTTAACTATAGAGAACAAACTGATAGTTACCAGAGGGGAGTGAGTAGGGGGATGGATGAAACAGGTAATGGGGACTAAGGAGTGCACTTGTTGTGATGAGCACTGGATGGTGTATGAAACTGTTGAATCACTATATTGTACACCTGAAACTAGTATAACACTGTTAACTGGAATGAAAAACTTTTTCCAGAAAGTCTAAATTTAAAAAAATAAAAAATAAAAATGTAGGAGGACAGATGAGATGAAAGTGACTGAATTTTAATAATTGTTGAAGATGGATGATTGGTCTATGAGAGTATCATTAGATTATTCTCTCTGCTTTTGTATATGTGTGAAGTTTTCATAATAAAAAAATTAAAGTTATTTCATTTAAATTTCAATAATTTTCTTTGTATTTCACCTTGTTAATTTTTTTAAAGGGACCGTCAGATTGGTTAAATATAAATTAGTAAATTTATATTGTTTCTGAAATCCTCAAGCACAATAGATAATCTATCGGTGTCATTTTTTCAGGTCTTTCTCCCAGAGTCCCCCTTCTCCCTTTACAATCTGGATTAGCAGTACACTGAGGTTTCTGTATAGCTGTTGATTTGGAGTTTTCATCTCCATGACCCAAGACTGTCCATATCTGTTTTCCTATGTTGGATTCACTCTCTCTCTCTTTGTTGATATACTCCCACTTTTTTGCTGAAGTACCTGCTCCAGTAGCTTCCTAAGAAAAAATAAATGTGAAGGAATTTTTTAGTCACTGCCTGTTTTTATTCTCTCCTTACATTTGATTTGGCTTGATTTTTTTCACCCTCAGAATTTTGGAGGCGTTTCTCCATTTACTCTTAAGTCTCGAGTGTAGGTGTTAGAAAGTCCAATGTTATTTTGACTTTCATTTTTTTTCTTTTTAGATTTTAGGATCGTCTCTTTATCCCTGTTTAAAAATTTTCTCAGAGGGCACCTAGGTGGCTCAGTTGGTTAAGTGTCCGACTTTGGCTCAGGTCATGATCTCATGGTTCACAAGTTTGAGACCTCTGTCGGGCTCTGTGCTGGCAGACTGGAGCCTGCTTCAGATTCTGTGTCTCCCTTTCTCTCTGCCCCTCCCCCACTTACACTCTGTCTCTCTGTCTGTACTAAACATAAAAAATTTTTTTTTTAAGATTTTTTCTCAGGGTGCCTGAGTGGCTCAGTTGGTTGAGATACCCCTCTTGATTTTGGCTTAGGTCATGATCCCCAGGTTGTGGGATCAAGCCCCGCATCAGGCTCCACATGAAGCCTGCTTGAGATTCTCTCTTGCTTTGCACCTCTCCCCCATGCATTTTCTCTCTTAAAAAAAAAAAAAAAAAAAATCTATGCATATGCTGTCAGTCAATGTCTATTTATTGTACTGGGCCCTTGTGAAACATGTGTCTAATAGGTCTGGAAAATTTTTCTGGTTTGTTTCGTTATAACCCTACATTCTCTCTGAGCTTTTTCTGTGACTCTTATTCACTGGATATTAGACCTATTAATCCCAATTTAATGATTTTATTTGGAGAAATGGTGTGTGGAAGTAAGCAGGAAAGATGTCAGGAAAGGCTGAGTGAGCTAATCCGACCCAGCTAAAGAAGGGTGTAAAAGAAGTTTGAACAGAAGTGTCCTAGGCACTCTTGAAACCTACAGCTTGACAAAGCCACCAGGGAATCCTTTAGTCAAAGCCTGCTGACAAAGGAATCCTGCGTCTTAAGAATGGGTTGGCTTTATTATTCCTGCTGCACTCCAACATTGGTGATAACCTAAACCCAAGCACGGACTCTGTGCGTGCGGTGAAGGATTTCAAAGCTGTGCACTGGGGCCCTGGGCAATTACCTTCTGGGAAGGTCTGAGGTGCCAAATTTATGGCCACTACCTTAAAGCAGGATCTATTAATTCTGTGATGTTGAATGCGTTAGTCGATGTACTGTGCCTAAAACAGTGTCAGACACATCTCAAACACTATTGTTACCGAGCGACAAGGAGATGCTTACAAGGGTGTGTGATTAGCCAAAGGAATTGTTATAAACTTTACAGTCTAAACTTTAGGATCTATTTCCACTTTAAGCACTATTCCAGTATGTTTAGTGAACTTGAGTACAAGCCAAAGCCAGGTGAGAAATGGCAGAGTAAAAAGACATTGGAAGCTCATTATTATCAGAACAATCAGAAAGCTGGGAAAGGTGTGTTTGACAGCAGGGAAAGAGAAAAACAATAAAAAGCAAAAATGACAAAAGCACATTATTTTCAGGATTTGTAACAACAGGAAACTTAGCCCCAGCAACTTCAATAGGCATGGCTGCTTCGTGGTATTCCAAAAACGTAACAACCAATGTTCCTAACAATGACTCTGATATCAAAAAAGGTTTTACCGGTACTTTGAGGAGGCAGGAAAGTATGAAGTGCACTCTGGAATGATTTCCATCCAGAATAGCTAACACTGCAGCGGAGCTCCAAGAAAGAGCAAATCCTCCACGGTGCTGGGCAGCTGATAGTTTTATTGATCTAATTAAATATATGGCTTTTTTGTTTCCCTGTGCATTAATTGCATATCATTTCTTACTGTCACTTGATAAAGAACCATCCTTACTCTTCTCATTTTACAACCTGATTTTGTATCAAGATCCCCACACCTTGTGTGGCATTAGTCATCACTGCCTAGATTTGCTTGCTTCCTAGGCAAACATAAAATCTCGATGATAAATCATGAATACCAGCAGACCTTCCAAGTCATTTAAATGAAGCCCCTGAGATGGGCTTGGCCGTCCCACGACTGGCCCCGAGAGGACACTCCAATGGCACACACGCCCAGATTGCTGATCTGAACGCTGTCTGCCCCAGCTGCCTCGGCAGCAGGCTTCGTTTTGACAACACTTCTGGTTTCTGCCCAGCGCTCCTTGTCACATGTTCCTGTTCTTGCATGTGAACCGCTGACATGCAGTGCTTCCACAAACATTGGGTTAACAACAAAATCTCTGGCATGGGATATGTCACCAGTTACTTTGAAGAATAACTAAAAAAAAAAAACCCTGCTAATAGCTCATCTTCTAACCTCTCGGGAGTTCTGTCAGAGTCTGAGAAGCTGCAATCTAGAGTAAAAGACTTCCACTGTGAAATGGGTTGCTTACGGCAGGCGGCAGGCACAGTGGGACAGCAGCAGCCACACAAAGAGCGAAACATACAACGGCAGAGAGAAAGGCAGCGAGGGCTGCGAGATTCATACGTAGGCAGAGACAGAGAGACAACATGCCAACATGCACACTGTGCCCTGTCCTGGTCACTTCAGGCTCTTATAACAAAAATACCATGGACTGGGTGGCTTAAAACACTCGGAAATTTATTTCTCACAGTTCTTTAAGTGAGGGAATTCAAGATCAAGGCTCAAGCAGATTTTGTGTCTGGTGAGAGCCCACCTACTGGTTCATCGACAATCAGCCTTCTCACTGTGTCCTTACACGGAAGGAGGAAACTCTCTGGGGTCTGTCTCTTTGTAATTCCACTAATCCCAATCATGAAGGCTCTGCCCTCATGACCTAATTACCTCCCAAAGACCCCACCTCCAAATACTATAATGTGGGTGGGGAGTGGTTTAGATTTCACCATAATTTAAGTTTGTGACAGATAAAAAGGAAACCTCATTTAGTATGGAGTCGGGAGGCTAGCAGGGGGAGCTCACACACCCTACCACTCCTTGTCAATTGCTGACCCAACAGGAAGAGACTGCATCTTGCTTGCTTGCTGATTCTACTTCTTTACCACCCCAGCAGGAGGAAAAAGGGCCCCACCCCTTGACCCTGGCAACAACCCAGCCAATGAGATATTGTCGCAAACAACTGAGACAATAAAAAGCCACTATACCTCAAACTCCCAGTTTACTCCAACCGACTTTTTGTTTATAAAAGCCTTCCTGATTTCACCCTTTGCTCTGTACTAGAGCATTCCTCTCCTTTGCTCTGCATACTTGCCTATGGCTTTGCCATAGCCTGCTTATCCCAAATTGCAATTTTCTATTTCCAATTAATCCCATATTTGCTGTTAAAGTAATAAGCGGTTTTAAGGTTGGGGGAACACAAAAATTCAGCTTATAGCATATCTAGAACATGTTTCAACGTCAAGAACAAAAGCAGAATCTGCCTCATTTTCCCACTGATTTGTAAACTCCTTGGGGGCAGAACAGTTTGTTTGCATCCACACTAAGTCAAATTTATGAGGAGGAAAACATCGTCATACTAAGCAGGCAGTGTTTCACTCACACTTGATAACAAAGAAGATGTCCTAAAAGACAATGTCCTGAAAGAAATCTGCTCCCAACATTATTACAAGAATTAAAATAGCTGTTAATTTTGCACACGTTCAGTTTTCCCTAGTTCTTGGCTGGTACCTCCTTTTAAGTTATCTATTGTTTTGGTTTGTTTGTTTTTATTTGGAAAAGGGCTCAAAGGGCTGTTCTAGATTCCATACATCCCAAAGGACAATTGTTTTAATTACCACTTCTGCCTCATCTATTCTCACACACAGCCTTCTAAAGTCATCTATTTTTCAGTGAGTGGTATTTCCCCTTTCCCTTTTATTCTAGATGGCATCAGCCCATTTTGAAATATACAGCTAAAAAAAACAGCTGAAATGCACAAGGAAAAGTAGGCAGGAAGAATTCTGGCCTGGCTGGTCAGATTGTTACTTTTTTGTCTTATTTTTTTCTGTTCCCCATTTTTTTTCTCCTCATCTTTGTATTTTTTTCAGGACTTGAAAATTAAATATGCTGCAACTCCTTAGGAGTGAGTAAATTCAAGAGAATAGTTCAGTGACAATCTTTAGAAACTAAAATGTATCTGAATTTAAAACTGTAAATTGTTTTGTTTTTCCTCCAACTAAATTGGTCAGATATGAAAAACTATTCCAGCATTCCAACTTCTGAGTACAAACAACATGTTGGCAAATTTGTATTGATTTTACCTGCCAATCTAGATGCAATCACACTTTTTAAAGCAGATTCCTGTAATTTGCTTTTCTATAAAATGTCACCAACGCATTAAATACTTTGAAAACAGTCTTTGTAAATCAATCTGCACTTATTAGATTTGTTTAAACGATAGCATTAGAATTCCACGCCGAGATTTAATTTGGTTTTAAAATAACTCGCTACATGCAGAACATTTCCAAGGGTGGAGAGGCTAGTTCCCAATTACTTTCATGCCGTCAGTGCTAAATGTGTTTAATGACTCACTTACCTCCAAGCTGTGGGTTCTCTGAAGATCTCCCTGTTCCATGAGATGCACACGTTTTACCTCAGGCTATTTCATATTTTTACAGAGGGGAAAATGCAGAGCCATTGCCAAATAAAAAGTAAAGGACTTACCTTGTTCATGTCAAAGGTATTATAGACTTGATCAACATGTTGATTGGCTTTTTGATTCAGACCTTGCAGACCCAAGAGTGTCTTGAATTCATGCAGTGTTTGCAGGCCGGATGGATATTCCCTCATAAATTTTTTGTACCACACATAGGTCTCTTTAGCAGGAACTGCTTTCTGACCACCAGCTATGGATTCATTATTTCCCATCGTGATTCACAGTCTGCAGCTTTTTCTCAGGTTGTTTTCACGTATGGTCTCTCCCAATTTAGTTCCTCACTTCTTCACTAGAACTGGAGGCTAACATATGCCTTTAGAAAGCTAGTCTAACCCTCTTACAGCTATAGGCTAAATAAGAATAGAAAGCCAGTGAGATTAACTCATCTGTACAGTTTTAAGACTAGGTCATTTATCGCTAACTGATGGGCTTGTGCTGCCATTCAGAGATACAGTTTTCTGTGAAGGGCAGAGGCTTTGTCCTTGCCATATTGTTAGCCATCAATTATGCCTACATTGAGGAGGGGGGTCTAATGGAAGGAACTCTGAGTTGCATTCAGGAAGCCTGGGACTGAAACATTACTTAGTTTCTATAGTCTCACTGTTCCCATCCGTAAAACAGTAACAAGGATATTTGCTTTTTCATACCTAAATATTGTGAAAATAAATTTAGATGTAAAAACTATTAAAACCGTGGAAAAATTATACATTGAGAATTGCTAAATTTAAAGGAAGTCTCTGTAGAGAAGAGGGAAATGGGTAGAGATAACCATATTATCAGCAGTAAAAATGTTGTTGATGTGATAGGCAGTCTGCAGATAAAGGGACGTGTTGAGCTGTGTCTTGGCATTGTTTTTCTCTTCTTTACTTTGAGACAGCGTGTATGCAGGCAGGCTCACACAGCCAGGGAGGGGCAAAGAGAGAGGGAGAGAGAGAATCCCAAGTAGGCTCCACGCTGGCAGCACAGAGTCCCATGCAGGGCTCTATCTCATGGACCGTGAGATCATGACCTGAGCCGAAATCAAGAGTCGGATGCTCAACAGACTGAGCCACCCAGGCACCTCATCTTTTTCTTTTTTTTTCCATTTCTGTATTTTCTGTCTTTCAAATCCGCTTCTACCCAGGCCCTCTGCCTGCTAACTTTGTCCCACTCCAGTTCCCAAGCTAATCTTGTCTGAGTCAAGCCCCAGTTGCACAGGAATTGAAAACTGAGCAAATGAGCATAAGAACCGTATCCATGGTCCAGTAATGGAAAGGAAGTGCCCTGTGTGATGTGGCAAGCAAGCCATCTTGCTGCCAACCATACGTAGGAGTAACAGAATTACATTCTTTCCACCTAGGGTCATTTGGTCCCAAGCATGGTTATCCCCTCCTAACCTCACTCCATTTTTCCCCCAATTCTCATATTGACTCAGTTCCTAAGTCCGGTTTCTCTAAGTTACTATTCCTTAGTCCTAACTTATTACCCATTCAAAACCCCAGGTTCCCCAAGAACTGGAGCCTTTGGGGCCTTGACAGGAAATGGGGGTGGCTAGGGTATATATGATTAATTTTGTTTCACACATACCAAGGTAGACTTTAAGTAGAAAAAAATTTGAACCCATAATTACAGCTAAATAACATGTGTTCAGTAAGGTTATCGAAATTTGGAACACCTTCACTTATAAGTATTACTTGAAACCATTAGAGTAGGTGAGATTTCTTAGGCAGAGTAAAAAGAAAGAAGATGAGATAATAGGACTAAGTCCTGGTAGGAAATAGGAGGAGGGTCCTGCTACCATCTTCCAAAGCCAGTCTCTGGGGAAGTCCCTGTGCAGTCTCCAATGGTTTGCCAGGATGCTCAGAGGCATTGACTTCTTATCACCATTAACAGTTATTAATCACCAATTTTTAGTTAAAAAAAAAAAAGAATGGCTACCGATGATGCAAGAGGAAGGTAATGAAAGTTTTCAAGGGGCCAAGAAAATCCCCTGTGGAAGGAAAATTTTGGATAAATCAAGAATACAAGGACCTGAGATCTGGAAACTGTGTTTCTTCATGTAAATTATGCTTTTCAAAAAGTCTGCATAATGATTACTTGCTGATACAGAAAAAAACGTTTAAAACTATTACAAATAGTATAAGAATTCTTATATTGGGTACAATATTGATATCCCAAACTCAGGAATCCTGCTACATAAAACATTAACTAGTTATAAGATAATGGGGAAAAGTCTTCATTTATAAAAGGTCAAAGAATAAATCTAAATTACAATAAATTTAACTAGAATGTGCTGGACATATTTGAAGAAAAATTTTAAATGCTAATACAGGGTACCAATAAAGACTTGAACATACAAAAAGGCATATTTTGGTTTGGGGTAGAAAGACTTGATATTTGAAAAAGGCAATTCTACCTTAATCTATCATACCACCATACGCCAAACAAAATGCAAATAAAGTTTGAGGGGAGGGGTGGGTGTTGACTAAAAAAGCTAATTCTAAGTCTGGATAAGAATTAAACATGCAAAGATACAAAAGAAAATTCTCAAATATAAAATTATTGACTATCCCTACCAAAACAACTTGGGTCCAATGTGAGAAAAGATGGAACAAGCAATGAAAAATAATAGACATTTTTTACAGAACTCGGCCCAAATACAAATAGGAATTTGACACGCAGTAAAGGTGGCAGTGCAGATCAATGGGGAAGAGACTGATTTTTCAATTAACAGTTTGAGGACAATACTGTATCTATCTGGAAACACACACAGTTGGATTTTTAACTTATTCCTTTCACCAAAATAAATTCTAGATAAATCAAATATTTAATAATATAATGACTAAAACCACTATAACAAGGAAAAATTTCTTTCTACTTTCAGCATTTGAATGTCTTCTCTAAATCGGACTACAAAACCAGAGGGCTGGGGGGCTCTGTCAGTTGAGAGTCTGACTCTTGATTTCGGGTCAGGTCATGATCTCGCAGTTCATGGGTATGAGGCCCATGTCAAACAGGGAGAACAGCAAGGAGCCTGCTTGGGATTCTCTCTCTCTCTCCCTCTCTCTCTCTCTCTCTCTCTGCCCCTCTCCCACTCACACTCTCTCCCTCTTCTCTCTCTCAAAAAAATAAATAAACTTAAAAAAAAAAAAGAAAGACAAGGATGGAGTGAAGACCTTCCACCATATTCCATCTCACATGGTCTGAATTTTGCATTATGTGTATGTACATAAAATCAAAATTATACAATTCCACAAATATTAAATGTTTTATTGCTTTTGTCCAAAGTTGTAGACATATCTAAATTAAAAAAAATAATCAGTTATCAAGGAAAATGTAAAAACACAATTTACACATGTATACTATATGCTCACATTATAGTTAGAAGATTTGCACTTTTACTCCAACTCAACAATAGAATTATCATATAAACAATATATTAAAGTTTCTGAGGATTTATATTTTCTGCATTACTGAGTAATGGCTGTAGTGGAGACAGGGCATGTGGTCTTTCCTTTTCAACACAAGTTTTAAGTTTAACTGTAGTGCTCTGTACACTGATTTTGAAAACCACTGTTTTCTAGTTTTTGTAGTCATTTAAGTGAAACAAAATGTTTAAAACAAAACAAAAACAAAGTCATTTAAGTGAAAACAAAATTTAGCCTAACTGACATTTCCATCTTTCTTACTAGCTCACATGGGAATGGGAGAACTCTAGAAATAGTTTCTGAAATAACAGGAAGAGTTAGGGAACAGGGCTGCAAATATGTAAATTGTAAATCAGTCTCCATTTCTAAAGCACACAATTTTCTTACAGTTAAACAGGGCAAACCATACAATAATGAGTACAAAGGGAAATACTGTTTGAAAAGAATCTTCCTTTTTCTTACTGGCATTTTTTAAAAGGGCATATCTTTTCTCACATTTAATTTTGAGAAGTACTTTCAGTGTTTTTCTAAAGGGAGACTGTGTCCTGTATCTGTAGTCACTTTATTCAAAGCGTTCTGAAAAAGGGGATTATCTTCTTTAAGCAAAGCTTCTAAATAACTGTCAATCTGCTCCAGGTCTCCTGCTGGACCGCCCTGGAAAAGAGAATCAACAATCATGGCAGGCGAAGACGCTACAGGGATTATGCTTGTAATCTGGGTGGCCTCTGAGCAGCCTTCCCTGCGATTCATGTAGCAAGAAACCCACATCACACTGGAATAATGCTTTTAATCTCTTAAAATGTTTTTGCATTTCATCTCATTTTATGCGCACAAGTGGTTAGGAGCTTGAATCATTTTTTGCTTCTTTAGTGGAGGTAAGTTCAACCGGCTTTCCTTCTATTTAATTACTTGTCATATTCCTAAAGCCACCCTGCTTCCACCTCATCTTCCTCTGTTATAGGCTCTCATCTCCCGTTTTAAAAGTTCATGAATCTGAACAGATGAGTAGGTGAATTCTGACTTCTCTGTCGCTCCTCTTCCCCTCCACCATCCTTCCCCCCCAGCCCCCGGCTTGTGCCCTCATGGGTCGCCTTTCTGTTCTTCCCCCACTTCTCTGTCTGGGTAATTTCACACTCTCCTTCCCTGGGCTGCTTAATCCATGAACAGCCCGACAAATGCTGCCTCTGTACTGACTTAAATCTCCCTCCCTCAAGAGCACCCATGGGTTCAACCTGCTCTCCAGCTGAGCTGGTTGGATAAGAGAATTCTTAGAAAGGACCTTTCAGAGGTTCCCAGTGAGTGTGTGGCACCACCATCCCAGCTTCTCCATCCCTCACCTGGTTCTATTAACCTGCTTGTGCATGGTTCCCTCTGCCTTAGGCCTCTGAAGAGTACTGAGGCCCAGCTTTGTGACTGGGGTCCTGTCCCTACAGACAAGCATACATGATATTCATGTTCCCCTAGATTTTCAGATACTCACTGGCCCTGAGGGATGCCCTGTGTCACCCTTCTGACACTGACGGCCCTCAGTCCATCTAATCCTTTGCTCTCTGCCTGGCAAAGCATACTTCCTTCTAGGACTTCAGGTTGGTTCTGTCCCAGCCTCTTCAAGTACCTGCTCTGTCCATCCACTTTGGATGGATGTCCATCTATCTTCTCTCTTGTCTTCGCTCTGTGCCAGTGAGGTGGCTCTGGCATTCAGAGGCCGTGGAAATAGAAATTTCAAGTCAGGGATGAGAGTAAAATATATTTGGGCAGGAGCCCTTTGAGTACCTCTCCAATGATACTAGATGAAGCATGTCATATGCTCCCTCTGCAGGCTAAAGCCCTTCCCCTCCTTACCAAACTTTGTGAATCGAGCCAATTAAATTCATACAATTACTCTGGCTGCTGCGCGGTAGCCTAGGGGTTTGGCATAGAAGGAAGAGTTAATCATTATTCTTTCATTTTTTTCCCTAGCTACACATAGATTTGCTATTATGAAAACCAATAATTTTTATGAACTTTTTTTGGTAGTAGTATCGCGCTTTTATTATATAGAATTTCTTTGGTGTCTCTAGTGTTTTGTAGTAAAACAACAATCATCGCTGAAACCGTCCCATGGTGGCGGGCTCCGTACCAGACGTTTCACACATAAAAACTTCTGCCACCTTTTGCAGCGAAAAGAATCAAAAGGAGCTGCACTCGAATCCCACTCTTCCGGCAATAAATGAACTCAAATAATGACTTTGGTAGTACCGTGGATAGAAGCACAGTTAAAATTACCATATGTGGAAACAGTATTAAGCGTCCTTTTTTATTTTAACACGGAAATACTTCAGCTGTTGCCTAGACCACCCAAGGTAGAGGGAGGGTGGTATCTTTTTTGGCTATACACTCAACTTAAGCAAAAAAGATTTTCTGAGTTTCATTTTGTATTTAATATAAGAGAAATCCGAAATAACCCAAAGGACATATATTTTGTGAAAGAGGAACAGATTCACCTTGAAATGTTCACAGCCGACTGAAACCCAGGCAGCCTGGCTTCAAAGCCCAGGCTCATCACGTATACCATACTGATGGGTGTCAGTTTCCTGGTCTCTCCCCCACCCCCTTCCTGGACGAAGTAACCCTCCACTCCTCAGTCAGGGCTCTCTCGGGGCATTCAGCTCCGGCTCTCACACCTTACGTGGCCTAGGAGGGCCCTGTCTCCTGTCCCAGACTCAGGACCTGTGTCTGAATACAAAATTCCACATGCTTCTTAGACTCTCTGTTGATTTCTCAATTTATTTCTAGCAGCTGCAGAAAGACTTCTCAACCACGGCTACATATTTTTTATTTTATGTGTTCTGTCCAGCATTTCTACATGCTATAGAAATAAGAAGGGCTTTTCCTCGTTAGCTCAACCCATCATAGCAGCCCTGTTCATTATGTGTTCATATATCCAAACAAGATGCACAGCATACCCCTACAGTGTTCCCTGAACTCTCTAACCTCTCCTCAAAGATTAGAAGAGTCTATTTTTATTTATGTACTGGGATGATAATTATAACATTTTGTTGTTTAATAAAATGAGAAAAAAATTCCTAATGGAAATATACTACTGAGGAGACGGGGTGACCAAACTATACCAACAGCACAAGCAAAGGTTCTAATTTTTGTAAGAGAAAAAATAGCAGACCTCGTGTATACTTTCAAAATTCATTTATGTACAATTTCAATATCCTTACACGGAGAATAAGGGCTGGGTTAAATGACTCGTCCAAAGCCAGTAAGTGGATGACAATATCAGAGAAGGAAGCTGGCTGAATGCTCTTTCCACAAGGTATATTCCTACTACTCAAAATTGCATTACCTACCAGCTGAAGTTTCTGCAACAATATTGCCAGTTTTACCCGAAGATTATTCAGTTTGTCTTCAGTAAGTTTTCTTTTTGCTTCACATTGTCCCAGAGCTATTTCATTAACCACTCCTCTTGTATTTGCTTCGTAGATAATGGACTGTATTTTCCTCTTTAGTTCTCTTTCATATTGGACCATGTAAACATGCTGGATCTGGGAATGTTTTCAAAAACAGTTTTAGTATATTTTTAAAGTATTACTTTCCCTCCTCGTATCAGCAAGCGATTTCATATTCCAATTCTGCACACACGTACCAAGTGTCAACTCTATACCTGTGCACTACAGGTGCTCGAAATTTAAGACATGGTGATACCCTTAAGGAACCTGCAATCCGACGGAAGAGGAAGAGAGACAGTATGTGTAATACTCCAGTAACTATAAGGATGAGAAAAGCACACCAAGGTGAGCTTGGAGATCCTTGCTTGGAAATCGAAAAAGAACCCAGTAATGGCGGACCCAGTGATACCAGATTGTGCAAGGCACAAAGGGGGCAGTTGGTGGTGCCTATGACCCTCTCTCCACAGCAGCAGTAGCTCACAGGCAATGACAGAATGGCTGGCTACTCGGGGCTTTCCTGGCAGATGATGTCGTGTTATTTATAACTCAAGTCTGTAACATCTGAAAAGCACAGAAGCTACAGTAAGAGGAATACCTGTTCTGTCACTCTCTTCGTGTCCCTTATCTGGAAGCAGAATATGGTCATATACTTACGCATATGACCCTTGCTAATTTGAGAGTCTTGGATGCTTTCCAAGGGTTCGTGCTGTGACTGAGACACTCACGGGGTAGAAAAGGTAATGGAGAGGCCAAATGCTCCAATTTCAAAATGACATTAATTGCTTGTATCAACACTTGGAGAGGGCCAGGGGATATTCTGAGAAAAGAGATACAGAGCAAATCCTGTTTCGATATACATTTCAGTGTTTCTGTAATAAGGAGTGTTCTGTGTTCTGTGTTCAGATATGACTGGGATACCAGAAAAACTGTAAGGTAGCTTCATTTGTCTTCTCGGTCTACCCTTGCCCTTCCCCTCTCCCCCGCACTCACTAATACCTGCAGGCCCTTCCCAGACACTGTCCACATCAGCATCTTTAAACACTCATTGCCCTCATGTATTTCTCCCTTTTCTATAAAATCCTTTAAACAAACAAACCATACCCCCCTAAATATTTTGAATTCCACTTAAAATTCACTAACCACCTCCGAAATTCAAGGCACGGAATTTTGTTATAGGTGATATAAAGATATATAAGGTCCAGCCTTTGCCTTCAAGAAGCTTCCAGTCTATAGAATGAGACAACACAAGTGTGCAAAAAATGTGTCTTATGGGAAAAGATACACTGTGCTGCTAGTGAGGCACAGATATTATTAGAGTTGAGAGGAGGGTACAGATTCTCTATTAAATTAAAGATCACTGAAGTCCTGAATTAAAGTGCTTGACATGCATTAATATCAATAACTTACCCTCCAATTATTTATGCTTTGCATTTGCTATTAATCAAGAGTATTTGGGACAGGGACCCATTTTAGAGTCTTAAACTGCCTGGACACTTGAGTGAGGGCACCAAGAATTAACAAGATGCTGAAATCCTTGACCTGGCTCTACCTATTCTTACCTTACCTACTGAGTTGCAGGCCTCATTCTTCCAGGAATATACCAACCTCATTCCTGCCTCAGGCCCTTCGCTTTTCCTGCTTTCTCTTTCCATTTGTTCAGCCCTAACCTACACAACGCTCATTCTTTGCCCTTCAGGTCTGCTCTGGCTCAGGTATTCCTTGCTCACGGCATCTGAAATAGGCTGTCCCTTCCCCAACATGCACTGTCACTGTCTATCCCCAGGCCCTGTACAATTATTGTATGGTATATCACATGTTTATTTATTTACATGTTTAGTATCTATCATTATGTGATGCTACATTATGCTCTGTTCATTACCTGTCTTTACTCAGGAATGTAACCTCGATGTAAAAAAAAAAAAATTGGTTTTATTCACCTCTGTGTTTCCCATGCCTTCCACACGTCACTAAATAGTGGGGAGTTAAGAGAGCAGATGTACCACATTCACAGCAAGAGAATTTTAAGCATGCAGACCAATCCTTTCCTGAAACCCAGGCTACATTCTGAGATCTTGGAGGGGAACCTACTTTTGAACATCCTCAATTCAACCTACAGGAAGTTGATGATTTACAAGGCAACAACCACCTCCTCCAGAAAGCTTCATAGATGCTTTTTTGTGGAGGCTTTAGTCCAACCCAGGGAGTGACATCTCCCATGGCCTGAAGGTAGACTAGGGTAAATAATTCAGCTCAGCTGGAATAAGGAGGACAGGGTCACAGATAGTTCAGATGTTACCAGTCACTCAGGGCTCTTAGTGTTCAAAATTCTAGAACTTCACAGCATTTGCCATTCTGAAAAATGGCCAGGGAATACTTTTTAATAAAAGCAACAGCAGTAATAATAATAATAATGATAATAATAGGATAAAATTAAAAAGAAATCTGAAAACAACGGTATTGCTTATCAGCAATGAAAAGGAACATACTATTGATAATGCTCGATGTGAAGGGCATTATGCCAAGTGAATAAAGCCAATCAGAAAGTGACACGTGCTATACGATTCCGTTTCTACAGCATTACTGAAATGACAAAATTACAGAGATGGAAAACAGATGAGTGGTTGCCTGGAGTTGAGGTGATTATCTGTGCGCAGTGTGACTATAAGGGATGGCACACGGAGATGTGTGGTGGTGGGAGTTCTGGATCCTGATTTTGGTGGTGGTTACACAAGCTTACACATATGATAAAATGAGACACATATTTCACTAACGTAAATTTTGTAGTTTTGATATTCTACCACAATTATACAATTCCATAAGACCTAAGCATTAGGAAAAAATTGAAAGGTACATGACATCTCTCTATTATTTTATAACTTCCTATGGATCTATAATTACTTAAAAAATAATAAGTTCAAAAGACAACATTTTTGGGTTTTTTTAATGTTTATTTTTGAGAGAGAGACAGACACAGCATGAGCAGGGGAGGGGCAGAGAGAGAGGGAGACACAGAATCCAAAGCAGGTTCCAGGCTCTAAGTTGTCAGCACAGAGCCCCACGTGGGACTCGAACTTATGAGCTATGAGATCATGATCTGAGCTGAAGTCGGAGGCTTAACAAACTGAGCCACCCAGGCACCCCCAGACAACACTGCTAAATACAGCATGACATAAGGAATGTTTATATAGCACACTACATTCAAAGTCATATATTGTCCCTCAAAGTTCACAATTTTGTAACCAAGCAAACTATTTCCTTCAAACACTACCAACCAGTTTTCTGATTTAGTCTTCTGCTTTTCTCAGGCTAACATCTCTAGAAGGTTTCTATAAAAGGTAGCAATTTTGAGAACTTTCAAAGTCAATGTAAAAGGACTTCTGGTTGCATTAACATTTTAATTAAGATGAGTAGAGAATTGTAACAAGATGAGAAGCTTAGTTCTGCTGGCTAAACCTACTCTCGTAGAGGTATTTGAGGAGGATCAAAAATGGAATTCTTTTCAAACTCCTTTAATTCAGAACAGAATTAGGATTTGAAAGAAAGGATATGCAACTGAGAGTTTAATTTTCTGCCTTGAATTTAAAAAGTCCGAGTTCTAGCAGCTCTGGAGCCCCAGAATCCTAAGAAGTTAAGGCAATCCTACAAGATCTACAGATTTTGTACTCTACATATAAGTATTTGCATGTGAGCCTTTATGTGGTCAGGCACTACAGCAGAAACAATCTACTTTGACTCAGTGCACAAATGGTAATAAGGTCTAGATGCATTCAAAAGTACTGAGTGAATGCAACAGGATATAGAATTTGATAAGACAGAATTGTAACTTCAAGGATTCTATAATCTACTAAAGGAGAAAATAAAATACAAGAAACAACTACAATACAAGGCAGAAAATTTAACTAATGCTAAAATGGTTTTAAGTTTCTCTCAGAATACAGAAGGTCACATGGACAGACTGAGGAAGGCTTGAAGTGGAAGGTAGCATTGACCAGACTCCACATAGGGTGGACAGGATTTCAAGAGGCCAACTGTGGACTGGGAGAGTAGTCAAGTATGTCGTGGGGGACAGCACAGGGAAAGGCTAAGAGGCAGGCCAGTCTAGTGGAATGGAGCAATTCCATTTTGTATGGGGCAGATGGTTTGTGAGAGGAAAGAATAAAAGATGGTGGCTCAGGTCAGGTCACATACGACCACCTGTGTGGTCATAAACAATCTCTTACTATTAGCAGTTATGGAAACCAGGGCATGGTGACCAAAGACATTTGTGACTTATCAAGGGTCCTCCTGTGCTTTGTTGAAGCTATCTTTACTAAAAGTATGCAGCGTAAGCCAAGTTGCATAGATCTGTCCTCTACATTGATTCCAAAACATGATTTTAGTAATTTTTATAACCGTCCACCTAAAACTACCAATTACTAATAAAATCCTCATGACCAAGCAGTTTCATATTGGAGAAGTCATGATTCCAGTTGTGCTATATTTTGCCTGCGACATCTCTGTTTCAACAGGAAGTCATGGGGTCCTGACTGTTTAGCTTCCTTTGATCCTTTGAATTCCACTTGCCCTAAACACGAAGAGAATTCTACTCATCAGCTCTGCTAACACTGTTCCCGTGTATAAATACTTATTCAGTGTGGCCTCCAAAACCCAACAACGACATGGCTCTATTACTGATCCTATAGACATTGGAAAAATGCCATTTTGTATTACATACATTATGTATGTAAAGGACATACATAAGCCTGGATAAATTAAGATGTGTGACACCCTAATTCTTAGCAAATTTCTAAGTTTCATGGTGTGAAGTATTTAAATCAGAATTTCCTAACCAGCAAATTAAGATCTGTGGAAGATCCAGGAGCCTTACTGGTAACTCTTCAAGCTGGCTGCCACAGGTTTACAGTTGGGACAGTTCCTGATGGGACACTAAACAACCTGCCCACCACACCCTCCCCTTTTCATTGTCAGCAGCTCCCCCATATGTGTCTCATCATGCAATATCAAGCTCTCTAGTAAGTAAACAATAATTCTTTTATACCAAAAGGCTGAGACACTGTGGTACACCTATTACAAGTAACACCTGCAAACTCTGTCACAGGATGAAGTCTGGGTAAGAAGATGGAAGAAAGTGATGCAGAGAGTGAGCTTTGGGTGGGATGAATCTGGGTTCCTGAATCTGCTACTTATTTGCATCATGACATTGGAATATTGTCTTTCTGACCCTCTAGTTTCTCATTACTAACATTAAGACAGTGGCACCGACCTCCCAGTGTTGAGAGAGTTAGATGAGGGAATGGCTATTAAAGGACTAGTTCAGTGCCTGGCTCTACTGCTGTCTCTTGATCAACTGAAGTTTTTGCCTTCACTGATGAAAATAATACTAGTGCTCGAACAGGATCAGAAATATTTTGAGTGAAAACTTTGTCTTGTAATCTAGTTAGGAAATGCTGACAAGTATGTCTTGAGGCTGAAAAGCGTTCAGTTACTCCTTTTAAACAAACATTATTCAAAAAATAACCTCACTCTTCAGTTGAACAATAACGGGAACCTTCATTTCCAGCTGTTTAATCACAGTCCAGTAGGCACTCAGTCAGAGACATCAGAGGCAAATATGTCCACAAGAGTGTTACATTTAGGCCCATCCTACACTTCAAATGCTTTGTGATACAGCCTTTCTAAGAAGGAATCTGGCTTAGGTTCTAATTTTCATTGCAAGTTTGTCTGGTTACACGTCTTTAGGAACTTACTTCACAATTCGATTTCATTTATAAAACAAGAAAATCCAGGTGCCTGGGTGGCGCAGTCGGTTAAGCGTCTGACTTCAGCCAGGTCACGATCTCGCAGTCCGTGAGTTCGAGCCCCGCGTCAGGCTCTGGGTGGATGGCTCAGAGCCTGGAGCCTGTTTCCGATTCTGTGTCTCCCTCTCTCTCTGCCCCTCCCCCGTTCATGTTCTGTCTCTCTCTGTCCCAAAAATAAATAAACGTTGAAAAAAAAATTAAAAAAAAAACAAACAAGAAAATCCAAATCTACTTCATTCCCTACAAAAGAGGTGAGGCGATGCCTCCGTTTCTGTGCACTTCGTACAATTCCAGGGGGAGCCGTGCACCTCCTGGTCTTTATAGGCTCACATGCGATTATGACAGTTTTCCAGAAGATGGCTGTAAGCATAAGTACTTGTACTAGGATTAATTGCTTTTATAACTACTTTTATAGTGGAAAAACCATAAACTTAAAAACTGTCAATAGGATACCAAAAAACAAAACAAAACAAAAAACCCCAGAGATAGCAAGTTGTCCAAAATAATTAAAAACTTTAATCTACAAATGATTTCTGGTTGAGTCCAGTGTCTCGAGGATTTCATCTATTTCTTAAAGACACAGGATGTCATCATGTTTTCTGTTTAAAATATAGACCTACTCTAAGTTCATAAGTTTTATGCTGTGGAAACGTTTGCATTTTAAAATTCAAAAAGATGTTGCTTTGTGACATCTGATATGCTCCACATTAATCTTATTCTTGATAAGAGAATGCAAATTTGATTTCCTTCCAAATCTAACATTTGGAAATGTATATTATTTCTCCTTTGGAATATGGGATCATTTAGAATATAAATGACTACCTTGAAAAAAAGCTTACCTGGCTGAAGCCCATTCTCAGCTTTTTGTTTGTCTGCTCTGGGCACTGCTCCAACTGTTTTGTAAATGATAACAGAACAGGATATTAACTTTCGGAGGATGAGCTGTCTACAACAGAGTTATAACATGCAAGTATCTAGTACTAAAAAGCACCAAAGCCTAGAACTGGCCAACATTGGTACTGTGGGTCTTTTAAGGCTGGGTCTAATTAAATTAATTAACTAAAGTATACCTCACCTTATTCCAAAAAAAGATTAAGGCAGTTTACATAATTAACAAACAACATGGTTCAAAAATTGCAATAGAAAAAAAAAGAAAGTGAAGGAAAAGTAAATGACAAATACTAAGTACTCAAGACGGATGTCAAGAAGGCAGTTGGAGTATGGGTTTCATGAATGGGAATACCACAGAAATAGACTGGGGAGTCACTGGTGTATGGGGCAATACTCAAAGTCACAGACTCGTTGAGGTCACCTAGAAACAGGACTTCACAGACAGAAGACAGTGGCCCAGAAACGGGCCCTCAGATGTGCCAACATTTAGAAACCAGAGAAGGAGTTGAGTTGCCAGCAGAAAAGACGGGAGGGAGGAAAGCAAGAAAACGAGAAGTGTGTTGTCATGGAAGTTACGCAGAGAAAGTGCTTCCAGAAGGAAAAAGTAGGGGCGCCTGGGTGGCTCAGCCAATTGAGCTTCCAGCTTCAGCTCAGGTCATGATCTCACGGTTCGTGAGTTCGAGCCCCGTGTCAGGCTCTGTGCTGACAGCTCAGAGCTGCTTCGGATTCTGTGTCTCCCTCTCTGCCTCTCCCCCGCTCACGCTCTGTCTCTCTCAAAAAAAATAAACATTAAAAAAAAAAAAAAAAAAAAAAAAGGAAGAAGGAAAAAGTAGTCAACTGGGCTGAAGGTCTCCAAGAGGTCAGATAAGAAGTGACTATTGCATTTGGTCACTGGTGGCCTCACAAGACAGTCCAGTGAAGTAGTAGGGGCAAGGATGAAGTGAGGAGATAGAAGGCGAGGAAGCAGAAACAATAATTACAGATTAGAAAAGTAAGGGGTTTTCCCCAGGATTAGATTAAGGCATGTGGCCCCCCTGTCAAATTAATCATTTGGTGTTCTTTTCACTAATAGCCATTCTATGTACATCCATCCCTTCCACAAGCAATGCTGAGCATGAAGGTGGAGAAGCCATCCCCCACCCTCCTGTACCCAAGGTCCCTCTCCACTCCAGTGAGCAGCTTCTGGCGGCCTCAGGCCTGCACACCTCACTCAGCTTCACCACAGCCTGCAGTGACTTAGCAGCCTGGGGACAAACTATTGTGAGCTCAGGCAGCAGAACAAAGTTTTCCTTCTAATCATAATATGGCACCGTCCCTCAAAGGAGATTTGGTAAATACAGATTTTCTTCATCTTTTCTTCTGATGTGTGACTGATTCTAATAAGACTAGTGCTCTGGACACCTGACATGACTGACCTACCCAATCCTCACTCAGCCCCTCATAAAAGGTGTCTGAGAAAAGGTATCCAAGGGATAGAATCTAGTTGTGGTGTCATGGAGGAAAGGCAGAAACCATGTCATTTCTTTTCATTTCTGCAACTTTCTCTGTTCTCAGTCTATAAGACCTTCCCAAAGTTTGTCTGAACCTCGGCACACTGGTTTTAAATGCAGTTTTCATTCGGAGTCATCCATTTGGTATAAAGATCCCCATCCTCGTTCACATAAGCCATTCTAGGTGAAGACACAACGTGTCTTCAATGAAGATTAAGTTTAGGCTATTCTGTCACTCCCTCAAAGTTCCAATAAAACCAGTTTACCTCAAAACTTGCCATGAGTTCCTCCACAGATGTGTAGCCAAATTCTGATGGTAGCCGATGCTCAGAAAAAAAGTACAGAAGAATCTCCCTAGGAATAGGAGCACAGCAGAGATGGTGATATACCAGGAAGAGTGATGCAGCACTCACCTGTCAGAACTGGGTATCTCCTGGGTGTTAAACATCTCGGCAAAGATGAACATTCGTGCCCACCAAATGGTTTTACCACTGTCATCAAAGTCTTCCTCAAAAAGCACAGACTGGGGAAAGGGGGGCGGGTGTGCCTATAAAAGGGCAACAGGAGGAATCCTCATGGTGATGAACTGTTCTGTATTGGTGTCAACGCCAAGATTCTGTGATAGTGTTAGCACTGAGAGAAACTAGGTAAAGGGCACAAGGGATCTCTCTGTATTATTTCTCACAACTGCATGTAAACCTACACTTACCTTAAAATTAAAAGTTAATTTATTTTTTTTTCTTGAAAATTAAAATTTATTTTTAAAAGTTGGTTTACATTTTCTTTCTACATAGGATCAGAGCTACATATATTTGTAATCTGAAAGTAAGGACTCAAATTTTCTTCTACTTTGGCTTCAAGTTATTTATAGTCAAACAGTTCAGTAATTCAAAAGGAATACAACTAGATAACCAGCTATTTTGAAATGTAGAAATAATACAAATCACTCCAGAAATAGAAGAAAGGTGTCTTCTGGAAATTTTAGCCATTTCAAAGAACAAATAAGTTAGAATTCAATATTCTTTTTTATTTTGACATAGTTTTATATGCTGATAAAAAAAGGTGTGCTATATAACTGATAACAAACCTCAGTGGCACAGGGGTAGCCAAATTGTAGGGCTCCCCCATTATTTCTAAAAGTTAATTTAAAAAAGAAAGGTAGAGGGGCACCTGGGTGGCTCAGTCGGTTGAGCATAGGACTTCAGCGCAGGTCATGATCTCACAGTTCCTGACTTTGAGACCCGCGCAGCATGGAGCCCTCTTTGGATCCTCTGACCCACCCCCTGCCCTTCCCCTGCTTTCTTGCTCTCTCTTTCTCAAAAATAAACAAAATTTAAAAATTTTTTTTAAAAAATTAAAAATTACTGAAAAAGTAAGAAAGAGAAACAGAGAAAGTAGAAGGAAAGAAAAAGAAGGAAGGAAAGAGAAAGGAAGGAAGAAAGGAAGGAAGGAAAGGAGGGGGGAGGGAGGGAGGGGGAGAGAGAGAGAGAGAGAGACAGAGAGAGAGAGAGAAAGGCAGAAAACAAGCATGATCTCACAATGCCCATCCATAATCAAGCAGCCCGGGAACGCCCTGCACCTACTTGAGTGTTCTCAAGAGAACTCAAGTTCTAAGAAAACAGCATTGCAAAATACCTGGAGGAAAGACATTGTCTAGTGACTTTTTTTTCCCTACGAAAACCAAAGAACTTAACTCTCCAGAGTAATTCCTTTTATCCAGGGATCCACAGATACGCGGATACTCTTAGGAATCCTATGTGAACCCTGATCTTTCCAGTGATTGGCCATTGTTCTGACAGGTGCTTCATTTTGCCAAGAGGCAGTAGCGCCCCACCCTTGTAGTGTGACAGGTTTTTTAGGATTAATCACCTAGATGACACATATTTCATTCCTGGGAGAATATGAAATCTAGAAACCTATAGCTACTGTATCTTAAAGGTGTATAAGAGTGTTTTTATGTTGAAGGGTTCTAAGAACCTCAGGTAAATTACCCAAGGGATTTACAAAACTTTTCAATTGTGAAATAATATGGCACACAAAAGGTAAAATAGCTGTTTCCCACATAATTTACATTCCTAGTGTTTTTTAAGTGTATTATTGGTTTTAATACTCATTTATAGTTTTAAAGAGATTCAATCCAAAACATTAAAAATCCTCAGCATGGCACAACATCAAATGTAACACACAAACACACACTCCCCTCAGAATGATTCCAGGTATGTGAGAGGAGCAGAAATCAGACGGCATGGAAAGAAAAGCTGTAACTAGCGTCCCGAGGAAAGGGGACCTGTGGTCACTTTTATGGCTAGTTTGGTGGGGCAGAAGGGGTGAGGTCTTTTACACAAGCCACTCCTCTGTCTCCCTAAATCCAGCCTCCCATTTCTCCAACACAGGGTTCAAGCCTCTCCTGAGCAACAGTCCCTCTCATGTGGTTATACATTTTTTGGGGTTTAGATTTAGAGCAAATCAGCAATCTTCTAAGGAGGCACCTCCAGAGAAACAAATATTACGTGCTGGCGGCATGTGGTTGGGACTGAGAGAGCGTTGAAGGGGCAGGTCGGGGAGACCAAAAGTTCTGGATTAGTTCTGAATTATTCTCAACCTGTGGAATTTCTACATCAGAACTCACAGCAAACATCATCTATAGTCTAAATAATTTCTCACAAATACATACTATTATTTCTAAAGATAGACAGACATTATTTTAAAATAAAACACAACTTTGTTTGAAAGTTCTACAGCTTTTGCCGTGAAGTATTTTCTCAAGACACTCAAGGTCATTAACCCCATAGGTAGTCCCTGAACCCCACTACAACATAGCTTTTTCCCAGTAGCACCTGACAGAGCCTGGCATTGCGCCCCCATGCTGGGAACCCACACATTCTTATTACACGGAAGTCAGGCTGGTGGGTGGTACAGACAGCGAGAAATGCTGGGATGGGAAAGCGAATACACCACCATGGGCACTGTGACAGGGGCCCACACCATCATGGGGAGCCCTAAAGGAGGAGGAGGAGTTAGCTGGCTGTGGGGCAGGAGGGCAGCGGAACGTGAAGGAAGTATTCTAGGCCAACTGCACTACGTGCTGGGGACAAGTATTTTCTGGCAATATTGAGCCCCCTGGCCACATTCAACCACTCTTTATAAAGTGCCAGAAAGCTGTTAAGTGCTACTATATGTTTTATAGTATATATAACCTCGTGTAATCTTCATGGAAACTCTTTGGTTGAGGAATTATTCTTACCTCGAGCCACTATGGTTTCCTGATTATTACGGACCCACCCCCACCACAGGCCCTAGCAGGTCCCCTGCACTTTCCTTTGTCTCTAACCTTCTAGGATCTCTAGTTTCTGCCTTTTATTCTCTCCTCCACAGAGCTGCTGATAATTAGCTTTTCCCTTGGGGATTCTGTCCCACAAAACTGATGAGACAGAGGACAAAGTATACAGGTCCTGCAGTCTCCAAGCACAAACACACAGACCTTTTCCTTTTTCTGAAAGATAAATTCGGAAAAAAACTGTCATATGCTGTTAGAAAACTGTAAGATACTAAAAATCACAGAAGAGGAGTCTGAATGCAGTTACGAACTCTTAAAAAATTCCTTCATTTATTGTCTTGAGTCCCTTTCTTCAGTGATTTTCCTTGATGATATCTTCCTTTGTATCTTATCAAACCTCTCTCCACTCACAAACTTCAGGTGTCCTTTAGGACGGTCATAGTGATTCTCTAATCCATGAAAGGTCCTTCAAGGACATATGCCAGCACAAAACTCTAGGAATAAATTGGTGTCTTTTCACTAGTATCCACTTAATCAGGTAGACTCTGTGCATTCTGGGAGATTCATGGGTCAAGTCCTGCCTTTTCAACAGGACTCTTGTCCCACCAGAAACAGCCCTTCTTCCCTTGGAGCATTTACTCACAATTCTACCCCCCAGGCTTGACAATAAAATCAGGAAAATGTCTTTGTTTAACTCTGTCTCTCTTCTCAAGAATTTAAGAAGCAAATATCCTAAAGATCTTCTAGAACTGTTACTTGCATCCAGGACCATAGGAGGTCCTTGGCTATGATCCCCATCTCACTGAATTCCTATCAAATCCATATCCGTATCTGCAAGCTTGAATTGGAAGATTTTAAGGAGTTCAACTAGCTGAGCTCCAACAATGGGTCAGCACCGCTTCCATCTGCGATGGCCAAGCTGTGCAAAGCTGCAGCTAAGGGCCATTTCCTTTTCACTCCACAGTCATATTCCCTTCTCAACAGAACAGCTTTTTTTCTTCAGAAAAGTCTCTTACTTGCATTAATACAGCTCCATTCTGTCTGGACATGAGCAGGGAAACACAGAGGCACCTGCTCATCCAGATGCTCTTTCTAAAAAAGTAACCTAATTCATAGAAAAAGAGCAAGCCTCTTACTTGAGGTGGTTTGAAACTCTCTTCTCCATCCCAGGGAAAGAGAAAGATGAGGATGAATAGAAACGGCACAGCTTCACTTTCTAAACCCAGGAATTAGATCACAGTTTCCGACAGACCCCAATTGTTAGTGTTATTTACTTTTGTGGGCTTTCTTTTGCATCAGTAACTGGGAGCAACCTGTAACAAGTGCCATACGTTATTTTTTTTAAGTTTATTTATTTTGAGAGCGAGTGCATGCATGCTTGTCAGCAGGGGGAAGGGCAGAGAGAAGAAGAAAGAGAATCCCAAGCAGGCTCCACGCTGATCTCAGATCTCACAAATCGCAAGATCATGACCTGAGCTGAAATCAAGAGTGGGGCACTTAACCAACTGAGCCACCCAGGCGCCCCATGACTTCCTTTTTAAAATTTAATTTTTGATACTTTTAAAATGTAAGCTTACATAGGCTTTTGTGGAGTTGAAATAAATGAAGTCTGCCTGATTGTCAAGTTTACATACACAACAATAAACTGAAACAAGGTGTTATAAGGTTAGCAGTTAAAAGCAAGGACTATGAGAGCAGACCACCAGGATTCAAATTCCTGCTCTACTATCCAAGAATTATGTAAAGCTGGGCAAAGGAGTAAACCTCTACAAGCCTCAATTTTCTCATCTGTAAAAAGGGGATAATGAAAGTCTCTGTTTACAGGGCTGTTGAAAGGTTTAAGTGAGTTAACATATGCAAAGCTTATAGGACAGTGCCCAGAACACAGGAAGCACATAATAAATATGTATTATTATTATATCATCATTATTATTGAGAGTGACTTGAGATTTGATAGTACTCTAATATTTAGGACCAACTGATACAATTTAACAGTCTGGATCTCATCTACCTCTGACTTAACACAACTCAGTCACACACCCCATCATCTGAAAATATTTTAATACCCAACAATTCTCTTCACTGCATTTTACATTAGTCCCTTTCAATTTCATTAAAAGTATTCTTTGAACATCTACTAATACATGTCAGACACAATGTGGAAAATCCAATCTATTTTCAAAGATGTTATTCTATTTGGGGATTAAATAAACTTATACACATAAAAAAAGTAATATAAGACAGGAAAACGCTAAACCGAGTATTATCAGGTAGTGAAAATGAACACTGAAAACTACTGTTTTTATTAATTTTATTCCATTAACACGAACTAAACAGAAGTGTCCAGACTCCACTTTGGCAGTGTGGAAAGGGATAAGGATGGAGTCATGTACAAAGTGAACCAAGTAGAGGGAAAGGATTCTAATGACTGTCCTGATAATGGGACAAGCAAGGCAAATCCGGTGAAACATGGTACCCTCCACATTCTACGCAGCTAGCCACAATCTTCACGCCTTGAGAAATTTGAAGTCTAGTTAACACAAGGAATAACATGTGGACCAAATACAGGATAGCACAGCATGGGGGGGGGGGGAACATAACAAAGAAGACAAGAAATCTGTTTTCACCAGTGAAATGTGAGAAAACACACCGCTAAAGGCAAAAGAGGAGACTGATCAATGAGGAGCTCATTTTGTTCCAGTTAAGCTTTGTGTTCTGTACAATTCTTTTTCTACTTAATACTTCTGTAAAACAATCACCACAAAAAAACTCAAGCTGGGACAGAAAAGAGCTGATTTATTACTATGTTTGGCTTTCAGAGTCTTTGGTTGGTAATAGTATGATGATTTCAAGCACCAAAGATTCTATGTGTTCATCAGGAAGATGGTTTCCGGGAAATTTTTATTTTCCAGTGATGCCTAACTATAGAAGTGAATGTACTTTGAAGTCTCAGCACCTTCAATCACATTATCTCCTTTTAGATCACACGTAACATTAAAATGAATAGTAATGATACACTTAAATGCATAACAAAAATTAGCCAAGGAAAAAATAAGGAAAATGATGATATATAGCAGAGTATCCAAACTCTACTGCAACACAACCAGACAGCTCTCCAGGTCTTAGTGTGAAGAGTAGCAAAGGATGTGTGTGTGTTACAAAATGTGTGTGTACATGTATGCACACACACACTTACACACATGTGTATGTTTCTGTATGTATATGTATGTAAGTGCATATATATGTACAGTTATATATATGTGTGTATGTGTGTGAATACGGGGGTTAAGAAGAGTATGAGACTCCAAATCAAGGAACCTAGGCTGAAACCCAGCCCTGTCCTAGCAGCTGTGTAACTGAGACTTTAAGTGTGTTTGTTTCTCCAAGCTTCAGTTTCATCATACATTCTTTAAAAAGTTAGAAATAATATCAACCTCCTAAGGTGGTGGCAGTAAGGAGCTAACATATACAAGACACTTGAGTGAATGCCTAAAATATACTAACAGCTCAAACACAATAGCTATTATTATTAAGAAGGCCTGGTTCACACGAAGCAATGTCCTAATCATGAGACATGCGGTCATTGTTAGTAATATGCACACATTTTATTGATATATACAGGCACATTCACATATATAACTTATTTTTTTATTTTTTTAAATATTTTTTAATGTTTATTTATTTTTAAGAGAGAGAGATAGAGCACGAGTGGGGGGGAAGGCAGAGAGAGAGGGAGACACAGACTCTGAAGCAGGCTCCAGGCTCTGAGCTGTCAGCACAGAGCCCAACGCGGGGCTCGAACCCACAAACTGTGAGATCATGACTTGAGTCAAAGTCGGACCCTTAACCGACTGAGCCACCCAGGCGCCCCACATATATAATTTATTGCATGTGATGCATTGTAGTGCTCAACTGACATGCGTGAATCTTGGAACCAGTAAGGAATAAACCAAGATTCAAATTTATGGCTACCTAACTTCGAAACTGAGGATCTTACATATTACTTCTGGACAAATACTGAAAAGAACTGGTTGGAGAATCCCATTCTTTAGGGACTATACTGTAGACCATGGCAGTATGAGACTGACATCCATCCAGATCATTTGACGAGTGGCCTTTTTCAACCTCATGATACCCGTACAACACTGAGGTCTGGCCTGCTTCCTCCTCTTTCCCAGGCTAGAGCTTGCCAACTCAGGTACTACGGCAGATTTAGTGGTCAAAAGTTAAGTGTTCAGAAATGTAGCACTCTGGCTTCATTTCTTGGTCAACAACTTGCCTCTGGATCCCTAGTATCATTAGTGAAGATGTGTCCTGATGCAAAGTCCAAGCAGATCCACCTACATAGAACCAAGAGTGCTTCCTCCTTTCTCCTGGGACAGGAGGGATACTAGTAATATGTTCCCAAGGGAACATATATGCTCATATATGCTCACATATGCAGAGCCCCCACAGCCCTGGATGTTGCCATGGAAATTTCCACAAAGCCCAGGACAACTGCAGAACTGAGTTCGAATATTGCAGTGGTTTGCAGTCTATTTTCACACACAAGACCATAGCCTGGACCTGAGCAGAAAGCATATGTATATGCCCCACCTCAACATTTCTTTTTGCCAACTCTCTAATTTCATTCTTCGCCAGCTATCTTCTCCAGGAAGCTTTTGCAGTCATCACTGATCCGGAAGTCAAAGTAACTGTCTTAATGGAAAATACTATTCTGGCCAGGTCCTCTGGTGTGTTCTCCTGGGCTGAAAGCCTCTCACTTTACAACACAGGCCACTCACAGTCTGTGAACCCCAACCAAACCAATTGGCTCCATTAATTTAGAGGTGTTACTGCTCCTGCCCTTCCCTCTCCCTATGTCACCTATTTTAGAGCACTCTTCTGTATACTAACTTCTTTGGCCCCCTCCTATCCTTGGTCCCTATTTGGAAAAATTCCGAATCCTGGACTTTATCCCCTCTCTTTCTCCATTCTTTGGGAACTGAGATCCAGACATCTAAATTCCTCATTTAACCTGCCCACAAATGTTAACTTTCTACACTGAACCAAAAAGTAAAACTCAATTTCCCTTGGTAAGTTTAGTATCTAAAGCTACAATAGGAGAATTTGTAGAAGGCCATACAAATGTCATGAGGGTCTTTGTCAGGCAAAAACCAAACAACTAAAAAATAAAAGAAAGAGGAAGGAAGGGAGGGAGGAAGGAAGAAATTCATAACATCCAGGACAGAACATCCACTATATTGCCAGACCATGTAATAACAGGCAGTTAGTGACTATAGTTCTATTTCAAGAGACATTTAACCCATGGTGCATCTGTATCAGTGTAGTTAGGGGACAAGTCATAAAGTCATTCTATTGAATCTTAACAACTTTAAGGCTCAGTAGGGGGAAAAAAAGAAGATCAGGAGTTGTCACTGCTTAGAAAGTTCAACAAAGCATATGGAAATATGTTAGCAAATATGTTTACCTTAAATTGGACGTCAGTTTTCTTACTGTTTCTCTGACATATGTGCTTTGAGAAGACTTTGTCAGTGAAGAAGTAACTCCACAACCACTATACACGGAAAAGCTGGCACTGTCTCCAGAACGTGGACTTAAATCTTCCATCAGTGCACTGCGCAAAAACAAGCTGAGGCTTATAATTTCAAAGTAGGCATCACATTAGATACTCATAAATTCAGAAGCATTAATATGTGACAAATGGAATGTTAATACACCACAAATGAGAGCAAGGCCATAAATATGCTAAAAACTACCATTTACGAATTCTCAATTAGAAAAATTACTATTTATTCCTGACAAATCTTGTTCCAAGGTTTTTGGGGAGACACAATTAAACAGAATTGACAGTAATGTATTCTTAGCAACAGTAGTCACATACCATTTGTCTCATTGGCTGAAAGGGGATCTTAAACTAAAGTTCTGTTTTAGCCTGGGGAAAGGTATATACAGAAATAAAACAAAAAGGGGCAAAGTCCGTTGAAAGAATAACTTAGTCAAGATCTGGAAGAAGAAGAGTGTTCCAGGTGATGTGTAATGATCCCTGGCAGAAATGAGGTAGGACTGCTGGAAGAGTTAAGGGCCAGGCTGCAGGGGTGGCGTGCAGGGGAAGAAGAAGAAAGGGGGAGAGGCGGGGGCTGGCGCTCATGGCCATGGGATGGAACTGGAGTTCATTCTAAGCAAAGTAGGCACTACCACTGGAGGGTTTCTTGTGTAGTGTATTGTGTTAATGAGACCCAAAGCTTTCAGTATTGTGGGAATGAAAAAAGTTTAAGAGGTCTGGGAAAACATGCAATTTGGAAGACAAAGCTATGTAGGCAGGAAGAGGTCCAATCAAGGAGGGTTCTGCTTGTCAAGTAAGGAGGAGATTGTAATCCTTTCAATGCTAACGTTAAGACCATAGCTCTAAAAAGTTTTGTGTATGGGCCATTTAAAAATTGGATAACAGTTTAATCAAATGGAATGTGTTTCTACTTTCGGCATTAATTCACTAACTTCAGCTGATATTTCACTTAAGATTAAGAACACTGTAACTAATGCTTGTCTATTAAAGAATACTTGCACAATATTGGAAGCCCATTGACTATAGATTCCTTTATGCTGAAATTTTATTAGTCTTTTTAAAAAAATTTTTAAATGTGTATTTATTTTTGAAAGAGAGACAGAGCACGAGCAGGGGAGGCACAGAGGAGACACAGAATCTGAAGCAGGCTCCAAGCTCTGAGCTATCAGCACAGAGACTGACATGGGGCTCCAACTCATGAACTGAGAGATCATGACCTGAGCTAAAGTTGGAAGCTTAACTGACTGAGCCACCCAGGCACCCCTAAAGTAGTCTTCTAAGCAGTCTGTGTGCCTACCTCACAGAACTGTGCTGAGGGTTACCCCGGAAGTTAGCTCAATGCCGGGGCGCCTGGGTGGCCCGGTTGGTTAAACGTCCAACTTCAGCTCAGGTCATGATCTCACAGCTTGTGAGTTCAAGCCCCGCATTGGGCTCCGTGTTGATGGTGCAAAGCCTACTTGGGATTCTCTCTCTGTCCCTCTCTGACCTTCCCCCACTTCCTCTAAGTAAATAAACTTTAAAGAACCTTAAAGAAAAGAATTTAGCCCAATGCCTACTCTTAGTAAGTGCTCAGTCAAAAGTGCTTAGCACCTAATTATTATTGTTATTATGATCTTCCTTATCATCACGACCACTATTAATGAGTTTGATAAGATTCTTCCACTAAGATTGTTTTAGGGACACCTGGGTGGTTCAGTAGGTTAAGCGTCTGACTCTTGGTTTCAGCTCAGGTAATGATCTCACTGTGAGCGGGCTCTGCACTGGCAGCCTGGGGCCTGCTTGGGATTCTCTGTCTCTCTCTCTCTCTGCCCTTCCCCCACTTGCGCTGTCTCTGTCTCTCTCAAAACAAATAAACTTAAAAAGAAAAGACTGTCTATGGTCTTAATTAGACCATAGTTCTAACATTCATGCCACAGATATAATTCCAAGATGATTCAAAACAACACACAACCTCATACAAAGCTAAAAGTAACATATCACACACACACACACACACACACACACACACACACACACACACAATGTGCTTTAGTTTTTTGGATAGATTTTAAAATTTAACTCAAATTTTAATAAATAACTCTAGGTTAAACCACTATCCATAAAGTGGCCTAGCAACATCATGGGGGAAAAGCTGGACCATTTATTCAATCAACAAATGTATCATTTTTGAGTCAGTTGCTATTCTGGACACCAATGACACAGAGGTGAGCAAGTCAGCCCTGCTCTTATGGAGTGAGTTAGGTCCTAGTGAAAAATATACAAAATCATCAAGGTAGAATGTAAAATATTAAAATAAATAGATGATTCAATAAGACACTTTACAATAGGAATAAGTGCCCTGAAAACACCCGAGCAGGATGCTACGATCTGATAGTGCACCTTGTCAGGAGTGGGGTGAGCTATTTTCGATGGAGCGTGGAGATGCTTGGATGGAGACTCAGACACTTGCAGTTAAGAAGAAGAAAATATATGGCCCCGGGCCTGATGGGAAGACAGACATTCAGACAGACAATTCCACTGGTCTTGACAATGCCGTTGCTCACCGTTGTGTGTCAGAATGTGGCTGATATTTAACAGGTAATTACTGAAGTGGAACGGATTATGACAATCTGACCCTTGCAACAGTGGCTGTCTGAAATCCTGAGTTTGCCTGCGAGAGTTGGGGTCCCCAGAGGAGAGAATACTTGAACCAGAACTTGAAGGAAAGACTAAAGGCTTGTGTACAGCTTGCAGTGGGCAAAGGAAGCAATACAGACGAAGAGATGGAAGTGTGATAAAGCTGAACTAAAAGCAATTCAGAAACTCTGGGAAGCAAAGTAAGGGCTACAGGGAGGGGCAGGACTGAAGGGGACTTGTGCCGTGCTAAGGAGTTTGTCACTCATCTTGCAAGTGATGGGGCCGTGACAGGCTTTTGAGTAGAGCAGAGAAGTGAGGGGAATTGAGTATTTGAGGGATGCCTCTTGTCAGCAAGTGTGGAAAATAAAACTCCTCTCTGCTTTTTTCTGGTACTTAATCCAATGTGCTCCTATGCAAAAAGAGCCCAGGATCTGGATTCGAAGACACAGGGTCTACATGCCTGGAAAGCACCTGTGAGAAGTTTGTCTAAGTGAGGGTAAGAGATTGCTTCCTTGAAAACATTCTTTTTATTTTATTGGGCATCCAAAACATTCAGTTGATTTTATCTTAAAAATGACAAAAGTCTCACGTAAGAAAATTCTAGCAAGCAATGATTATTATAATTACATATACATATAACAAGATAATGAGCCACACGCAAAAAAAAAATCAAATTCATGATTTCATGTTCACACCTTATACACATGTGACACTTTCAGTTCTTTGGCTATATTACAGTAATTTGAATTAGCTGCCTGCTGTGAGTAGGAAGTTAAGCCTGTTCCATTTCATTATCCCCAATCCTCACAAAAGAAAATGAAAAGGTTTGGGAAAAAGGTAAGAAACCCAGCCGTATTCTATTCTTTCTTGTCTCCTTTGTAAAATGAGGTTCCGTTCTTAATTGCCTTTGCTTGTTGCTATTATTTTCTTTCTTCTTGTGTTTAAACATTGATAATTACTTTGCAACAGTGTAATTGCACTCACTTGGAATTTGTATAATTGCAGTACACTCACCTTTCCCGATTAGGTAATGAAGAGTTTCTCTTCATTTCTGGAGTATCACTACACAGCTCCTGTTTTTCTTCAAAAGACAGACAAAATGAAGACAATTGCATTTTGATGATGACACAATACAGTGAACTGAAAGAAGTCTTGGTGGTTTATTAACTACTTGTGGATAATCTGGCTTTGTATGTCAAACATCCTCTCGTAAAACTGCACAGTGTGTTCTTAATGCAACTTATAAAAACCTCTTAATAAAGTGTATATAGTGTATATACTAATCCAAGAACCTCTGTAACTTGTTTTTTGCAAGCTCTTTTTCATGACGCTTATTATCTGCTATTGGTGTGCATAGGGGGGACTGTTGGGGCCATCAGGATTCCCTTCTCTCACCAGCCTCTGCCCAGACCACCTCCTGTCTTCCCCCTAGGATCCCATTCTATTCCACTTTAGGTTCAGGTTCAGAAACATCCTAACAGATCCTGACCAGAAACGTATCTCTAATAGAGAGTCAAACTTTAAAGCAGGAAGAGACTCAGGGGTCATCTCGTGGATCTTCTCACTGAGAGAACCTCAGAATTGTAGGTTCAGGGAGGGTAGTGATTCATCTACAGTCCACAGAAGAGCAGAAATGCTTTGACCCCTTGGATTGGTTTTAAGATGGGGGGCAGTATAAGCAATAAGTCAATATATCCTTCTTCCACCTGTCTCTAGAATTCATTGTGATAACTGTCCAAATATCTTGTTCCACCAAGCGAACCCTTGCCAGCAAGTTTAGGGCCATCACCAAGTGGAACAGCACAGCAACAAAGAAAGTTTTAGATGGTAGGTGAATGGCTCAGGGTCTGCCTGACTCCTTTAAATAAAAGAGGTTTTCTAAGCACATTGCAGGCACCATCGATTTTACCCACTGGCTTGCATAATAAAAAGTGAATTTTTTTTTTAGCCCAACAGCCAACTAATCTATAATTACAGTCATTTGAAAATATTTCACAACTTGTTCTTTCGAAACCCAGGACGAGCATTTGAAATTAAATATTAATTTTAGGATCAAAATTGTATTAACAATTTTTCCATTACCATTTGGAAATTCAACAGGCACATACTTGAAATCATGGGAATAGTTTGAAACTTCTATAAAACACCGGCTTTAAAATCAAGAGAGCCTTACAAAAGAAATCCTGATTATGGAATTGCAAATTATCCTAATTAAGATGAAACAGAAAAAACAAAGTGTGATTTCTTAGGGATCTCACTAATGGGTTCAAACATGAAGACGTGAGTGAGGGACTGATTAGGTTACCGAAGCAACAAAGTACAAAGGAAGGGAGAGCTTACCGCCAAAAGGGAACACACAGTGATGGCAAGGACCCCGATACAACAAGGACTGGGAACAATAGCCAAAATGAGCTGAGATTTACTAGAGAGACTAAGAACGGCTTTAAAACTTATTTCAGAATAAGAAGATGACAATGAAAATGACAGACCTGCTGCTTAGGCCCAATGGTATAATATTAATGGAAAACAGAATGGTGCAATGACAACAATATAATAAAAGAGTTAGCCATAGTAGTACGCAGACACTAAGAAAACAAAACTTTGAGTCCAGGATGCTTCCAGCTTCTCTATCCTGGGACATTGTTTTGGATTGAATATTATAAGAAGGCAACTCTAAGTTTAAAAACAGTTCAAGCCTCTCACCTGAGAGAAGGCACATCCCATGGGTGTAAAGGAACCAATGAATGTGGGTGTTGAACTAGTCTTAGTGATCTCAAGGGAATCACGAAAAGCAGGAAAAGGACTAAATAACTGAAGGAGGAGGAATGTCATTATAATTTTCAAAATACAGTCTGAAAATTAAAGAGCTCATATCAACTCTTTCCAAATTTCTAGACAGAATTCAATGCAGAGGGTGATAGGAGTCTACTGTGAGGGACGTCAGGCTGTGCAGCACTTCTTAGGAACAAAGTGTCCCTGAGCCCTTCAAATCACATGAGATTGGCAGCTTACTCTCTTCCCACCCCTCTTCCCACTTCTGGAACAACTAATTGTTACTTTTTAAAATCCAAACTGTTGCCAAACTTGTGACATGCCACATAAGTCATATTGAAAACAACTCAAACATGACAGCTAATAGATGTAATAGATGTAAACTGAATTCTTTTTTTTTACCTTTTTTCATAAGAGAAACTTCCTTTTTTTCTTGTTTCAATGAAAGATCAGTGCCACTTTTATCTAAAACCTGAAAAACAAGCTGTTTACTTAAAGCTGCACAAAAATACAGGATATATCACAGGGTGCAAAATGACCTTGAGTACCAGTGCCCACATCAGAGAGAGAGGCCAGGAGTACAGTTTACGTGCATGTTGTGAAGGGAGACAATCATGTGAGCTGTAGAAAATTATATCGGTGTGCATGTCAAGAATGGTTACATCAAAACTGTCATACATAATTCTACCATTTCTATATAGGGGTTTTGATACTTCTATCAATATCTGTACATATATTTTTAAAAATCCATATCTTACGTGAATGTAACAATGACTCCCAACAAACAAGCCAAGTATTTGATTCACCAGGAGCAATGATGGAGCCTCTGCTGTTTTGAGGAGGCTTATCACACTTGTGGTCCGCACGGAGCAGACACAGAGCATGAGGTCAATCAGTGTCACGCAATGAAATGTACATCAGTACAATCAGTGCAATGAAAACCTTGGGGAGGTTGGGGTCTGGGACCTGAGGCCCCAAAGTATGATGGGGAAGAAGACATGAATGGGGATGGGGATTACACTTGGGTGTTGACAGAAGGGTCGCCTGGTCATTTGACCGAATTCCTAGAAATCTGCCTAAAAGGGGTTGTGGAGCCTTAATGTGTTAAAGCCAGTAGAGTGGGTGGCACTTGAGAGTGAGGGTGTGTGTGTGTGGGTGGGTGGGTGTGGGTGTTTGCTGTCTGGGTTGTGGGGGAAGTGGGAGTTGTGAGAGCTGAGGGGAACAGTGTGCCATCCAGAAGCCGTGTCCGCCATTGCTTTGGGAATCCTGAAGACCCATTTTGCAAGGCTCACACAAGACAAACTTACATTTTGGGAATGTACTTCTTTAGATCAGAAAGAGAGAGAGTTAGTTTATGCCCTTCAGGAAAATGGACCCAGAACGTTCCCTTTGTGTATTTTGCAAATCTGTGAGAAGGTGGGGAAACAGGCAGTAGAAGAGAAAAATGGAGAAGGCAGGGGTAAGGCAAAAGCTCCTTGATCTGAAGACCACCAAACAGGTGCTGAGACACAACTGTGTCCCCACGTCCATGACCTCGTGGAAGGCACGGAGCTGTTGGCTTTCTGGAGCTTGCCCACCGTGTCTGTGTCCTGCGCCTTTCAATCCCCCTCCCCCTGCCAAACAGACGTGGGAGGGAGAGGCCATCTCCCACCTTTTCTCTCCTCCCAGGAAACACAGGCATATATTTTACACGGCACTCTGGAAACTGTGCTCCATCAGGAAGCAGGTTAAATGGGCACACATGTAGCCTAGCAACAGAAGGCCTTTGAGGCTGTCCATCATTGCTGTTTCTATTTCACTCAAGTCCATCAAAAGAAAAGCCTTGTTAGGTAAGGGCAAATAAACAAAACTGATTCTAAGATGCTTTTGTCCATTTCAGAATAGTTTTGTACTTATACTGTAAAAAAATTTGTGCCCCAGAAGTAAATAAAGCGCACGTATTTTCTAAAGTTGATTTTGCAAAATGACCTTAAAATGTACATCTTATTTATCTCTGATGTATCATAAAACCTAAGGTTTTCTTTTTTTTTTTTTTTTAATTTTTTTTTCAACGTTTATTTATTTTTGGGACAGAGAGAGACAGAGCATGAACGGGGGAGGGGCAGAGAGAGAGGGAGACACAGAATCGGAAACAGGCTCCAGGCTCTGAGCCATCAGCCCAGAGCCTGACGCGGGGCTCGAACTCACGGACCGCGAGATCGTGACCTGGCTGCGGACACTTAACCGACTGCGCCACCCAGGCGCCCCAAGATTTTCTTTTAATGTGCTGATATATACAGGAAATCTACATGCTTTTTTAAGTGCCTCTAACTTTGAACTAAACATTTTTGACCAGTTTATAAGCAGCATAACAGCAACCATAAAATAAGCTGACAAGAGGAACGATGTGATGCCTCTAGTTATATAATCACTTTATTGTAATCCATGATAATCCTGCTTGGAATGTGTTCATTTTCTTTGGTACCTCTTCCTTGTGATAAAAATCAGACAAGACAGAAGCAACCAAGATTAACAAAACTGACAGCACTCCCAGTAAGGAACTTTTGTTGGTGGTGTTATCAGCACAGCCTCATGAAATTAATTGCTTTTGCATTTTATTGTTTAGTTCCCTGCTTTGAGCCCTGCCTTGTAGCGGCTGTTTCTGTGAGAGCATCAGATATGTCCCCTCCTTCCAAAAATGGCACCCAAACAAAGCTTTCCCATCTGTACTGCAGGAGAGGTTTTCCTCTTTTCTTTTCCTTTCTCATATTTTCTTTATTCTTTGGCATAGAGATGCTTGAAAGATTTTGGATAAACAATTCACACCTACAGTATTTCCTTTCAAATAACACTGTGTAAATATCTGAGTTCGTAGGATGCTGTCTTCTATTACAATGTACTTGTGGCTTTGAAGGTCTGAATTTTTTCAAGTTGAGACAATAAGACAGGCAGTTGTCTTTTCAATGACACTATTTGTATATTTTGATACTACTTACAAAGCTCTTTCATATACATCATTTCATTAAAGAAGTGTTCTCCAGTCTCTTAGGCTTAACTGTGTTTCATACTCTGCAGTTTGGGGATATCTCTTTCCTAAGATTTTACCTCAGTCATGAAACTGATAACACCTCCCACACAGTAAATGAGATTATAGTCAAGTCTTAACATGGGGTTTTAGATCCCTTAATTAAAATTATGTTAACAATGAGCAGAGTGGGATTTGTCATTTCTCCAAAGGATGCAGGGGATCAGCATAATACCACATGCTCAATTTTGCGAAGTATCTATTTAAGGGGATAAATAAATCATAAATAAGTTAGAGGGGAAAAAAAAACATACCACAGCCAGCTGTGTAACATTTATCTAATTCAGCTGTTAAGGATGTTTAAGAACTGGTTGGTATCCCTTTTTCTGCTTTCTTTCCTTCTATTTCTTTGCTCCTCCCATGTCTACCACAAGCATTTACTATTATCAAGGACCCCAAAACGCTACCAGACCAGTGACGCCTTCCTGCCAAACTCAAAGGCCCTTTCTGGGCTCCTGGGTGGCTCAGTTGGTTAAGCATCCAACTTCAGCTCAGCCCATGGCTTGTGGGTTCGAGCCCTGCGTCGGGCTCTGTGCTGACAGCTCAGAACCTGGAGCCTACTTCTGATTCTGTGTCTCCCCCTCTCACTTCCCCTCCCCTGCTCATGCTCTGTCTCTCTCAAGAATAAACATTAAAAAAAAAATCTAAAAATAAATTCAAAGGCCCTTTCTGTTTTCACTCTTCCATAGTAAACATTATGTTCTAGGTTCCTCTCTTTCATCCATAAATATATTCAATAAAATTGAGTTCCCAGTATGGGTCAAACACTGTTATGATAAAGAATACAAAGTCCTGCCTTATGGACTACTTTCTAGTGAGGGAAAAAAGAGATGTTAAGTAAATAAAAAGATAGCTATGTTAAGTTCTGTGAAGAAAAGAAACACGGGCAAGAGAAAGACAAGAGCCCAGGTACACCACACCTGAGCCCCGCTGCCTTTCCGGACCCTGGTGTTCTCACCCTGCATCCTCCACCTCTCCCCTCTACCACTTTTCCATACACATGCCAGGTACCCTCTTCTCTCAATGTCTTCGGTTTGTTTGCTGTTGATTTGCTTGTGCCTCCAACTTTTTTCTAGTTTTTCCTCAAACTTCCTTCAGTCGGGCCTTTCCTGCCAACTCTGTGTAAAACTGTACTCACCCTTGCCACGCCCGACACTGACACTTCCTACCCTTTCCTCTGTGTTACTGTTCTCCTTAGCACTTACCATAATCTACCCTGCCACACAGTTTACTTCTTTGTCTTGTCTGTGGTCTGACTGCCCCCACTAGAATGGAAGCGCCACGAGGATGGGGAGCATGGCCCATTATCTTCCTGCTGTCTCCCCAATGTCTAGGAGAGTAACTGACACTCAGTATACTCACAGAATCAAAGAAAGTCTTGACAGTACACGCGTGTTGCTGGGGGAAGTGGAGTCCAGGCATTGCAAACAGCCAAGGAAAAGTCAGGGAAGCAAAAATGAGCTTAAGGTGTTGGCGGTCAAGGAAGGTCAGGGTGGCGACAGTGGAATGAATGAAGGGACAAGTGGTAAGGATGAGAATGCAAAGGAGGTCAGGCTAGGTCATCTAGGGCCTCGGAGGACACAGCAAGAACACTGAATTCTGTTCTCAGTGTGAGCGGAAGCCACTGGAGGGTTCGGAGGAGGAGAATGACGTGATCTGACTTATCTTTTAAATGAAACAGTCGGATTTTTAGACAGTGGAGGCCAACAGAAGCAGTGAAATCATTGACAGGGCCATTGCTGTGGCCCTGACTGAGATGTTGGTGAATCAGTCAGGGTGGTGGCTATAGAGGAGGAAAGCACAGGGGGTCCATTCAAAGGCTGATTAGGCACAATTGGCTGAGAGGGTGAGCACCCCTGTGTGAAAGAAGGAGAGAATTCAGGATACCTCCCAGGCTGTGGCCTGAGTATGAATGGCGAGGCCATTCACTAAGATGGGGAAGCATAAGAAGTCCCTTGCAATTCCTTCTTCCCTTGATTTCTATAGCCTTCGGTGTCCCAAATCTCCTAGGATATGAATTTTTCTGTCTACACTTAATCCTTCAATGAACCTGTTAAAATTTCAGGGGGTTAAACTTTCACCCTTATGCAAACAATGGCCTGATCAGCATCACCAACCCTAACTTTTCATCTTTGCTCCAATTATTTCCAACTGACTTCAGGGTGCCTGCACTTGAACATTTTGCTGAAACTTCAAATCTTTAGTCCCACATTTGCCCACTCAGATCCCCTGGTCAGCTCTTCTCTTCCTATTTGTAATAACATGTTGTTCCAGGCTGCCGTCTCAAAACTTCTGTCACTGTTTAGTCTCCCATGCTCCTCTCCAATTTCTGCTCATTTTCCTTCCAAATGGTTCCATTTTCCTTGTCATCCTTATACTACAATCTTTAGGCAGCAGATGAGACTTGATTCTTTGGTCTTTAGTTTCTCCTTTGCCCAGTAGAGTACAGCAGCTTTATCACAACCCAGTTCTTTTTTTTTTTTTAATTAAAAAAAAAAGTTTACTTATTTTTGAGAGAGAGAGAGAGAAAGAAAGAAAGCATACATGGGAGGGGCAGAGAGAGAAGGAGACAGAGAATCCCAGGCAGACTCCATGCTATCAGCACAGAGCCTGTGGGGCTCGTACTCACAAACCATGAGATCACGACCCAAGCCGAAACCAAGAGTTTGGACGCTTCACCGACCGAGCCAGCCAGCCGGGCACCCCCGAATAAATTTTTCTAAGTGAAATCTCCATGGTTAAATGTTCCCTCTCAAAAAGTACCCACAGATCCTGACTGGTTACTACCTCAAGTTCAAACTCTTTACCTGGCTTTCAAAGCCCTTCTCAATGTTATTCTAAGTTATCAGAACATAATGTCAGTACTTCTTAACAAACTCCCTCTGCTATAACCAGACGGCTGTCCTCAGAATTTTCTAGAAGCACCACATACACTTTTGCCTTCACACCTTGGCCACCTTTGCCCATGCAGTTCTACCTGGTGTGCCTTTCCCTCTTTCCCTCTTGTAAATGCTTCCCACCTTTCAAGACAAATGCAAGTCCTTCTCTTTCCTTTTTATTTACTCCAGCCCATACTGATTTCTTCCTTTCTCTGAGAAACTATGAATCATAATTACAGTTTCTATTATTATTAATAGCCAAGCATCTTATCTATGTAACCCATACAAGACTGGGATCCCGTAGCAGCCTTGATTCTTGCATGATACATCAGAGCAGAACCTGGGTCCATCTCCCAAAAACAAACCCATCTCTATGAACATTAATAAACATATAGACTCTACTGAAGACTGTGTTCAGAAATGGAGGCAACGGTGATACACGGCAAAATCAATTTCAAATCACCATGAAGCACCTCTATATCTACTGCCTCAACCGTTGCCTGCCTTCTCACCTCTCTCCCCACACTTTCCCCTCCAGCCTCTCCAATTCCAATTCCACAACACCAGGTTTTCAGCTTCGGGATTACCCTCTTCCCTCCCTCAACCCCTCACGCGCACCCCCTCTAGCTCTCCCTTTGCTTCCACAAAGTGATTTCACTCTCTCAATTTTCATTCTTTACTCCCATCTCCTGGCCCAACCAATTAAGGCTTGAATTTGCCCTCTTCATAAAATGGCTTTTAAAAATGTTCTTCATAACACAAATAACTATTTTCATTCTGTGCACAAATCATCACATTAATTTTCATAAAAACCTTGAAAGTAGATATTATTATTCCCATTTTATAGACAAGAAAACAGAAGACCATAAGTTGATACAACTGACAAGCGGCAGGTAAGTTTGAATTTGAACCTGGGTCTGTCAGAGCACAGAGCCTGTCAACTTTCTGTAAAATAATGCTAACACGTGGTTTTGTAAAATTATCTTCCAATTTTCCTGCTCCTTTAGAGCAAGGATCATATATTTTTCATGCGTGTCTCTCAAAATCTCTAACATAGTACTGTTCAATACATTTGTCTTAACGTACATGGTTGCTGGCAGTCACTGGCACTTGAATATTCAGATTCATAAGTTGCTCAAGAGATTTTCCTTTAGGTCCGGTGCTGGCTGTATCATATACTGACTCTGTGTCTGTTGCAAGTCTGCTGGTGAGTTGATGAATTATGCTGTGGAGAGTGAGCATAGACCATTTTTCCTCTGAAGCCCTCAGGGCAGCTCTGGTTTGTATCTCATAAAGGAGCTGGCTCCACCTGTGAAATTTCTGATGCCATTAGCAACAATCACAGCATTCTGCAAGTTCGTAGAGAAGCAATGGTAACATCATCAACCAGGAAAACTAAGAAATGGCCTGCTTTTGAAGGTAAGGCAACTTCGATCATCTGAAATCATGTTTTTGTGATACCCGAGCAGTTTCCCATTAAAAAACAATTTCTGTTAGGAGTTGGAAAAATGATACATATTTAGGGTGAATGCAGCTGATTTAGGGACTGGCTATGCAGGTTGTTTTTCTTCTTTCTCTACTTGCTTTGCGGCTGAGTCATCTTTTCACCTCATTGTCATATAGCACTGCTGACCAAACAGAGCGCTGTTAGCTGTTATTTTTGGGGTGTCGTGGTTTGGTCTTGTTTGGCTGCCACAGAGGATAGATATAGACACTGGAAAGTCATCAGCTATTCCAGGTGTCCCCCAGATTTTGTGACATACCACGGAGCCCCTGTCAGTGGCCCTAGGGATTCACACCTGGTTGATGACTTTCCTGGGCTGGAATCAGCCTCTTTTGAAAGATGCCCCAAATGCTAACCAGGTGTAATTGGTAAAGGACTTAGTTCTGAGACAGAAAGGTGCTTCCACCCACTCATTCCTTTATTCATATATCTTTCTTTAGCCCCAGAGAGTGCCACATTCTGGGCTAGACAATAGAGGTTACTTCTTTCATAGCAAACACAGAGGCTCCACTGCCAAACTCTTGAAATACATCTGTCAACGACGATCTGGCCACTAAGTTTTCTAAAGTGTCTGCAGAAAACGAAATGAATCCATCTGCCAATCTGTGCTTGAGGACAGGTGCAAGCCAAAAACGACTGAAATGGCCACAGAGGACAAAAAGACTCAAGTCAGTCCGACCAAAATGGTGGTATTATTCCTGGTTATTAAATAGGCAGGTCTAGGGGGCACCTACGTGGCTCAGTTGGTTAAGTGTCGAACTCTTGATTGCAGCTCAGGTCATGATCTCACATTTTGTGGGATAGAGCCCCGTGTCAGGCTCTGTGCTGACAGTGTGGAGCCTGCTTGGGATTCTCTCTCTCCGTCTCTCTCTCTGCTCCTCCCCCGCTGGCACCCCCTCTCCTCTTTCAAAATAAACTTATAAAATAAAGTAAAATAAAATAAAATAAAATAAAATAAAATAAAATAAAATAAAAATAGGCAGGTCTAACCTAACCTGAAATAACCACAACAAATGTTCTTTCACTGTCTGAGCAACCTAGCTTTGCTACTGATATTCAGAGCAGACACACAAAAAAATGATTATTATAAAATTTGGAAAAACAGAAAATACCAGTATTCAGGAAGGCAGTGAATGCTGCTTCATATTAGAGTCAGAAAATACGCATAATGTCAATTTGGAACACATACGCCACCAAGATGAATAAAAGCATAGACACGTGCAACAAAAAGTTGGTACTTTTATCACTCTGACTTGAGTGTCAGAAAATTATTCCCACTCAACTTCTCTAACTTACTGTTGGCATTTGTAATTTTATTCCTCTGGTGTTACTGAATTTTGAAACTTTCTTCAAACTGATCATTTCCTTTCCTGACAATCTGCTGGAGTTTGGCAGCCTAATTTTCCCAGTCACCTTTCAGAACAGACACCCTAGGACACCTAGTCTGTACTGTCCCTTCTTACATCTCATCTGGTACGATAACTTGAGATGGTGACCTCCTTGCTAGGATGCTTGGTAATCTAGTCCCACTGCTTTGCTTTTATTTTTACTGCTTCTGCTAAGCATAGGGTAGTGACAGCTGATCAGATGGCTTCATTTTGAAGGGCACTGGGGTGGTATGGAGTTCAGATGCCAAAATTTTGCCTGGAGTAAAGTTGAACTGCCAATATATCACATAGCAAGGCACCAGAGTTTTTAATTGAACTTAGACAAACTTTTAATTACAATAGTACCGCAGGGCAATGTTCTGGTAAAGCAAAACTGTGGTAACCTTCACTCAGACATTGATTCCCCTGACAGAGGCTAGTGCATTATAAGAGGTGACCTAAAAGAATTTCTTCTTCCTCCCATCTGGGGTTAACTGGGAGGTATTTTGAACTTTACACGTGGGATTCAAAATGCCTCAGACAGAAGGAGTTCAGAATATCCAGTATTCATCAAAAGAGAGGGCAGGGATGTATTTTGAGCATGGAAGATGAAAAATAATAGAATTCTCTGGAGGCCAAAGATCAGGCAATGCCAGCTCATGGAAGGGGTTGATGGCCAAGTTAGGACCACAACCACATTACTACAAGTGATAGCCCTGGACAAGGAGAAGATTCTCCTTTCCAGGAATCATCCCTGTGATGATGATCCTGATGATTACTATGTGACTCCGGGTGGACAGGAAAGATTAGAGTCAGGTCTTAAGCAGAAAAGATCTTTACTGGATAGGTCAGATTTAGGGTATATAAGGGGGGGGAAATGTGCTAAAGGGAAGTTAGCTTAATGTGGGCAAGGAGGATGGATTGATTTTTTTGAAATGAATTCAAGACTTTTGGCTGGAGAAGGCCCATCTATGGAACTTAGGAAACCTGTATAAGCCCAAATACTGAATATTAATCAATGCAGTATTTATTTGTACCTAGAAATCCTCACCCCTGAGTAAAGTGTATTTGTGTACTCCAACCAACCTGTGTGGAATGGGCTGGGTGAATGGACATGGGGGACAGTATATGGATGACAAGTGGAGAAGTCATAAGGAGATGCAGTGAAGAAACTGAAGAGTTCAAGCTGAACAGCTGGGGCTCAAGGTGATCACTTCCCAGCAGTGTAACTCTGAGCAAGTTTATTTTTCCCACCTCTAAGATGGGGATGAAAGGAGAACTTACCCCTCGGGTTAAAAAGAGAATTTGATGAGATGATATATGTGAAGCACGGGGCCTCAATTTCATCATGACCACAGAGAAAGAGGAAAGGCTAATCCCAGTAAAACTAACATATCCAGGCACACACACAGCATAATTTCAGAAGAATACAGTCTTACAGGGTCAGAGATAATAAATCTGGATCACATTTGCTACCCTGAAGTGGTGGAGGGAACTGCAGCTGAGCTGACGAGCTCATGAAAAATAACAAAAGAAATTTGCTGCGGTGCAAACAGATAGCCCAACACATATCATCCCCAAAGGTCCAATGGGGAGGCTACCTAAGGCATTTTGGAGAGGTCTGAAATGTTCTTAAAAAACTCCTCGTTATTTTCATGACACTTTTTTAATCTCTAGAAAATGCCTAGAGTTTTAACTGAATCCCAGTTGGAGACTTCCACAGTGCCAGATGACGTGCAAGGTCTTACCAAGAACACTCTCATTGCGTGGACTTTGAAAACGCATGGACTGCGCTGGCTAACAGGCCAAGTATAAATTAATATCAACGTGGAAAAAAAAAGGCTACAGAGGCAACACCAATGAACTACATGATCAGAAAAGCAACTGGAGATAAGGAAAACAAAACCCAAAGTACCACACAAATGACTTGGGAGCATGTTAAATGTGAGACACGGTGTGGAACACAGAGACAAACATTAAAAATGGCTAGAAAATGAGGATTATCTCAGTGAGAAAAGAAAACAAAAGAATATGTTTTCCCAAAAAACAGCTTCAATAGACCATAGGCCTTGAGGAGAAAGGAATATGAGGAGCATTCCATCAAGAATGAGGCAGAGGGAGTGGAGGAAGAAGTTAGGTAAAAGGGTGAAACAGTGGTAAGGCTGAGTGCCACAGATGAGAGGTCTCGGGAAGATGAGGGATACCATGGCCGCAGCAACCAGCAATGTCAGATTCGACAGAGACCTGAAAAGCCATCAACATTCTCGCCATTTCAAAGTTGCACAACTGTCAGGAGGACAGCCAGAGTGAGGTGAGCCCAAAATTTGGAAGAGAGGAAAAGGAAGTACGTTAATATGAAAAAAATCCATTCAAAAGGCAGACTGACAGACACAACAAAAGAATGCGCTTATCAGCATGGACCTGTTCTCCATACATTGTGAAGATACATTCCTAGGAGCACAGGTAGACACAGGGCCTGGGTTCTGGGCTAGCGCTCTTTTAGCGTTAGTCACGTTGGTAACATCGGCCCTGTCATGCATTTTAAGGGAGGTGGATATGGCAGCCTGTCTTAGCTGGAAGCCTTTTAAACATTCAGGCACATAACTCACCAGTAACTGTCAGCCTGTAATTGGCCAGCCCATGCAGATTGGCATAAAGGGTGAGAATGCATGGTGTAAGTCAGCATGTGCCTTCCAAGTGGACAGAGGCTGTGTTTATCTTACAAATGACCCAACTGCCATTATACAACAGTCTCATGAGTTTGGATAATGAAGAATCATCCCTGTGAGATGGACCCTATTTGATGTACAGAACATATATTTCTGAGCCTATTACACTTGAAAATAAGGCCCAGGGCCCCAGTAACTTCACCAAAATAATAAAACCACCTGATTATGAGGGGGTGCGAAGTATTGTGTATGGTATCGAATTGTTCTTCTCTAACTGATAACCTTTTGCAGCACTGTTAGCCCTCAGTGCCTTCCTTCTTTAAATGAGACAGGTACAGAGTCAGAATTAAAGCACGTGCACATATACACATACACATATAACACTACAAGTAGAAGATAACTAGGTATAAGCCCAGGGGTGAAGAAGAACCATTTTTTAATTTCTGAGTTTAAGAAAGTACAGACAGACAAATATTCAGAAGTAATTATGTCCCACTGAAATTCCTGCAACTACAGCCAAACAGAGAAATTAATGTGCATCTGTGGATAATGCATATTTATCCAAATTAATTAGACACACTGAGTTTGAGAACAGACTTCCTGCTAAAATCAATGGGGCACAAACAAATCCTAACACACACACACACACACACACACACACACACACACACACACACAAGTAACACAAAACTTGAGAAATATTACACGAAAAGACAACAACAATTTTAATATAAATGTCAGACCTAATTTATGAAAAAGTACTTGCTAAAAGCTATATGCAAAGCCTAGGGAGGTGACAAAGCAATGGCCATGTGGAAAACATGCCAACCAGATTCTGGAAAGCAGGCTTTGACTAGTACTGCTCACAGGTGCAGCTACATCATGGTTTGCTTCAAAGACGCAGTGTTATTTACAACACTAGTTGAGCTTTCTCTTCCTTTCTGGCTGCTGATTAAATTTTGACCCTTTTCCTTTTGAAAACAGAGTAAAACCTTGGATTTCTAGTAACTTGGTCTGAAAGTGTTCTGCAAGATGAGCAAACATTTGTAATTAATTTTAACTTGATAAATGAGCAATGTCTTGCAACATGACTAGCACGTGACACTGAACATCACATGATCACAACTGAGCCAATGGTTCTTCTCTCTCTCTCTCTTTCTCTCTCTCTCGTAGGATTATGGGTGATCATCTCCCATGCTCGGATTCTCAGTCTCAGGCCACAGTGTTTGGCAGAGATCAGTGATTTTTCAGAACGTTGGAAGGTGCCTGCAACAGGCACTAATGTATTTTTTTTGTCACTTCAAAGCACCTATGGACAGTCCTTTGCTTTTCCATACAAGAGGAAGCTTGAGAATGCTTTGCTTCAATCTAGGTCAGGCTGCCTGAAGATAGAGACCCTTTCCTCTGCTGCCTTATTGCCAGTTACATTAAATACAGTATATGACACGAGTTTATTATACTGTACTGTAGTCAGCATCGTGCAAGGGTATACAATGGCCCCCCCATGCATCAATAGGTTGAAAAGAAAGGTGGTAAGAAGGAGATGATTACAGTGGAAGTTAAGAAGGAAATCATTGAGAAGTCCAAATGAGGTGCAAGTGGCTGAAATTGAAAGATTTTATAAGAAGTCTACGTCTGCATCTTTTCCAGTGAGATTAGGGAAATGTGTAAAATGTGGGAAACAGTGCAAAATTTTATAGAAGAGCACTACCTGAAAAAGGCCGTAGCAGTGCAAGTGATGAATCTATTTAATGACAATGCAATGTCACATTTCCACAAAATCATCAAAAGGAGGCAAAAGCAAGTGTCATTGGATAAGTTCCTTGTTAAAGTTGCAGGAAAAGAAAAAGATTCCATTGAGCCAATAGACAGCAGTGATTCCGTCAGTGATAGTGAAAGCTGTACTACACAATAACCCTCGTCTCTCGTCTCCCTCACACCAGCCACAAAAATTTTCAAAGGTAAGTGCAGGTTGTTTACTTTTCTTTATATTTTGTATTTTCTTTATTATTTTGTATTATATTACAATATTGTAATCATTTTTATATGAGTATTTTTGAAGTGTGGAATGAATCAACTGAGTTTCCATTATTTCTTATGGGGAAATATGTTTTGATATGCAGGTGTTTTGGATTACAAGAATGTTTCCCGAACAAATTATGTTCACAAACCAAGGTTCTACTGTACTTTGGTGTTCCCTTTCTTCGGAACCTGGATTTAGTTGTTCCTTTTTGTCGATATAAAGGCTTTTCCTGCACCCTTTCACAAATAACATCCTTCAGATGGCTTCTTCAAACAATGATAGTTTATTGATGAAGTGATGTGATGCCTGAGAGTAAGGGGGTAGGTAAGGGATGTGGATGAGACAAGACTGGCCATGAGTGGGTCACTGCAGAGCTGGGAAATGGGCACACAGGAGCTGACTGTAGTATGTCTGAAATTTTCGGTAATGAAAATTTTTTAAAATAAAACCTCCATTATTGTTATACCATGTACTTTCTGACAATGATTTTCTGCTGATGGGCACAGAAATTAGGCTGAAGTCCGAAAACACATGTTCCTTATTGGCTCACTGGCAAATAAAACTTAATCCACAATTCCAAATAGCATTTTGAGATTTCTTACCTAAAGACAGATATGATGAGGCCAGGCCCCTTTCTAAATACTCTCTCTTATATTATCATGTCAACAAATAGCAAATGTCTAGGTGACTACAGTTACTCTTAAAGTTTAGCTATAAGCTTCTTGGTGATCAAGGTAAAAAGAGAACAATAGTGAGTAATAAAATTCATATTCTGATAAAAGGAAGCACTGAATGGATTTCTTCCTGACGTTAAATTCTAATGTCTAAATGAACTTTTAAATTATAGTACAAAGAACACTAGGTAACAAAAGGGATATCTTTAACATAGCTTCACAGATGAAGTATTCCTCAAAAGGCCAGTCCTTGGGTCAATTCTTCCTAAATACCAAAGGCTTTCTTTCATTCTTGGCTCAGTAAGGCAAAGCAACTCTGCTGGGATCTACAGTATAGTCAGATCCATAGCTCTTTGATAATGATGACTGAAGTTAGAATCAGGGATACATAATCTAGAGGAATAAACAAATATATCTGCATTTCTTGAACAGACTTTTCTAGGGCTTTTCCCAGTGGCCTAGTGTAAGTCAGTTTAGAATTATACTTTCTGGCGAGGATCTATAATATGAATTACAGAAAGGGTCATATGCTTTGGATTTGGGCATGCAGGTTTCAGGATGACCTTCAAGTTATGTATATAATTTATATGAATTTATACACTACTAAAGCTTTTTCACCTTGACAACTAAAACGAAAAGCATCATGGACTAATGGTCTGGAGGTACGATCCCAATTACATTTTCACAAGTTCAAGTAGCCTTGGGTTTGTAACTAACTTTTCTAAGTCTTGTTTCTTCACCTAAAAACTAGGTTATTCGAATAAATGTTCCAGCTACTTTGAAGTACTAATATAACATGCTTCTTGGATTCCTCTAACCTTCATGAATGGGAATAAATATCAAGGTGTCACTTAGTCGGTAAAATTTATCTCACCAGGATTATATCTGGATCGCTGTCGCTGGTTTCAACTTCGGTCAAAGCCTTACATTCTGGCACAAGATTTTTGTTCTGCTTCCTACTCATCTCCCTAGAAGAGGCCTATGGCAGGATATCAACAAAAAATACATGAGAGTTAGCAGCAATCACTGGTACACATTAAATCACCTTTATTCAGCTTCTGTTAACTTCTGCACAGAAGCAAACTTCTGTAGGATAAATAGGACATTCAATATCTGATATTTGCCCTCAAGAAGTATATGATGTAAGTAAGTACTTACAAAAGTTAAATGACAATATACAATAAAGTAAAACTATCATCAGGCAGATTAAGCATGAAATGAGTGCTGTAGACTATGGGGATCAACAGTGAATCAAAGGGCTTGTAGTAGTTTGCAAACAATCTCCCTGAATTATTGCCCATACACTGAACATTATAAATAATGTCTCATATGGATAGACACATTGTTCTTAAAATTTATGTAGATGTTGCTGGGGGGACATAAGATATCATTCATTTCAAAATATCTATGATGGCTTTCTCTTATGTAGTTCTTATTTTATTTTATTTTATTTTATTTTATTTTATTTGAGAGTGAGAGAGACAGAGGGAGGGCAAGTGAGAGAGCAGGGGAAGGGCATAGAGAAAGGGGGACAGAGGATGTGAAGCAGGCTCCTCACTGACAGCAGCGAGCCCTATGCAGGGCTCAGACTCACGAACTACAAGATCATGACCTGAGCCAAAGTTATACACTCAATCAACTGAACCATCCAGGTGCCCCTTTATATAGTTCTTAACCAACAGATCCTAGGCATGTCTAGTATTATGTGAGATGTCTGCGGTAATTTCTTGAAAAGATATCCTCATACTTAAAAAGGTGGGAAAACAGCTGATATGAAACATTTATGATACAGGGAAAGGTCTCCTTTGATTGGCATGGCTAAAGGTAGACTCTCAGCTTCTCGAGAGCAAGAACTGTGTCAGTCTCTGAGTCCTAAGCACCTGGCCCAGCATAAATGCTTAGTATATGTTTGCTCAGTGAATTAACAAAGGACATTGAGAGAAAATTAAAAGGAATTAAAAGATGCAGATGTAGGAAACAATAAGAGTATTATTTTTATTGGGACCCTTGCTTTCAGGAAATGGGGACAAAGTTGTTTAGCATAAAGGAAGGGGAAACTTCTGAGAAATACAAGACTGTGATAAAAACAATTCTCTAGGAAGAACAATTAATTAATTACCTCTGTTAATAAAGCTGAACTGTGGTACATTTAAGCTAAAACATTAGCTAATGCGAGAGCCATTGTTATCAAGCTTTTGGGAAACATTACAAGATTTACATGGAGCATATCTGCCTTCCTAATTCCATTTACTTAGGCTAATGTTAAAATTAATTACACTCCCTGCACTTCCTCTGGTAGTGGTAATGCTCAGTGTATTTACTGGACAGGATGTTAGAAGTTTATTGGAAATAACCCTCAACTGATTGAAAGTTGTTTCAACTGCACTTTAAAATTCGGTTAAATTCATTTTTCAAATGTTTATAGAGAATTCCACAGTCTCCTCATCTATCTTCTTCAATTCTTAATCTAGACTTCAAATATTTTAAGAGAATGAGCTACCCAAAAATGGAATGAGAAAGGCTACCTTGGCAGGTAGTAAGTTTCTGTCACTAAAGATTTTTCTAAGAGTCTATACACCATTTGCCAAAGATTTTACAAAAGAATGTGTGAGATATTTTTGCAGCACAACAATTATTCAGAATAATTCCTTTTGAAAGAACCATGCTGAAAATATCTTGTCTCCTACAGTGCTTAACACAGTATCTTTACACAGGGTGAAGTTCGGTGGATATTTGCTGATCAAATCAGTTTATTGCTTCCAGTGTCTATGGTAATTTATTTGAATATTTTCTCTGGTGGCCCATCTCTACTCTTTAAGGGTAAATTTAATTTTAGGGAAGACTAAAAAGGCATTAGAAATCAAATTTGATGAAGAAGGCAGATAACCTAGGCAATGAATTTCGGCTAACAAAAGATTTTAACCGGTAGTGAGATACTGCCTGTAACCGCTTAGCACTGAATCTGGCACAGGTAAATGCCCACTCAGTTGGAGGTATTCTTATTATTATAAGCTGAATCTAAGAGCAAGTTCTCAAAATGGAATTAAGCTAGAGTAACATTCTAAGAATAAAAGTGTAGTGAGTCTTTTAAAAGAAGCAAACTCACTTGGGAATTACGTGGTGGTTCATTTGTTAAAATCAGTCTCAACACTTAATTGTATTATCGACATTACATCCTATTTTTCAGAATCTCAACTAGAGGGGTAACTACCGATTATGAAATAAAGCTAAGCATTTTTGCTATAAAGGCATTGAATGCAAAATCCTCAAGGTTACAGGCTTATCCTATATGCATAGTCTCTCTTAAACACAGATTTTAAATCCTTTTCCCATCCAGGCAGTTTCTGGGGTCCTTCAGTTGGTTGAACTCTCCACACACTGTGCTGATGTGCTGATATTTGCCACCTGATTTTCCTCCAAAAGAGAATAGAGAAGAAAAAATAGAAATTGGGACCCTGACCTGGAAAGTCAGATGACAATGTATATGCTATAATTAGAGAGCTTTAAAAATGTGAAATGAAGCAAAACTTTTACCCAATGCTATTTCTAGAATAAGTGAATTACTATACATTTTGTGACTAAGAAAAGAAAAACAAAGACCTGGGATCTCTTGGCTAGTCTGACGTTTTCTGGCAGGGCTGCTGGATGTCTCTGCTGTTGAGGTTTTGCTTTCTTCTGCATAGACTTCTTCATAATGTTAGCTTCTGCAATGTACTCCACCTCAGAGTCTGTCCCTTCTGTGTTTTTTTTCTGGCCTCTGTGGCTGACAGAAAGCTCAAAGGACGCAAGAGACTCCTGCTTCAAGTCCTGGCCCCAAGGCCTGACTTTCTCAGTTTTTGTATTTTCCTTGAATAACAAAGAACATGTTTTCATTATTTGGTAGCCATCTTATTTATAATTAATTGTCATCTCCCTCAAAACCTTATGAAATGAGGTGATACTTATTACTAATAAACACTTTAAAAAGCAGAAATGTAGAAAACAGACTTTAGCACTGTTTTAGCTCATTCAGAATTTGATTCAGCAGAGCTGGGGTGAGTCCAGAAATCTTTTGATTCTAAAGATGGCAGAAAAGTACAAACTGAGAATGTGGTATGCTTCCTGACTTCCTCCCCACAGCAACTTACTTGCCTTTGGTTCCCTGGTGTGTATACATCAGTAATCTATTTATCTTAAAGGCTGGATGGGGTCTATCAATCCTGTATTCATCTTACCTGCCTGTTAAGAAATATGGATAACTACATAGGGGCACGTGTACCACAATGTTTATAGCAGCGCTTTCAACAATAGCCAAATTATGGAAAGAGCCCAAATGTCTATCCACTGATGAATAAAGAAGATATGGTTTATATATATAATGGAATACTACTTGGCAGTGAGAAATAATGAAATCCTGCCATTTGTAGCAATGTGGATGGAACTGGAGGGTATTATGCTAAGTGAAATAAGTCAGTCAGAGAAAGGCAGATATCATATGTTTTCACTCATATGTGGAATTTGAGAAACTTAACAGAAGACCATGGGGGAAGGGAAGGGAAAAAATAGTTTCAAACAGAGAGGGAGGCAAGCCATAAGAGACTCTTAAACACAGAGAACTGAGGGTTGATGGGGCAGGGGGGTGGGTAGGGAGGAGGGGAAAATGGGTGATGGGCATTGAGGAGGGCACTTGTTGGGATGAGCACTGGGTGTTGTATATAAGCAATGAACCACGGGAATCTACCCCCAAAGCCAAGAGCACACTGTATACACTGTATGTTAGCTAACTTGACAATAAATTATATTAAAAAAAAGATTGGAAAATTCAAAAACTAAAATTAAATTAAAATTAAAATAAATTAAATTAAAATTAAAATTAAAATGTCAGCCCTAAACCTGGTCTAAAATAATGTACTTCTGGGGCACCTGGCTGGCTCAGTTGATAAAGCATCTGACTCTTTGATCTCAAGGTCATGGAACCTACTTTAAAAAAATAAATAAAAAATAAAAAATAAAAAATGAATAAATAAAAGTGTAGAGTTTTGCATGTGTGCATGCATGTGCGTGCTTGTGTGTAATTGGTATAACCGGAAAGCCCTAAAGTTTAAAAAAAATTCCCTCTAAACTCTAAATTTTAGATAATAACAGACATTTGAAGGATATAATGTAATATGACATTTAGGAAACACAAGGAACAATGTAGGAATTAATAACATATTTTTAGGCTGATATATAGCCATAAATTAAAGCAATCTATGTATATGATTATGTATATGTATATATGTATATATGTATATATAAAACCATAGAAAATATGGGAAATATATTAAAACATTTAAAATGGTCATCATCTCCAGACAGTAGGACAATGGGTATTTAAATTTTCTTATTTATACTTTATCTTCTAAGTTCTTCCTAATAAACATGTATCACTCTAATAAAAAAAATGGCAATTAAAAATATGTATTAGTGCTTCACTAACCGAACCATGATGACATTTAGCCCTTGATGAAGTCTTACTCTTCAAATGGGAAACATGACACAAATGGCTAAATCCTACTTTAATTACTCACCTTAGATGCTGAAGTTCGGCAGGTAGTAGTGAACTCCATGATTCTTCTTGTTGGTATAAACTGAGGCTTTTATGAAAAAAAATCATTAGATCAATGTAAGTAAAAGTAACTTTCAATATGAATATTATAATAATTAAATATTCTTCATTTCTTAAAGACATTTCAAGATTGTATACCCTCAGGGTGACTGGGTGGCTCAGTCGGTTAAGTGACTTTGGCTCAGGTCATGATCTCACAGTTTGTAAGTTCGAGTCCCGCATCAGGCTCTGTGCTGACAGCTCAGAGCCTGGATCCTGCTTCAGATTCTATGTCTCCCTGTTTCTCTGCCCCTCTCCCACTCATGCTCTCTCTCTCTCTCTCTCTCTCTCTCTCTCTCTCTCTCTCTCTCAAAAATAAATAAACATTAAAAAATAAAAATTAAAACAAAAAGATTGCATACCCTCACTGATAATTACTAAGGGGTCCCTTTCAGAGTAGATCTACTGCAGCAATGTTCTGATTAGGGATGACTGGATAACATAAGAGAAGGCAATGACTTGTCAAAGCATTACAGATCAGATGTCTCATGAGCAATTTCAGGGTACCACTGTATCAAACATGTCTCCACAGCCCCTGTACCCTTTCTCTGGAGACTCTTTATTCCCTGTTTGCAGGTCCCAGCATCTGGACTAAATCCTGACCTTCAGCAATAGCTCTGTTTAGTTCAGAGCTCGAGGCCTGAGCCTGAAGGGACTTCTGACGGTAGACAGGCCTTAACTGTGTCCCTAATAACTGGATGCTGCATTGTACTCATAGGCACAGCTAGAGAGAGAGGAAGCATCTGCTCTCCCTGAAAAATAAGTACCTTTTAAGCTAGTATTTTGATGTCATGATGGGCACGTTAAAAGGATGAGATGTTGACTAAATACACAGAGAAAAGATAAAGAGTAATACAGGCCCTGTACCCCATGCTCAGGTTCACTCCCCTTCGGAATAGACCCTGGTAAGGGGGTCTGTCTGGACCTCCTTTGTGTAGTACAGCCATTAATGTTTACTGAGCCACAAACACCAATGTGATAACCAGCTCAGTGGCCAGATTCTCTAGGACATAAAATTTACTTTCCTCTTCCAATTTCCCCTGAAATTGGGAGTCCTGGATGATTGAGGGTTGGCTCTGCTCTCTGCTGAAAAATTTTCGGATGTGGATGGTTTAGAGTTTGAAATGGTGCCTTTTTCCCTGTCTTGAGATCCGGATGCCTCTTGGAACATTCTATAAACTGCTGGTACCCTTCAAGACAACTCTTCCAAAGCTGAATTCATTATTTCCTTTTATATCTGCACCCACTTTCAACCAGTACTTCCTAATACATTCCCTCTTTTCACCAGTGACATCACCAAACACCCAGTTACCCAAGCTAGGTTATCCTTGGTTAATCATCACCCTCAACCCTCTCCACCTAATCAGTGATAAAGTCCTGTGGATTTCTTCTCTTAAATCTTTTTTTTTTTAATTTTACACTAGCCTCAAGTCACCATATTGTTTAAAGCTTTTTATCATCTCTTGATTGAACAATTTTCTATAATCCTGTTTTTCTTGCTTCTAGTTCACTTCCCCCTCATCCACCAAGGGAGAATTAATTGCTTTATTTTCTATGCCCCCGTGGCATTATTTCTTTTTAGATATTTATGTAGAAAATATATTCACATGAAGCAATATACATTTTTAAAAGTACGTATTTTTTAGAAATCTCCTGATTACTCCATTCTTCATTTGTCCAGTTCACATTCCACTGCTGTTACTTTTCTGTTTATCTTTCCAGACATCTGTTTATACCTCATACGGAAGCATATATAAGTTTTCCCCACAGATTTGAGGTATGCAAAAATGGTAGTATATTATACATACAGTCTGCATCTTGCTTTTTCACTTAAGGATACATCCTAGAGATCTTTCTCCATTAGTACTTAAAAAGCTTCTTCATTTCCTATTACAGATGTATTATATCCCAATAAATTGCATAAAAAATTATTTAACCAGACCTGTTAATAAACATTTAAGTCTTCTTAATATTGTACTCTACAAAGTATGTTGTAATGATGTGTAAAATAGGTAATTTTGTAAATAGTTAATTCATATTTGTGTATGTATATGTAATCAGTTTCTAAAAGTCCAATTTCTGGATCAAAAGGTACATGCATTTGTAACTTTGATAAACACTGTTACATTGTCTCCACAAGGCTTTTTGGTGGCTCAGCATACAGTCATCCTTGTGACTATTTCAAGAGCACTGATAAAAAGTACAGTCTCTATTTTGAGAGTACAGAGTATATATCAATTATATATACCTTATTATTACAGATGTTGGATTGTTTTGTATTTCTAGGCTGAGAGAAAATTAAAGTTTCCTATTACTAGCACGATTGACTCTTTTTCCATGTACCATTTGTAGGTTTTTGCTTTATGGAACTAAACACTACATTAGCTGATGTGAGAGATTTGTAATTGATACATCTTTATTGCATATTGAAGACTTTAGTTTAATTAAATGCCCTTCCTTGGACATTTAATGTTTTTTCCCCTTGATTTCCAAACTGATATTAAGCTGGGCCACTATACTTGTACATTTGTTTGAAATAACATTTTCAATTTTTCTGAATTGTCACTTTAGATGCATGTCTTGTGTATAGCACAGGATTGAACTTTGCTTTGTGATGTAACCTAAAGTTCCTTGCCCTTTATTAACATAAGGTTTAGGCCATTCATATTTGTTGATACCATATATGTGGTTGGTATTAGTTGTCATATTATTTTATTTTGTTTTTATAATTTGTCTTAAATTTTTAATGATACAGTCCATTTTCTTTGTTTTACCTGATATAATGCAGGTTGTGGGGTTTTTGTTTGTTTTTGTTTTTGTTTTTTGCCTATTGGCTACCAACAATGATAATTTTTTTAAATTTTTATTTTATTTTATTTTTTCAATTTACATCCAAGTTAGTTAGCATATAGTGCAACAGTGATTTCAGGAGTAGATTCTTTAATGCCCCCTCCCACAACCCCTCCAGTAACCCTTGGTTTGTTCTCCATATTTAAGAGTCTCTTATGTTTTGTCTCCCTCCCTGTTTTTTTTTATTCCTTTTGCTTCCCTTCCCTTTTGTTCATCTGTTTTGTCTCTTAAAGTCCTCATATGAGTGAAGTCATATGATATTTGTCTTTCTCTGGCTGATTTCACTAGAGGTAGTATAATACCCTCTAGTTCCATCCATGTAGTTGCAAATGGCAAGATTTCATTCTTTCTGATTGTTGAGTAATACTCCAGTGTGTGTGTGTGTGTGTGTGTGTGTGTGTGTGTATACATATATCCATTGTGTGTGTGTATGTATATATATATACATATATACATATGTGTGTGTGTATACACACACACACACACACACACACACACACACACACCACATCTTCCTTATCCATTCATCCATTGATGGACATTTTGGCTCTTTCCATACTTTGGCTACTGTACATAGTGCTCCTATAAACATGGGGTGCATGTGTCCCTTTGAAACAGCATACCTATATCCCTTGGATAAACACCTGGTAGTGTAATTGCTGGGTTGTAGGGTAGTTTTATTTTTAATTTTTTGAGGAACGTCCATACTCTTTTCCAGAGTGGCTGCACCCCCAGTTTGCATTCCCACCAGCAGTGCAAAAGAGATCCTCTTTCTCCTCAGCCTCTCCAACATCTATTGTTGCCTGAGTTGTTAATGTTAGTTATTCTGATAGGTGTGAGGTGGTATCTCATTGTGGCTTTGATTTGTATTTCCCTGATGATGAGTGAGGTTGCGCATTTTTTCATGGGTTGGTTGGCCATCTGGATGTCTTCTTTGGAGAAGTGTCTATTCATGTCTTTTGCCCATTCCTTCAATATATTATTTGTTTTTTGGATGTTGACTTTGATAAGTTCTTTATAGATTTTGGATACTAACCCTTTATCTGTTATGTCGTTTGCATATCTTCTCCCATCCCATTGGTTGCCTTTTAGTTTTGCTGATTGTTTCCTTTGCTGTGAAGAAGCTTTTTATTTTGATGAAGTCCCAATAGTTCATTTTTGCTTTCGTTTCCCTTGCCTCCAGAGATGTGTTGAGTAAGAAGTTGCTGTAGCCAAGATCAAAGAGGTTTTTGCCTACTTTCTCCTTGAGGATTTTGATGGCTTCCTGTCTTACATTTAGGTCTTTCATCCATTTTGAGTTTATTTTTTTGTATGGCATAAGAAAATGGTCCAGGTTCATTTATCTGCATGTCACTGTCCAATTTTCCCAGCACCACTTGCTGAAGAGACTGTCTTTATTCCACTGGATATTCTTTCCTGCTTTGTCAAAAATCAGTTGGCCATACATTTGTAGGTCCATTTCTGGGTTCTCTATTCGGTTCCATTGATCTGTCTGTTTTTGTGCCAGTACCATACTATCTTGATGATTACAACTTTGTAATACAGCTTGAAGTCCGGGATTGTGACGCCTCCTGCTTTGGTTTTCTTTTTCAAGATTGCTTTGGCTATTTGGGGTCTTTTCTGGTTCTATACAAATTTTAGGATTGTTTGTTCTAGCTCTGTGAAGAATGCTGGTGTTATTTTGATAGGGATTGCATTGACTATGTAGATTGCTTCGGTAGTATAGACATTTTAACAGTATTTGTTTTTCCTATCCAGGAGCATGGAATTTTTTTTCCTTTTTTTTTTTTTTTTTGTCTTCTTCAATTTCTTTCATAAGCTTTCTAAGTTTTCAGTGTATACATTTTTCACCTCTTTGGTTAGATTTATTCCTAGGTATTTTATGGGTTTTTATGCGATTGTAAATAGGACCGATTTCTTGATTTCTCTGTTGCTTCATTGTTGGTGTATAGGAATGCAAATGATTTCTGTGCATTGATTTTATATACTGCAACTTTGCCGAATTCATGAATCAGTTCTGGCAGGTTTTTTTGGTGGAATCTTTTGGGTTCTCCATATAGAGTATCATGTCATCCGAGAAGAGTGAGAGTTTGACCTCCTCCTGGTTGATTTGGATGCCTTTTATTTCTTTGTGTTGTCTAATGTCTGAACAATGATAATTTTATAAAACTCTTATTCTTAGTTCTTTAGTTCTTAGTTATTTAGTTCTTTAGTTATTTAGTTCTTATTCTTTAGTTCTTAGTTATTCTTAGTTCTATAGATACTGAGACAGTATCTATAAGTTTCCTACTCTGGATGAAGATAAAATTTGTTTATTTCATCTCCTCTCTTTTCTTCAGCTGTCTGATATTTACTGACTTTCTCTTTCTCAGTATTTACATCAGTACGGAAAAGTATGCTTAAATTTCAGTGATACTTCTTGGTCTTCTATGACAGACAAATCTTCTATGGTGAACAAATCACCATTCACCTTTCATCTTTGGCTTCCTTTGTTTTGTTAGTTGAATTTCTAGATTGCCAGGACATTTACATTCAGTTTGATACCTAATGTCACATATGTTTGAGACTACAGTTTAACTATATTTACAGCCTATAGCCTATAATTAAATACAGTAAATGATTATATTCAGGTTTTTTGGTATAGAATTTTCAGATGTCTCTTGGCTGGTTGAAATTTGATCTTTACTTGTTTTTCTCAAAAAGGGATTCTTTTTTTCAAAACTTTTTGTTTGTAGGCTTTTTATTTGAAGAATGGTGTGCTGAATATAAAATTCTTGGTTTACACCTCCTTTCCTTGAGAATCTTACAGTTTTTACTTCCTATCACTTGAGCTTTTTATTTTTGTAGAAAATTTGAAGCCAATCTGAACTTTTTTGTCTCTATAAGTGATTTGATCTTTATGCCTATTCATCAAAACATATTATCTTTTGCTGTACAGTTGAGTAACTTTTCTAGGATATGTCTTATTGTTGACTATTCTGGGATAGTTTACCCTACCATGCAGTGTACTGTTTCAGATATGTAGCTTCAAGGTTTTTGGTTTTGTTTGAATTAAAAGTTTTCCTGACTTATATCTTTAAAAGTGTGTCCTTCCCTTACTTTTTCCCTGGGTATTCCAATTATGCTAATACTGAATCTCCTTTTTCTACTTCTATTATCATTTTCTTTGTAACTATAAGTAAGCCCTTCCTAATTTCTATTCATTTTATTTGCTTTTTCACATTTATCCTCTATACCAGGGGATAGCAAACTTTTTCTGTAAAGGGCTAGATAGTAAATATTTTAGACTTTGTAGACCACTATAGTCTCTGTTGCATGTTCTTCTTTTTTCAATCATCCAATAACATAAAAATTACTTTCAGTCTAAGGGCCATACATGAATAGGTAGTGAGCTAGATCTGGTTAATGGGTAATAGTGTGCTGACCCCCACTCTATATTTCCACTGTGTTGGGGCACCTGGGTGGCTCAGTCGGTTAAGCATCCAACTTTGGCTCAGGTCATGATCTCACGGTTCATGGGTTCAGGCCCTGCGTCAAGCTCTGTGCTGTCAGCTCAGAGCCTGGAGCCTGATTTGGATTCTGTCTCCCTCTTTCTCTGCCCCTCCCCCACTTGTGCACACACACACTCTCTCTCTCTCTCAAAAATAAACATTAAAAATTTTATATTCCCACTGTGTTTATCAGAGTGATAATCTGCCTTTGTAATTCTTTCCAATTGTATGATTTATTTTTCCTATTTCTTCCTTGAGTTCTACCAAATCATTTTTTAACTGTACTGTTTCTTTGTATTTCAACATCTCTTCCTAAATACTTATATTTCTTCTTTGAGGTCTTCCTTCATAAAAATAACTTTTTAAAAAAAATTTTTTTACTAAGTAAAAACTTGTTTCTAAATGTGTGTGTAAAATTTCCTTCTGATCTGTGTCAACTTTTTTTACATTTCCAGCTATATTGAGATATAATTTGACATATAATTCATTGCACATAACTCAAGTGTACAATGTGATAAGATCTGACATATGTATAAAGTCATCATAATCATCAAGAAAATGAACATACTTATCATGCCCAAAAGTTTCCTTGTGCTCCTTTTGGCCCTCTCTACACCCCTTCCTACCCCCATCCAATCCATGGGCAACCACTGATCTGCTTTCTCTCAATATAGATTACCTTCATTTTCTAGAATGATTAAGTGGAATCATAAATTATGCATTTTTTTCTGGTTCTTTCACTGGGAAGAACTATTTTGAAATTACTATGTGTTGTTGTGTGGATGAGTGGTTCATTGCTTTCTACTGATGTAGAAAGTATTCCACTGATTGGACAGACCATAATTTGTCTTTTGGGTGGTTTTAAATGTAAGCTTTTACATTTAAGCTTATGGCCCATTTCAAGATAATTTTAGTACTGAGGTAAGAGTCAAGGTCCATTATTTGGGGGACATAGGGCTATCCAAGTGTTTTGGTATCATTTGTTGAAAGGTTGCTCTTTCTCCCACTGAAACGCATTAGTCCCTTTATTGAAAAACAACTGAACATATATGTGTGAGTCTATTTTTGGATTCTCATTCTACTGCTCTATTTGTCTCCTTTCACATCAATACCACACTGTCATGATTGCTGCAGGTTTATAAGTCTTGAAATTAGGTAATGTCAGTCCACCAACTGTTCTATTTCAATGCTATTTTGATTACTGTTGTCATTCCACATGATTTGGGAACATTTGCAATTTCTACCAAAAACAAATCTTGCATAAATTTTGACTGAGGTTGGGTTAAGTCTATAGACCAGTTGGGGAGAACTGACATCTTAACAATATTGGATCTACAAACCCATGAACATAGGTTATCTCTCCATTTATTTGTCTCATGTAATTTTTTCAGCAATGTTTTGTAGTTTCCAGTGTACAGGCCTTGCATATTTTTTTGTTAAATCTCTCCCTAAGTATTTCACATACTTTTTAAATTTTTTATTGACTCTCCTTCCTATAGTAGTTCATATATTTTAATGTTACTGTACATAGTATTGTTTTTTATTTTAATTTTCAATTTCTTGCTGCTAGTATGTAGAAATAGTTGATTTTTATATACTAATTTTGTGCCCTGCAACCTTGCTAAGCTCCCTTCACTAGTTTTAGTAACTTTTTTTATAGATACCATCTGACTTCGTACATAAACTGTCACAACTAAAAAGAAAAACAGTTTGCCTCTTCATCTGCAATCTGAATGCCTTTTGTTTCTTTTTCTTACTTTCTTTTTTCTTAGGTTTTTTAATTATTATCTCAAGTTAGTTAACATACAGTATAGTATTACCTTCAGGAGTAAAACCCAGTGATTCATCTCTTACATATGACACCCAGTGCTCATCCCAATAAGTGCCCTCCTTGATGCCCACCTGTTACCATTTACCCTTCTCTCCCAACCACCACCCCCATCAACCCTCAGCTTGTTCTCTGTATTTAGGAGCCTCTTATGGTTTGCCTCCCTCTCTGTTTCTGTCTTATTTTTCCTTCTCTTCCCCTGTGTTCATCTGTTAAGTTTCTCAAATTCCACACATGAGTGAAATTATATGACATCTGTTTTTCTCTGACTTATTTCGCTTAGCATAATATACTCTAGTTCCAACCACATTGTTGCATCTTTTTCTTACTTTCTTGCACTGCCTAGAACTTCCTATCTAATGCTGAACTGTGGTGAGAGCAAACCTTGCTTAATTCCTGATCGTAGGAGAAGACAATTTAGTTTTTCACTACTAAGCACAATTCTACCTGTCAGGTTTTTTTTGTAGATTTCCCTTTATCACATTGAGACAGTTTTCTTCTGCTCCTGATTTGATGTGAGTTTTTATCAGAAGTGGATGTAGTTGCTTCTTTTTTGTCATATCATTTATATTTTACTGGGTTTTCCTTTTTTTCTTATGGATTCTTATTTTTATGTTATATATTTATATTTTGTCTTGTTCATATTTTACTGGAATCTTTTTTTTCTTTTTGTATGACATCTTGTTTAGCTGCTATACTAGCTCATTTCTTAAACATATAAGAGTTAGGATTTCCAGGACTAGATCTTTCCCCGAGTTTTCTATAGAAAGGGAGGACAAGATTCTAGGCAAGTTTGCCCTCCACCCCAAGCCAAACTTCTTTTCTTCTCATCTCCACACATACACATACACACAGCTTCTGCAAATACAGCTTTTGAGTACTTTCATGTGCATTTCACATCTACTTCTATGAATCAGAGTAAGTCCAGTAGGGTTCTTGTTGCCTCCTGGCTAAAGTAGATGATGGCTAGAGCTTTTCCATCTCCAGAAGTACCCTTTTTCACTAAGAGTATTTGTATTAATTCTTTAGATGTGCTACTGCTAGGCTGTTTCTTCCACTTCTTTCCCCTGCCTCCTGTGGATTTCCTGTAGTATCTTGGCAGCTTCGAGCAGCCCCGAGCAATACGTTAGTATATATGTCTTCTAGTATGACTGAAATTTGGGTTCACATTTTTGTTTTCTGTTTTCCTTGTTGCTCTTAGAAGGCTTCCAGAAGTAGAATCGGAAAATGCTAAGTCTGTATAGCCACATTTATAGCAGAAGTCTCCGATTGTAACACTTCTACCTCCCTTTATCATGGTATGGATCACACTTAGTTGTATGCTAACATGCATGTCTCTCTCGATAGATTGGAAACTTCCAAACACATGTTTTATGTGCAATACCTAACAATGTTTAGCACTTTACAGGTACTCAATAAAATGTTGATGATTGAAAAGATAAAGAGATGCCCCCGGAGCCCATAGCTCATCTATTCCACACAGCTGAAACACTGCCACAAGCTTATTCTACATGCATAATACGACTACTTCTCACTCTCGTTGGATATTATCGCCTCTTTGAGATGCTTTGCATTAAATGCCCGTATACACTCTCTTCCAATGCTTGCATCACCCTAGGATGAGTTTTGTTCCTGATACCGCAAAATGGATCGAGCCTAGCCTAGTGACACTATATGTATGATACAGTTCAATTATTTAGGTTTGTATCATTTTGGGTACTGGCTTAAAGATCATCACTTTTTGCTATATAATTTTATTGTAATGACTTTCAACCTCTACTAATCACATCACTAAACTAAAATTGTGAGTAAACAAAAACTTTTACAAATTCCATAAACTTTCCTCTTCTATATTAATTTCAGAGTTGTGTTTCCACAGAACTTTAGACATTACAGAAAAACGCAGCAAAAATTAAAATGTCTCAACTACACTTTGAACAGAAACACATCAATAATGCTAGTCAAATAAAATATTTTAAGGCGATACAGAAGCCAATACCAGACACTGAAATGACCTCCAGATGCCAGTAGTAATGCCTCCAGATGAAGGCAAAATTCACTCATAATTGGAAGAACACAGTAGTAGTTAGGGAAAGAGGCATTCAAAGACAGCCACACTGAAGATCTTCCTTTCCCTGCATGGCTCTATACCCAGAAAGTTTCACTACAGTCAATGAGTCATTTCACTGTATCTACAGTAAAGGTACACCATATCCTTAATATGTTGGGTCCAATTCTCTTACGAGTCCTGTTTTATCTTTCTCCTCAATTTCATCACATACTTCACCGTGGAATTCCAGGAACTGCTCAAATTAAGTGAACTTACACCAATCTTTCTGTCCCTTAAACACTATCCAGCTCTGAAATCCTTTTGCTTCCTTATAATTTACAGTTCTCCTATTTCTCTCAGGATTATTAATGTTCTTCATAGCTACTGAAACTTTTATTCCTTCAGTTCTTCTCTTTTCTCTCAATCTGCCACACCCCCTCTTGGCTTCCTTTCCATTCCCCATTCTGCCTGAGAAAAACAGTTCATCACTTCAGCTATGCTTGGCCACACCCAACACAATAAACCCCAGCCTTAAATCAATCAGATCATTGATCATTTTCCCCGTGTGCTCAGCAATTTCAGGCTGTAAAGTTTGCATTACTGCTGAAAACACACCATAAAAAAAAGGCCTGGTTCTCATCCTCTCCGGACTTATTGTTTTATTCATCCTTGGTTAGCTTCTGTGCCCCTTGACAAAGGTTGTTTCAAATCTTCATCATGCTCTGCACACAAAGCTTGCCTCTTTCACCATCAGCAGATGGCCCTGACTCTTCTTTAGAAAAAAACAAAACTAGGTATTAGGTGTGTATGAACCCCCTGACATTCTCTCCCACAATCTCAGAGGGAAAAAATGTCTCTCCTCTTACCCTAACTTAAACTCTCTAACTGCGTCCAAGTAATCCTTCCTGTCTTTGCTGAAATCTTTCTGTATCAGTCAGGCCTCACGTGTGCTATGAGTCTCACTGGCTCCCTTCTTAGTCCAGAAACATTGTCAAACTTCTCCTAACTACAAATTTACCTCAACCCTACCCCCCTAACCCTTTAGCCACAACCCTTTCTCTGCCCCTTCAATACAAAGTTTCTTTTAAGAGTAGCTTATTACTCATGGCTCCCACTTCTTTCCTTTCTGACCCCTCAACCTACCTGGCTTCCTCTCTGAAACTTACCTCATTTATCTGAGCAGTGGCCTTTAAATAAAAACCAATGGATCAAGACAATGAGAAGATACGCCACAGACTTGGAGAAAATATTTACACAAGAAACATCTCATAAACAATGGTTATCCAAAATATATGCAAAAAGCAAATCTCTTAAAATTCAGTCAATAAGAAAACAATCCAATTTAAACATAAGCCAAAAATCTTGAGAGTTCACCAAAGACACACAGATGGAAACTAAGTATATTAAAATATGCTCCACATCACAGGTCATCAGGGAAATGTAAATCAAAACGACACCGCTGCGCATCTATTAGAGTGGCCAAAATCTAAAACATTGAACACCAAATACTGGTGAAGATGTGGAGCAACAGGAGCCATCGTTCACTGTTGGTAGGAAAGCAAAATGGCACAGCCACTCTGGAAGACAGCTTGGCAGTTTCTTAGAAAGCTAAATAGACGATCCAGCAATAGCGCTTCTTGGTGTCTGCCCAAAAGAGTTGAAAATCTACATCCAAACAAAACTTCCACATGGATGTTTATAGCGGCTTTATTTAAAATTTCCCAACCTTGGAAGTAACTAGGATCTACTTTGGTAGGTGAACGGATAAACTGGTGTATCCAGCAATGAAATATCATGCAGTGATAGGAAGAAATGAGCTATAAAGCCATGAAAAGATATAAGGAAACTTAAGTGCATATTACGACGTGAAAGAAGCCAATCTAAAAAGTCTACATACGATTTATGACTCCTCCTACACAACATCCTGGAAAACACAAAACTATGGAGACAGTAAAGAGATCACGGGTTGCCAGGGGTTGAGTGGAAAGAGATAAACAAAGCACAGAGTAAGTATTTTTAGGGCAATAAGTATATTCTGCATGATACTATAATGACAGGTATATGTCATCATCCATTTGTTCAAACCCATAGATTGTACACCAATAGTGAACCTTAAGGATCTATGGACTTCGGGTAATTATGACATGTCAAAGTAGGTTCACCAATTATAACAAATGTACCACTCTGGTGGGGGATATGAATAATGGGGAAGGCTATGAATAACGTGTGGGGGCATGGGGTGTATGGGAAATCTCTGTATCTTCCTCTCAACTTTATAGTAAACCTAAAACTACACTGAAAAACAAAGAAAATATTTTTAAAAATGTGGATTTAGTGCAGTGCCCGGATCATAATAAATACAGAGGTAATACTTGCACACTTAATTTAATAATTCTGCAGAATTAAAGGCAAAAGACCAAAACAAAACACTAAAAAGTAAGATTAGAAAAAAGTTTTCTAAAGCATTAAGACAAAAAGTAGGGTATTTCAGTTTTATCTATCAAAATATCTTCTGTGGAGACAGGGATAACATATAATTAGCGAACTAAAATAAATTGGCACATGTTAAGTGTGTTAAATGAAATTGACCTTAATGAAAAATGTTACTAGTTCCTCCAAAAGTTTTCCCTCCTTAATTAGTGACAGGTATTTCTACTGATAGATGCATTTCTACTAATAGATGGATGAAGATTACTTATGGAATTGACCTATAATTCTTTAAATATAGTTTTTAAAATCATTTATATGCTTTTTTATTTTAAAAACCCATTTTTACATCTTTAATTGCATATTTCGTAGAACGGAAATCTATATAACTGGTAATCTGCTTTAAATTCTGTCTCATTTACTTAAGGAGTAGCTGTTTACTAACAACAGCATTTTTTTAAATCATCACCATCATCTCCAGACTTCAAAGAATCATGATCAGCCTAGGAATCTTGCTAATATGGGGCGCCTGGGTTGGCGCAGTCGGTTAAGCGTCTGACTTCAGCCAGGTCACGATCTCGCGGTCCGGGAGTTCGAGCCCCGCATCGGGCTCTGGGCTGATGGCTCGGAGCCTGGAGCCTGCTTCCGATTCTGTGTCTCCCTCTCTCTCTGCCCCTCCCCCCGTTCATGCTCTGTCTCTCTCTGTCCCAAAAATAAATAAACGTTGAAAAAAAAATTTTAAATAAAAAAAAAGGAATCTTGCTAATATCAGTTATTTATTTTTATATGACACTTACAAACTCTCCCAGAAAGACTCTTAAATTTCTTTACATGTTTGGAAAGCCCTGAAAATCATAGACTGAATCAGCAAAAGCTGCATAAGATGAAGTGTCAGAAAAGCAGAAAAGCTGAGGGATCCTCAACCCGGGAATGTCTGTGGTATCTAAGAATCATCTGGGGAGCTAAGTAGAAATGCAGATTCCAAGGCTTAAGTCCCCAAGAATCTTGTTCAGTCAGTCTGGCAGATCCCAGGGAATCCGTATTTTTCAAACATGTAACATTGTCATTCAGATAGTCCAGTCATCACAGACTCACAGACCTGGAAGGCTGAGGAATCTCCTTTATAATGGTATCTGTGCTTTGTGATGCTACAGAGAAAATACTTTTCTGTATCCATACCATCAGGGCTTTCTGATAGAATTTTACTAAAACTTGAGACCTGGGATAGAAGAACAAACCTAGGAAATTAATTTATGCTAATTATTCGTGAGAGAGCATCTCCAAAGAGATTTACCTCCTTGGAGGTATGTGTTTACATTTTGAGGGAGGAATGGAATTTGAGACGGTGTGGACATTGCCTGGGTTGTAAAGGCTGGAGAAGCTAGTCTTATCTTGCCCTAGAAAGACTTATTTATATTTCAAAGGGAAGAGTAAGAATTCAGGATCCCTCCCAAAGAGCAAAGGGTTACATGCATATGGAGGGGAATAGACAGATGGCTGTTTCTCTCCTATATAAACTTCCAGATTCTCCCCCCCCCCCAACCCCCCTTTCAGAGTTCTTTACCAGTAGTACAAATTCTGGTATATGTAGGACAACATGTCATCTGACTCATCTCATCCATTGCCTCAGGGATACAAATTAGGGCAAATGGGAATGAGCACAATTATTTGCTATAATTAAATAATAATTTTCTTTGCTCCAGAAACCTCATGTTTGCATTCAGAATAAAATTAATAAATATAGATATTTAAAACTTAACAGCTTGCAAACAAAGATGGCAATATTCACACGCTCTAAAATTGGATGGGTCTTTGTGAACATCCAGCTTAATCCCCTTCTTTTTACTGAGCTAGGGGATACTGAGATCAAAGACTAGAGACTTCAGGCAGGCCTGAGGTCTGCTGCTTATAAAAAAAGAGCTGGGACCTGCAGTTAAAGATCCTGACACCAGGCCAGTGCTGCCTACCACATTCAGCTGCCTCCACCATCTTTAAAGAGCCCCTAAAGGGGCGCCTGGGTGGCTCAGTCGGTTAAGCGTCTGACTTCGGTTCAGGTCATGATCTCACAGCCTGTGAGTTCGAGCCCCGCGTCGGGCTCTGTGGTGACAGCTCAGAGCCTGGAGCCTGCTTCAGATTCTGTGTCTCCCTCTCTCTCTGACCCTCCCCTGTTCATGCTCTTTCTCTATCTCAAAAATAAATAAAACATTAAAAAAATTTAAAAAAATAAAATAAAATAAAGAGCCCCTAAACATCTTCCCTCTATACCGTCTTCCAGAGAGATCACTGCCCTCCAAATCTGCCTAATAGAGACAGAGTTCCTCAAAAAGAAAAATTATGATTGCTGTTAGCTATTAATTTCTCAATTTCTCCCACGCTGAAGAGCTATCAATCCAAACTGAAAGCAAGATATCAGAGTGGTTCAAACAGCTTTGAAATAAGAATCAATCTCCTATTCTAAGTGTATCTGTATTCCTGTCTTGTTTATGTGACTTAAGCCAAGAAAGGCACATGCCTGATTAACAGTAAGGGGTCTGGAGCTTGACTGTGTCAGATTCTCTGGCTTCCTAACTCCACTTGGCAAGTTCCTTCTCTGCACCTCAGTTTTCTCTTCTATGAATAAGGAATTATAAAAGCATAGGCGTGTCATAGGGTTTAAGTGAGTCAGTACACTTACAGCACCTGTAACAGTGGCACATTATAAGCACTATTGTCATTCAATCCTTCCATTCATCCTTCTCCTTTAAACTCCTCATCTATTTAACGTGTGCAGTTAATCATTCAGAGTAGTTTTAGAATTCACCAAAATATATACGATTACGGAAATCTTGGGGAAGAAATTGAAGAGGAGAAGGGAATTGGAAACCCAAAAAATATGCAGTTATTTTTACTACAAAAACCCTGTGGCAATCAAATGGCACAGATTATGCAGAAACAAGTGGCAGATAAACCATGAAGCAAATGAGGCTTTGGCTTCAGGACCCCTCTTCAACACAGACCCTTTCCAAGGCTCTGCCCCCAAATTCATATTTATAAATTTTGTGATTTATTTGACTGGGGGGGGGGGCACAAAACTATACAAACCTCAAGGTCCAAAAAAACTAGATCTGCCTGTATTCAGAAACATTTTAAGTAATAGTTATTTTCAAATGCCAGGAATAATTACCAATGGTCTTGGCTAGAAGACCTCCTTGAGGATTCTCTGAGTAGAAGAAGGATGATTCTAGACCATCAGAAAGGAAAGGTCATAGCAAATAACAATTAATTCTCTGGATCTGGATTAGAGCCCCCAGGTGTGTCAAGACACCACCCTGTGTAAGAAGGCTGGGTCTGGGGCGCCTGGGTGGCTCAGTTAAGCGTCTGACTTCAGCTCAGGTCATGATCTCGTGGGTCCATGAGTTCAAGTCCCGCGTCGGGCTCTGTGCTGACGGCTCAGAGCCTGGAGCCCGTTTCGGATTCTGTGTCTCCCTCTCTCTCTGACCCTCCCCCGTTCATGCCCTGTCTCTGTCTCAAAAAATAAATAAATAAACGTTAAAAAAAATTAAAAAAAAAAAAAGAGAAGACTGGGTCTGGGCAAGCAAGACTGACTGAAGAAGGGCAGGGTTAAAGCACTTGCTGGTTAAAGACAAGGTAGAAAATAGAGATCACATCTGAACTTCACTCAAGACTACAGGAGTTAGGCCAGAGGAAGGAACCAGACTCAAACCAAGAATACGATCAGGTAGAAAAGGCTTAACAACGATAAATCAAGAGGCATAAGATGTGGGGTCAGACTTCAAAATCAGAACAATTGTGGAATACAGTTCCTTAAACTGAACTGAAAATGTGAAGCTGGGTCCTGAGTAAGAGGGGAGATTAGGACTAACAAGATGAGAAATGGGATTCAAGCTGAGAGGGAAAGATTCAGGAGTGGATTCAGGAGTGTTGGTGCTCAGGGGTACAGACTCAGAGATACCGGGTTCCTTTAGAAGGGACCAGTGAGTAGCCTGCTTTGGAAGGAAGCCAAATATCTGTACCTTACTCTGAGCAGTGAGGAAACAGCCCCCGCAGTGCTTCCAGGGTGCCAGGCAGCCTCTGATTATCCCTAAAGAGCATGCACACTAATTGAGAACTGGTTGTACATGCAGTTCAGGTGCCCAAGAAATTTTTATAGGGCAGAGATCTAATAGGTATACCTGCACTAAAATCCAAATTAATATTCCCTCCAGTGAAAATCATTTCACACGACACACCTGAACGTCTACTCTCTCCATCTCTGTAGATGTGAACAGGAATGACTGACATGCAGAGTGTGGGATGTAATGTGGCAAGACTGCCTGCCCTCGTCAGTAGTCAAAGCTACTTCTGTCCTTCTCAGAGCAAGAAGTTCCCTTTGGACTCACATTCCTATTGGTCCTCAGCAGCTGCACTGGGTCATGTTTGTGAAACCCAGGAGCCGACAATAGATGGTATTTCTCGGTCCCAATCTTCAGGGCATAATAGGGTGATTTATGAAGTCAGGAAGAGGGACTGTCCTGGGCCCCTCAGACAACACTGCTCCCTGAAGGGGTTCTGCTCTGGCTGTTCTGATGTGCATCTAACTACTGGCGCTGTCCCAGATTGCTTAGTAAACCACAGTGTTGTTCTGTCATGTAGTGTGACATCAGCTCCTCAGGAAAAGACGAGTTAGAAAATAATTTGGACAGGGTGTCCGGGTGGCTCAGTCAGTTGAGTGTCAGACTCTTGATTTCGGCTCAGGTCATGATCCCAGGGTCATGGGATCAAGCACCGTGTCGGGCTCAATGCTCAGTGAAGCTTAAGATTCTCTCTCTCCCTCTGCCCCTCTCCTCTGCTTGTGTACTTTCTCTATAAAATAAAATAAAATACAATACAAAAAAATAAAATAAAGATGAAATGAAATGAAATGAAATGAAATGAAATGAAATGAAATGAAATGAAATGAAATGAAATGAAATGAAATATAATTTGGACAAGCAATTCAAGTTAAGAAGGTGAACATCTTTTGTTGGACATCTATTTTACCCAATACTGAGCCAGGTGTGGTGGTGGGAGGTATACAAGAGAAAGAACATGTGATATCTACCCTCAAGGAACTTCTAAACTAGTTCAACACAAACAATTCACTTAACGTCTCGTTTGCTATGCTGTGAACACAGGGCCCACAAGTGTGAATATATTATGCATTATCCCTTTCGGAAAAACAACACATCACCACAGAGAAATGAGATCTTTGTAGCAAGAGTAATAAAGTAAAATATTTCAACTACAGTGAATATAATAGCTTCTTGTTAGACAAGGGTCTTTAGGTATCATAAATTTTAGATCATGGCAGTTTATGTAAGAAGACTGAAAAGTACTCTTGATGAATAAATATATTTTCTAAGGCATCTGTCTCCATGGTTATAGAGATTTGAAATCTCAGCATCCTACACAATAATGACACATTTAAAAGATTAAATTCTAAATGGAAAATGCATTCATACTCTTCATTACAAAGTTGTGTTCAGATATGCCATTTCAATTTGGAAAAACACAGCTAAAAGTTCAGGAAGCCTTTCTTGCTCCACATTTACTGCTAAAACAACCAATGTGGGAACTGTCAGATTATACTATTTCATTTTTTTGTGTCCACGTGAGCACCACAAAAGAACAGAATGCTGTTGCTGGAATTCCTTTTTAACAGGCATGACATTTTACACAGGCTCTTCACTTGATGCAAAGACCATGAACATGACAAATTAAATCCAAATACAGTCTCTGTATTCCCATCCAAATGCCACACCTTATTTTGACCAAGTGTAAGAACATTTTGGTCTCCAAAATGTACACAGAAAGTGTTAAGTCTAACTTTTGTAGAGTGGACCAACTCAACCAAATGAAAACTAATTATTTTTGTACCTATTTGTGAAGAGTTATGCATAAATCAGATTATTCCTTTAATCTTTCATTCATTGTTTGGTAAATACTTATTACGTGAAAGGTCCAGGCCTAGGTATTTTGGGGAACGCAAGGATGAATAAAAATGGTCCCTTCTTTCTAAAAGTTTATAGTCTAATATAGGAGACAGAACAGATACACAAATAACTACTGTACCAAGTAGAAAGTAAAACATGTTCTAAGAAAGACCCATTAAGGACAAAGAGAACTGGAAAGAAGACATTTTTATAGGGAGAGAATGAGAAAAGACTTCATACAGAGAATGATATTTTTAGATCTTGAAGAGCTAAAAAAGAGACAAAGGCCACTCCAGACCAAATGGAAGGATCACAGGCACTCAGAGCAGCATGGAAATGGAGAATACACCTAAGGACAAAGGCCAGCTCAGGGCAATTCCCATAGAGGGGAAGAAACTACAGATGACCTCTGAACAACACAGGGGTTGGGCCGCCAACCCCTACAGAGCTGAGAATCTTCAACTAACTTTTGACTCCCCTAAAACTTAACCACTAATAGCACAGTGTTGACTGGAAGCCTTACTGACAACAGTCAAATTAACACATGCTTTGTAGGTTAGATGTATTAAATACTGTACTCTTACAATAAGTATACTAAAGAAAAGAAAATGTTATTAACTAAATAAGGAAGAGAAAATACACTTACTGTGCTCTACTGTATTTATCAAAAAAAAAAAAAAATCTGCACAAGTGGACCCGCGCAGTTCAAATCCATGTTGCTCAAGGGTCAACTGTACTGCCAGGAAGGCAAAGAGAGTCAGATTAGAGAGAGCCTAGAGTGTAGGATAAGAAATTAATATTAGTCAGAAAATACTCAGGCAGAAAGACCTACAGGATGCGCAAGTGATACAGCACGCACCACAAAAACACGTATGATATAAATACAGACTCATTAACATTATTTATGTACAAAGGGGTAAATGCAGAGTAGGCTTTACTCGGGGAATCAAGTTATGATCTGTGTTCTAATAACTGAAGGCATTAAGTGGATTTAAGGTGGTACCAAAAAACCCTGAATGAGATGTACCGAAAGCTATATTCCACGTGCATGATTATGATGCAATCGTCCTTATGATACAACGGGAGGTAGATGCAAATCTAACCTGTGACTTAAAGCTCATAAAGGGGCACACTTGAGGACTGGAAAGTTTCTCAAATGCAGAGAAACTGATTTTGTAACTCTACTCTATGGCTTCAACAATTATTGTCTAGGTTTACTGACAAACAGAATAACAATTATCCAGATAACACACCACATAGTAGCAGAGCCATCAAGTGACACAATGAAAATGAAAATGCTTTATCGTTTGGCCAGCAGGTGGCACTTGTCACTTGGTATAGAAACAGCGGGTAATGTGGAATGAAGTTGAAACGTGGAGTTAGGAACAGATTATTCATTCATCTATTCAGAAAGGAGAAAGAGTGGAATGGGCTGTTTCAGAAGCACAATTTATATATATTTTTTTCAACGTTTATTTATTTTGGGGACAGAGAGAGACAGAGCATGAACGGGGGAGGGTCAGAGAGAGAGGGAGACACAGAATCGGAAACAGGCTCCAGGCTCTGAGCTGTCAGCACAGAGCCCGACGCGGGGCTCGAACTCACTGACCGCGAGATCGTGACCTGGCTGAAGTCGGACGCTTAACCAACTGCGCCACCCAGGCGCCCCAGAAGCACAATTTATAAAGAGGGTTTTGGGGTGCCGACGCAGCTTATGAACTGTGTACACATAGTTCATTAGGTATTTTCCTAAACAGATATTTTGCAACGTAGCGATCTGTTGCCTTTGTAAATGTTCTTATGTCCTTTCTGTCTGTATTCAACCTTATGAGAGTGTGAGCAGATCCGTGCTGAAATTAGACAAAAAGGAAACAAACTCCAACTTCATCATTTAAAAATGTGCAATTGATTCAAATTATCGAACGCCTTTGAACTTTACTTCCCTCTTTTGCTGTAACTGATATGACTGCTATGTTGCAGGGATTACATAACATACCATCTGTGGAAACGATATCTTTGGACTTGGCTACTTCATTTTCTCCTAGAGGACAAGATCTAACCATTGAGACACCTCTTTTACCAGAACAGTTTTCTGTCCCACTGTGAGTATCCTCTAGCTCAGGTAGGCGGTACTCCTAGAGGTTAGTCACTCATCATACCGGTAGGGTGTGTGAGAGGTGGACATGAGCCTGTAGCTCCAGTACCATCATACTCTCTCTCCTACAATTATTTTACCACTCCTGGTTGTCAGTGATACAAAACCCAGAACCACAGAATCTAAGATCCAGAAAGGTCTTTGATTTACCTAGTGAACTTTTCATTTTCCAGATCAGGATGCCTTCAGCCATGAAAGATGAAATACAAGAGAACACAAAATGGGATGTGCAGATTTAGGTCATTTTTATATTTGCTTCCCAGTCTGGTCAGCGCATAAGTAGGCACTAGTAATGGGAGGTAAGGAGGGAGAACAAGAGGCGGGCAAACCATAATTACACGGCATGTATCTTATTACTTCCTGATATTGAATGAATGGGCACCACCAGTAGACATAGTGAATCATAGTCATACACTAACCAGTTCCTGATTTTCCAGTGATATCTACCCCACACCTGAATCATGTCTGCACTTCACCTGAATGGCACTAAGGCCCTATTTTTCTGGGCACCCTTGCCCATGTTATATTCTAACAGAACTTCATCTGAAAGGTGGTCACGAAGAGAGTAATTCACAATGACTATTGGGCAGTTTTGAGTCTTGTTTCTGGCATCTGGCAGCTATCACCAAAATACAGTTTTTTGAATACTTTCATGGGTTATTTTTGTGAAAGGGGAATTGAGGTCACCTTCCAGAGGTCTTCTGTTCAGCAATTACCATATTTTATAATGAGTTACACAGTTTTTAAAAGAGAGACATGTCACACAGATGCTGAGTCTATTTTTTAAAATACATAAGTTTAGCATGTAATTTAGAGGATTGGCACCATGAAGGAACAAGTCAGTGCTAATCTCCAAGTCTTCATTTATAATGTTTTTCTCACCTAGAATGCCTGCCCGGTCATTTCCCTCTCTTCACCCTAAATAAACTTCGAGACACAAGTTAATTGCCATTCCTTCTTTTTTTCTTTTGTTTTTTAAATTTTTTTTAATGTTTATTTATTTTTGAGAGAGGAAGAGACAGAGTGCAAGCTGGGGAGGGGCAGAGAGAGAGAGGGAGACACAGAATCTGAAGCAGGCTCCAGGCTCCAAGCTGCCCGCACAGAGCCCGATGCGGGGCTTGAACTCATGAACGTTGAGATCATGACCTGAGCCAAAGTCAGACACTCAACCGACTGAGCCACCCAGGTGTCCCTGCCATTCCTTCTTCGAACCTTTTTTTTGACTGAAGCTGCCCCCACTCTCTCCCTGTAATAAACCTCTATCATAGTTTCAGTTATGATCAGACAAGTACTGAACTAGTATTATGTTACAATGGTTACTAATTTTCTTTTTTTTTTTTAAGTTTGTTTATTTTGAGAGAGAGAGAGAGAGAGAGAGAGAGAGAACCCCAAGCAGGTTCTGTGCTACCAGCACAGAGCGCATTGTGGGACTTGAACTAATGAACTGTTGAGATCAAGACCTAAGCTGAAACTAAGAGTTGGATACTTAACCAACTGAGCCACCCAGGCACCCCTGGTCACTAATTTTCAAACAGCTGTTAGACTCGGTCTGCAAAAGAACTGTTTATTATCTGAACATGTGTTCTATTATTGATTCAACAACTATTTATTGAGTACTTACTACTTGCCAGGAACAGTTTTCGGTAAGAGATTTACAGTAAACAAAACCAAGGTTATCCCTGAGCTCACAGAGCTCACGCTGTGGTATTAGAGTTACTCTGCATTTCCCACAATGCCTAGCATGGGACAGACCCAAAGGCAAGTGTGTGCTCAATGATCACCTCAAAATTAACTGGTTGCCTACGGCTGGTGAACCTTAAACAAAGCTTTCCTTGATTAGCTCCAAAACAGGGTCAGCTAAGGGCACTGAGTGTTGAAAATGAGTTGAATATGTTAAGATTATTTTCACAAAAGAGGACGAGGAGGGTGAGGATTCTTACATCCTTTGAACTGATGGCAGCAAGTCTCTATGCACGTACCGCTAAACTTCTTTGTTTAAATTTAAAACAGACTGAATCTATAAACCTGGATCAAATTCGTTATGAAAAACTCAACTACCAAGAAAGAAAGAATAAGCAGAATGGATGGCCCAAATGTTACCCCAACAGCTACCATCAAAATCTCTACCTTAGTAATGAATAAAACAGCCAATACTAAACAAACAAAAGGGTAATTTAAGTCTTTGCAACTGGCAATTATTACTATCCAAGGGTCAGCTCTGACCTCCATTGGAAAGAAAAAAGTATCCAGAGACTGCAATAAAGATAGAATCAATTCAGGATATGCTGTCTGTCTTCACAAATCTACAGGAGTGGTAAACAAGAAATGAAAAACAAATGAAGACATTCCACATTGGAAAGATCTGACTGTACCCACTTGTTGATTAAAATAACTGCAGGCTATGATACCTTTACTTCCGACCTGTGTTATCAAACCCACGACTAGAGGCTCTAAGAACTGTAGAAATTTTCGCCAGTTTCAGGGGACAGGGAATGCTTAAGAGAATATGTTTGCAAAGCGACTCTCAGTCAGATCTTCCTGAGAGACCCAGAGACTCCAGACTAACAGGAAGGGTCAAGTTTCTTTGGTTGTGATCGCAAGTGGTGGCTGGGCTGATCTGCACAGCAGATCCTTACCTAGTAAAGTGGGAGAGGTAAGAAGATGAAATGAGGTGGAGAAGAAAGTTTATCTTCTAAAAAGCACAGGGAGACACATAATAATAAGGTATTAAGCCTGAGGATCATTTTTGCTGCTCCATAAGAGAATTTTCTATTCAAGTATTTTATTTCCTGACATTTACAGGGAGGTCAACACATTTGGACATATGCTGCTGACCTCCTCAGGTTCTATTTGAGGAAGTTGACAGGCTGTATTTAAAAATGCTGAATTTGGGTGTTAAATCTATGAAGTAAACAGATCTAATTCCTTTATTAGTTAAGAGATTAAAATAATATTTCTGCATGCCACTTTTTCTTTCACTTGAAATTGTCATGGTTACTTACATTTACTGATAGTAATGTCTTATTTATTGAATTTTCTTAACAATTAAGTGACATTGAGTTTCTATATTAATAGGCTAATATTTTTTAAAAGACCAATTCTTCACCTCAAAAATCGACTCTCAGGGAAGAGCACAATCTTGGGAAACATACAGACTTATGCCCCAGTCTTGACCATGTCGCCTATACCAGACTCTATGTGAATTTGTAGGTGGAAATAAATCTTCCTATTCCTCACGTGCACTGCTGTGTAGATGGGCTTAAATGTCACAGGTAGTATTTTTTTTAACAACTCACCTCCCTTTCTGAGCCCCTGGGGCACTGTGCTCCCTCCCAAACAGTCCTTAGCCCCAAAATGAAAAGCAGGTGACAAAAAAAGAAGGAAACAACCACTTTAGTGCATGTGCACACATAAAACCAACAGCTCAAAGAGTTTGGGTAGATTTTGGAAAGAATTAACAACAGCTCACCTGTGGCTGCTGTTCTGCCAGTCGATTGTGGTACCTTTGGACTGCCTCTCGAAGTTGTTTCTCTTTCTCATTTTTTGATGGTGACGCTCTGTTCATGGTGCCCAGGGGGATGGAAGGTAGGCTTTCTGCCTGATGACAACTTCACGATCAACAAGAAACAACATCAGGAGGAAATATCAAACTGTTTATTGTCTGTGAAAGATGACTTACTTCTATGAATAGATACTCCTTACGCCTTATATCCAAAACGTGACTACAAAGGAAGAGCACTGTATTGATGACTTTTGGCAATACATGACATTACGTCTCCAGCCTGCATGGAAAAGAGCTTAAGGGAAAATGTGGAGGGTGGTATATTTACAAGAATGGGAGAACCTTCATTATTTCACCAATGCTTCATTTATCCTGCATTATCATGAAATGAGGCCTTTTGCAAAGATGTCCTCAGATAATTGAAGCTTATCTCATTATTGCCAAACATTTTTTCCCCGAGAAACTCTGGAGAGAAATCTCCATGTCTCTCTTAATGACACCAAATAATTCTGCTCTGGAACACACGGATCCCTTGTTTGAGAACTCAGGAGGGCTGTGAAGCACTGTGACCACTGTGGTGCCACGCAGGCACTCAGTCACAGCCTTGGGGGCTTACGGAGCCGTGCACAGCCCTTCATCACCGATCAGCCCCACACCCTGGCTGCAGCGTGCTCCCAGCTCCCGCCCTTCTCTCCCTGCTGTTGTGGTAAACACACTTGCAGGGGCCTCTGTGCTGCCCAGTCTTACTGCTGTGCTGTTTCCAATCACTAGTTGGTTAACACACGTAGTATATAATCAAGTAGAACTGTATGTAAATGAACAGTAGGCAGACTGTGGACAAGAGCCTCCCTCGTTATGGTTCCATAAAATACTAACCACCTTTGAAACACATGGCTTGGGAGGTTTGGGGCATTTTGTTTTGTTTTGTTTTGTTATTTTCCTACTCTTGGTCACATGGCTATGTTCTGTAGACTCGAGTTAGCCAAACTATCAAAAAATTGATATATGATATTGTTTCTCTTGATAGCAAGGCTTGTCAAGGATAAGAAGTCCAACTCCCACCGGGCATGGCTTTTAGTCAGGGCATGACTGGGCATGTTCAGAAGTGGGGCAAAATGTCAAGGTGAATTCTGAGAGCCTGTTTTACACAAGGGTTTTTCTCTTATTTATATGAACCAAAAATAAGGGGGAAGGGACAAAGTTTGTATGAAATAAATGTGTTGTGAAGCTGGGATAGGGAGGAGGGGGCCAAGATTAGGAGGGCCTTCTCCCAGCTGAAACAGTACTGGAGAAGCAGAGCAGATCAAACCCATGATTTGTGTTTTTCAGGGCTTCAGGGTATATTTTTCTTGCCCCTTAGGAGAAGGGAGTGAGGAACTGTGGTCAAATTCAAGCAGGACTGTGAAAAAGCACTTAATTCCACCCACATATGGTATTCGCTGTTATTGTGAGTTTCAAACAGAGGGGGCAACTAAACAAATCAGGAAGTATCTACTATATGTACAGCTACCTGCAGTGCTGATTTGAAGACATCTGTGGGGTGGCACCTAGAGAGGTTTCTATTTTGAGCAAAAACCCTGTGGCAACATGCAGTTTTTATTCAGAAAAGAATAACCTCAAGTATTTTAATAAAACACAATCCTGTCAATTATCTTTAGTTAAAGATTTTGGGAAGCAAATTAAATTTTAACTTGCAACACGACCCATGAATATTTTTAAATATCGTTCTCACAATGCAGACTTCTTTGGTTCAGTCAAATGATAAGCATCATTCTTACCCTGTTGGTGATCCCCATTTATAAATGCAGATAAACACAGAGCATGAATGGAATGCAAGTATACTGATACCTATTTCTCAGCTACTGTGATAAAAAATGTCTAGCCTCCCTCAGAAGAAGAAAAAAAAAAAAGAAAAGAGAAAAAAAAAGAGGTTAGAGAGGGAGAGAGCCAAAGCATAAGAGACTCTTAAAAACTGAGAACAAACTGAGGGTTGATGGGGGGTGGGAGGGAGGGGAGGGTGGGTGATGGGTATTGAGGAGGGCACCTTTTGGGATGAGTACTGAGCGCTATATGGAAAGCAATTTGACAATAAATTTCATATTAAAAATAAAAATAAAAATAAAGTAGAAACAAAAAACAGGCTCTGGTGGTCCAAAAAAGAATGGTTTCATTTTACCTGCTGGGTCAACTCTGAATACTACCATTTGTAAAATGGTATGTTTTGTCACTATAGAGTATATAACTGGCATTAGGCTTCCTGAAATATAAAAGGATGCCTTCAGAATCTAAAAAAACAAGACAAATGAATACATAAAAAGCAGAATCAGACCTACAGATACAGAGAACAAACCGACGGTTGCCAGAGGGAAAGGGGTGGGGCATGGGCAAAATGGGTGAAGGGCAGTGGGAGATACAGGCTTCCAGTGATGGAATGAATAAGTCTCAGGCATAAAAGGTACAGTGTAGGGAATATAGTCAACGATACTGTAACAGTGTCGTGTGGTGAGGGATGGTAGCTACACCTGTGGTGAACATAGAGCAAGGTATATAGATGTTGAATCACTGTGTTGCACACTTTGAAACTAACGTAACATTGTGTGTAATGTTACTCAAATAAAAAAAATTTGAAACACACACAAAGAGGATGCCTTTGGAGACTGGATGTGATAAGGCAGAAAGAGTACAAGTTGACACCTACAGCTTTAGCTTCAAATTTTAGCTCTGGAGAGGAATCCTGGACAAGTCACAGGGCCTCTCTTAGTCTGTTTCCTCCTCTGAGAAATGGTGAAAGTTCATACAGTTATTGTACACGGGAAATGAGATAATATATGTAATTGCTTTGTAAGAAAAAGCTGTTATTATATTTCCTGCCTAAATTCTGGTTACACAGATTGTTCATTCAAATGCTGTTCACTGCTATTAACCCTACTGACAATTGGCAATTAACTGCTGACCATAACACTATATTTTCTATAAATACAGATGATGCCACTTTTTGCCATTACTCTGGCCTTCCATTCATCAAATGTTGTCTAAAAACTATACTGCATTTCTCATCACTTTAATACACCGATTTCATGTGATTCTATCCAAATCCAATGGCTCAGGGTGTTGCTATTTCATGGTGTATTCTCAAAGTACATAGGTCCGTCCTACCATATTGAATTGGAACTATTAATGACTTTCAATAAAGTGTCAACTCTCTAGTAATTGCCCTCATAATCAGGAGTTTTTCTTTATATATCTCCTAAATCTCTTGCTGGCACATTAAGCATATTTTTTGTCCTAATCTTTTCAGTGCAAATGAAATACACATGGTCAAAATTATGTCAGCATATTTCAAGAATCAAGGACATAAATTATAAATATAAGATGACTCTCTGCATTTTAGGCTTTGAGAGACCATCAGTTTTCTGTCAATGTGGCTAAATTTATCTTGCCTGTCATCACAAGGGGCACTGTAATGCAGCTTTGAAACTAATTTTGCTATGTTCTCTGATGGCATCACCACATTTCAAGAAGAGGGTGAGAGTGTGCCAATCCAGGGACAATGGTAAGCTGGAGGTAAAGAAAGCTGTAGAGGACAAATTCCAGTTCTGTGAGTCCAAGAATGCCCAAGGCTGGGCTAAGAAGTCATACATATATGTTAGACGTGTGGGGAGGGACCTCAATTCTTATAACTGAGAAGCCCCCAGTAACCAGAAACTTAGTAGATTGTCTTTCTAAGGGACTCAGCTGGACCCAGAGAAGATACAAAAGGTACTATGGTTACACCCCATCCTAAATGATAGAAAGTCAATTTCAAGAGAGGTTCTGTTACCTGTTCAAGGTTTCACAGCTAATGGAGCCAGGCGTCAATCCCAGGCAGCCTGGCCTCAGAGTCAGAACTCTAAACACTATCCTAATGTTGCATGAAAAGTTTTTACCTCACAGGAAGGGATCAATACTATTAACTATTCTAAATACTGAAATTGAGCCAACTCATGGTTCCTATGTGGGAGATATTTAAGTTTCAAGTTAGGGCTAGAAACTGGTGACAAGTCAGAAGACCCTGGCCAGTAGCTTTAGCAACATGTTTCTCAGCCCCCATCTGGGTTTCAGCTTTCACTTCTGTAAAATGAAGGAACGAGACCAGATCAGTAGTGTCTAATCATGCTCGCTGCAGCTCTAAAGCTCAAAGCTCTAAGCTCCCCAGAGCTTTGTACAGAGAGTATAGAACAGAAATGATAAGTGGATGTCTTTGGCCCCCAGATTTCCAGCTTCCATTTCAATCAGGAAAGCTCTGCACTTATCTTGTAAATTTGGGGTCTGAGATAAATGTTATTTGGAAAACAAACAAACAAACAAGCAAGTTCTCCTGTAAAACAAGAAATAAGACTGAAAACCCCCAGGCCATCTAAGAGTCCTTACCACTTCTGGCATTTTCCTTTTTTTTTTCCTCTTTTTTCTTTAATTTTATTTTTTTATTTTTTAAAATTTACATCCAAATGGCATTCTCCTTAGTCTCTAAATATGGCTAACCCGAGGACTCCAGGTGGAAGGGGTTTTAGCAGCAGTTTCTAAAATATTTTTTTTAATTTTCTCTCTCTTGGTTTTTTGTTTGTTTGTTTGTTTTAAGGCTAGATAAAAATAACCAAACAGGAATTATTACACTAATGTCTGTATTTGCAATATTGATCCACTTATGCAGGCCAAAAACTTAGGACAAACTCTATGGAGAAGCAATGTTTGAATTAGGGGTGCCTTCATTAAAAGGGGGTACTCACTCTTTTCTCCCCAAGGAAAGTCACAGAAGTCTAACAGGCCAGTAATAACAGTGACATTCATCAATACTTAATCAGTCTTTTTCCTGTTTTAGTCTGAACTTCTTCCTCCAGGAGCACAAAGCAATGAAATCAATATGTGACTTAAACAGAAAAAAGCACATGGTCTAACAGGCTAGTGCCCCTGGAGACACCCTCTGGATAAGACTCCTTTATGATAAAGCCATACATTGTGTGAAAATGAACTGGAAGGCAGAACTCAAACACTGGGTCATGGTCTCCTGCTGCACACGTTGCACACAGCTGCACGTCCCCAAAGTTTGCAAATAGTTACATCCAGGTCTCTTATCTTGATGGAAAAGTACACTAACAAAGTGTCTCTCCATAGGTGGCAAAGAGATAGAACAGTTCACAGGGATGATAGCTATTAAGCTAAGACATCTATAGCTGAAATTTCCTAGTCTCATACATAATTATGTTAGGAATTAAAAATGGATAAAGAATTTTAGAAAACTATCAAAAACTACCTGTTTTCCAAGATGTTAGGATTATTTGCACAAATCCAGAGATCAAAAAATTCTTTTTCCTGATAATTGATAGAAGAAGGCAAGACTCTCCATTTAAGGCAAAGATCTGAGAATGAAAACAAAATCACACACAAGAAAGACCACAATCAGAAGTGAACCTAGCACAGTTACATGGCTGATTGCACATACCAAAAGTATGAGATATTTTTTGAAACAAAGCAAGTTAATCTATCATCACATACCTTTTATATTTGATAGCACAACTAGTCTGGGATTCTATGAGCTACACTGGGGCACCACCACCAATAAATTATTGTTATTATTATTGTTTTGTCATTGTTGTTATTGCTTAAGTTCTTTCCAGTTGGTTTCTGCTACTTTCAGCCAAAAGAATCTTAACTAATAGATTCCTCTCCACCTCTTCTTGAACAGGGGAACATTCTAGTGACTTGACTCTTCCATTTTCTCTGATTCAGTATTTCTCTACTGCCAACACCACTTTCCATCTCCAACCACATGACTAACATAACAAGGAAAATCAAGTTCTCTGAACAGTTCACAGTTTCTTTTCCTGTGTTTGTCTCCTGCTCTTACTCCACTCTCCAGCCTACAGTTTGGTTTCTGACCTCATTTGTCTATTTCTTCCTTTCACTCCTTCATGCCTTTAGGACCAAGGGACTCCACTCTTTCCAGGATTAACGCTAATCCTGAATTCTATCCACATACACAGCTAATGGCTCTTAGGTAAACATTTTCCCTGTTCGCCTATGATGGAAACAGTTTGCACACTGGTTCAAGTCACACAGCGTTCAAGTCACAATGGTTAAGAACTGGAATAGCTCAGGAGCCTGGCTGGCTCAGTCGGTTAAGCTTCCAGCTTTGGCTCAGGTCACGATCTCACGGTTCGTGGGTTTGAGGTCTGTGTCGGGCTTTCTGCTGACAACTCGAAGCCTGGAGCCTGCTTTGGATTCTGTGCCCCTCTCTCTCTGCCCCTCCACAGCTTGCACTCTTTTTCTGTGTCTCTCTCTCAAAAATAAATAAAAACATTAAAAAGCTTTTTTTTAAAGAGAACTGGAATAGTTCTACCACTTGCTACCTCCATGATTCTGGATGAACTACTTCTCTGTGCTTCAGTATCATTGTCTGTAACAAGATATTAATATTAGCACTTACCTAAAAGAACTGTTAAGGATTAAATGACATAACAATTTTAAGAGCCAACATTGCGAGGCACTATTTATGATGTTAAATTTTATGTGTCAATTTGACTGGGCCGTGGCATACCCAGCTATTTGGTCATACATTATTCCGAGTGTGTCTGTGAGGGTGTTTGGGATGAGAACAACTCTTGCATTGGTAGACTGAGTTAAAAAGATTACCCTTCCTAATGTGGGCCTGAAGGCCTGAATAGAACTCAAAAAGGGTTACTGTCTTCTAAGAAAGAAGGAACTTTTTCTTCTTGACTGTCCTCACATTGAGCTGAGACATCAATTTTTTCCTGACTTCCGACTCAAACTAAAACATCGGCTCGTCCTGGGTAACAAGGCTGTCAACATTCAGACTCGAACCATATTATTGGGTCTCCTGGCCCTCAGGCCTTCAGCCTCAAACTGGAGTTAAATCAATGGCTCTCTTGGGTCTCCAGCTTGCTGACTGCAGGTCTCGGGACTCTTTAGTCTCCTTAATCATGTGAACCAATTCCCTATAATTAATATCTATCCATCTATTCACCTCTCCTTTTGGTTCTGGTTCTCTGGAGGACCCTAATATGCCATCCTAAGCACTTAGTAAATTTTGCATGTGTTAATTCATATTATTTTCATCAAACTGTATGATTTAGCTACAAATGCTAACCCCATTTTAAGAGTCTAGACACTGAGGCTTAAAGAAGGTAAGGAATTTGCCCAATTTCATACAGCTCTTGGGTACTAGAGGCTGGATTCTGACAGTAGCCCGCAAACATCAAAAACACACAGAAATTTTCAGCTATTATTAATACCATCCGATAGACTGTTGCATATAGTCATCAATTTCCTCAATTATACCTTCTAAATACATGCCATGTATGTTCCTCTCAAATCCCACGGCTGTGCCCTTCTTCAAACATGTACAATTTCTCCCCTGGATCCCGGATTATGCCCATGGCATAACCTGACCTCAACCTTTGCTCTAGCTCTCCTCCAAATCATCCTGCACTGAGCTGCCAGAGCAAGCTTCCTACAAGTTACAAACGAGAGTCAGGTCCTCTTTGGGTCATCCCAGGGATGAGGTCGGAGAAGTGTTCCCTCGACACTGTGTAAACAACTACAAAATTGTGCACACGGCGTGCACTTTCTTTGTTTGCCTGGCTGCCTTCTCCACTGGATGGCAGACTCCTTGCAGATAGAAGAGAGTGTCTTTAGTTCTCTAACCCTCTGTATAGTGGCTGGAAGATGTATCAGAGACATGCACTAAGTGCTGAATGCTTCAGTGATGTCTGTTGTTCTTATACTGAAACACTTCCAAAGACTCTTCATTACTTATCAGAGTAAACACTCCTTACTCTGGCCTTTAAGTCACTCTAATTAAAGTTTACTCAACCTACTCTTAGCTTTTATCATTAATTCATCATTCATTCAGTAGCTAACTTCTAAGTACTAGTTAACACAGTGCCACGTATTGAAATTTTTTGAACGACTGTATCTATTATTCTATGACAAAAATTTTAGTTGAAGTATCCACTTGATATTAACACACATGTCCCACTACATCTCTGCCTGTCAAAATTCTACCTTAGACAGAGGTAGAGGAAGACAGTGGGGGAGCGGAAGGAGCCTAGGCTGACCTTGTCCCATGAACACAACCAGATAACTATCAAATCATCCTGAATGCCCCAGGAATAGACCTGACGGACCTGACGACTGGCAGAACAAACTCCACAACCAAAGGGAGAGAGGAGGCCACATCGAAGAAGGTAAAAAAAATTCTACTTTAAAGACCATAGCACAAGCTACCTCTATCACAAAGCCTGGCCTCAACTTCCTCCACCTCCCTTTTGGAATCCTCAAATAATTTTATGCCTCTTTGACGTCACTTACCTAATTTTCATTTTTATTACAATTCGTTTCATGTGTATCTTAACCTCTCTCCTAGACCCTAACCCCTTTGAAAGCAAGAACCCTATCCTACCCACCTTTGTCTTTCTCACACCCCATTTTTAACACAATGACTTGCATAATGACTCACTAAGTGTTTGCTGATTGGAATGGAATTCAACACTCACCACACTGAATGATGAATGGTATGGCCATGGCTTGTCTTCTTTGATACTGAACAGAATCTAAAGATTTCTCTACATCCTTGTTATTCTGGTATCCAAATTCATTCCAAAACCGTGTTAGATTTCTATTACCTAAAAAAAAAAAAGGCAAAAATTAATGAAAGAAAATAAATCAACAAGATCAGGATTGATAAGCAAAGTTGAATACAAACACGTGTATATACAGTACGATCTCAACTACGTAAAAACTAATACATAGACTGAAATAAGAAATAAAAGTATTAACATTAGTTTTCTCTGAGTATGAGTGAAATTTGTCTTCTTTATACTTTCTCGCATTTCCCAACCTAAATACAATCAACATATTATTATATTTATTATAATGGCACAATATTTTGTAACAAAATTAAAAACAATAGCAGTTATAAAGCATATACATACCTCTACTATTGCAATAAAATACACTGATATTTAAGGCTCTTTTCTTAAATACTCCCAGAAGCAACTGTACTTGTTAAACTTAAAGGCCACCCTGAAGACTATTGGTTTAATGCGGTGCCTGGGTGGCTTAGTCGGTTGAGTATCTGACTTCGGCTCAGGTCACAGTCTCATAGTTCACGAGTTCAAGCCCTGTTTTGGCCTCTCGGCTGTCAGCACAGACCCTGCTTTGGATCTTCTGTCCCCCACTTTCTCTGCCCCTCCTCTGCTTATACTCTCTCAAAACTGAATAAACATAAAAAAAAAAAAAAAGACCATTGGTATAGATATTTATCATCTGGCCTCATAGCCACAGTTTCTTCATCTTTATTTTAGCTCTGGTTGTTTTTCCTTACAGTCTTTTATGCCCTAGCCTTGGCCCAGATTCTATACTCCCTTCTTGCTTAGAAACAACACTTGTCAAGGAGGACCATTAGGAGCCCTTCTTAAGAGGTTGTGTTCTTATCCTTTGATCCAGCAACTGCGCTGGTAGGACTCTTCCCTACAAACACACAAAATAAATAAACACACAATATGTATTACAACACTGTTTGGAATAGCAAGAACAACAACAAAAAGTGGAAACAACATAAAAGCCTAAAGAGGAAATGGTAAATGCTATTTCCAAACAAGGGGATACAAGGCGACCTTTAAAACAGGTAGTTAGAGCTAAATGCACAGCTGTTTCAAGACCTTTTGGATAGAACATTAATGATATTTTTTTTAAAAAAAGACATAAAATAGAATACCTAGTATAATCAATTTTTGTCATTTATTAAAAGCTCATACATATATAATTTTGATGGGCACAGCTTTCTATTCCTAAAAGAAACAACAGGAAGTTTTAATAGTAGATGCTACCGGAGAGAGGTTGAGAGGTTGAGAAGGCCAAGGAAGACACTTTCACTTTCCATTTTTAACTTTCTGCATGCTTTGTTGTTTTTTTAATTTTTTAAAAGTTTATTTATATTTTGAGAGAGACGGAGAAAGCATGAGTGGGGAGAGGCAGAGAGAGAGAGGGAGAGAGAGAATCCCAGACAGGTTCCACACCACCAGCACAGAGCCTGATGCCGGGCTCAAACCCATGAAACAGTGAGATCATGACCTGAGTCGAAACCGAGATTTGGACTGAGCCACCCAGGCGCCCCCTGAACACTTTGTATATTTTTACATGGCATATATTACTTTAAAAATGCTTTTTAAAAAAAAGAACCTGTGCTTACCATTCTGTCCAATATGGTAACCAGTAACCACACATGGCTACTAAACACTTGAAAAGTGGCAGATATAAAACATTTCATCAATGTACAAGGTCAAAACAGTGAGGGTCTAACATACATACCTTGGAAATAAATATATGCAACAACCTGAACACAGGACTGTATAATCTATGCAGAATACAAATAAACATCCTTACCCCTTACTGTTCCTGTTAAAATTTAGGTCCAGAATGCTGTGTGCCATTAAGAGCAGCAAGGAAAGAATGCAGACTTCCAAAGGAACTACGAAATTGGGCCAGGCTGAAAGCTGTCCTCACAAATTCCCAGGTCTCCTCCCTTGTCTCTTCATGGAACCACTAACAGCTCTCATGTCAAATTTCCTTTGGACTGTGGTTCTTAGGCTTTTCTCAACTCAAACTCTTGGCTTTCTGCTAACTGTTCAGCAGGTAGTCTTGCCCCAGCCCCCAGACTCCACTTGTTCACTGCACACTAGATTCTGAAATGTTCTTTGGTGTCTGCACAGGGCTTGTAAGACCTTGTTCTCTGATTTCCACATGAACTACTCAGTTCTTACTATGTCAAGGCAAGAGCTGCTGTTTAGATTAAAGTCAGGAGGCTTCAAGTGTTGTCTCTGCCACACATTAGTTGTATAATTGTGGGAAGCTACTGAATTTTCTGATCATAAAGTGAGTGTTTACAATAACTTGCTTTACAGGGTTATCATAAGGAATAAACGTGAAGGTGTGTTAAAAACTACAGCACTCTTGGGCACCTGGGTGGCTCAGTCAGTTGAGCGTCCAACTTTGGCTCAGGTCATGATCTCACCTTTCATGAGTTCAAGCCCCGCATCAGGCTCTGTGCTGACAGCTCAGAGCCTGGACCCTGCTTCGGATTCTGTGTCTTCCTCTCTCTCTGCTCCTCCCCTGCTCACACTTTGTCGCTCTCTCAAAAAAAAAAAAATAAATAAATAAACATTAAAAAAAATTTTTTTGGGGCGCCTGGGTGGCGCAGTCGGTTAAGTGTCCGACTTCAGCCAGGTCACGATCTCGCAGTCCGGGAGTTCGAGCCCCGCGTCAGGCTCTGGGCTGATGGCTCGGAGCCTGGAGCCTGTTTCCGATTCTGTGTCTCCCTCTCTCTCTGCCCCTCCCCCATTCATGCTCTGTCTCTCTCTGTCCCAAAAATAAATAAAAAACGTTGAAAAAAAAATTAAAAAAAAAATTTTTTTTTAAACCTACAGCACTCTGCAGAAGTTTAAGCTGCTACTGCATTATACTTGTCCTCTCTTTAAATATTGCTTCCCCAAGGAGGCTGTACCTTTTGAAAGGAGAAGTTGTGCTTTATAACTTTGCATGCCTTCAACACAGAGGTCAGCATCCTGCACGTAACAAGCCCTCAAAAAATGTTGCTTCTAATCTTGACAAAATATGTTATTGATATCCTGTTATGGTTTAAAATGAAGGTGAAATAATGTCTCTCCCTGAAACAATTAACTGAACACAGTTAACACAGCCCAACTCACTTCTATAACCAGTATCAACCACAAACCCCAACATAAATATTCTAAGGTTTGTGAAGCTACTAGGATGTTAGAAACACCGGCACACACCTCTCAAGGGTAGGATGATACTGTGATACACCACTCTTTTTTTTTTTTTAATTTTTAAAAATGTTTATGTATTTATTTTTAGAGAGCGAGCAAGTAGGGGAGGGGCAGAGAGAGAGGGAAACAAAATCCCAAGCAGGTTCTGCACCTTCAGCATGGAGCTCGATGTAGGGCTTGACCCCACAAACCATGAGATCACAGCCTGAGCCACAATCAAGAGTCGGACACTTAACTGACTGAGCCGTCCAGGTGCCCCTTTAAAAAAAAAAATTGATGTTTATTTGTTTATGTGATCATACCACTCTTTAACACTTACATATTACATTTTAGTTTACTCTATGCCTATTTTTCCCTCTAGAGAGTGAAATCCTTAAAGACAGTGGCTATGTTAGGATCTTGTTTTCAGAGGCAGACACACAGAGCTTAATGTTTACTTATAAGACTAAATAATACTGAAGAATAACTGGCGATCAAGGCAAAACATAGAACATTCAGTAGCCCAAACATCATGACCAGGCATGATAGAAGACACACTACTAGAGTAGATATCAGGACAAAGAAAACAACTAGAGTTACTCACTCAGGGTCAGAAATGGCTTTTTCAACAGAACTTCAACTTTTCTTCAGATAGAAACTACTCAAACATGTACAACTTCCAACATGTTATTAAAACCAGTTTCCAAGGACTGGACACTGAAGACTAGGCAGATGCTTCATCAATGGGATTAAGTAAGCCAGAGATTGGCAGTATGAGGAAACCTATCACGTCAGTTTCTTTTTTTTTTAATTTTTTTAATGTTTATTAATTTTTTTTTTTGAGAAAGAGAGAGACAGAGCATGAGCAGGAGAGAGAGAGAGAAAGAAGGAGACACAGAATCCCAAGCAGGCCCCAGGCTCTGAACTGTCAGCACGGAGCCCAATGTGGGCTCAAACTCACGAATAGCAAGATCATGACCTGAGCCGAAACCAGACGCTTAACCAGCTGAGCCACCCAGGTGCCCCTTATCATGTCAGTTTCTATTTTCTTTTATGTATTATTCAGTCTGTAGAGATTTATACAGATATCCCTGAAAAAAATTGCTCCCATAAAAGGGAACTTCCACCAGGCTATCAGTGAACTTTTCAGAAGAAACTCTGCAACCCAAGAGAGTGTGGGATGATATAATCAAAGTGCTGAAAAAAATGACAAGAACACCACGACCTACCAACCAAGAATAATTTACCCAGCAAAGCTGTCCTTCAGAAATTAAGGAGATGCCTAGAATTTCCGAAACACAAGCTGAGGGATTTCATTACCAGTAGACCTGCTGTAACAAGAAATGCTACAGGGAATTCTTCAAGCTAAAATGAAAGGACACTATTTTAGTAACTTGAAAACATGAAAATATAAAACTCACTGGTAAAATATGTATATAGATTCAGAATGTTCTAATACTATGATGGTGGTGTATAAATCATTTAACTCTATTATAAGAGTTAGACAAAAGTATTAAAGATAACTATAGCTATAACTTCTTAATGGATACACAATATTTAAAACATGTGAACTGCGAAATAAAAAGCAAATAATGTTTGCGGGGAAAGGGAGTAACAGGGTAGAGCTTTTGTATGCAATCGAAGTTAAGTTGTCTACTACACTTCAACTAAAAAAAAAGAACATTGACAGAATTCAATATCCGTTCACGATAAAAACTCTCAACAAATTAGGTTTAGAAGGAATGTACCTCAACACAACGAAGACCATTATGTCAAGCCAACAGCTAATATAATATCATACTCAATAGCAAAAAGTTAAAATCTTTTCTTCACAATCAGGAAAAAGACAAGGATGACTACCCTCACCACTTCTAATCAACATTGTACTGGAAGTCCTAGCCAGAGCAATTAGATATGAAAAAAATAAACAGCATTCAAATCAGAAGTGAATAAGTAAAAAAAAAAAATCTGGTTTGCAGATGACATGATAGTATAAATGGAAAATCTAAATACTCCCCCCAAAAAAGTGTTAGAACTCATCAAAACAAAAATTCAGTAAATCAAAGGATACAAAACCAACATACTAAAATCGGTTGCTTTTCTGCCACTAACAATGAACTGAAAGAGGTAAGAAAGAGAAATTAAGAAAACTTTCTCATTTGCAAAGTAATGTTGAAAAAGAAAACCAAAGTGGGAGACATCACAATCCTGGACTTTACCCTCTACTACAAAGCTATCATCATCAAGACAGTATGGTATTGGCACAAAAACAGACACATAGGCCCAGAATTGGACCCAAAAACGTACGACAAACTAATCTTTGACAAAGCAGGAAAGAGTATCTAATGGAAAAAAGACAGTCTCTTTAGCAAATGGTACTGGGAGAACTGGACAGCAACATGCAGAAGAATGAAACTGGACTACTTTCTTACACCATACACAAAAATAAAATCAAAGTGGATGAAAGACCTAAATGTGAGACACAAAATCATAAAAACCCTAGAGGAGAAAGCAGGCAACAACCTCTTTGACCTCAGCCACAGCAATTTCTTGTTCAACACATCTCTGAAGGCAAGGGAAATAAAAGCAAAAATGAACTATTGGGACCTCATCAAGATAAAAAGCATCTGCACTACAAAGGAAACAATCAACAAAACTAAAAGGCAACTAATGGAATGGGGAAAGATACTTGCAAATGACATATTGGATAAAGGGTTAGTATCCAAAATCTATAAACAACTTACCAAACTCAACACCCAAAAAACAAATAACACAGTGATGAAATGGGCAGAAGACATGAATAGACACTTTTCCAAAGAAGACATCCAGATGGCCAAGAGACACATAAAAAGATGCTCAACGTCACTCATCATCAGGGACATACAAATAAAAACCACAGTGAGATACCACCTCACACCAGTTAGAGTGTCTAAAATTAACAGCTCAGGAAACAACAGATGTTGGCAAGGATGTGGAGAAATGTGAACCCTCTTGCACTGTTGGTAGGAATGCAAACTGGTGCAGCTGCTCTGGAAAACAGTGTGAAGCTTCCTCAAAAAATTAAAATTAGAACCACACTATGACCCAGCAATAGCACAACTAGGAATTTATTCAAAGCATACAGGAATGCTGATTCATAGGGGCACATGTACCCCAATGTTTATAGCAGTGCTTTCAACAATAGCCAAATTATGGAAAGAGCCCAAATGTCTATCAACTGATGAATGGATAAAGAAGATGTGGTTTATATACACAATGGAATACTACTTGGCAATGAGAAAGAATGAAATCCTGCCATTTGCAACAATGTGGATGGAACTTAGGCTAAGTGAAATAAGTTAGTCAGAGAAAGACAGATATCATATGTTTTCACTCATATGTGGAACTTGAGAAACTTAACAGAAGATCATGGGGGAAAGGAAGGGGAAAAATAGCTTCAAACAGAGAGGGAAGCAAACCATAAGAGACTCTTAAATACAGAGAACAATCTGAGAGGTGATAGGCATTGAGGAGAGCACTTGTTGGGATGAGCACTGGGTGCTGTAGGTAAGCAATGAATCATGGGAACCTACCCCAAAACCAAGAGCACACTGTATACACCGTATGTTAACCAACTTGACAATAAATTATATTTTTAAAAAAATAATACTTAAGATTAAATTTAACCAAGGAGGTAAATGTCCAATACACTGACAACTGTAAGACACTGATGAAAGAAATTGAAAAGATACCAAATAAAGGAAGAATAACCCATGTTGTTGGGTTGGATGAATTCATATTTTTTAAATGTTCACACTACTGAAAGCAATCTACAGAATCAATACAAAAGAAGTACAAGAAACAATCTCCAAATCTGTATGGAACCACAGAAGACCTCAAATAACCAAGACTATCTTGAAAAAGAAGAACAAAGCTGGATGCCTCAGCCTTCCTGATTTCAAAACATATTACAAAGCTGTGTATTTAAAACAGTATGGTAATGGCATAGAGGCAGACACATAGACCAATGGAACAGAACAGAAAGCCCAGAAATAAATCCCACCCATATATGATCAACTAATATTTGACAAGTGCACTGAGAACACACAATGGGGAAAGGAGAGTCTCTTCAATATAAAGCAGTGGAAAAACTAGATATCCACATGCAAAAAAACGAAACTGGGCCTGACACTAGATATAAAAATTAACTCAAAATGGATTAAAGACTTAACTTGAAGTCCTGAAACCATAAAATCCTAAAAGAAAACATAGGGAAAAAGCTTCTTGAGATTAGTCTGTTTTGGATACAACACCAAAAGCAAAGGTAACAAAAGCAAACAAATAACAAGAAAACAAAAATCAAACAAAAAACAAATGGGACTACATCAAACAGAAAAGCTTCTATACAGCAAAGAAAACAATCAACAAAACGAAAGGCAACATACAGAAAGGGGAAAATATTTGCAAACCATATATCTAATAAATATATTAATATTAATAGATCTATTAATAAATATATCTAATATCTATTTTAATATCTAAAATATGCAAGGAACTCATACAATCCAACAGCAATAAACACATACATACATACCCACACTCTGATAATAAAATGGGCAAAAGACCTGAATATACAGTTTTACATCAAAGATATACAAATGGCCAAAGGTACTTGAAAAGGTGTTTATCATCAGGGAAATGCAAATCAAAAGCACAATATATAATCTCACACTTTGTAGGATGGCTATTATCAAAAAGTTAGAGAGGGAGGGAGCCCAACCATAAGAGACTCTTAAAAACTGAGAATAAACTGAAGGTTGATGGGGGGTGGGAGGGAAGGGAAAGTGGGTGATAGGAATTGAGGAGGGCACCTGTTGGGATGAGCACTGGGTACTGTATGGAAACCAATTTGACAGTAAATTTCATATTAAAAAAAGGAAAGCTTAACTTTAAAAAAAAAAAAAAGAAGAGATACAAGTGTTGATGAGAAGGTAGAGAAAGGGAACTCTCATGCACTGCTGGTGGGAATGTAAATTGGTACAACCATTATGGGAAACAGTATGGAGGTTTCTCAAAATATTAAAAATAGAACTACTATCTGACCCAGAAATCCCACTTTTGGACATATATCTGAAGGAAATGAAATCAGTGTCTTAAAGAGATCTTCAATATCATGTTCACTGCAGCATAGTCAAGATATAGAAATATGGAAACCTAGGGGCGCCTGGGTGGCTTGGTTGGTTAAGCGGCAGACTTCGGCTCAGATCATGATCTCACGGTCTGTGAGTTCAAGCCCCGCGTCGGACTCTGTGTTGACAGCTCAGAGCCTGGAGCCTGTTTCAGATTCTGTGTCTCCCTCTCTCTCTGCTCCTCCCCTGTTCATGCTCTGTCTCTCTCTGTCTCAAAAATAAATAAACGTTAAAAAAATTTTTTTAAATAAATATGGAAACCTGTATGTCCATTGATAGATGAAAATATGATTATATAGATAGATAGAATATTATCCAGCCATAAACAGTTGGACATACTGCCATTTGCAACATGAAGGTCATTATGCTAAGTGAAATAAGCCAGAGAAAAACAAACAGTATATGGTATCTTTCATATATAGAAATCTAAAAAAAGAAAGTTGAATTCATAGAAACAGAAAGTAGAATGGTAGTTGTCAGTGGCTGTAGGGTAGGGGAAATAGGGAGATGCTGGTCAAACGGCACAAGCTTTCACTACTAAGATCAGTAAGTTTTGAGGATCCAAGGTATGGCATGGTGCCTGTGGTTAGTACTGAAAGGTATACTTGAAATTCGTGAGGAGAGTAGATCTTAAGCAATCTAACTCCACACATACAAAAAAGACAACTGTGTGAGGTGAATGATGCATTAATTAACGTGATTATGGTAAATATTTCATAATGTATATGTATATCAAATCATCATATGGTACATTTTAAGTATCCACAATTTTTTGGTCAATTATACCCCAATAAAGCTGGAAAAAAAATCCTTATCTATCTAGTCTGGCAAGAAATAATAAAATTAATAATAATAATAATTCATTAAATCAGGTTAGTCTTGACTAGTGGTATTGTATATATAATTATGGGCATTTGGTTACATATGTGGTTTTAATAACTGATGTTATTGTTAATGTATCTTAATGAGGATTTAATTGCCCTTTCATCCAGAAGTCAATTAAAAGAGCTGGAATTTCAAAATTTGGAAATTACTTGATTTTTAAAAATGTATCTTAAATATTTCTACCCACCTATGAAGAGTACTATGAAGAAAACTAAAAATTTATTAATTCCAAAATTATATCATTTGAACATCCTCAAGGTATTCCGATCAAAAAATTCAGTTTACTTTGTAAACAGGAAATGGCTGCAAGCATACAGGTGATATTCAAAATTATAAAACAATACATATCTTGAGATTTTTGTTTGAATAATCAACAAGCTTATTAAATTGGTAAAATAATTAGGAATTAATGCACACAGAATTAAAGTCCTAATTTCTAGAACAAGTATCTGAGAAAAACTGAAAATTTAATTTACTGCTAGTTATGTATGGGGTCCTTTATTCAGAAGATTTCTAATGCTTAAATTAATCTGGTTAATTTTTCAGGAGACTTTTAAAACTCAGGAAAAATAATGGGAACTGCCGCAATAACTTACTAAACATTTGCCAAACACCAGTAACTAAAAGAGCAGTTTCACAAAGACTGTGCCTCTTAAAAAGAAATGTAACACCCTCCTAGATGTCAGTTTCATATCTATTCATAGAATGCACAAAGACATCCAGGGAATCAATTAGCCAAGAGGAGAAGTAATAAAATTCAGTAATAAGCTACCAAAGCAAAGCTTTGATGGTTTCAATCAAAATAAGGAAGGCTAAAACAGTTATGAAATCAAAGCACCAGGAAAATCATGAGATGAAGGTGCTTATCAAGTCTCTGACTTCAGGTAGTTCTGCAACTAAACAGATGATTATATTCTATTTTTAAAGATCTCCTGAGACAGAAATTACATATCTATTCTCTGGATATTGTAAATCATGCCTCCAGCTCTGTTGAAACTGTCCTGTTCATCATTACCCCTCATTCTTAGCTAAGTTAGATATCAGACCTTTTGTAAGCTGATCCATGTGTAACTGCTGATCATTTATATTCTTGATGGAATCTCTCAGGGATGGCAAACTGGTTTCAATGAAAAGGCCAACTCCAATCAGCTGGAAGTGATACCTGTACGCTCTTGTGAAGGGTCATGAAGCCAATGGCCACTTAGAAGGAAGAACTGCCATTATGGCTTAGAGAATCTGTGGGGCACATATGAGAGCTGCTACGTATCCAGTTTTCCAAGTACTCTATTTAAATTGAAGGACAGCAAAGCAAGATGTCTTCAGTGGTGGCGAAGGTGCTTACAGCTCCATTCTCTCTCAGGTCTTCTGGCTGGTGTGAAGTGGGTTGGGCAAGTCTTACTTTATGGGGACAGTCAGTGGCAGAAGTAAGTGGCAGCTACAGCCAGAATGTTTCCACTTCACTCTACTGTGAGCACAGTAGGTTCCAGGGCAAAGCTCCAGGAATCTGAGGAATTGGTCCAACTCCCTGGAAGTGTCAACTTCACTACCTTCACCTGGCAACACAGCATCATTTCCTCTCGTTCCATATCAGTGCTTTCCCATGAGGATCTCCTCAAGCTGCAAAATAATTTCAGAACACTACCCCCCAAACTGAGAAAATACACGATGAAAAAGAAAACTGAATTCAATAACACTTCTGTGTGATTCTGTATTTTACTACACACAACTACATCTATACATGTTTGAAAAACTGTAGGGGTGCCTGTGTGGCTCAGTTGGTTAAGCATCCCAAATTGGGCTCAAGTCATGATCTCATGGTTCATGGGTTCGAGCCCTGCGTCATGCTCTGTGCTGACAGCTCAGAGCCTAGAGCCTGCTTCAGATTCTGTGTCTCCCTCTCTCTGCCCCTCCCCTGCTCATGCTCTCTCCCTCTCTCTCAAAATAAATTAATATTTTAAAAATTTATAAAAAAAAAACAACCTGTAGCATATGGATGTGTGAGGTATAATGCCATTTTAGACAATTATTGGTAGACAGGAATTCAAACATTCCAAATAATACTCTAAAATCCCCTAGGACTCTCTGGCTCCTAGTTTAGAAACATACCATTCTGTGCACTGGGTACTAGAAGAAAGAGGGTCAGAAGCCTCATGACAACAAGCCTTCAAAAACAAGACTGAGAAAAGTTAGGTTTCTTCTGTTTCTTCCCTCAAGAAGAAATAACTTTTACTTTCTCTTTTTAAGTTATATTTTTATTTAACTATTTTCAATGCTTTTCTTTGGATATACTCAGCTTTTTTAATCCCCTCTATGATGGGGAAATTAACATTAGACATAGTAATCTAACCTAAAGTATATTCCTAGAGTTATGTGTCATTATGGGCAATATAGCCCAGTCAGCCAGCTCACTCTCCTCAATATCTGGGTTAGTAAGTTTATCTTTCTACCAGGACTCACTTTAGTCAGACATATACAAAGCCCACTGACTTAATGTTCTCAAAAATCTAAAGATTCAAACTTACTTTTCTTTTTTCTCGTTTCCCCAACTTTATTTAGTGGCACGTTCACAGTGGGGATGGGGGTAGACACAAGGTAGGGACTGATCTGTCCTGGAGCCCAGGGGCACCACACACCATGCACTACAGATGGGAGGAGGCACAGCGGGGGGCCTTGTGGCCCCAGTAGAAGCCTGTGTACCAGGGAGGAGGCAGTAAGTACCTGGGTCCCTCAAGCCCATGCCCACAATGGGAGGGGCTAATACTGGACTGAGGTTGAGGGGAAAGGATAGGGGACACAAAGTGTCTGCTCCAGAGGGGCCAAGTGACCAAGCCCTTACCCAAGGCACAAGCCCACAGGGCAGGCTGGGGCCACTCTGGACATAGAGCTACACCATTCTCCCTTTTCCTCTCTGGTGAGGGAAAGAAGGATTGGGGGCTGGGCCAAGCATCTACCCTGTCCTGCCCCATCCTGTCCTTAGCCAAACAGAATGGGTTTGATATCTATTGACAATGACCCCTTGATATGCAAGTGTCTCCATGATGTTGGCAATGTTCTTGCAGTCATCAATGCTGCCATGGGCCCTGCCTGTATGTCTATGTCTGTTTATGTCTAGAAGGCCATCGTTGGGCCAGCAGCCTATGGTGAAGGTGTAAGCCTTTTTCAGATTAACCCGCTGCCGGAAGTAATCTGCCATTGGCAAGCTCAAGTACTGGCACCGGCCCAGAAGCGTGACTTTCAAGTCCCATCCTCCATGGGTGAAAAACTGATTTGACGTTTGGATCTAAGAGGTCTTCTTTCTCCATCCACTCACCGACCCTCTCCAGCACTTGTTGCAGGCTGGGCTGACCACCCACTATGGCCCACTATCCCTGGGAGCTCTCTGAACAGAAGGGAGTAAACTGTGGATGAACCACAGGCTGGACCTGGTCAATCTCCACGGTCTGACCATTTAGCTTCAGCATGAGGAATTCGATGATTCCCTCCACATACTCTGACCCTGGCCATTCAATCTACTTTTTTTTGTTAATACAACTTATGTTTTTTGTTTGTTTGTTTTTAATTTTTTTTTAACATTTAGTTATTTTGAGACAGAGAGAGACAGAGCATGAACGGGGGAGGGGCAGAGAGAGAGGGAGACACAGAATCGGAAGCAGGCTCCAGGCTCTAAGCCATCAGCCCAGAGCCTGATGCAGGGCTCGAACTCATGGACCGCGAGATCGTGACCTGAGCTGAAGTCGGACGCTCAACTGACTGCGCCACCCAGGCGCCCCAATACAACTTATGTTTAATTCTTACTGCATTGTTTTAAATTCAGTCATTAAGATGCAACCTACTCTTCTTTACTAGGCACATATAAGCAGACTGAGGTCTTGCTTCTGGTATGGCAGGGGAAATCAGACTGTAAGAATAAGAGTGTATTTAATTCCAGAAAAAGAAGGGTACTAGACTTTTTAGTATTTTATTTGCAATATAGGTGAGATCCTCTGAGATATTTTAGCATGAAAATTCATTGTAGATGCAAAAAAATGTCATTATCATGATAATAATATAAGTGCAGTCAGAAAGAAAAGGAAGCATAAGTACTGTCAATGGTGATAATTTCAATTACCAGGTGAAAGCAGTGTAAATGGATTAAATCTAAGAATGTGATTTTTTTTAAACAGAAATCAATCCAATGAACTCCTGAACCATCCTGTTATTTGCTGAGAGCTGGCATGAAGTAAGGATTTTAAACAGAGTACATATTCATGCCATACAAGTCAGGCAAATGTCTATATCATTTTTTATTGTTTTAATTTTCTCTCTCATCAAGTATGGATTTCTGTTGTTCCTGTCAAATAGTAAAATTACAAACTAACTTAGGTGACCAAGTGGAAGATGAAAAAAGTTTTAGAAGTATCAGAAGTATGAGAGCTAATAAGTGATAAAAATATGATAGAATAGAAGATTCTGGAACTCCTAATGGATCTGAGCATTGATTATTAACTGCTAATGTCATTAAAAAAGAGAGAGACCCAGGCAACCTGATGGTAGAACACACTACTACCTATGAAGCATCTTGACAAAAACCAACCAAACCAAAAAACACCAAATCTAAATTTGGCCAAGCTGCTAGATTCTACCAATTTGCAAAAAAATTAACAGCATGAAAGAAGCTGTTAAACCACACCCAGTAATGCAGCGAGCAAAATTTATATGTGAAAACTACAATACAACCAGCCCAGTTTTTCTTACAAATAAATTTCAAGGAAAAACAAGAGAGAAAAAGAAATATGAGGATGGTTAAGAGGGACTATGAGTTATACTATGACAGCAGATACTTAGAAATGTAACAACAGACTGGATATTTTAGGCTATTAAGGAAGTATTGATAATTTTAAGTGTTTTTGTATTGTTATGTTTTTAAATAGGGTTCTTTCAAAAATACATGATAAATCCATTTAATATAATTATATAATGTCTGGAATTTTCTTCATAATCTAGTTGTTGAAGAGCAGGTGGGAATATAAATGAAACTTGTCTGCCCAGGAATTGATAACTGTTGAGAGTGGATCATGCATTTACGGGTTTCATTATAATATTCTCTTTAATTCTGTCCAATTTCATAATCTCCCGTATATATTAGTTTGCTAGGACTGCCACAGCAACAACAACAACAACAAAAACACACTGGGTGGCTTAAACAATGGAAACTTATTTTCTCAAAGTTGTAAAAGCTAGAAGTCCAACTTCAAGACGTGGGAAAGTTTGGTTTCTTGTGAGTCTTCTCTCCTTGGCTTGCAGATGGTCACCTTGCTGTGTCCTCACATCATCTTTTCTCTGCACACACCCATCCCTGGAGTCCCTCTGTCCAAATTCCCTCTTCTTATAAGAACACCAGTCAGACTGGTTTAGGGTCCTCTCTAATGGCCTCTTTTTTAACTTAATCACCTCTTCAAAGGCTCTGTCGCCAAATATAGTCACATTCTGAGATACTGGGGGTTAGGGCTAAAACATATGAATTCTGAGGAAACAATTCAGTCTGTAATACCAACATGAGAAATTTAAAAATATAACATATGATACTGAGAATATTATATTTTTAAATGAAATAGAATACATAAAATCTGTAACTTCAAAAACTGAATAAAAAAAGAGGTATGAATTATTTCTGGATCTAGATCTCCAAACAAACTTCTCTCATAGTCTCACCTTTCAATATTTTTATAGACCTCACTCAACATGTATCCCTAGCAGAAATGTTGCATTTCATTTTTCTTGTAGTGCCTTTCTGAGATCTTACAGACTGAAGTACAGCATAAGAGAAACAATATTTGTTGTGAGCAGCTAGCTAGATCTACCTACAAAAGTGTTATGGACAGGGGCGCCTGGGTGGCGCAGTCAGTTAAGCGTCTGACTTCAGCCAGGTCACGATCTCGCGGTCTGTGAGTTCGAGCCCCACGTCAGGCTCTGGGCTGATGGCTCAGAGCCTGGAGCCTGTTTCCGATTCTGTGTCTCCCTCTCTCTCTGCCCCTCCCCCGTTCATACTCTGTCTCTCTCTGTCCCAAAAATAAATAAACATTGAAAAAAAAAAAAAGTGTTACGGACTGAATGCTTGCATCCCCACTAAATTCATATGCTGAAATTTAATCCCAGTGTGATAGTACTTGGCAGTGGGGTCTTTGGGAGGTGATTAGGTCATGTGAGTGGATCCCTCGTGATGGGAATAGTGTCCTTACGGGAGGCCAAAGAGCTAGCTCACTCTCTTCCCACCATGTGAGAATACCAGGGGAAGTCAGCAGTTTGCAAATTGGAAGAGGGCTCTTGCCAGAATCCAACCATCCTGGGACCCTGATCTTGGGATTTCCAGCCTCCTGAACTGTGAGAAATATATTTATGCTGTTCATAAGCCACCAGTTTATAGTATTTTTGCTATAGCAACCCAAACTAAGGTGTAAGCATTGTTTTCTAAAGAAACTATTCACCTAACAAATATTATCTCTCATTTTCAGAATTATACACAAACCAAGAAATTGATATGACCTAGGTGATAGCCTAATTAGGAAGAATTTTAATTGATTAATTGCCTTTATCCAGTATCTCATTTCTACCTCAGGGGAGGTCATCAGTAGAAGGCCAAGTGTTTGATTTTCCTCTCCTTTCTGTGCAACAGGATTTAAAGGAAATCATAGAGAAAATACTGGCCAAACTTATCTGGAAAAATAGCATATTAATTAGAAGTCAACATTAGATTCCAAAAAAGGTAGTTATAACCTGAAAGGATGGGCTTAATAAGGTGACAGCATGTAATAGGACTAAATGTATGATTCCACTCTGAGGTCCAAAAACACTGGGGAAAAAATATAAGAGATGTATGTATGGCTTAATAAGAATACATATTAAAAATTTTATTGGGAATTCTAATTGGCAATAAAGACACTGAGGGTCAATAATGTGCTTACTGAGATTTAACATATTAGGTTCATCAACAGAATTATGACTTAAAAGAAAGGGATGATGATCTCATTTTATTCAAGGCTGGGTTTCATCTGAAATTTTTGTATCTAGGTGGCAAGCACACTTTATAGAGTATAACATGAAAATGGTGAATATATTTAACACCATATCAAGTCAAGAACAGCAACAGAACTTGGAAATGTTAGGATAAAACAAGACTGAAGAGAGACAGAAAGCTTGTCTTCAAAAAGCTGTCATTTAGAAAGGTTTAGGCCTATCCTTCATGGCCCCAAGAGGGAAAAATGATGTTGGCCTGGCTAACTCCTTCTCATCCTTGGGGAAATATCACTTCCTCCAGGCCTTCTCTGGCTCTCGAGCAATGGTGTCTGCAGCACCTATTCTTCTCTGTTGGGCACCAATCCTTCTTCTAAGTGTCAAATCATGGTAGCCTTGCTAGACTGCAAATTCCCAGAGAGGCTGGAACATGTCTGGCTTGTCAGTCCTAGAACACTCCATGTCTACCACAGATGAGTGAATGAAACAACACGTGAGAAAGAGATTTGGCTCTGATATTAAAATGTATTTTCTAATACAGCTGTGCAGAGATTCACGGGCTGCCTCAAGAAGTAGTCATTTTTCTTTCAGAGGAAACCCCCACTCAGGCTTAAAATGGCAGTCCACTTGCCTGGGGCAGGGCTGGGTGGGGTAGAAGGGATTAAAGCATCAGGGAGGTGACTGGCTTATATGATTTTTAGCCTCCTTGCCAACCTGAGGCCTCATGGTCTGAATTCTTCTAGGAAAGGTGATGCTAATTATGTCACAGGTTTCACTTAGCACATCAGCTCTATTCTGATCCATTCTGGCAAAGTTTTGTAATAAATTTTGACGTAATTGCTTCTGTTCAAACCCAAATTTCATTTGCTGTTTCTAACTTTTCCTTCTTTTTATTTCCCTACTCCAAACAGCTGATGGTTAACGTTTCCATTTCACTATAAGGATGCATAACGCTTCAGAAAACACAGCAGCAGACAATGAGGTGAGGTCAGACTCAGAAAAATATTTCCGAGGTTCTCAGCGCCATCTGTGCCAAACATAAATGCAGATTTGATAAATGACACAAAGTCATTTCCCTTTCTGCTGATTTGATTTTTACAAGGCCCCAATTTTCTATAGAAACAGACCAGATTTATAGCAAACACAAAGACTGTATCTTTTATTTATAGGGCAAAAATCTACCCAAGTACTTTTCATCAAATTTGTGTGCCCTCTAATACTGGCTTTTAGAGTATTAGTCAAGCATTAGATGACTTTGGTTATTCCTGTGGGAATGAATACACAAGGTCGATCTCCTCAGCACAGTTTCTGAGACTACCAATTCTGACCTCGATTACTTGGTCCAGTTCAATAAGGAAATTTGGGGATGAGATTGTCAGATAAGTGAATAAATACACATGCTCACTATCCTTTCTCTACTCCCTGACTTCCTTCTAGAGGAACGTCTTTTGTAAAAGTGCCCCAGCCCTAAATCAATTTGTAGACAGCCATGGAATCGGGAAAACAACCTGGTATTCACTAATAATAATTAAAATAGAAACATAACTTATTTTGAATCTCAGTACATCCACTGAGACATTTCTGAAAACTGGGGTTGAGATAAAGGTGGGGAGTTATACAAGGGGTGGGGGAAGCAGGCAAGTGACACCCAGAAGTTGAGATTACAGTTGTTAGGAGGACACCCCCACAGCAGGAAAAGGGGCTTCGAGAGAGCCCTCCCCGAAACAGGACTCAGTACGACAGTCCTGAGGAAGTGTGGGCTGGATGGAGATGATGCCTATCACCTTGAATTTCCATGCCTCTTTCTGAGGGCTTCGTTCCTTAGTCCAAGGATGAGCAAGGGAGATTACAGAGAGCATATGAGGAGAATTGGAGGAGTTACACACTTTTCAAATGCTTAACATCTTTTTCTATTCCAAGATAGCATTTGAGGACCAGACAGTAGATCCTGGATTTATACCTCACTCTGAATATCCTTCTGTTTTCTACAGCTTTAAGCATAACCCACCAAATAAGGTACTCATTCCTACATTTAGTAGAACTTCAGACATGGCTCTGAGAAAAAAAGACACGTGGACAACGTACGTCTGTGCTGACATGTAGTTCCTGCACTCTTCAGAGCAGTGCCTCTCCAACTCTAACGTGCCTACAAATCATGGCCATGACTGCTAACACATGAATTTTCATCCAGTAGGTCTGAGATGCTGCATTTCTCACAAGCTCTCAGATGACGCTGATGCTGCACACTCAGAGAAGGTTTTAGACCATGACAAGAAAATCCAGCTTTGGCAGGAAATCTGTGCCCACACCTTTATTCACACTCCTATGTTTCTCCCCTGACTTCCTGTAGTCTTTTCTATTTCACTGCTGTAAGAAAATTTTAGGGCAAAGCGAAGTGAGTACAAAAGAAAAGAAAATATTCTAAAATCATAACCTCAAGGAGAGCAGTAAGATTTTAAGTTGTCTCAAGGGTAGAGACATAATTTGTGATATGCATGAATTATACATACTTCATGCAAATCATGGAACAAATACACAGTAGCCTGTCTATTTTTTTCCATAAACGAAGCCCTATGTCTGCATAACTTAAAGGAAGTTTATTTCATTAATGCACAGCATACCGTCTCATTTTTCAGGTATCTCTGAAGACAGAAGTGGTCTGAATAAGCCAAATTTCCCAGACAACCGAAGTTTATCTTAAGTATCCAATTGTATTTATTTAAATGATGTTTAATCGAACTCTTTTTGAATTCACATATTCAAGACTTGTTAGCTATACAAACCAAGGTTTAACACACATGCACAATTATCCAGGGTAAACAGTGATTATGCTATGGCAGGAAATAACAGCGCTATGGGACCTACTCAGGTCTGTAAGGAACAATGTGCTCCTGTACAGTAGAGTCTTAGAATGGCCTCTGAGGCCTACCCAAAGCAAACTTCTGCTTCCTTCCTTCATGATCAGCTCTAATACTGCTCATTGCCCTCCTCTTACAAGTTTTTGATCTGCTGCTTTATTTTTCACACAATATTCTGGGAAAGATTTTGAGACCAGCTTCCTTCTCATTTCCCATATTTTTTATTATTATATTATTATTATTATATTTTTTAAAGCTTCTTTATTTATTTTGAGAGAGAGGGAGTGCGCACACACACAAGCAAGAGAGGAGCAGAGAGAGAGGGAGAGACAATCCCAAGTAGGCCCCGTGCCCTCAGCTCAGAGCCTGATGAGGGGTTTGAACCCATGAACAGTGAGATCAAGACATGAGCCAAAACCATGAGTCAGACGCTTAACCGACTGAGCCACCCAGGAGCCCTATTTTATTATTATTATTTTAATAAATAAAAAGAGCTCTTTTACAGGGCTTTGGGCTACTGGTTGTCTAGGTCACTGCAATCATTCCAAATTAAAGAAATTACACAAGTTGATTCCCCACTGACCATCTCTTATTATGACTACTGAATACTCACTGATCCCGGTGTCCTTACAGTACTGCACCAAGTACTGCCCCATGACTCTCAGCAGATGATTATACTCTTGGACATTGAGAAATTCCTGCTTATTATGGGATGGCTCCATGATCTCCAAGGGTATATTAACAATTCCAACCACGCCTGCACCAAGTCTAGAAGAATAAATACATTAAAAAATTCTGAAAAATTTAGCTAAGGAAAAAGAAAATGCAAATATGCCATGGTCTTTTGAAATCAAAATTTTTTCCACATAAATTTATTCACTGGGTCTGGACCATGTCAAAGTTTAACAACTTATGATATAATTGTATTTTGTTACATAAATCTGTAGTAATCGTAGGTGTGTTTGGTCTCATAGTAAAGAAAAAATCTAATGCACTGTTACTAAATTAACATGACTTTTTCTTCCAAACCTAAAGGTACAAGAGGAGGCGTTTTAGCATGAGACACCACTAACAATGCTTTGCTGAAATAAACTGACATAACCCTCTTCATGATCTGGCCAGAGTCAATTTCTCCATCCTCATTTCATGGCAGGTTGGGTTCTTCCCTGTCATTGCAGAGGTCCATGGGGTGTTCAATGAATTCTACTAAGGGAACATAAGGGCCAGATTATCCTAGAAAGTGACAGGTATCTGCCTGTTAGTCTGATGAATAAATTCAGTGTTTTTCAGATTTTAAGCAACTTACGATATATATAACCAGGATATTTCTGCTTAGTGACAGAATATTCTGTTTGGTTTCCCTGTTTTGGGAAAGAACATCCAGTTGTCTAGTTCTTCCAAGGCTCCCAACTGCCCTTAGCAAGGCACACAAATCAAGCCTTCCTAATGTAGTGCTGCTACCTTACCATGTGTTTCACTACTTTCCCCTGCCACCCTGCCCTCCCTTTAACTATTCATTCTCTAAGCCTAAATTTGGGCATCATTTCTTCCAGGAAGTCTGACTCAACTTCCCCCAGTTTGGTTTACTACTCTTCCCAAGTGCTCTTTTTGCACCTCATGCTTGCCTGTAGCACATATTCATCCATCTATCTGTCCATCCATCCATCCATCCATCTATCCATCCATCCCGGTTCAGGATGGATGCATCCTATTCCAGAAACTGGGAATACAGTACTGAATAAGAAAAATAAGGCCCCTGTCTATAAAGTTTCTCTTCTATTGAGGGGTAACAGGCAGTAAGGGTGACCAGATCATTTCAGATGGTGATAAGTGGTAGGAGGAAAACAAAGCAGGTGCTATAACTTGTGCAGAGTAACAAGGGGGAGGGGCCAATGGCAGCGGCTGACTTTATTAGACAGTGCAGGAAGACCTTCCTGTGGAGGGGACTTTAGTTAAGTGCCTAAGTAACACACTCAGACCAGCAGTAAGGAGATCTGAGGACAGAAGGTTCAAGAACCAAGGCTGTAAGACAGGAGTGAGCTTAGGATATGTGATACACTGGAAGCTGGCTGTTGTGAGGAGAATGTAGTGAAAGGGTGGGTACAGGTGGGCCATCACAGGGCCAGGCAGAGGCCAGATCACTGGAAGACCATAGTAACCAGTTCTATTCTATATCCATTGGTGTTTTAAGCAAGAGAATAAACTAATTTTTTTAAAGATCATTCTTACTGTTGCCACATAATATGAAAAATATGTATTTATATACTTGTTCCTTTCACTGGACTATAAGTTCTTTGCCAAAGGGTAGCAGGTCTTCACCATCTTGTGTGCAGAGCTTAGTACAGTGCCTGGCACATGACACTGCAGTTCAAGTGTTTGTTGAATGAACAAATGAATGAACTGCTAATTCCTAGAGAGTGAGAAATAAGATGAAAAATGGTCCCCTGAGCCATTCTATTAATCACAAGAATTCTGTTTGAGCCCTGATCCATTTTACTGGTCACAATTACCCTGTCTGACTGTCTACATAATTCATGAAAGCAGCACATGGAGTTTTGGACCATCAGGAAAGCACCAGAATGTATTATTCTGGAATCCAAATAGGTTAGAGAGGGTTAGTAATACACGCTCAGGCAGGTAACTGCCAAGAACTCATATACATAAAGGTTGCACAAAATGTTAACAGGGTTGCTTTATAAGACTATGGATTTTCTTTCCTAAAATTTCCTTATTATGCTTGTATTATTTTTACATCGGTAAAATATTAAAATCCTAACCTGAGGAGATGGTTCAAGAAATGGTAAAACATCAAGTTTCTCAGGAAATGTATTAGAAAAATTTCCCAAGTGTGCTTTTCCTTCAAGCAGGCATATAGTTGTGCCAATATTATAAATTAGGCATATTAATGCCTGCGCATTGATGGGAAGGGTGAACGGAGGACAGGACACCTGCTCCCATTATGATTAATCACTCATCTAACTCCAAAGACAGAATCTTACCGCAACCTCCCTCATCCTGCCTATGCCTCTGAAAACAAAAATATACTTACAAGGACTTCAGTTTCAACTGTGGGCCCACTTTCTCATGCATTTTGATCAGGCGGTTATTACTGTAAATGAACATCCCAGCTTGGCTTCGATTTTCTATGTTCACTCCAAAGAACAGGCAGAGAGTCCTTGCTTTTTTTAATTCTCTAGCATTATATTTAGAAAAGTTAAAAAAAAGGTTTTTATTAGATAGAAATATATAGTTTACAAACTGCTAATAATTAAACTGAGAAGGTAAACATCAAAGGAACTAAATGTAAAATACCCAGGTATTTTGCAAAACCTAGTGGGTACACTCAATATCTTTGTGTAGCCAAGTATTTTGCATAAACATGATGGCCATACCAGTCAAACACAAGCATTCCTAGATCTAAAAACAGCCTTGCCAACTTAAATTTACAAGAACTAGAAAATGCCAAAAGATTTGTGAAATGTTAAGTGGACTAATAGGAACACGCAACATTTTTAAAAAATTATGATTTGACTATTTTAAAATTTCAGTATTTTTTTACTCTGGATGTGATTTCTAACTTTCAACGTGTCCTCAAGCCTCTAAATATCCTATATAGATTGGACTATGCCAAAAAATACTCTTTAGCTTTCTCTTTCTCCAAAATCAAAGTTAATAAAGCCAAGTTTACAAGGGCAACAGACATAAGCTCCTGTTTTTCTTAGTCTGTCTTGCAATATTATGTTTTATGTGACTTTTCTATTAAAAGTGTAAAAGCAGAAATTGAGACATAGCAGGATATGATAGAAACAACCATAGTAACAGGAAGCTGCTTGGAGCTATGAAAAACACCTGAATATAAGAACTGGAAAGACAGGCTTGGCTTCAAAAACAAACTCATCTCTGTAACAGCCGTGTGACTATGGATGAGTCACTTCAACTTCCTGTCCCATCTGAAAAATGGGAAGAATACCTACCTAGCCATTTGGGATGTCAGGAGGACTAGAAGAAATAATGTCAAGTATAAAGCTGGAACAGATTAGGTGCCTCACCAATGTTATTTTCCTTTCCTACCAAGAATGGTGCCAAATATAATTCTTCCCCTCCACCCATCTTGTAGGTCTCATTCCACAAACACAGCTTTTTCTTTTCAAATTATAACTACATGCCACCATAACTGACATAATATGCTTACTGGACTGGCTAAATACATCTATCATTAAAGGACAAAGAAAAAGCCCTAATTAGGCCTTCTACATGGACATAATATAGGGCACATTAGACTTTATGAGGGAATTATTGACTGGGATTAACATATACATTTTAAAAGCACATACTTGCTGGGTTCAATACATACAAATCACATTTTTTCTCAAAAATGTGTACTCAATATTAAATCCTTACTCTTCAACAAAAAAGAATACTGACTATGTAAGGGACCCCAAAACAGGATGTTGCAGAATATGACAGCATCACTCTGCAACAGTAAATGACATGCTGATTCTCTTCAAATTTGTAATAAAAGCATTTTGCTATAAAAAAAAGTTCATACCAACTAGCTGGCATTATTATTAATAAAATATAGGTCAATCACCTTTCATACATACAAATGTAACTACAAACAATTCATCAACCAGAGTTTTCTTTCTCAAGACTTTAAAGAAGCTTTGCTATAGAAATAGCCTAAGTCAAATGGACTGATGAGTGGAGAAAAGTATTCCATACACACACACACACACACACACACACACACACACACACACACACATATATATTCCATATATATATATATATATATATATATATATATATATATAATGAAATATTGTCATTTACAATGACATGGATGAAGCAAGAGTATAATGTTAAGTGAAATAAGTCACTCAGAGAAAGACAAATAGAATATTCTTTGATTCATATGTGGCATTTAAGAAACAAAACAAATGAGCAATGAAAAAAAGAAAGAGACCATCCAAGAAGAAACAGACTCTTAACTATAGAGAACAAACTAAGGGTTACCAGGGGTGAAGAGGGTGAGGGAATGGGTAAAATAGATTCAGGAGTGCACCTGTTGTGATGAGCACCAGGTGTTGAATGGAGCTGTTGAATCACTCTATTGTACACCTGAAACTCATGTTACACTGTACGTTAACTAACTAGAATTTAAATAAAAACTTGAAAAAAATAGAGGACCTTGTTTTTTTTTAATTTTTTTAAATGTTTATTTATTTTTGAGAGAGAGAGAGAGAGAGAGCGAGCATGAGTGGGGGAGGAGCAGAGAGACAGAGAGGGAGGCACAGAATCGAAAGCAGGCTCCAGGCTCTGAGCTGTCAGCACAGAGCCCGATGCGGGGCTCAAACTCTGTGAGATCGTGACCTGAGCTGAAGTCGGCCGCTCAACCGACTGAGCCACCCAGGCGCCCCAGAGGACCTTGTTTTTTAATATAGATTTCTATGGGTTTATTTAGTACTTATTTTGATAAATGCATAGTTAACACTTCAAATTTAGGTTTGAGGAAAGTTATGGTTATATAGCACTTCATAGTTCACAAACAATAATTCTGGAAACTAGTAATGCTTCCCTAAAAATTGGTTTCTCAAAGTTATCCCAGTTCTCAAAGACTGACCTTACCCAGATTATTCTCAGTTTAACTTGTTTAACACCCAAGCTGGAGACCAAGTCAACCTTCCAAATGTAAATAATGGTTTTGTAATTTAGGGTTGCTATTTGTATCTTAACTATATATGTGGTACATGTATTTGAAACATTTTCTGAACATTTTAAATTTTATGCAAGTACTAGAAGAGAGAAGAAACCAGAACCAACCCTCCAGAGGGCTGTGTCTGCCAAAGGACAAAAAAAAAGTAAAGTTGTCAGCTGATCCTCTGGGCAGAGTTCACTTCTTCAACAGGACACTGAGCTAATTTTTCACCCTGTATTCAGAAGTTTTAATATTATGTAAACATATGTGTGCATGCAAATATATATTTTATAAAAACCTTCATTGATTTTGCGGTTGGGGGATTTCGACCATATTCGCTTAATATAATAAGATGTCATAGGCTGAGAAAGAGAAGTTATCACATTAACCACCAAATCTGCCTCCTCAGAAATCAGAATTTGCTTTATCAAAGTGCAGAGGATTCTGGCAAACAGAAAATCTTACATCTTACCTCTGTTTCACTTTAAGAATCGTATGCTTTGCTTCAACATCTTCCAAAGCTTTCTGTAAGACATCCTGGAGAAGTACATTTGGTTAGGAGAGAACATAATTCTATTAAATTAATGAAAGCTGAGCTGATATTTATTATCCCATTACCCAAATGTTTCACAAGGGTAACAGTGATAGGTCACATTGCCTAATGCAATTGTATAATGGTAGACAATAAATACTTGATAAATGATTCCATTCTAATAGCTAGGGGGACACACCAACTCCTGGCCCATGGTTCCCTTTTTGCACATAATCCAATGTTCTCTGTCTTTTAAAGAGCTATTTCTCCCTGTAATGTCACACTGGCTTTCACACAAACTACACAAAAGCTTGGAAAAGTCATTCCATGTACCTAGACTCTGACTTTTGCTTGTGAGAACAACAACAACAACAAAATGCTAAATCACATGATCAAGTACTGTGGCATCTTTCAGAAAAAAAAAAGTTATTAAAAATTTTGGTCAGTCACCATAAGAAAACATCTTCTTTATTATCAAGTTCCAGATACCCTTGATACTCCCCAAGCTTTTCCCTTTATAGGATATCCCATCCCTAGGCTTTCTCCCTTTCAGAGTACCTGAATACCAATGCCCACCTGTCTTTCTTGTCTTCTCTTAATTTGATATACTGGCTCATTCACTGCCCTATCTCTAGTACACTAACTCTAACCAGGCAGAAAAGAAATAATGCATTATTATAATTTCACAAATAATAACAGATTTTTAATGTGCTCCATCTACCTGATGTGAAAGATGGGCATCTCATTTGGTGAATATACCACTGACTGAACATTATTTTCACTGACTTTAAAGTAAAAGCAAATGGTAACTGATTTGTAAGTATTTCACTTCAAATTCAACCACTCAACTGCCTAGAGGAATTTAAGAGGTCAAAAGCCAAGGTCATTCTGCTTTGCTCTCTTTGCCCAGCAACAAAGCAAGATGGTCAAAGACACCCTCCCTCCCCCCCTCCTGTCAATGCACTCAGAGCACAAAGAGGCAATGAGAGGTAAGCCTAAGGCAAGAAGAAAGAAAGGTCCTGACCCATTAAAAAGCATCTGCTTCTCTTGTTTCTCAAATACATAAAGCCAAGGAAATTGATTTCTTTGAGACAAAATTAAAAAAAGCTTAAACCTTTCTTTAAAAATCAATAACAGTAAGATAGGTCTACATTTACTCTAAAATAATAAGTGAAAAGAAAAAAGTAAGAGAATTTTGGGAAGGCCATAGGTAGCTTTGGGACATTATCACGTGCTACTCTTTGATTTCATTCCCTATTCATGATCAGTTGATATGAGAGAGCTCTTTATCAAACTCAGCCCTGGTCCTTGAAAGTTTAAGGGCGAATCACGGAAAGGATTCCTACACTGAGTCTGAAGAAGAGAATGAAGGAAAAGTGAAGCAAAGCATTTTTTTTCTCCATATACCTATTTATCCTTTTATATGCAAGTAAATAAAATGCTGCTTCATAATTTACCCTGGTAGAAAGCTTTGCACCGCATTTTTGGTAAAAACAAACCTACATGTCCTGAAGCAATATTCTTCTTCTTGGTTGCCATGCATTATAATTAATAATAATAGTTCTTTATAACCTATCTTACTCATGGGTGCATTGCAAGGATTATAGAAAATGTTTATGAACTATGTGGAGCAACTCATAAGAAAAAAGCTTTGTAAGCTGGAAGTAGTTATTAATATTCATAATTATAGCACATAATTCCTAGCACCAGAAAAAAGGATGGCTTATTAGTCTTCTCCTTGCGTTTCCCATTTATTCAGGTGCATAGGGAGCAATAATTTGAAAAGATATTTTCAAGAAAACTTGATAGGCTGCTTTTTTCTGCTAGTTTTTCATTATTTTCTCTTTCTCATATTACTTTTCTTTTCATTTTAAAGAAATGAGATGCAGTGCTCTTCCCCACTGTTCCAAATTCACCCCACGTTGCTCATCTTTGCTCAGACTCAGCCTTCTCTCACTGCTGAGTACCCTCTCCTTTCTCTGCATGCCTCTGCTCTGTTTACCTGGGTTAAAATCAACTTAAGCTTCGGAGCTTGTCTGTGTTTATCAGTTTAGGAAGTAAATGATAAGAGACAACTGTGTACAGAAAAAAGCAAATGACACTTGGCCATTTAGGAAGACTATATGTCATACCTTGGCAGAAGACAAAGAAGTTCTGTCAGGCTGGTTTACTGTGATTTGTGCTTGTTTCAATACACGTTCAGCTGGAAGCAGAAGCAAGATAATTACAACATCAGAAAGTTCTTTTAATCAATTTTAAGTGAGCAGTGTGTATATACATTATGACCAGGACCAGTTGGAACGGCTTCCAAATAATAATCTCAGAAAATCCTATGTTCTTTCCACAGCTTTCACACATTCTCGGTGCAGGTAGCCACAATGGGCTTCCTCTTAGACATTATAATTGACAGGGCATAACTAGATACCTACAAATTAAAGGGTTATGACTGAATGTTCGGCTGACTAAAAACTCTCTACAATCTGTGAAATATAGATTAAAGTTACTCCTTGCTTTTGGATCGCTGGAAAAATATGGCTTTGTCCTCTTTGGGGGGGGGGGGCAGAATGAATGTGTAGAACATTCCTTCTTAAAGTGGGTATAAGGCTAGTCTTGAAAATGATCTAACTCGGCATCATGCCAACCAGAGTTTCTAATATATATCAATCTAGTTCCAAGTGTGTATTTGGAATAATAGAAATTAAATAATAATAAGTAAAAATATAATAACATACCTTTAATTAATATGTCATAATTCAACAAAGCCAGAGACAGAAAAATGTGTTATGAAGCTCCTTAGAGGCAGGAGTTCGATTAATTGTTATACGCTATAACAGTATATATCTCAGAATAAAGGTACAATTAATGTTGGCTGAGTGAATGAACAACAATGAGATGTAGGACATAGATAATTACATACCAATCTTTACTGCTTCTTCTGCCTTTTCAACTTCATTTTTAAATGCTCCTTTAAAAGAAGACGTGACATACAGATACTTTCTGAAAAGAAAAAAGAACTGATCAAGTCAGGTTATCATTTTAAGGTACATAATACTTAAAGAATATTCTTTAGAAAGAATATACACTCCAGATATACATAATTATGAAGAAAGCTTCACATAGTAAGTTGCATCCAACTAGTCAATCAGCAAACTGTATACCTAGGAAGAAATTCCTTGCCTTTCAATACTTGGCAATTTTGCTTTTGGAAGGGAACTTCAGGAGAGAGATAACAAAATTTCTGCCCATACAAATGTTCATTTATACATATAAAATGGGATCATTTTCTTAAAAAGAAAAATTTCTATGCAACTGCTCCATTTCCAAAATTTCGAGCTAATATACATAACCCTCTTACTCAGGTCACTGACACTGGATAAACCAGTTCTCCTAGTCTCAAAACAACTATCTCTAACTAAAATGCTCAGAAACATACATTACCATTTCAAACTACCAAAACATATTTTCCACTTTATTGCTCAAGAAGCTTGTTTTCAAAACCTCTTGTTTAGTGAGAGCTCTAGAACAATCAAGGAAAAGGAATAAACAAATAATTAGATAGGTAAATATATATTTATCTCCATAAACTCAGTCAGAGCGAAGTAGAGGTAAGGAAAGCCCTCTGGAACAGAGGTTCACTGAATGCAGATGAAACTATGTATATCTGTTACAGAGGATTCCTTAAAGTCAGGATTTTTCATAGTGGCTTAAATCATCATCCTGAGAAAAAATTCCAGAATGTTGGATTTCAGAATGCTCAAAGCTCTGTACATCTCATTCTGTAACTTTTGCCTTATACCCCTGTGGACTCAGGCGGTCACCATTCTCTGATACCTTCTGTGTTTAGAAAGGCATCAAATGTTCAGCAAGAGGTGGGTGGAGAACTACAGGTATCCCTGAAAGCCAAAATATCCTCAGGCAGGCATTTTCTCAAGCAGAGGGACAGTCTAAACCTATATGCCCCTGAGTCGATACCAGGGATAAGCAAAATATGGCCCATAGGCCAAAGTGAGCCAGCAGCTTGCTTTTGGCACAGCCTGAGACCTAAGAATGATTTTTCTATTTTTAAAGGAAAAATAAGAATATACAAAAGAGACAGAATGTGATCACATACTTACTATCAGGCCCTTTATAGAAAATATTTACCAATCCCTGGAATCTATGCTAATAAGCAATGGCTTTTGAATGATAACTTGATCTAGAATTGCATTTATATCTTCTGACTTTCAAATAATGTGTACGATAATGCAAATTCATCACTATACAAACAGGTCACACATAGTTTAAATGTCTGTTAGCTGAAGTCTGTTTAAGACTCTCTTCCATTATCTCCACAAATGCAGTACAAATACACTCAAGACAGAACACCATGATTAAGCATTAAGAATTGGACTACCTGGGGGCGTCTGAGTGACTCAGTTAGTTAAGCATCCGGCTCTTGATTTCGGTTCAGGTCATGATCTCATGGTTCATGGATTCAAGCCCCACATCAGGCTCCACACTGAGCCTCCTTGGGATTCTGTCTCCCTCTCTCTCTGCCCTCCTCTGCTCGCTCTCGCTCTCTCTCTCTCTCTCTCTCTCTCTCCCTCAAAATAAATAAATAAACATTAAAAAGAAAAAAAAAAGAATTGGACTACCCGGATCCCATCCTGTCTGAGTTAAAGTCCTATCTGTGTCCCTTAGTAGTGTAGCACTGGGCACATTATTTCATTTTCTGTGATTCCATTTCCTGTCTGTAAGTGGGGATGGTAACAGGGGTATTTATCTCACACGGTTGTCATGAGAACTAAAGGTATCGATAGAGCTAAAGAATTTAGTCAATGCTAGTTTGGGGAAAATGTTTACTACACTATTATTGTCTAATATTATCTATTAATATTATATTAAGTACTTGCTCCCTCAATGTAGGCTCTAGAGGGAAAACACATTGGGAATGAAGAAATAAGTAACTAGATAATTTTTTGTTTTCTTAAGACTCTGAAGGATTTATACAAGCTTGTCCAGTTATTTCCCTGAAAAGACTTACTGTTAAAAAATAACCAGGGGTTGGGGCGCCTGGGTGGCGCAGTCGGTTAAGTGTCCGACTTCAGCCAGGTCACGATCTCGCGGTCTGTGAGTTCGAGCCCCGCGTCAGGCTCTGGGCTGATGGCTCAGAGCCTGGAGCCTATTTCCGATTCTGTGTCTCCCTCTCTCTCTGCCCCTCGCCCGTTCATGCTCTGTCTCTCTTTGTCCCAAAAATAAATAAACGTTGAAAAAAAAATTAAAAAATAAAAAAATAAAAAAAAAAAAATAACCAGGGGCATCTGGGTGGCTTAGTTAGTTAAGTGCCTGACTCTTGATTTCAGCTCAGGTCATGATCTTACTGTTGTGAGATGGAGCCCCCCATCGGGCTCTGTGCTGACAGTGCGGAGCTTGCTCGGGGTTCTTCTGTCTCTCCCTCTCTCTCTGCCCCTTCCCTGCTCGTGCTCTCTCTCAAAATAAATAAACTTTAAAATTATTTAAAATTATTTTTAAAATATTGAAAATAACTAAAAATTATTTAAAACTTAATAATTAAAAAAATTATTTAAAAATAAATGTCATCCTATATTCATCTACTTCTATGGTTTCACAAATAGTTCGTTATAATAACCTTGTCTCTTTATTGCTAACTTTAATGTTCATTTTCCAATGAAATTATAGTTAGTCACAAGAAAGGAACACCCATAAAATCTAAAGTAAGGTAATTCTCAGTTTTTTCCCTTGATTTTCTTTCACAATGAACATTATTAAGTCATAACCTAGGTGTATTTCAAATCAGTCTCTAAGACATTTAGACAACAGCAAAACCTAAGTTTTAAAGCAAAAAAATTCTTGGGTCTCTATATACTGGAATTGCCATTTGTTTTTTAAAAATCACATATTAATCACATACTCAATCTGGTTTGAATCATTCATTTGAAGTCACTTTTTTTAAACTAAAGTGAAATTAAGGAGAAGCTGAACAATGAAGTGATCCTTTAAAGATGATATGAATTAAACTATTTTATAGGTCATATTTTATAGCATTTCACAGACTCCATGCTTCATGCTTATACCCTAGAAAGTAAAAGTGGCACAAAAGAATGCCAACTATGCATTAGTGCTCAATTGTAAACAACAAAGACCAAAACAACATGTGCTCTGTTTGCAGTTTGTGTCACTGAGACAACCTGGTCCCAGATGATCTGAAACATCTCAGATGACCTGCATACTTTCACAATTTAAATTTTACAATTGTACATAACAATTACAAAAAGCTAACAATGAAATATATATTCTTGTGCAAGTTCAGTGTGATGAATCTGCCCATTCCTATAAAGGAAACAATTTTCAGTCAAATCCTCAACCTTAACTGGAAGTCTACCTCGGCCAGACACTTCTAATTTTTCCTACTGGTAGACTCTTGCAGATAAAAATGCCTTTAAGGGGCACCTGGGTGGCTCAGTTGGTCAAGCATCCAACTCTTGGTTTGGGCTAAGGTCATGATCTCATGGTTTCGTGAGTTCAAGCCCCTGCATCAGGCTCTGTGCTGGCAGCAAGGTGCCTGCTTGGGATTCTCTGTCTCTCTCTCTCTCTCTCTGTCCCTCCCCCACTCATGCTGTCTCTCTCTCAAAATAAACAAATAAACTTAAAAAAAATTCCTTTAAAACCCAGAGTAATGCATCCCTTGGAGGATAAGGAAGAGAGCCCCTCTGGCTGTCAGCTCCTCCCTCCTTGCAACTGATGGCAGGGGCATGGTGTTCCCTCCAGGACTGGGCCTTCAGTTTCACAGTGGTTAGAATTTTTTCCAAACCCGTCTCCCAAACTTTACTTTTATTTTACACATCTGCCCACAACCCTAGCCCACAGCCTTCACCTCCACACTGTTTCTGCCTTCTCTCTATACCACCTTGTTTTGCCACATTTTAGGCCTTCACTCTTCCTCACACATTTCACTTTCTACCTCTCTGGTTTTTTCCAATGACTGCATTCAAATATTTTATGTTCACTTTCTACATAAAACAATTTATTGAATATTTTCTTCCAAAGGAACTGAGAAAACATAAAGTCAATGAAAAGCATTGAGAGGCGCCCGGCTGGCTCAGTCGGTAGAGCATGCAACTCTTGGTCTTGGGGTTGTAAGTTCGAGCCCCACGCTGGGTGTAGAAATTACTTAAAAATAAAATCTTTCTAAAAGAAAAAAGAAAACTATTGAGGAAAATGAAAACTAAAACAGTATAAAAGTTTTGCTCCTTAGAATGGTAAAAATGAAAACAGAAAATACTATTAATAACAAGTGTAGATATGGAACCAGACAAAAGGGCGTGAAAATAAATTGGGTCTATTTCTCGGAGGGTAAATTAATGGTGTGCCCATCAAAATTAGTTGTGTACCTATCTTCTGACTCAGAAATTTACTTCTGTGTCTGTTCTACAGAAATAATGGCATATTAGCATAAATATACATCTGTCAAATAATGACCAAACATGTCCTGTAACAATAAAACTTTAGCACTGTAACAATAAAAACTCCAAAAATCTTGAATATATATCAATAAACAGTTAAATAAAGTACTGTATAAAATATTTAATGATGACAGAGAAAGATCTTCAAGAGACAATTTGTAAGTGAAAAGAGCAAGTTGTATATAAATTTTATGTTTTTTCTTTAAAGTTTATTTATTTATTTTGATAGAGACAGACAGTGCCAGTGGGGGAGGGGCAGAGAGAGAGATAGAATCCCAAGCAGGCTCCATGCTGTCAACGCAGAGCCAGACACAGGGCTTGAACTCACAAACTGTGAGATCATGACCTGAGCAGAAATCAAGAGTTGGAAATGTAACCAACTGAGCCACCCAGGCACCCCTAAATTTTATGTTTTAAAGAAGTATAAATGTGTATGTGAGCACACATGTATGTATGTGAATGCACTGTGCATAAGACAATCTGGAAGAATATTTATTGAACTTCTAGCAGAGGTTCCTATTTAGGGATATTATGTTTTGCTAGAGCACACAGTGAATGACACGTGGTAAAGGGGGGTTTTAGTTACTTGATTTTTTCCAATATCTAACTCTGTATTATTTGAATTTTTATTAGTTTTACATTTTTTTTTAATTTTTTTTAACGTTTGTATTTATTTTTGAGACAGAGAGAGACAGAGCATGAACAGAGGAGGATCAGAGAGAGGGAGACACAGAATCTGAAACAGGCTCCAGGCTCTGAGCTGTCAGCACAGAGCCCGACGCGGGGCTCAAACTCAAAGACCACGAGATCATGACCTGAGCCGACGTCGGCCGCTTAACCGACTGAGCCACCCAGGCGCCCCTAGTTTTACATTTTTAAGAGCAAAATAGAACTCCTCACCCTCAAGAGAAATAAAAATATTAAAAAACAGAGTAAATTTTAACGTTTTATGTTGCAGAAGTATAGAGCATTGCTATAAAGCATTCTGAGTGACTATTTTGATCATAACCACCTTCAGAAATTTAAACTTTCATTGGCATTTAATACTGACATGTACAGAGGGGCGCCTGGGTGGTGCAGTCGGTTAAGCGTCTGACTTCAACCAGGTCACGATCTTGCGGTCTGTGAGTTCGAGCCCCGCGTCAGGCTCTGGGCTGATGGCTCAGAGCCTGGAGCCTGTTTCCGATTCTGTGTCTCCCTCTCTCTCTGCCCCTCCCCCGTTCATGCTCTGTCTCTCTCTGTCCCAAAAATAAATAAACGTTGAAAAAAAATTAAAAAAAAATACTGACATGTACAATTTGTACAAAACATTTTGGCTAATATATAGTATTTTAAATTTAAAATTTGGAAAAAGAAACAGACTACAAGTAAAGAAAACTACAGTTCCAAACTTACTTATGCAGATAAAATTAGCCCCCAATTATGAACTATAACCATGTTGCAGTATCCACAAACATAATTATTCTTTTTAAATTATGAGACTTTACCTGGTTTATTCATACTATAAAATAGTTATAGTCCTTAATTATTCATCAAAACATGTAATGAGGCATGATCAAAAATTTTCTGGCCAGTATAATGTCGATAGCTAGACCTGGATGTCAGGTAGACCACTCACACTTAGTACAACCAGAATGAGTAGAAATAGCTCCATTGACCATCACTCCTAACCTCTACCCTGTATGTTCCCTATCATTCTTAAGATTTTGCTCAGGCAAAAGACTTAGAAGGCATTCATGGCTCCTAAGTTCCTCTCCACTCCACATCCAAGCCATCAGGAAGTCTTGGTGGCTCTGTATTTATATTAGATCTATCAACTGAATGGTACTCACCACTCCAGCCCAGGCCACAGTAATTTCTCACCTGGAATACGGTAATGGTATCCTAACTCATCTCCCTTCCTCCTTTCTTGCCCCATATAAAATCAATTCCCTACTCAGCAGCCAGAATAATCTTTTAAAAGCATAAATCAAGTAATGCTCTTTTCTCAAAACTCTTTATATTCTCAATACAACCACTTCTTGTCACGTTGCTCAAGACCCTACAGCATCTGCCCACATCTACCTCACCTCTTCCTAATCACTGTGCTTGAGCCATGCTCGCCCTTTTAGCCTGTCTTTACACTTACTCTCCTCTCTTCCTGGAAATGTCTTCCCATAAAATTCTTTCATGACTTACTGTGGTGCCCACCCTCCAAGATGTACTCTTACAGAGTTACTTCCCCCTGGTATCTGTGCCTTTGTGCAGTGCCCTCCCACACTGAATCCAGGCTGACCCGTGTGACCAAAAAAGCATGGCAGAAATGATGGCATGTGACTTTTGAGACCAGGTTCTAAAAGACTGCAGTTTCTACTTTGTTTTCCTGAATTGCTCCCTCTGGTAGAAGCCATTTCCTGTGCCATGAAAGCACTCAAGATGCCCAGTGCAGTGGTCCCTATCAAGAGGAACCAAGCTGCCAGCCATGTGAAGTCAGCCACCTTGGAAATGTAGCCTCCAGCTCCCACCAAGCCTCTAGCAACCCCAGGCAAAATCTCTTGGCAACTTCATGAGGGATCCCAAGATAAAAGCACCCCACAGAACCACTCTCCAATTTCTGACCTATAGGAACTGAGAAATAACAGATGGTTACTTTTATTAGGAAGCCACTTAGAATGTAAGCTTTATGAGGGAAGGACCCTTCTGTTGTTGCTGCACTGAATCCCAAATGCCTACAAGACTGCCTTGCATAGGGTGGTCATTCCGTCCACTTGACATGATCCAGTTGTACAGTAACATGTACATAATGTAAATAATGTTTATTTGCGAATATGTCGAGAAGTGTGCTGAGTATTTTCATGTTTAAAACAAAACATATTATGGGGGCATCTGGGTGACTCAGTCATTAATCGTCTGCCTTTGGCTCAGGTCATGATCTCACAGTTTGTCAGTTCAAGTCCCACAATGGGCTCTCTGTTGTCAGCATAGAGCCTGCTTCAGATCCTCTGTCTCCCTCTCTCTCTGCCCCTCCCGTGCTTGTTTTCTCTCTCAAAAATAAAATAAAAACATTAAAAACCCTATTAAAAAAACATATTTTTATTTTAATCCTCACAACAATCCTAAATGGCAGAGGAATTCTCAATGCACAGTGGTGAAGCGTCAGGCTTAAGGTACTGCCGAAGGTCCACAGCTAGTAAATGACAAAATCAAAACTCAGATCTAGGTTTGGTTGATCCAAATTTTGTTTTCGACTACCAGTGTATAACAAAAGATTAAATAATTCAGATTATACAAATTCATAAAGGGACACATAAGATGTACAGTTTACAAAAGAAATACTTTTAAAGTGTTATTAGTCTATTTAAGTGGGTGGGATACGAGAGGGTACAAAGCATTCCTAGAAAATTAAAAGACTGTCCCACAAGCATAGTATTGCAGAGTATTCAATAGCAAACCATAAACTTGGTGTCCCTGAATAACTTACAAAGAGCCTTGCTGCTCCAATGAGAAAGCAGGTTGACTCCAATTCCACACCATTTGGGCTCCTTTCAGTGTTAGGGGTCTATGGCAAAGAAGTTTTAATGATGAATGAAGATCTTTAAGTTTTTCTTAAACGTTTATTTATTTTTGAGACAGAGAGAGACAGAGCATGAATGGGGGGGAGGGTCAGAGAGAGAGGGAGGCATAGAATCTGAAACAGGCTCCAGGCTCTGAGCTGTCAGCAGTGAATTACATGACTTCTCTGAATATCCTTATACCAAACGCCAAAGGAAAAAGGTAATCTGTGTGCCTCTTCCTTGCAAAAACAGCCTAACACTCCCATGCTAAGCTAGCTCTGTCTTCTACTTCTATTCAGCCATCCAAGTTCTGCTCTCTGAATTCCCAGCTATCACATGACAAGGCTATCACATTTTCATTAAGGCCTTTCTCTCCTACATAAAATGATGCTCAATTCTATCAATGATCCCCTACCAGGTCATTTTCTGTAACCTAAAGCATCTCCATCCAAACATCACTCTCCAGACACGGTGTAAGCAGGATATGGTTTATCAGTACCATCACCATCTTGCTAAGTTCCATAAACATTTTAGCAACTCTGTCACACTCTCAGCTTATACTAAGCTTGTAATCAATTAAGACATCTATGCTTTTTTTTTCATGTAAATCACTTTCCAGTCTATACTTACATGATAGATTTTTAAAACCTAAACTCAGGTTTAGTTACATTAGTTACACCACATTTATCTTTTGGACTTTAACTCTTTCATATATTGTTTCTGTTATGCCTACTGGGAGAGATTCCTCCTAATTCAGGGTCAAACATTAATTCAAACATGTTTGTTTTATATACAAGTTACTGATAAAAAGTAATGAACAGAATATGACCAAGGAAGGAAACCAACGACATGACACCAAAAATTCCTATCTAGTCCTCTTCTGAACCTGTTAGAGGCCTTGGGATAAAATTAGCTAAAGCAACTATAATTTTACCCACAGTATTCTTTTTTTCTGTTTGCTACAAAAATACAGAAAATGACTAAACACAAAGTACAGTCATATATTCTTATAAATAATACTTCAGTGTTCATTTCTAGAAGTTTAGGTCACCTCTGGGTGACCAAGAGGCCAAAGCATTTAATCACTGTTTAATACCTTTTACATGCCCCTACTTTGGTCAAATAGGGACATTCCAAGCATTTAATTTGTTCTGATGCAGCCATGAGAGCTATAATGCCTTTCCAGGAAGAAAGAAAGAAAGAAAGAAAGAAAGAAAGAAAGAAAGAAAGAAAGAAAGAAAGAAAGAGAAAGAGAAAGAGAGAGAGAGGGAGGGAGGGAGGGAGGGAGGGAGGGAGGGAGGGAGGAAGGAAGGAAGGAAGGAAGGAAGGAAGGAAGGAAGGAAGGAAGGAAGAAAGAAAGAAAAGGCTAACCCACTAAGGATGACATAACATAGAAGGAACTGTACACTTTCTTACACAAAAATTTTGCCTCCAGAGAACCTTTAAGGGAAATCATATGCAAGTAAATATGGCAAACAGAGAGAGGGGTAATCCTAAAGGATAAAGCTATGAAGGATTAAATCACTCCATACTGTAAATACCAAGTATCATATTTGACAGTTTATCAGAACCTCATATGAAACTTGGCAAAGGTACAAGCCTCCTTAACTACCTTTTAGGGAACAAAATAAGCATTTATATTATATCTACTTCCTGGTAACATATATCTAAGAATATCACTTTGAAAGGTGAATAAAAACGTGCTAGAATGGGAAACAGTCATCACTTAATACCAGTAATTTAGATAGATGAAATTCCATTTGCTAGAATTCCCTGAGAAAATAGAGACAAATCCACATTTTCCTTTGGCTTAAAACATTTTTTGCCCAAACTCACTAAGATGGAAGCAATTTAATTTGAAAAGATCAGCTATATTGATTGATCCAGGAGACCCTTGGTACTTCCCAGAAGAATGAGACTGATGAAAAGGAAGCATCACTTTGATACAAATTGGGAAATGAACAGAAAATTTATAAAGTCTCAGGCATGTTATATTTCACTTTTCAAATATGATCTTCAGTAGAATCAGAAATCAAAAGTAAAGCAGGAAGGCAGTCTAAGATGACAGTGTAGGAAGAACCTGACCATCTTCTCCCATGATGCACTGAATGTATACCTACACATAAAGCAATTCCTCCTGAAGAACTGACACTGACTGAACAGCTTCTGCACAATAAACGATAGAGAAGGGTAGGAGAAAGGGAGAAACAGTAACAATGGTAACTGTAACCTACAGTAGAGAGGGATATCACTGGCAGGGGTGGGGGGGAGGGCTATTCACAGACTCACCCACCATGGGGCAGAGTGAAAAAAGAACTGTTTAAAGGGCAACAAGATTTGAAGTGAAGGAAATCCATTCACTAACCTAGAGAATCTGCTAAATGGGTGGGAAACTGCCAGAACCCTCTCCAGGGTCAAATATACCAGTGAGCACAATTCTTCCCCCACCACCTCGATAGCACAAATGAGAACAGGGTCCAGGCACTCTAGCCAGCCTACTAGAGCCTCACCAGTGTGTCCTGGGTCCCTGTCCCACACCATCTTCAGAAGGTGGCCCCAACATAGCATGCTCTAGGACCTTCCCAGCCTGTGCTTAATCCAACCACACTGCCAAAGCAGCTCTGGTATGGCACACCCCAGCCCATACGCCATCCATCTGGCCTTCCAAAGCTACCAGGCACATGCAGTCTACTCAAAGGACACACCCCTACACAAGGTCACTACTTCAAGACCTGTTCCACGTAATTCATAGAAATGAGCACGGAAAGTCAAACAAATGAGGAGACAAAGGAGTAAATTCCAAGTGAAAGAACAAGATAAAACCCCAGGAAAAAAACTCTAATGAAACAGAGATAAGTAACTTACCTGATCAAGAGTTCAAAGTAATGATCACAAAGATAGATGCTCACTGAACTTCGAAGACTAGAGGAACCCAGTGAGAATTTCAACAAAAAGTTAGAAAATATAACAAAGAACCAATCAGAGCTGAAAAGTATAATAACTGAAATGAAAAAAATATACTTAAGGGAAGTCAACAGCTGATTAGGTGGTATAGAAGAGTGCATCAACAAACTGAGAGAAAAAATAGCGGAAATTACCCAATCAGAACAACAACAAAAAAAGAGTTTTAAAAAATTATGACAATTTAAGAAACCTCTGGGACAATATCAAGCGTACTAACGCTGACATTACTGGGGTCTCAGAAGGAAAAGAGAAAGGGACAGAATATTATTTGAATAAATAATGGCTGAAAACATCCCTAACCTGGGGAAGAAAGCCTTTATCCAGGGTCCATAAATTACAGAGAGTCCCAAACAAGATGAACCCAAAGAGATTCATAATAAGACATATAACTAAAATGGAAAAATTTAAAGATAAAGAAAGAATATTAAAGGCCACAAGAGAAAAACAATTATCTACATACAAGGGACACCCCATAAGGCTATCAGGTGATTTTTCAGCAGAAACTTTGCAGGCCAGAAGGGGATGGCAGGATATATTTAAAGTGCTGAAAGGAAAAAACCTACAACCAAGAATACTATACCTGGCAAGGTTATAATTCTGACTTGAAGGAGAGATAAAGAGTTTCATAGGCAAGCAAAATTTAAAAAGTTCATCACCACTAGACTGGCCTACAAGAAATGTTAAGTGAAAAAAGTAAAGGCCATAACTTGGAATAAGAAAATACAATAAGAAAAAAATCTCTTTGGGGAAAAAAAAGAAAGAAAGAAAAAAAAATCTCAATGGTAAATGCAAATATATAGTAAAAGCAGTGCATCAACCACTAAACAAAACATGGAGGGAGGGGTGTAGAAATGTAGCGCTTTTAGAATACATCCAAACTTAAGTGACCATTAGCTTGAAATAGACTGCTACATATATAAGCCAAGATATATGAGCCTTAAGGTAACCATAAAACAAAACCTACCATAGATACAAAGAGAAGAAAGAGAAAAGAACCGTAACACTAAAGAAAACCATCAAACCACAGGGGAAAAGAGTGAGAGAAGGAAAAAACAGAGAAGAATTACAAAAGCAACCAGAACTGCAGCAACTTCTTACTAGAGATGTCTCCAGAGACAAAGGAAACAAAAGCAAAAATGAACTATTGGGACTTCATCAAGATAAAAAGCTTCTGCACAGTGAAGGAAACAATCAACAAAACTAAACGGCAACTGACGGAATGGGAGAAGATACTTACAAATGACATACTGGATAAAAGCTTAGTATCCAAAATTTATAAAGAACTTACCAAACTCAACATCCAAAAAATAAATAATCCAATGAAGAAATGGGCAGAGGATATGAACAGACATTTTTCCAAAGACGGCATCCAGAAGGCTAACAGACACATGAAAAGATACGCAATATCACTCATCATCAGGGAAATACAAATCATAACTACAATGAGATACCACCTCACACCTGTCAGAATGGCTAAAATTAACAACTCAGGAAACAACAAATATTGGGAAGGATGTGGAAAAGGGGGAACACTTTCCACTGCTGGTGGGAATGCAAACTGGTGCAGCCAGTCTGGAAAACAGAATGGAGGTTCCTCAAAAAATTAAAAATAGAACTATCCTACAACTCAGCAATTGCACTACTTGATACTTACCCAAAGGACACAAAAATGCTGATTTGAAGGGGCACATGCACCCCTGTTTATAGCAGCACTATCAACAATAGCCACATTAAGGAAAGAGCCCGAATGTCCATCAACTGATGAGTAGATAAAGAAGATGTGGTATATATACATACAATGGAATATTACTTGGCAATCAAATAGAATGAAATCTTGCCATTTGCAACAATGTGGATGAAACTAGAGTGCATTATGCTAAGCAAAATAAATCAGGCAGAGAAAGACAAGTATCATGTGATTTCACTCATATGTAGAATTTAAGAGACAAAACAGATAAACAGAGGGAAAGGGGGGAAAAATATGATAAAAACAGAGGCAGGCAAACCATAAGAGACTCTTAACCAGAGAGAACTGAGGGCTGTTGGAGGGGAGATGGTAAAGGGAATGAGCATTAAGGAGGGCACTTATTGGGATGAGCACCGGGTGTTATATGTATGAATATGTATGATGAATTGCGAATTGTACTCCTGAAACCAATACTATACTATGGTTTCAAATTTAACTTGACTTCAAATTAAAAAAAAAAAAAAAAAAAAAAACAGAAAACAATAAAATGACAATAAGTACATGCCTATTAACAGTCACTTTAAATGCAAATAGACTAAATGCTCCAACCAAAAGACACAGGGTAACTGAATAGATAAAAAAAGAAACAAACAACAAACAAGAAACCATCTAAATGCTGCCTACAAAAGACTCACTTAAGACCAAAAGACAGAAACAGACTGAGTGAAGGGATGGTAAAAGATATACCATGCAAATGGAAACAAAAAGAAAGCTGGACTAGCAGTACTCATGTCAGAAAAATAAATTTTGAAACAAAGACTGTAACACAAGACAAGAAAAGGCATTACATTATAATAAAGGGATCAATCCAACAAGAGGATATAACATTCATAAATATTTATGCAGCCAACATACCTGTACCTAAATACATAAAAGCAAATATTAATAGATAAAAGGAGAAATAGACAGTAATACAATAATAGTAGAAGACTTTAATACCCTACTTACATCAATGGATAGATCATTCATACAGAAAATCAGTAAGTAAACACTGGCCTTAAATGATATATTAGAGCAGATAGACTTAATATACATATAACATTTCATCCCCAAACAGGAGAATACACATTCTTTTCAACGGCACGTAGAACATTCTCCATCACATGTTAGGCCACAAAACAGGTCTCAATAAATTCAAGAAGACTGAAATTATATCAAGCATCTTTTATGATCACAAGGGTATACAACCAGAAATTAATTACAAAAAGAAAACTAGAAAAACACAAACAAATGGAGACTAAACAACATGGGTCAGTAAAGAAAAATATCAAAGACAACTTTTTTAAGGTTTATTAATTTTTTAGAGAGAGAGAGAGACAGAGACAGAATGTGAGCAGGGGAGGGGCAGAGAGAGAGGGAGACATAGAATCCGAAGTAGGCTCCAGGCTCTGAGCTATCTGCACAGAGCCCAATGAGGGGCTTGAGCCCACAAACCATGAGATCATGACCTGAGCTGAAGTTGGATGCTTAACCAACTGAGCCACCCAGGTGCCCCTCAAAGATGAAATTTTAAAATACCTTAGGACAAATAAAAATGAAAAGACAACTTAACAAAATCTATGGAATGCAGCATAAGCAGATCTAAGAGGGAATTTCACAGCAATACAAGCCTACCTCTAGAAAGAAAAGTATCACAAATAGATAATCCAACTATATATCTAAAGTGACTAGAAAATGAAGAACAAATGAAACCTAAGTTAGTAGAAGGAAGGAAATAATGAAGATCAGAGAGGAAATGATTGAAATGGAGATTTTAAATAGAAAAGATTAAACTGGAAAGTTTCTTTGAAAAGATAAAAAGGGGGCACCTGGGTGGCTCAGTCAGTTAAGTCCGACTTTGGCTCAGGTCATGATCTCCACAGCCCATGAGTTCGAGCCCCGTGTCAGGCTCTGTGCTGACAGCTCAGAGCCTGGAGCCTGCATCTGTGTCTCCCTTTCTCTCTGCCTCTCCCTGCTCATGATCTGTCTCTCTCTGTTTCAAAAATAAAAAAAAAAAAAAATAAAAAAATTAAAACACTAAAAAAAAAAAAGATAAACAAAATCAATAAACCTCTAGCCAGACATCAAAAAAAGAGAGAGGGCCCAAATATATAAAATCAGAAATGAAAATTGGAAAGTTATAATTGACATCACAGAAATACATAAGAATTAGAAGAGACTACAACAAATAATTATATGCCAGTAAAATGGAAAACCTGGGAAAATTAAATTCCTAGAAACCCACAACCTTCCAGACTGAATCACGAAGAAGAGAAAATGTGAGATTATAAGTAATGAAATTAAATCAATAATTTCAAAACTCTACAAAACAGAAGTCCAAGACCAGATGGCTTCATGGGTGAATTCTAACAAACATTCAGTTAGTACTTATCCTTCTCAAATTATTCCAAAAAATTAGAAAGGAAGGAATGCTTCCAAACCCATTTTGTGAGGCCAGCATTACTCTGATACCAAAAACAGACAAAGACACCACCAAAAAAGAAAACGCCACCTACTGAATGGGAGAATCTATCTGCAAATCAAACAATCAATAAGGAGGTAATATCAAAACACAAAGAACTTACACAACTTAGTGACAAAAAAACGCAAACAACCTAATTTAAAAAAAAATGTGTGAAGGACTTCCACAGACAATTTTCCAAAGAAGACATACAGATGACCAAGAAACACATGAAAAGATGCTCAATATCACTACTCATTAGCGAAATGCAAAAATAACACCCACAATGAGATATCACCTCACACCTGTCAGACTGGCTATCATCAAAAAGACAAAAAATAACAAGTGTTGGCAAAGATGTGGAGAAAAAGGAACCCTTGTACACCATTGGTGGGAATGTAAACTGGTACAGCCACTGTGGAAAATGGTATGGGGGTTCCTCAAAAAATTAAAAGAAGAACTACCATACAGCCCAGAAATTCCACTTCTGGGTATTTATCCGAAGATAACAAAAACACCAATTCAAAGAGATGTATGCAATTCTGTGTTCATTGTAGCAATATTTACTACAATATAGCCACAATATGGAAGCAACCTACGCGCATGCGTGCGTGGACACACACACACACACACACACACACACACACACACGGAATATTAGTCATAAAAATGAATGAAATCTTGACATTTGTAAAATCATGGATGGACCTATAGGGTATTATGCTTTTATGAAATAAGTCAGACAAAGAAAGACAAATGCTATAAAATTTCACTTACATGTGAAATCTAAAAACATGAATGAACAAACAGAACAAAACAGAAACAGACTCACTGATACAGGAAACAAAACCTTGGTTACCAGAAAGGGGACAGGCTGGGGCAGGCAAAACAGGTGAAGGGTATTAAGAGGTACAAACTTCCAGTTATAAAATAAATAAGTCATGAACATGTAGTGTATACCACAAGGAATATGGTCATTGTAATAAGTTTGTATGGTGACAGATGGTAACTAGACTGAGGGCATATTGATATGAGTGACTGCAAGGCCCCAGGACAGCCACTGCTTTTCCATGAAAATAAGACAACATAACAAATGTAGGTCTACTATAAAGAGTTAGTGTAGTGTAGGGGAAAAGAGCACAGAATTTGAATTGGTAAAGACTTTGGAGCCAGAATATTTGAGCTCTTGTTCAGTTGTGACATTTCCTTATCTCTGAAATGGTGATAATTAAACATGACCCACAGGGTCACTGTGAAAATTAAAAAAAACAATGCATATAAAAAGGCATATATAGAGAGAGACAGTGTTCAAACATTAAACGTTTCTCCCAGTAGATACTAAGCTCCTCAAAATCAGAACAAATCTTATCTTTCTATATTTTGTACCTAACACAATCTCAGGACTCACAGGAGACTCTGATAAATGTTTGGTGAGTAAATGAATGACCACCCAGAAACAACACACACACATACACTCTTCTGACTGCATATACAGTTGGGTAAGATAAATTTAAAATATGCAAATATCAGCTTCAAAAAAGTTTATGCTGGTACAGACTTCTGGTTACAAAATAACTAAGTCATGGTGATGTAATGTACCACATAGTTAACAATACTGTAATGCATAGTTGAAAGTTGCTAAGAGAGTAGATCTTAAAAGTTTTTATCATTAAGAAAAATGTATAACTATGTATGCTTATGCACATTAACAAGACTTATTGTGGTATAATAAAAAAAGTTCATGCTAAAATGTAAAAAACAACTAAAATATAACTGAACCACACAGTGTTTATAAATGTGTTCATTCCATACATAAAATATACATACACATATGTGTATGATTTAGTAGTTCAAATTGTGTAAACAGAAATATAAGTGAGCTGTGATTTTTATAATGGAACCGATCACAATCAAAGCACCTAAGATTCAATAAGTCAAAAACAAATTCCTACTTGGAGTGGTTATCTAACTTAAGAGGGTTCCCTGCAATTTGTGGCCATTATGGACAAATATTTGTTACACGTGATGACTGCTCAGTAAACCTTTCAGAAGCAGTCTGAATCTTATTTACCATAGTAAAAATCTTACCATCAAATTGTAAAATCTTACTATCAAATGATAAAATTCTTACTATCAAATCACTTAAACAATTTGGGGGAGGAGCCTATTGATTTTAGAAAATAAAAACTATGAACATAATTTAAAGAAGGTGAGTTACCTGGGTCTGTAGAGGCAATAACATAGGTGTTTTGTTTGAACTCTTTTGGCCTGAATGAATATTCTCATCCAAGGTTCAAAATACAGAACAGATGTGTAGGCTCTGAATGACCATCTCTCTGGAAAACTAGAATAGAAAATACCAAAGACCACACTATAAAGGATGCAAAAATGTCATGTCTTTCAGAAGAAAAAAAATCAGACTAACAGGTTATGACGGTTACCACCAGCAGCTTCAGGAGCTTTTCCTCTAAGCCTAATGACAACACACTCCAGCGAATCTTGCAACACTCACATAACCTCATTAGGCAGGCCTCTAAATATAAAGGGCTACATAAATAACCTATCCTTCGATTAGAACCAGTTTTTTGTTGGCAACTGATTCTAAGTAGACTTACATCAGCAATAGAAAATACACTTTCCGGGGCGCCTGGGTGGCGCAGTCGGTTAAGCGTCCGACTTCAGCTAGGTCACGATCTCGCGGTCCGTGAGTTCGAGCCCCACGTCAGGCTCTGGGCTGATGGCTCGGAGCCTGGAGCCTGTTTCTGATTCTGTGTCTCCCTCTCTCTCTGCCCCTCCCCCGTTCATGCTCTGTGCCTCTCTGTCCCAAAAATAAATAAACGTTGAAAAAAAAAATTTAAAAAAAAAAAAAAAAAAAGAAAATACACTTCCCATTAAAGCTGTTGGATCGGAAGGACAAAACCAAGTCAAACAAACAAAACAATCCCCCTGCTCAAATGTAACAAGAAGAATCTAGGTTTCCATGAAGTTAATATAAGTGGAGAAAAACAATAAAAATGCTTCATTTGCATTGAAAATTATAAACAAGAAATATAAAACTTCATTCTGCAAATGCAGTAAGCATTAAGTATTTATGGCCAGCTGAGGGGAGAAGTCTGATGGGGTAAGGGAGAGAGGAGAAAGAAAAATAAAGGACGGAAAGGCAGTAAAATGGGAGCAGACACAATGTAAACAGGCTTACGAAGAAAGCTAACCTTGTAAAACTGCACGCTGCTGGGAAATCACTCTGTTGCTGTATCCTAACTCCAGGGACCTTCTATATTAAGGTCCATTTACGAACTGTAAATCTTCTCCAATTAGACAAGAAATAAAGATCAAAAACAAACCCAGCTATGCTTAGGAAGCAGCATTCTTTACCTACTGGGTCCCTGAAAAGGCTACTAGGTCAAGTAGAAAGCAGGGAGCCCTATGCCCATCATGCCTAGAGGGAGACAAAGATGATGGAAAGGAAACATAAATCCTGTCTGAGGGGAAGTGCTCAACAGAGTCACAGACCACTGCCAGTTAGTAAGAAAGGAGAGAGCTCCAAGGAATTTACCAAAATGAACATGAAGCCTGAAAGAAAGCCAAGGATTTTCTGGTTGGTTATAAGTTCTTTTAGGATTTCTTTTGTTTAAAAGGAAATTCTTTTCAAGTAAGACTTGAGTAAAATTTCCCAATATAAATTATATAAAAAGTACCTAGTCCATGGCTATTACTCCATAAATACTAATGCATCTTTAATACGACCAGGGAGGCTGTCTGCATTATGGTGCAGCACAATAATCAGATGCTGCACAATCAAGTAAATCCTCACCTGTTAAAAGAAAAAGGAAAAAAAAGTCACCTGGAGAAACTATAAGTCTTCCAAGGACTTCTGCCATTTACTCAAATCCTTTCTGGATCTGTTGATTAAAAATTGCCCTTGGGGCACCTGGGCGGCTCAGTTGGTTGAGTGTCCGACTTTGGCTCAGATCATGATCTCACCGTTCCTGAGTTCGAGCCCCGCATCGGGCTCTGTGCTGACAGCGCAGAGCCTGGAGCCTGGAGCCTGTTTTGGATTCTGCGTCTCCCTCTCTGTCTCTGCCCCTCCCCCATTCATGCTCTGTCTCTCTCCCTCAAAAAATAAACATTAAAAAAATATTTTTTAATAAAAAAATAAAATAAAAATTGCCCTTAAAGCCAGTAGCTTTCTTTGACTCTCCTAAAAGCTAACACATCTCTGTCGTTTGAAAGTAAAAGTCAGAAGTAATTTAAAGCCAAGTTTGATAATTTGAGAAATAATGATGAAAGATCAAACTGGGTTAGACAAATTTGGTTTAAAAAAAAAAAAATATATATATATATATATATGTATATATATATATATATGTATATATATATATATATATATATATATATATACATACAGGGGCACCCAGGTGGCTCAGTTGGTTGAGCGTCCAACTTCGGCTCAGGTCATGATCTTGCAGTTTGTGAGTTCAAGCCCCGCATTGGGCTCTGTGCTGACAGCCTGCTCAGAGCCTGGAGCCTGCTCCAGATTCTGTCTCCTTTTCTCTCTGCCCCTCCCCCACTTACACTCTGTCTCTGTCTCACTCAAAAATAAAGAAACGGTAAAAAAAAAGGAATTTCTAAAAAATATAGATATACAATATATATGGGTATATATAGGTCTAATATACACACACACACACACACACACATACATATATATGCACACACACACACACGCACACAAAAACAAAATAAGGAAACTAGCAATTCCAGCATTTTATAACTCACTTTTTGTACTCATCCAATCAATATCTATAAGTAAATAGTCATAGCAGGTGTGTTGGTGATGCTTAAGACCTCCTTTCTGTTAGGAAATTCACTAGAAGGGCTCATGGGACTTAGCACAGAATTGCACTTATGGCCAAGTTTTATCACAGCGATGCAGTAAGGGTATAGAGAAGATCATAATGGGGATGGGGGGATCCAACTGCAGATTTCTTGTGTTTTCTCCCTCTCAGGGTCAAACAGAGGGCATTCTTCCCCCACCTATGAAAATGCAGCAACACATGTGTGATGTTTCTGCCTAAGGAAGCCATCAAAGACAGCACTGAAGGGTTTTATGGGGGGTGGTCACATAAGCACCCTCTGCCAGCATGTATCAAAATTCCAGCATAACCATATTATTGGCATAGGCTAGATATAGTAAACCAACCTTAATTGTTAGGAAAAGTTTTCTATCAGTGTAGGGGCCTTTACCAGCCAAGTTCCCAGAACTTTACCAGCCAAGTTCCCAAGATCCAACCTTGACAGCTAGACTTTCTAAGGACGAAGACTTCTATGTTAACCCTTTTCTACACACATGCCACTTTGGAAAGTTCCTATTTATTTGTAACAAACAGAATGACAATACTTCTTATGCTATTGTGATGTCTGTGATAGAAAGAAGATGAAGAAGGCTAAATATAAAATCTACATATGAAATGGGCTACTCAGTATAACTTGTGAACTTTATATGCAGTGTGAGGTCCTTCATGATCTGATGACCACTAAACTCTCCAGCCCCATCTCTTGCCAGCTTTAGTCTAGGCATTTAGGAACGCTATTGGTTCTCTAGATATGGGTCATGCTTTCTTATCCCTGTGCCTTAGCACATTCAATTCCTTGGCAATTTTTGGTTAGCTCCTTTTCCCCCTTCAGGATGCAACTTGAGATCTCACGGCCTCTTGAAGCTTTCCCTCACTCCCCAAGATTGGGTGAATCATGTACTTCTGGGGCTCCCCTCCTTCTTCTGTGCCTCCCCATCACAGCACTTCCCACTTAGTAGCATCTCTGTCTTTATCTGCATCCCCATCAGGCTACAAACTCAATGAAGGTAGCACCCTCACCCATTAATATTTGCTGAATAAATAATAATTATTCAGGACTTTGTTGGCTTAATGTAGAATGAACAACGGGGTTCCCTTTACAAGAAAGACTCTTTAATGACTGATTATCTTCAATGACGATGCTCTCAATCTTTATAAATAAGGCCATTGGGAAACTGAAATCCAAAATACTAAGTAATAAAGTTATCTTCAAAAGATCTAAGAAAAAAAACAGTGTTATTCTCCCCCCATCGGGAACTACTTCACATATTTTTTCCAAGAAGTGCTCTTCTCTTGTGTACTCCTAAATGTCTTTCTTTTCCATCTGAAACTCTGGCAGAAGTGCCCATATCTCTATCTTTGTATCTCTCTTTCTCTCTCATTTCTATTTAACTGGCTATAATAAACTAGAGAAAGAAAGAGAGAATGCTCCCCAATACACACACACACACACACACACACACACACACACACACACACAGTGGCACATGACAGCTATGTTCTGCTTTAAGTGTTGTTCTGTACACGACATATCATGGGTGGATTGGTGTAGTCACCAAACTGTTAAGGACAGGAGAAAGGCCAGAAATAGGGGTCCCATGGTCAGCATCATATCTCCTAATCTACCAATACAGATTCTCTGTGGCTGGAGTCTCAGAATATAAATTTTTTAAAGCCACCCAGGTGATTTCTTTAACCCTGCAAGTTTTGAGAACCTCTGCATGGTAGACCTAATGGACAGGGTAGTATGTAAGAAAGGTTGCTTGAAAGAGAAGAGCAGAACACTCTCTCACAGGACACCCTCTACATTTATTCACATCGGCTATGCACCAACAGACTCCCACTGAACTGCCCTTGTAAGGTCCACAGTTGAGAAAAATGACTCTAGACTAAATTAGATCCCTTTTGGAATATCTCAGAAGTGCCATATTTTTATTCATGAAAATACTGCATATTATAACAAAAACTGTTTTCTAAATTTATTGCTAAAATCTCTGAGGAGTTCCTAAAGTTGAAATTAACAAGGTCTATATTATCTTGAATACAAAGAAGTGCATAAAGATTTTTAACTAGCTTAAATTCTGAACTATGAAGGGGCTAGCCAAATTTAATCTTAGGGTAGATTATACCTAAGAGAAATGTCAACTGAAAGAGGTAATTTAAAATAAAAGTTATAAGTGATGCAATGTAATGAAAATGTTTCTGTCATAACCACAGTATGGCAAGCAATACATTACAATGTGAAGCTGTAACTTTTGATGTGTTCCCAGCCAGCTCAGTTAAGACATAAACTATAGACATTATGAAATGCTGCCCAATGACTGTCAATTTAGGAAGACACTGGCAACGTGGCATCTAATTTCAAAATATTACTTAGCACAAAATTTCAACTCCATTATTCCATATTATATCATCACTCTCAGAGCTGTTTTGTCATATGGGTTCTCCTAACTGCCTGAGATCCTAAGCCATGATTGATTCCAGGGGTATGACAGGACACTATGATGACAGCCAATTCTACAACATGCTTTTTTTTTTAAACTAGAATCTGTCCTTTCTTGCAAGTTCTCTTAAAGTTGAATATGTAACATATTTATAATGCTAAGAAGACAAGTCACAAAAGCAACATGGCCCAGGGAAATCACATGCAATAACAGAACAGGTACAATGCTTACATGAGTTACAGGAGTAACCAAGTCTTCACAATTTGGAACCCGAAAGAGATTTCAACAAAAGCACTTTACAAAATTTCCTAAAACTAAAACTCCCTCTTTCCCTAATAAAGATCTGCAACGATCTTCAAGGATGGAGGACAGTGGAACCCACTAAGAAGAGTGCTGGTACCTTCCAATAAAAGTATCTATGTATTCTGAGAAAATTACCTAGACATTGGCATTCAATTCGGTGCTAGCTATCTATCAGACCCTAGGTTAGTTTCCACGGCATTACAATAGTAGGTGCTAGAAAGAAGTATTGTAGAGAAAAGCAGAATGGAGGGAACTAAGATGTACTCAGAACCTCTGTGTGCTAGGTACTGTGACTATTCTATTTCTACAGCATTCATATTAAGCAGATCATGTTCCATGTAGCACCATTTTATACATGACAAGACTAAATTTCAGAGACCATAGATAACTTATCACTAGAATGAAAGCTCTCTCAACAGAATTCAAGCCATTTGGGGCAAAGATATTTGTAGTTTTTTCCCTTGATATATACCCAGCTTCTAAAACAGGTCCTGACACTCAATAAATATCTACTGAATGAGGGAATGTAAAATGAATCTAAGGAAGCCCAAGGAAGAACAGTAAGGAGGCCTGTGTACCTAGAGAAGATGGGAGAGGAAAGGAGGTTAGAGAGTAACAGAGGACTTTATCACGCAGGATGCTGCAGAACATTATAAAGACCTTCGCTTTTCCTCTGAGTGTAATGGGAAGTCATTGGGAAATTTTACACAGAGAGTTTTTAAAAGACTGCTCTGGCTGCTACAGAACAGCGAGGGTGGCACAGTTTTTACTGAACCGAGAGAGACCTGTGGCTTGGTGGGAAACCCTCCATAATAACTATGGCGAAACACAATGATGGCTTTGACCAGGATCACAGCAGTAGAGGAGGTAATAAATGGTTGGGTCTGAATCTACTTGAAGGCAGAACCAACAATAAGCAAGTTAGAAATGTCATCGAAGAATTCTCAGTACAAGAGTCCTGAGTATGAAGAATTTTAAAAAGTCAAAACCCATAGCTAGACACATTGTGGAATTTTATTTAAAGTTACAAGAATTCCTAAAAGCTATTCAAGGTGGAAAATGAGCAATTTATAAAAATTCAGTAATCACATCTGCATTAGGCTTCTCATAAACAACATGGATTCAAGACATCGAATAAGCGATAATTTCTGAGGGAAACTACTTTTGAATCAATGTTTCTTTATTCATTTAGACAAACATTGAGGAAGAAAAGAAAAATAAAGATACTTTTAAGGATACAAAGCTTCCAAAAGTTTACATCCAATGGACTTTGAAATAATTATCTGAGCAATTACTTGAGCAATAATAATCCAGCAAATGAACTAATGAGTAAATTAAGATTCAGGATGGAAGATGGTGTGGTAAGCAAAGAGAAATAATAAATCCTATAATTTAGTCTAAATGATTACTTATGCAGGGTATGACATTATAAAATTTTATAAATAAATCCAAATAAAATAATCAGAAAAAGGTGGAACTGGTAATGAAGAGAAATAAAGCATACCAAAGCCTTGACTTACTTGTGAGTTAAGATAGATAACACTTTTAACTCTACACTTTGATAAGAAAACAAAGTTTGATATATTTATTTAAAATATAAAGGCAGTCCACTCTGAAAGAATAGCATGGAACAAATAATTTTCAGACTATCTGAATGGGAAAACATGAATCTTCCTTCTTGACAAAAAAATAACAACTCAACCAATCTCACAAAGGGGGAGAAAAAAAATAAGGCAGAACGAAATTAAACCCAAGCACAAGCAAATGGCAACAAATTAAACAAACAAACCTAACCACAAACAAATGACAACCAAAGAAGTAAATATAAAACATAAAATGAGAAGGCAGAGTAAGTCCAGCTATAGCAGATGTCCTAATAAGTGTAAACTAGATAAATTTCCTATTAAAAGATAGAAGCACTCAGAGTGAATGCTAACAAATCTAGTTACATGCCATTTATAAGAGACAAATTGAAAATTAAGTAACACTGCTGAGAATAAAGCAGTGAAAAACTATGTGGTAAGAAAAGTTAACCAAAATAAAGCAAACATAGGTTAATGTTAGACAAAAACAGAAACAAAGTTATTAGAAAGTATCACCGGAACACAGAGGGATATTTTACATTAATAAAGGTTTGCTTAAACAAAATGTGTGTATGCCATAAATCTGATGACTCAGAAACATATATAGCAAAAATGAGAAGAAATACAAGAAACATAGACAAAACCATAGGCACTGTAAGATTCATACTGCTCTCAGAAATTGGGGGATCAAGCTGGGGGGCGGGGAGGGGGCGAGGTAGAATGGAAGATTTAAATAATTTAATTAAAAGCTTGATGTTACAAAATCTTTTTCAGAGAGTCACAATTTTTCCAATGTTTAAAACATTATTAGGCCACAAGAAATCTCAACAAATTTCAAAGAGCCGATATGATGCAAACTATGTTCTCCGATCACTGTATAATAAAATTACAACAGTAATAAAAGGATATTTCACCCCCCCACACACACACACAAAAAAAAAAATTTAGGTACTTGTAGATTTTTAAAATACTTTTTGAAAGCAATTCCTGAGCTAAAGAGGAAATCAAAATGGAATCTGTAAACTATTTAGAAATAAGCAATAATGAGAGTTCTACTTCTGAAACCTGTAGAATAGAGCCACGATACAGGGGTGGTGCTGGGAGGATGCATAAAAGCCTTAGTTGTTTAGATTAGAAAACGAGATTGAAAGTAAACAAATAAAAGATACACCTCAAGGAAGCAGGACAAGTAAAATAAAACAACGTTACAGAAAGTAGGAGAAAATAGAGAAATACAAAATAAATAAGAACCTGAAATTATTTTATTTTTAAAGACAGGTGAAACAACTAAGCCTCTCTGGCCAAGAAAAAGAGATGACATACCATGCAACAAAAGTAGTAAAAGTGGACACAACCACAAGGTTGGGGGAAACAGAAGTTTTATAGGAATATTTTATGTAAAATTCCTTATCAACAAATCCGAAAATCTAAATAAAATGAATGTTTTTATAAGACATTATAAATGACAAATTTGATCCAAGAACTTAAAAATCTGAATAGATTAACAGTTATAGCACAATTCAAAAGTAATAAAAGTAGTAATAAAAACACACAGTGATAAGACCACAGACATCATAAACTAGCTGGGTTTATTGTAGGAATGGAAGAATGATAGTTGAATATCACAAACTTTCATAGTATACTACTTTAACAGATTAGAAGAGAAAAACAAACTAACTCATCTCAACAGATGTCAAAAAACCATTGACTGAAACTTAACAGCAATTTTCTAATGTGAAAAATAAATAAAAATCACTCAATAAACTAGAAATAAAATGACTTACTAAGCTTGACAAAAGGCACTGATGAAAAGGAAAAATAACTAGAACAAATATCACACTTAATGATCAAAGATAAAAGAATTCCATTAAGACAAAAAAAAATGAACTATTGGGACCTCATCAAGATAAAAAGCTTCCGCACAGTGAAAGAAACAATCAACAAAACTAAAAGGCGACCAACGGAATGGAGGAAGATATTTGAAAATGACAGATCAGATAAAGGGTTAATAAGCAAAATCATACTATAAGGAATTTATCAAACTCAACACCCAAAAAACAAATAATCCAGTGAAGAAATGGCCAGAAAACATGAACAGACATTTTTCCAAAGAAGTAATTCAGATGGCTAACAGACACACAAAAAGATGTTCAACATCGCGCATCATCACGGAAATACAAATCAAAACCACAATGAGATACCACCTCACACCTGTCAGAATGGCTAAAATGAACGACTCAGGAAACAACAAATATTGGGAAGGATGTGGAAAAGGGGGAACACTTTCCACTGCTGGTGGGAATGCAAACTGGTGCAGCCACTCTGGAAAACAGCATGGTGGTTCCTCAAAAACTTAAAAATATAACTACAATCATACAATCTAACCACCAAAATTCTTAACTACTGTGGCATATATGATGATGTAAAATTACACTCAACTGTGTAAAAGAAGACTGAAATAAGAACCAAAACATAAATATGTCAGTTCTCCCTCCGTCAAGCTATAAATTCAATAGACTACTAATCAAAGTCCCAAGAGAATTTTTTATAATAAAACTTGAAAAGCTGACTTTGAAATTCATATGGAGGAGAACATGTGCAAGAACAATCATAACACTTTCAAAAAGGACAGTGAAAGAGTACTTGCCCTATCAAATATCAAAACACATTATAAAGGCTATACCAATTAAAAAGTTCTAATGAAGCAAGAACAGAAAAAATATATGAAAAGAAATAGGTCATCTAGAAAGAGATCCACAAATGATGAGAATTTAGTTTATATTCATGATGCATTTCAAGTAAGTAGGAAAGGCTGAATGATTTTAAAAATGCTACATACATTAGAAAGTATTAATCCATCCTCCCCTCTGCACACACACTTCACATCATGTGCAAAAACAAATTCCAGATAGATTCAAAAGCTATAGAAATAAACCATAAGTACTTTTAAAATGATAAGAAGATATATTTGGTTAAGGAAAACCTATCTGAGGTTAGAAATGCAAAAGAAACTCATAAAGAAAAATACTGACAGATTTGACCCCAAAATATCAAAAATTTCTCTACGACAAAGGACAGTACTAACAACGTTAAAAGTCAAGTGGGGAGAGAGAAGGAGTTGTGTGTGGTTATAAAAGGCAATTGGAAGGAACCTTGTACTGATACACTGGAGATTTGCACCAGATGGATTACATCAGTGTCAGCATCCTGGTTGTGATATTGTTCTACAGTTTAGCAAAATGCCAGCATAGGGGAAGTTGAGTTAAGGGCACACAGGCTTTCTCTATATTATTTCTTATAACTGCTTATGAGTCTACAATTACCTAAATACAAATTTTAATTAAAAAAAAGACAAGTGCCAGATTGAAGAAAAGATTTTCCTCATATTTAACATCCAAAGTAATAATAACTAAATAAAAGTTCCTAAAAACCATTAAAACTACATAATAGAAATATACAAATATAAACAAAAGATACAAGCAAATCATGGAAGCAAAGTAAGCATCCAAAAAACATTAAAATATACCCCATACTGTCAATAATCAGGAGAAAACAAAGTTCAGAGAAATATTTAATCTAACTGGCAAAATTTTAAAAGTTAGTTTATATCAAATCTTGATGAAAATGGGGCCATTGACAAAATTCAGATCATTGGCCGGGTGCATAGATAGTTTAAGCTTTTTGCACAGCAATTTACCACTCTCTATTTAAATTTAAAATTACTACCACTTAATCTGGCAATATTATCTCTGAGAATCAATACTAAAGAAATACTCATGCAAGTGCCCAAAAATAGAAGTATAAAGATTAGCATTAGTTAAAATAGTGAAAAAGTGACGTCGATCCAAGTATGATGTATACCAATCTATAATATCATGCAAATATTGTTTTATACCAATGTACAGTTATTTATTACTTTACAGTCACTTTTTTAAAAGTTGCTTAAAAGTGAGGTATAGGAGTATCCAATAAAAGAAAAAAAGATTCCTTGGAAAAATGGCTTATTGTCCCATTACTACAGCAGCAGAAGTATATTATGAGCCTAGAATATTTTATGATGCCAAAAAGTACAAAAATATTCAACACTGATGGTGATACATCAAAAGAACATAAGAGTCAGCCTGAATAGGCTCCCACTAGCCAAATCTAGGACAACTTTAGCCACAACGTTAATACTAATAGTGATAGATTATTACCCTTAAAAGGAATGCATGGGTCCCTACTGCATGTAAAAAGAAGAGGGGCAGGATGAATGATAAAGTATGGTAGATTATCAACATCTAGGGAATCGGAGGGAAAGGTATACTACAATTCTTTGTAATATCTTTGCAACCCTGTTGGAAAGTCTAAATTATTTCAAAAGAAAAAGCTAAGAAGAAAAAAGCATGACTTCAATATAAACTGACAAGTACTGAAAAATCTAGATGACACACTTCAATAAGCCCAAGTTGCAGAGTTATTTCTATAGTAGAAGAGAGATTGGAAGGGCAGGGGTAGAGAATGAGAAAGCACTGTTACACTGATTTACGTATCTATGCACTTTTGAGAGATTTTCAAGAAACTCATATTTATGTACCACTGGAGGCTCACCCCAACCTCTGCCCCAAAGATTACTGTTCCTGGACCAGGTGCTGGACCACCAGGTGGAAGAATGAGACAGGGGAGAGAGTAAAGAAAATTAACACCCGGATCCAGGATTTCTTGGTGGCATATCTTATACGAAATTTCAAAACCTCAGTTCTGAAATTGTAATTCCATACTGGTGTCCACATAAAGAATTCTATGTTCTATGAATGAAATTTAAAACATCTAGATTAGAGAGTAATTCCACACCTGCCAAAGATAGACTCTCTGGATAAGGAATGCCGAAGGAGAATCCCAACCCTATGGATCTTGCACATTCCAGTTTACAGTAACCACCTGTGAGGCATTACAGGCACTGACATCTAAGAGCCATCTACCACCTGTCTTCTTCCATTTGGTCAGTCCTACTGCATTCAGTCAATAGAGGTTCTCTGGCACCTGGGTGGCTCAGTGAGTTGAGTGTTCAACTCCTGATTTTGGCTCGGGTCATGAACTCACAGTTCGTAAGATCAAGCCCTGTGTTGGTCTGTGCTGACGGCGTGGAGCCTGCTTGGGATTCTCTCTCTCCCTGTCTCTCTGCTCCTCCCCTGCTTGCACAAGCTTGCTCTCTCTCTCTCTCTCTCTCTCTCTCTCTCTCTCTCTCTCTCAAAATAAATAGGGGCACCTGGGCGGCTCAGTCGTTTAGGCGTCCGACTTTGGCTCAGGTCATGATCTCACAGTTCGTGAATTCAAGCCCCACGTTGGGCTCTATGCTGACAGCTCGGAGCCTGGAGCCTGGCTCGGATTCTGTGTCTCCTTCTATCTCTGACCCTCCCCCACTTGTGCTCTGTCTCTCCCTGTCTCTCGAAAATAAATAAAAATGTAAAAAAAAATGTTTTTAATAAATAAATAAACATTTAATAGAGGACCTCTGGAAATCACTCTGATTTTAATCATCTGTGTGATTGTGGCTAAAGGTTACTAACAGCCACCAGTCGGAAGGAGAGAACAAATTGACTTGATTTTATTTTGACTACCTCAAAGGGGGAAGAAAAAAAAAACTTAGTGGGGAAAAATCTGCAAGAGTTTGAGATGCAGGACTTGGTCCAGAGTTCCCAAAATTACAACATAAAACATGAATTAACAAACAAACATTGTCTAGGCTGGCCCTAAAGAAACATCTTGTTTTCTGTTATTACTTCACTACTCTTTTCATTAATATTCAGTATTCTCAGCCCTTCCCCTGCCTCTTTGTTGCAAACTCTTAACTTCCTTTTGATTTCTTACAAAGCTATTTTTCATGTTGTCTTCTACCCTTTTAGGGCACTTTGCCTAAGTTTAACATGGCAGATTCTTTCCCTGCAGATATAACCTACTTTCTGTATATCGTTATGTATGGAACTCTGTGATTCCCTGGCACTCCCCACATGTCACATTCACAGATTCAAATTCTGATTTAATATATCACACATTAAATGCAAACTTCTGCCTCATCTGATTCTGAAATTCTGAGATGACTTTTCTGTCTACATATTCTCTTTTAATGTAAGTAAAAACAGGCTGTCTTTAGACTCATGTTGCCAAAGCACATGCCACTGCCCATGTGCTTGAATATCACTCCTAATGAAATTTTCATGAGATTACTGTCATCTTAAAACAGGGCCCTGCTAAAGGTCGGATATACTTCTGTAGAGCCTCAGTGCAAAGCCAATAAAGGGTATTGATTGCAAAGTTTAAGACGAATATCAAATAGGGCGCCTGGCTGGCTCAGTCGATTAAGTGTCCGATTTCTGCCTAGGTCATGATCTTGGCGTTCCCGAGTTCGAGCCTCCTGTCGGACTCTGTGCTGACAGCTCAGAACCTGGAGCCTGTTTGAGATTCTGTGTTTTCCTCTCTCTCTGCCCCTCCTCCAACTGCACTCTGTCTCTGTCTCTCAAAAATAAACATCAAAAAATTTAAAAAAAACCCTGATATCAAATACTCACAAGAACTATATGAAAGTTCAGACACTTTGACTCAGTAGTTCCATTCCTGGGAGTTTGTCTTAAAAAAACAATTCAAAAGAATAAAAAAAAAATCCATCTGCATGAAAATGTTTACCTCAATATTATCCATAAATAATGTGAAACACTGGGACCAATGTTACTATCCAAAAATACAGAAATTGCTATGTAAATTATGATGAATCAATTTAATGGACTATCGTAAAACCACTTATCAAGAAATTATTATGAGACTTACCCAGACTACATAATAACGTAAGTTGAGAAGCAAATCATAAATGAAAAAGAAAAATGAGAAATTATACTTAAAAACACTAGAATTGAATAAAAATTATGATATACAAATTATTTTCTTTACAATTTTTTAAAATATCATTTCACTTTTGGGCAGCCTGGGTGGCTCAGTTGGGTAAGCCTCCAACTTTGGCTCAGCTCACAATCTCACAATTCACGAATTCGAGCCTCACATCAGGCTCTCTGCTGACAGCTCAGAGCCCAGAGCCTGTTATAGATTCTGTGTCTCCTCTCTCTGTGTCTCCCCTGCTCATTCTCTGTCTCTCTCTCTCAAAAATAAATAAACATTAAAAAGAAGGAAGGAAGGAAGGAAAGAAGGAAGGAAGGAAGGAAGGAGAAAGAAAGAAAGAAAGAAAGAAAGAAAGAAAGAAAGAAAGAAAGAAAGAAAGAAAGAAAGAAAAAAGAAAGAAAGAAAAAAGAAAGGAAGGAAGGAAGGAAGGAAGGAAGGAAGGAAGGAGAAAGAAAGAAAGAAAGAAAGAAAGAAAGAAAGAAAGAAAGAAAGAAAGAAAGAAAAAAGAAAGGAAGGAAGGAAGGAAGGAAGGAAGGAAGGAAGGAAGGAAGGAAGGAAGGAAGGAAGGAGAAAGAAAGAAAGAAAGAAAGAAAGAAAGAAAGAAAGAAAGAAAGAAAGAAAGAAAAAAGGAAGGAAGGAAGGAAGGAAGGAAGGAAGGAAGGAAGGAAGGAAAGACACCCAAGGCACCTGGGTAGCTCAGTCGGGTAAGCCTCCAACTTTGGCTCAGGTCACAATCTCACAATTCGTGAATTTGAGCTCCACATTGGGCTCTCTGCTGTCATCACACAGTCTGCTCTGGATCCTCTGTCTTCCCTCTCTATCGGCCCCTCCTTCCCTCATGTGTGTGTGTGTGTGTGTGTGTGTGTGTGTGTGTGTGTGTATTATATATTATATATATTTTTACAATAAACAAAATTGGAACAAAAAATAGTATCAGAAAAAACTCTTCTCTGAGACCAAAAAAAAAAAAAAAAAAAAAAAAGCCTGAAAGCTTGAATTTTCCTATTTCTATGTAGAAAATTAAATTATTTTCAGAATCAGCAGGACCATACCATCTAAGACCAAAGGTGGAAATTGCATAGTTCCAAGGTTTGAGACTTGTTTTGAACAGAGGAAGAATCATGCTCAGTGGCTTTAAGGGGACACAATAACCACAAGAAAAATGGCAAAGGAGTTATTATATTACAAACCACCTGTTCTGAAAACCAAGATTATGTAAACTGCACTTGTTTAGAAGTTCAAATAACAGAAGTCGTAAGTGCAAGAAGAGTCAGAAAAAGATCCATCTTTGACCAGAGTATTCTTTCAGCCACAAGAGTCCATGTTTTCCTAGTCCCTTAGTAAAGAGGATCTGGGTTAATGGTTAATGTCAGAGCCCACTGACTTTTCAGAGGGGAAACCTATACATAATTACCCCCCCCCAAGAGGTGATACTGCTGTCCCTCCTTGGCACTATCATGAAACTCATATCAGAAACCATGAAATAGAGAGCGCCCCTGGTACAGAAATGACATCTCCTCTTTACAACAACCCAGCCTCATCAAAATGCCCCCAGCCATCTTTAAAAAGCTTTTCTTGTGATTAAACTACGAAAAATGTTGAAAAACCAACCAAACAAACAAATCCAATGTGGTCAATGTTCCTAAATTAAACTGTACGTACCCTGGGTCTGATGCATTTTCGTTTTGTGATTAATTGCTTAAATGACTTAAGAAGCTTCTGACTTCATTAAACCATCTGGAAACAGTAAGAACTTTTTCCCAAAGAATTAGCTGTCAAATTATTCCTCTAATAATTTTATTTGTTTCCTGACGCTAGTGTCGAAATGCCAAGGCACTCTGACAGATAACTGCTTGAAAATTTAGTCCCAAAGCTTTTAAGTAGCATGAGATATTGGTTCTGGAACCAGCTGTTAAGCAGAAAGGTAGGGTCAGCAGGAAAGGGGGAGATGGTAATGGATGTGCCAGTAACAGTTCTGGGCCTCCTTTCTGATCTTGGCTTATTAATACTGCCAAAAGGGTTCCCAGCATTTGTATAACAATAAAGAGGCTGGATTTTTTTTTCCAAGACAAAAACCCTTCATTTCTGTGTAAATTAAGAATTACACATTTTAGAATGAAATAAGAAAAATATAAATCATAAAAAAAAACTTTAAGTAGAAAAGATCATCTAAAAGCATTATCAAACACTAAATTTTCTAACTGGGGAAGGGGTTTTCAAATTTCACCTCAAAGACAAAACAAAAATAGGTTCTTTGTTAAGTTTATGTATTTCCTTGGGTCTCAATATCTTAGTCTAAAATTGCACTGCCCAATATGGTAGCTATTGGCCATGCTAGAAAACTGCTCCAAACTGATACATGCTATGTGTACAAAACACACACTAGATTTCAAGGATTTAGCAGGAAAAAAAGTATAAAATGTCTCATTAATATTTTTCATATTAAAATTATAATTTATAGGGGCGCCTGGGTGGCGCAGTCAGTTAAGCGTCCGACTTCAGCCAGGTCACAATCTCGCGGTCCGTGAGTTCGAGCCCCACCTCAGGCTCTGGGCTGATGGCTCGGAGCCTGGAGCCTGTTTCCGATTCTGTGTCTCCCTCTCTCTCTGCCCCTCCCCCGTTCATGCTCTGTCTCTCTCTGTCCCAAAAATAAATAAACGTTGAAAAAAAAATTAAAAAAAAAAATAAAATAAAATTATAATTTATATATACCAGATTAAATAAATAAAACATTATTAAAATTAATTTGACCTCTTTCTTTTTACCTTTCCTAACGTGGCTACTAGAAAATTTAAGATTTCATATATGCTTCATATTTGCTGCTCTCATTATACTTGCACCAAACATCAGTATTTAAAATGAATCAGATTGAATTTAACTCTTTCAAAATCCCTTGTAACTCTAGAGTTCTGACACTAAGAAACTGCACGTTCAAGCTGATAAGTTTCAAATACAAAGTTACTTTGGAGAAACTTAGGTTTGGTCACTGTTGCATTATTTCTCCACAATTTTCATTCATGCTCCCCAATCCTTCCTTATTCTGTTTCATATAGATTCCTAATAGCCAAGAAAAATGAATGTGTCAATTTATTTACTTATAAACTGCAAGCGTGAAGTTCATAAGGCCATTCTTAATTATCAGTTGGTCATATTTCTTTTTGCTCCACACCATACTGATGCCCATTTTTAATGATAAATAACGAATAATGAACTCTGTTTTCTTCAGTTTTAATATTCATAAAATAAGAGTTTCAGAATTAGAGAAGCTTAAAGGTGTTATTCCAGTGGTTCCAAAATGTGCTGCCACCTCGAAATCACCTGGGCAACATGTGAAAAATATTGACTCCTACGCCTGATATCTGGAGATTCTGACTCAGCAAAGTCTGGGATAAGACAAGATCCTATACTTAAGAAGCTGTCTGGGTCACTCAGAGGGTCAGCCAGGCTTGGGAATCAATGGTCCAGCCTAACTCTCTTCATCTGTAACTGGGGTAAAATGAATTATCTCAGCGCTAAGGCCCAGTGGCCTCAGACATAGGACCAGGATACTGCCATTGTTGAGAGACATTCTGTCAAACACACATACTACTCACTCCTCAAGAGCCCCAGCCATCAGCATATCTTCCTTGTCAGTCTTAACATCCAACTCTGGCTCTCCGCTAAGCAAAAGCTTCAAGTTATAAATAACCAGCAAAGTACCTAGTAGAAAAAAGGATGTTTGCCTTGTCAGTATTGTAACAACACCAAATATTAGTCATAGTGCTATTATCTCATCTATGGAATTAAGCCTACTCTAGACCAAATTTCCTTCAATACTTCAGTAAATAATATGCTTGGATAAGTTCCAAGATGTACGTCTTACAGCACATTCCACTTTCTTCCAGAGTGTTGAGTTTCTACGGGAAAGTGCTTATTCCTATTCAATTCATTGTAAGTCTCTCAACGTGGATTCTTAAACTTTGGCACTTTTTTCATAATTTGCATTATGAAAATAGTTGGAGGAGTCTGAGCTAAATTTGTATTATAGGTAAAGCTCTTGTTGGTGGAACTGAAACCAATGCACATAAAAACAAAGATGAGTTTTTAAAATTTGTACAAATATGAAGAATTGCTTTTAGACCCTATAATAGGCATTGGCAAACTTTTTCTGCAAAGGGCCAGATAATAAACATTTCAGGCTTTGCAGGCTGTACGGTCTCTGTGACAACTACTCACAATTCAAGTCCACCACTGCGGCATGAAAACTGCCATAGAGAATACATAAATTAATGAATTTAGCTGTGTTCCAATAAAACTTTATTTATAAAAACACATATGGGGCTGGATTAGACCTGCAGGCCAGTTTTCTGACCCCTGCTCTAAAGCATAGTTAACAAAAAAAATCCCAATTCTTTACAAAGTTGATTGTGATATAAAGACAAACAAGACTGTCAGAGAAATTAAAAAAACAGCCAATTACACTTTTCCTGGTAGTACTAAGACACAAGAGAGAACAAACAGCACGGTGACAAAAATTGCCTGTGTCTAAATCCTGGATCAATCATTTATTTACCAATGCAATGACCTCAGATAAATTTCCTAACCTCTTTGAATCTAATTCTTCCAATCTACACAATGGAGTTCATGAGGCACCTAAAGCATAGAGTTGTTTTGAGAATTAAATGCATTAATATTTATAAGGTGTTTAGAAAAATATTCAAGAAATAGTATACCTTTCATTAGTATTTTTTTTTAATTTTTTTTTCAACGTTTATTTATTTTGGGGACAGAGAGAGACAGAGCATGAACGGGGGAGGGGCAGAGAGAGAGGGAGACACAGAATCGGAAACAGGCTCCAGGCTCTGAGCCATCAGCCCAGAGCCCGACGCGGGGCTCGAACTCACGGACCGCGAGATCGTGACCTGGCTGAAGTCGGACGCTCAACCGGCTGCGCCACCCAGGCGCCCCCCTTTCATTAGTATTTACATGAGTATTTCACAATTAAAAGTCGACCAACACTGGGTTCTATTCCTGAAACTAATACTACAAGGTATGCTAATGAATTTGAAGTTAAATAATTTTTTTAAAGTCAACCAACAAATCACATTAGCTCCCCTTAAAGTGTATCACGTATACATTAATAACATTAATATTTATGAAGTTGCCACTAGTTTTCCTCTAAGAGAAAAGGGAGAGAGTGACAAAAAATACCATTTTTAAACAAAATGCCACAAATTCGAGAAGAAATTTTGAGGGCAATACAAGCCAACTCAGAAACAAATTTCTCAGAATTTCACTATATACGTTACATAAATCAAGGAAAATGCACAGCTTTCTCTAGAGTAGATTCTTCTTGTTTCTAGATAGTAAAGGTAGAAGTTTGGAGAATGAGTGGCACTGGAAAATGTTAGTAGACACATAAATACAGAAATACAGAAAGCTCTGTTCATCTGGAACATGAAGCTTTTACTAACTCTCTGCCACAGAAACCTAGACTCATTGGTTTCTAAGTTGCTAACTCTCTTACAAAACTCTCCTCTAACCTTAGACGCTGCGGTAAGCATCTCCTAACTCTGCTATCTGGTGCAGGGACTATGTATTCCCTGTGGTCACACACTATGTCATCCTCTTCACATCCAGAGTTTCCCAAGCTCAGGCAAGTACAAATCTTTCTCCCAGCGTCAGGCATTTAGAGCTATTCATGTCTGGATTCACTTAAGACAAAATTCATATGGATAAAATGAATGACTGTGCCCATGAGAGATCCTGCATGGTATTATAAATAGAAAAAATACAAAAGTACACGTAAAGTATCTTTCCAAAGGCAGTAAAAGCAAATACTTCTATCAAGATTTCAGAATTTTGGTGATCTTACCACATTTCCCGTAGATCATATCAAACTGCTGCATCAATTCAGCTTCATTTCTAAATGGAGAGTACTTAAAAATTATAGACAACTCTGTTGAGAATTTTTGAGGATCATCTGTAACAGATTCTCTGGTTCTTGTTAACCATGAAGGTATTGGAACCACAACCTGTAAAAAAACACACACATCAGTTTACTATGAAATATACAAATACAAACCATCTTCCTTCCGTCTGTTCCTAATTCAGTCCATTCCTCATCTAGCCAAATTGGAAAACATGAAATTGAAAGTTTATTTCCCCCTTGTATTTTAGTTTTATAAAGAAGAGACACAAAACAATTATGTACACTCAGAGTTGTGTTCTAAAATGCTCCATTGTAGAATGTGGGGACAGATGGAGTCTGCTTCGGCCCACTAATGAAATATGGGTAGGGCGGCAGAGGGGACAACGGTACTGACACTTCAGAAGTTGAAAAGTACATGACAGCATATCCAGGAAAGCCGATCGGAGGCCCACGCCAGAAGAGAAAAACAGCCTGTTTACAATTCAGAACACCGTAAAAGGCTCAGAGACTGATGGCATGAGTTAACTGTGGAGGTGAGATACAGAGGGAAGAGCCAGAAGTAGCATCCCGATCCCCATCTGCCACTAGCTCTCCCAATTCCACAGAGACTGGATGCTTATTCTCTAGAAAGAGTAGAACAAGCTATTTCTGGATTAGAGGATATGTCAGGCACAATGATCAGGGGGACCTTACTGAGATCAGAGGGGCCGAAGTACACATACTGAGTGCTGAGAACCCAGGCCTCCTCTCTCATTTGGGTCCCCCAAAGATGTCAGGTAGGCCTTCAGGCAGAAGACTGTAGGAGTTTTCCTGGAGAAATCGGACTAGCCCAGAAGGAAAAACATCTAGAAAATTACATTGAGGGTTTCGCAATCATACAGCTCAGCTAGAACACCACTCTCACAGAGCTTTCAATCCACATCTTATTGGACTACTCTTTAAAGTAGTACTCCAATATGGAGTACTACTCCAATATGATAAATACAGACCAAATAAGCACAAATAAAGCAACTCAGTGGAAACAAAAACTGTATGAGGAAGATGAACATTTCAGAGGAAAAAATAAATAAATCATTGTTAATATCTTATAATGCTAAAAGGAAAAATACTGTATCCATGAAGCAAAACTATAGATCTTTAAAAAGGAATATTAAGAGAATTTAAAACACTTGTTGGAAATGAAGAATATGATTACAGAAAAAAATTTCTATGACAAGGTTAGAAGATAAATGTTAGGAAATCTCCCAGGAAACAAAACAAAAATATAAACAACAGAAAACAGGAGAGAAAAGGTAAGAAAATTAAAGAACCAGTTCAGATGCAACAGAAGTTGCAGAAGGAGAGGAAAGGGAATAGGAATGGAAGAAAAATCATTAACTTTACAGAAAAATATCCCCAAATTGAACAACACATGTTTCTAGATTGAAAATGCCCAACAAGCAACCAGCACAATGGATGCAAATAGACTGGCCCAAAAAGCAAAATACTTAAATCAGAACGTTGGAGACAAACAAGATTCTACTGACTTCAAAATGTACAAGGGGAGATAAGAGTCAGAAACAAGATTCAGAAATTTAAATGGCTTCGGACTTCTCAATAATAACGCTGGAAATAAGATATTGGAGCAAGGCTTTCAAATTCCTGAGGGAAAATTCACTCCAACCTACAAATAACACCAAGCCAAATTACCACTGAATGTTCAGATAGAATAAAAATATTTTCATGCATGTAAGGTCTCAAAATACTTGACCTTTCATGTACCCTTGTTAAGAAAACTCATGGAGGGCACCTGGGTGGCTCGTTGGTTAAGTGTCAGACTTCGGCTCAGGTCATGATCTCACAGTTTGTGGGTTCAAGTTCCATGTCGGGCTCTGTGCTGACAGCTCAGAGCCTGGAGCCTGCTTCAGATCCTGTGTCTTCCTCTCTCTCTGCCCCTACCCCGCACGCTCTCTCTCTCTCAAAAATAAATAAATAGAGGGGCGCCTGGGTGGCACAGTCGGTTAAGCGTCCGACTTCAGCCAGGTCACGATCTCGCGGTCTGTGAGTTCAAGCGCCGCGTCGGGCTCTGGGCTGATGGCTCGGAGCCTGGAGCCTGTTTCCGATTCTGTGTCTCCCTCTCTCTCTGCCCCTCCCCCATTCATGCTCTGTCTCTCTCTGTCCCAAAAATAAATAAATGTTGAAAAAAAAAAATTAAAAATAAATAAATAAATAAATAAATAAATAAATAGGAAAAAAAAAAGAAAAGAAAACTCATGGAGGATATGGTCTCAAGGACAGATGATGGGAGCGAGCAGAGCACCAGCTGTGGAGAGCAGGAGTGAGGGGGAGTGCATCAGAAGACTCCAGAACAGAGTCTTCAGTAGGTGGGACTAAGAAGAGTACAGGAGACTGGGGTTAAGATAGCGATAAAGACAGAAAACCAAGAAAATATTCAGTGACAGTGTTAAGAACATAGAACATTAAGCAGACAATTATTAATTCCAGGAAAAATGAAAAATCATGCAGGTAAAGGAAAAAATAGTTCATGACATGGTTATAGTTGTGAAAAGTGGTTCTGGTCTTAAAACGTAAATATCAAACATTAGCATGAGTAAAATTACAATGGAGCTACGTTGAGGGTGGAGAATTGGGATGGTATGTATGTGTGATATAAACAGAGGAAAAAATATATATAAATCCTTTTGTAATGAGCAGTTAATAGATAATACCTACATCAAACCAAGAAGTAGTAATACAAGTAATACAAGTAGTAATACAAGTAATACAAGTACAAGTAATACAAGTAATACAAATACAATACGAGTAATACAAGTAATACAAGTATCTCTTATATAGAGATATTAAGGAAAATATTGAAAAACTCTGCTCATACTCTTGAAAGAGACAGCCTCTGTAGTACTGGAAATGGGAAAGGGTTGCTGGTTTTAGTTTTTAAAAAAAGGAAATGGGCCATCTTAGGAAAGCTGTAACCTCAGCTTTGGTCAATTTTCCATGCCTTTACATACATCAAGTACAACATAAATGCTTAAAGCATTGCTTTTCCTCATTACCAGTCTCTCACTCAACTACTCCCTATTGCCTATAGACTGTTCCTTATCCAGCCCCACTCCACCACTGCCAGTGGGCATGCCGTGCTCCTCATATCTCCACACTGCCCTTCAAAACCCCAGTACTCATCTCCAGGTCTGAGAGTTGCTGCCATTCCTCTCCACGTATCAGCCCTTCCAGCTGCAAGTGGAAGTCTCTCCACAAAACCCTCACTGACCAATCAAGGCTCTCTATCTATACCATTGTTTCTGACAATTTTGTTAATGGCAGAAATGCATACTCACTGAACAGCTTTCTTTTTTTTTTTTTTTTTAGCGTTTTTTTTTATTTTTTTATTTTTGAGACAGAGAGAGACAAAGCATGAATGGGGGAGGGTCAGAGAGAGGGAGACACAGAATCTGAAACAGGCTCCAGGCTCTGAGCTGTCAGCACAGAGCCCGACGCGGGGCTTGAACTCACGGACCGCGAGATCATGACCTGAGCCGAAGTTGGCCGCCTAACCGACTGAGCCACCCAGGCACCCCCAGCTTTCTTTTTTTTTTTTTTTTTAATTTTTTTTTTCAACGTTTATTTATTTTTGGGACAGAGAGAGACCGAGCATGAACGGGGGAGGGGCAGAGAGAGAGGGAGACACAGAATCGGAAACAGGCTCCAGGCTCTGAGCCATCAGCCCAGAGCCTGACACGGGGCTCGAACTCACGGACCACGAGATCGTGACCTGGCTGAAGTCGGACGCTTAACCGACTGCGCCACCCAGGCGCCCCCCAGCTTTCTTTTTAAACATTCTCATTGTGTCATGTATCCAATTCACATGTGTCTGCCTACATTTTGTGACAAGGCTATCTTATTTTGTGATCACTTTGATGATCAGATGATCTTCTGCTGGTGTCCTACCTTCCACAGGGAAGGTATCTGTGCCAGGCAGTTCCTTAACCTGTATTTGCTGTATGGAATTCCAACTGACATTCTGAACAGTAAAACCCAGACACTACAAATTAATAAGGCATATCTAGGTCATCAAATGGAGTTGAAATTATAGTCACTAGAGTTACAGTTTCAAGTCTATTTTTCACCCAATTTCTTTAGATTTTGTATTCCAAGTCTTTTAATCCAATACTCATTTTAAAACGATCATTTATGGCACAAGTGGTGGAAATGTTTTGCAGGCTCCCAAAATCTCACTGTGCCAAAAGGAGCCTCTTACTCTGGGAGATTCAGGTACGTGGATAATGAAAATTAAGTTCTGAAAACTGCCTAGGAGTTAAAAACCCACTCAAGAAAAGTCCATAGGACAGGCTTCCAATGACCCCAGATTGTTGAGCCACCCTCTATCCATTTCCCAAATACGTTCCTAAACTTCTAAATCATAATCAGAAAAGAACCATTGTAGCCTTCACCTCCTGAGATGGCAAATGAAAACAACACCGTTACCGTGGGAACCAAAAGAAAATCTAAATTCTTACCTCACTAAGACCTTCTCTTTCACAAAATGTCTGAGAAAAAAACACACAGGTCATCGTTTCTTCCTTCTTTGTAAAAAGAATAAAGTCTTTTCCAATCCTCATGGATCCACTATACAAAAAAATCAAGAATATACTGGTTTACATCTCATATATGAAAAAGAAGAAATAGGTGGGCATGAAACTATGCAGTGTAATGAATTGTTCTTTCATAGAAGTAACTCCACTGTTTTGTTGACCCATCACCAAATGGGAACAAATGCTTTTTTCTCAAAGTAGAGCAGATGCATTTGAATTAATCTAGCCCTACACCCTTGCTTGAAACATGACTGCTAGAAATAAGGTACTGTTCAGGACTCAAGAAAAGAAGAATCATCTGTCCCTGGCAGGTGCCACACAGGTGGCATATTTTCTTGTCCTCATATTCTCTTGTCCTCATCTTGCATTGAGACCGGTTAATAAAATAAGCTGTGGACACATATTCACCTACACTAACATAGGCTCTGAGAACAAAAGAACACAGAAATTAAGTGAAACTCTGAAGTACAGAGCTGGTCCTTCAATAATACCTAAAAGACGATTCATCACCTATCTGAGAATTAAATTTAAAAATGTTGTAGGGGTGCCTGGGTGGCTCAGTCATTAAGGGTCCAAGCCTTGATCTCGGCTCAGGTCATGATCTCATGGTTTGTAAGTTCGAGCCCTGCATCAGGCTCTGCGCTGACAGCATGAAGCCTGCCTGAGATTCTGTCTCTCCGTCTCTCTGCTACCCCCTTCTCTCAAAATAAATAAATAAACTTTAAAAATAAAAATAAAAATCTTGTAAAGATCCAAGTCAGTTATAGGTATGGAAATCCCAAAACAAGGTAGAATTCTAAAGTTTATATATGTATTTTTTTATTTTTATTTATATATAACATTTATATACATATGAAATATAAATATATATACATGTATACACACACATACATACATATATATTTTTTAAAGTTTGTTCCCAATATCAATAATACATGCCCTAAAGGAAAACAATTTCTGGGGCACCTGGGTGGTTCAGTCAGTTAAGTGTCCAACTTGGGCTCAGGTCATTATCTCATGGTTCATGAGTTCTAGCCCCGCATTGGGATCTCTGCTCTCAGCACAGAGCCTGCTTTGGATCCTCTGTCTCCCTCTCTCTACTGCTCCCTGCCTTGCTGTTTCTCTGTTTCTCTTTCTCTCTCTCTCTCTCTCTCTCTCTCTCTCTCTCTCTCTCTCAAAAATAAATACATATTTTTTTTTTGAAAAAGGAAAACAATTTCTCACCTTTTAAGACCATTACCATATTGTCCAATAAACTTCAAGGTTGATGACCGTTTCTTAGATGTTCCAAAGTAAATGATATCTGAAGCCTCCTCTGTAATTGAGAAAGACATTTAAGTGGTTAGGAATTATGAATCATTGACACTGGCCAGAGGTCCAGTTGTCAGGATGTCACACATATCTCAAGACATTAGAACAAATCCACATCTCTTGGGTCAGTCCAGAGACAAGTCCTTGTCAGGCTCCATGATCCCTGCCTAGGATCTCAAGTGCAATATGTTGACGGTCAGACAGACCTAGCCATATGACTTTGGGTACACAGAGCTTAAACTCTGAGTCTTAATTTCCTCGTCTCTAAAAGGGAACTGTTAATACCTATGTTAGAGCTGTTGATGAAGATAAATATATTAAATGAGATTATCTACATGTGAAACCCTGATACAATGCACACTACCTGTTAAGTGCGAATAAAAGTGTTATAATTATTTGTACCACTACTAATTTTCCACGAATTTGACTCTTACCTGGCCCCAGGTAAGACTGAGAAGGGCAGAATGGCTTCTGGTCTGATACTACCTGAGGAAAAAGGGCTACTTGTTTCAGACTCTCATAGTTATTCTCCAGATCTCTCCAGGGCATTCTGGAATTCTAAAGAAGAATCCTCTGAACTTCAAGGAGTTTATGTAACCTGCTCAAGGTTAAACAGCTGATAAATGTTACTGTAAGGGTAATAGTACAGAGTTACCAGAGACCATATTCTGTGGTTTTCAAAGCACACTTCACAGACTCCCATGTATGGTGGGGCCAGAGTTCTGGGCACAGGTATAGAACAGTGACATGACCCCTGTCCACAATAACTTTATGTCATGGCAGGAGAAACAGATTAAAAGAAGCAAATAAATAAGACCATTTATGAGAGTATTAGGTAAAGAAAATAAAACCAGGTTAATGTGATAGAGAATTAAAAGGAATGTGGCCCTCAGAAGGAATGATCAGGGAAGGCCTCTTTCCTAAGGTGACATCTGAGATGAGATTCAAGTGAAGAGCCAGCAGGTGTAGTTGGAATGCTATAAACAAGGGAGACAGAGACGTGAGAATTGATCAAAGAGGTAGACAAAGGTCAAATAATTCAAGAAACCAGAAGCATTATTGGGGAGTATAAATTTTACCCCAAAGTAACGAAAAAGCACTATGGGTTTTAAGCAAGGGAATGATATGATGTGATTTATATTAAAAGATAACAAATACCCTCAGGATTGCTATGTGAGGAATGGACTTAATGGGGCAGGACCAGAAGTGAAGGGGTGGAAGCTACTGCAGTTACTTCCATGGATCAAGGTTGATCCAGATCAGTTTGGGCCACAGAGTCTATTTTCAGTCATCAGATAAATTCTTCCTTCTAACTTACTACTTGATTTCCAATCAATGTTAACAAAGAATTGGTCTCTCAACACTAACTAGTGGGCTTTTAAAAATACTACTGCATACGTCAACTGAAGTTTGAGTTCCTTCTAAAAATCTGAGTATTTGCCACTTCCCTGTGTTTTGATCATTTTGCTCACGGCCATATATAAAAGGAGCTGCTTCTTTTTTTTTTCTTTTTTTTTAATGAAGGGTCTTATATAATAGGGAAAGTAAGATAAAATACACAAAGAGGGAAAGGTTAGGACCTGACTGAGGTCCCTGGGTGGGGAAAAACACACATTTTGGAACAATGCTGGGAGTGTCTGACCACAGCAAACCCTCTCAGGAGTAAGGTCCCTCTCAAGAATATAATAAACACTACCTACTCCCCCTTGGTTTTCTCAGGAATTTGACAAAAGACCTGACTAAAAATAAGTAGATCATAAACTATGACCCACAAGGAACGGTTTGGCCACAGACCAGCCCTCACACAATGGAAATGAGCCAATCAGTAATGGACAACCAGCACCTAGAGTTATCAGTTCAATAGGGTAGGACTTGAGAAGGAACAAGGGGGAAGGGAAGAGGGGAGGTGACCAGAACCTTATAAAATAAAGACCGTTGCCTATTGTCGCGGGTATTCACTTTCAAATGTCCCCTCTCTGTAAACAGAGCTTTCCTACTATTCTTACTTTCTGATCTTATGCCTCCTGCTCATTTTGTATCTACCTTTCATTCTTCGAAGCAGTGAGACAACAAACCCTGGGTATTGAGGTAAAAAAAAAAAAAAAAAAATCCTGCAACTCTTAGACTAGATCGTATATTGTTGTTTAAGAACTCAGGTAAATGAACTTAACAGTCAGCCTAGAAGCGAAAAGCAAAACTGTTTTTTCATTATGATTTTCTCACAAAATATTTCTCTTATTTAAACACTAAGGAAACAACAATACTTTTAATCAAAATCACCTGGAAAAATCAAAGTTATCCAAAGTCAGAACAAGAACTGTGTGAGATATTTGAGCATTTTCTGAACTTGCTAATAATCTTTGACTATTCGTGCCAAGGGAGAACTTCAGAGACTAACAAGAAAACAACTTTTTTTTTTTTTTTAATGTTTATTTATGTTTGAGAGGGAGAGACGGAGCGGGAGCAGGGAAAGAGCAGAGAGAGAGGGAGACGCAGAATCCAAAGCAGGCTCCAGGCTCTGAGAGCCCAATGTGAGGCTCGAACTTCCAGACTGCAAGATAGTGACCTGAGCCAAAGTCAGACACTTAACCGACTGAGCCACCCAGATGCCCCAAGAAAATAACTTTGTATTCTCAGTTTCCTACTAGTAGCACTGATGCACATCCTCTCCTCTGGTGTAGAACTGACCAGAACTGTTCCGTAGTGTTTGAACTCATTTTTTTAACCTAGTGGTCAAAACCCCTGCCTTATGGGACATGGAAAAGTGTTAAACAAGAAATCCCAGACAAGCTATCCCAAATGACTTAAAGCCCTTATCAGAGGGTATCAGTTCCACAGCAAACGGGTATTGTGTACCTACTATGTGTTGCATTTTGAATGCCTCAAAGATACAAAAGAAAAAAATCATGCAATGAATTATAAATGTATTCATTATGATAAGAATAGACTGAAGCTATTAAACCCTTGAACTGCAGGCAAAAAACAAACCACAAAAAACAAGGGGAGGTAACCTCCACCTCAAGGTTAAGCAGAAAATTAAAAACAGCCTAAAGGCATTGGAAACTGCCTCAGGACTCTTGCAAGAACTACCTGAAAGGCAGGCTAAAACAATCTCAGAACCCATCCAGTTACCCTTTCTTTTCCATTTGTTCCTAGAATTTTTTTTTTCTAAGTAATCGGTATCTTCTCTTTTTTATTTTTCTTGCAATATTTATCCACATTCACTTTTTGTCTTGGTTTAGATGATTACATTGATTACAATTTACTCTGTCAGCTGGAATAATTAAATCTAAAAAGTTCAACAATAGGGGCGCCTGGGTGGCTCATTCGGTTAAGCATCTGACTTCCGCTCAGTCATGATCTAACGGTTCGTGGGTTCAAGCCCCGCGTAGGGCTCTGTGCTGACAGCTCGGAGCCTGGAGCCTGCTTCAGATTCTGTATCTCTCTCTCTCTTTCTGTTCCACCCCTGCTTGTGTTCTGTCTCTCTCTCTCTCTCTCTCTCTCTCTCTCTCAAAAATAAAGATTAAAATTGTTAGATAAATAAATACATAAGTGAAATAAAAAGTTCAACAATATGTTAAGTCTGAGATTTATTTTCCTAATAGCGCCATACCTGTTTTTGCATAGATAGCTCAATTTATTTTTATTTATTTTATGGGCTTTCAGACGGTTTCCTCTAACAGCCAGTTAGGTATCTAGATAATTAACTTACCAGGGCTCATACCACATCCATCATCCAGGAAGCACAACATGAATCCACCCTGCAGTTTTTCATTATCCACTGTAAGAGAAAGCAGTTATTACTAATAAATATTGGCCTTAATTTGTTCATAAGAAAGTCATGCTGCTTACATAATTGTTTGTCCTCCTCAAATGCAGCCACTGGGTGACAGAGTTATGGCACAATAGTGGCACTCAGAAAGGTGTCTTGGCTAGCATTTCACAAGAAACTGCAGGGGAAAATAATCATGCAACAAAAAGGCTTTAAACTAACATAAAACACCTACACATTAATAAATTATGTATACAGCATGGCGTGCCCTGCTTTGGAATCTGGCCCTTTAAACTTCAGACATTTCCTCCCTGCAGGAGGGAATAAAAGTAGATGGTGATGTGACCCCAGGATCCCTCTATCAAATTGATCAACCTTTTTGCCCTTCCACCAAAGCACTAATTCTAAAGTCAATCTTGGCCATTTTTATTAAATTCCTCAGGCTCTCTTCTAAGTAGTTAATTCCCATAAGAACCATTTGTGTGTGCTTCTTAGTGGCAGCAAATATTTGCCTCTTGAAAATGCATTTGATTTTTGAAAATAGCTAAATTATTTGGAATCAATTTTGATGATTAAGAGATATCATTAAGATAACAAAATAATCTCCCTTAAAAAATATAAAGGTAACTAAAACTAATGAGACTAATTTTAATGCTCAATTTATAATCTGGCTCTGAAAATAATTTCAACATTTGGATATATAAGTTCTACCACATCTCTCTCTGTCTCTCTCTAATAACTCTGTTGAGAAATAGCTTACACACAAAAAAACTGCACATGTTTAAAGTGTAAAATTGATGTATTTTGGCATATGTACATACCCATGAAACCATCATCACAATCAAGGTAGGGAATATACCTATCACCTCAAATGTTTCCTCAGGTCACTTTGTAGTCCTTCCCTTCTTGCTCCCTTCCATGCCCATCACGCCTACCCCAACCTCAGGCACCCACTGATTTGCTAACTCTATACCTATGATTCAGTTTTAGCACATCTGTTAACTTTGTGTTCAATGGTCACCCTCAATCTACATTTTAAAAATTAAATAATGTTCAAGGTAATCTATAAATAACTATCTAAAACACATACCTAAGCTTTCCAGGTTCATAATTTTAGGCTCACATACCCACTTCTAATCTCTCCCCCAATCCTGCTAATTCACTTCCAATAAACCCTCTGGATCTTCCCTCCCATCTCATTTTCCCAGTTCCTCTCTCAGCCTGGTCTATTGGGAGTGCTGACCTCAACTTCTGTATCAGAATATTCCTCCTCCACTTTAGGTGTTTGCTCTGTTCAACCCTTCCTGACTGAGGATGACATTCTCCACAATTCAACAAGGGGAAACCCACTCTTGTTAAATTCTTTGCACAATGTAGTTGTTCTCAACGTGGCTGAACATTTTAATCATGTAGAGATACTCCGGATTAACTGGTCTTGGATGAGGCACAGGAATAAAAATTCTCCTGATTATTCTAGTGTTTATCAGCACTGGGAACCCCCTGATCCAAGCCTCAAGAGGCTCTGCATAGATGCAACAACTGATTTTGCAGCTCTTGGGATAAAGGTCTCATGTAAGGAGCTTGCAGAAAGAAGGGCATTCTCTGGTGAATAGGTGGGAAAGACTTGAAATTCCCAAGAGACATATGCAGTGCTTACTTTTTCTATAAACCCCAATGAGATGCTGCAGACCATCATAGCCTCAAAATTTAATATTCCCCTACATTCCACCCTGAAGCTTGGCCTCATTTATTTCCAATCCTTAAAACTAAGGATTCCAGATTCATTTCTATTATCTGTTAAATATGCATCTCCAAAACAAACCACAACACGTTCTCCGCCAGATTTACTTCTCCTTCTGATGTTTCAATAAATGGCATCACTCTGCATTAGGCTTCAGCTGCCCGAGTCAAAACCTCAGAATCTCCATATGTCTTCTCAATTCCACCTCCTCTCAACATCTCTCAAGCTCTCAAGTTTGACCACTTTCTCTATCCGTACAACACTGCCTTAGCTCAGGAAACCATCATCTCTCTTCTGGATTACAGCAACAGCTGCCTAATTCCTTGCTCCTGCTGAAAGCAGAGTGTGGACCAGCATGCATTTCACAATTAATTTTATGTGTCAACTTGGTTAAGCCCTGGTACCCGGCTGTTTGGTCAAACATTAGTCTAGATGTTGCTATGAAAACATTTGTGGATAGACTTAACATTTACAATCTGTTGACTTCAAGTAAAGCAAATAACTTCCACAGTGTGGGTGAGCCTAATCCAATCAGCTGAAGGCCTTCAGGCAAAGACAGAGGTTTCCCAAAGAAGCGATATTCTGTGTCAAGACTGCAACATAGAAATTGCACTTGAGTCTCCAGGCTGCTGGCCTACCTGGAAGATTTGGAACTTGAGACTGCAATATCAGCCCTACCTGACTTTCCAACCTGCCAGTTGCCCTACAGATTTCAGACGTGCTAGCCCCCACAATCATGTGAGCCAGTTCCTTAAAATCCCACCCTCTCACCCTCCCCCTGCAAACTCTCTATCTATATGTATAGACGTAGATACATACAGATGTATAGAAAATTATATATAAATACACATACATATCTAGAGGGGGGAAGGGAGGCAGATCATATCTGTCCGTCTGTCTCTTTACAGTGTCTGTCTATTTAGCTATCTCCTACCGGTTCTGTTTCTCTGAAGAACCCTGACTAATACACTCTCCGAGTTCATCTCTTATCACTCCCTCCCCTCACCCATACTGCAGCCTTCCACTTCCACACAAATATTCTCTTTAACTAATCTTGAGCATCTCAAACATTTTTGCAACTCCATCAGTGTTCTATGTTCTCTCCATATTCAAGCCCCTGCACATACTGCCCCTTTGTCCCTTTCAGTCTCTGATTCACCAGGCCAAGGCCTATTTCCCCTTTAGGTCTTTCGTTCACATAAGGTTCCTTTTAGGACACCTTCCTAATTCTCCCACATCATCAGGTGCCCATAAAGAACATTTAGTTTGTAATGTGTGCTTCCTACCCTTCAAAGGACAGACAAATACCTGCTTATGTATCTATTTCTCTTTCAGATTAGTAGCTTTTTTTAGAACACAGTTGCCTCAGAGATATGGTGAAAGTTAAGGGCCCTCCACCCATAAAAGTGAAGATATACACCATATTTTCCACAGACCCCCACATTAGGATGCCAGTTCCTTAAAAGCAGGCACTGTGTATACTCAGCACTTAACCCAGTGCCTGACACTTGGTCAGCACTAAATATATAAATACAAATACAAATATGTATATATATATATATATATATATACACACATATATATGTATACATATATGTATATATACATATATATGCATACACACACACATATTGAATGCAAAGCCAAGTTTACTACAACCAATACGCATGAATAGATAAAATATAAATGTCTAAACATGTTAGTTTGAATTTTATAGCCCTCCCTCAAGTTACCTGAAGAAAACTTAAGATTGGAAAGTAACTTAGAGCCTCAGTAAATACTCTGAGACCTAGCCCAATGCTTAGATGAATTCTTTATCCCATATCAATTCTATCTATCGCTACATAAGCCCTGACCCTGGTTTATTATTTTTGTAAGAAAAATAAAGTTTGGTAAGTTGATAACCATATTGCAACTTGCTGCAATAAAAAATTTTAAAACATGAATAGATGCTTTTTTTATGAATACATAACTTAAAACCAAAAATCCTAAGTTCAGCTCTTCACAAAACACATACAAACTAAAGAAAGAAGTACCATTTTCAATGCAAATGGCAAAGATTGTGTGTGTGTGTGTGTGTGTGTGTGTGTGTGTGAGAGAGAGAGAGAGAGAGAGAGAGAGAGAGAGAGAGAGAGAGAGAGAGAGAGAGACAGGGAGATACAGAGAGAGAGAGAATGCCAAGCGCTGGAGACAGTAGGAGAAATGAGAACTGTCGTGCCCCACTGGTGTCCTGCCACAAACCCAAAAGAACATAACATGTGAATTCCAATTATATCTGTTGTACTTTGTGGTTCTGGATAATTCTTCTCAACCCTTTGACCCTTCATCAGTAATATCTGTGCTCTGAATGAAATGCAGCTTAAATCTTGTCCTCTTCTCCTCTTGTTCAAATTCTCATGAAATCTCGTGTAGGTCCTTGTGTAGCGCCACACCCCTGCTATCCCTCCTTTCACACTTCTACAGACCATCCTGTATGCCATGGCTCGAGTAGCTTTCTTTGAAGAGAAAAGAGCACAAGACTAATCTGCCAAATGTTATTGTTCAAAATTTTTCAATGGTCATTGTCTACAGAAAATAACCTTAGCATGGTATTGAAGGTACTCATCTATTTGGTTTTAACAATTAGCTTCAGTCAACCTAGCCTACTCGTTGTTCCCTGACTGCTTTTTCTCCAAGTATCTATACAGCTTGGCCCCTCACCTCATTCAGATCTTTGATGGTATAGCACCTGGTTAGAGGAACTATCCCTATTCGCCTCATGAAAAATAGTACAATCTGTCTATGACTCTCTGTTCTCTTATCCCACTTTTTTTACCCCCTTTTAGCACTTTTCATTGCCTGGTATATTATTTGTTCATTCGTGTCTATCCCTCCCCCATCAGAAGGCATGTTCCTTAGAACACATATTTAACCAAACATTTTGCTCAAGGCTCTATCCTTAGCACCTGGAATAACTGTTCATTTCATTCACCCATAACAGACACTCAATAAACTATTACTGAATAGATGAATGAATTTCTAAACTGATCCACCTCCATTCTTTTTCTCACAGTAATTCCTCAGACAAGAATATTCTTTTCTTTTTATACTACTTGACAAAAAACCACATTCATACTTTAGCCCTAGCTCTTAAATATGAGGTATTCTTTCTCTGCATTCCCCCCCTACTTTGAGTCTCTCCTGGGCAAGAAACACTTACTCTATGGTACACAATATAACTGGATATGAAAGGGAAGACCACTTTTTCTCTACTAGTGGTGTTTCCTTCCATGTGGAACGGAGTGCCGTTAATATTAGTAAAGGGGCTCTTCTTTGCCCCTCCACTCACTTCTTCCCTGGGGCAGCAAGCTCACTCTCTTGATTGGTAATCTAAGGAAGAATCACTTAGGGAGGCTCAGTTCAGATCTCTCCTGTTCCCTCTTGGGAGTGAGCTGCTGGCAGAGTGCACGAGCTCTGTCCCGCTTGCCCCAGGCAGACCAGTTTTGAGGGGAAGCCTGACTCCACAGGTTGGTCAAGTGTCTGATTCTGGGGTTTGATCAGCAAATCTGCTGGATTTCTCATACTAAGCTCCATACACCAACCTAGCATTTATCAATAACAGATACCAACTCTCTTGTTTTCTTTCTCAAACTTTTCAGAACCTGGAGGGTAAAAGGGAAGAAGAAAATCATTTATTCTGTTTTCTCAGATCTCTCGAGGTGTCCGTGTCTCTCTCCTTCATGAACCAGAAGCACCCATCTAGCACAGGATCTTAAACACTCAGAAAACTGAATTGCACTGAGTTGGTTTTTTGTTTGTTTTGTTTTGTTTTGTTTGTTTCAGAGAGAAGGCACAAGTGAGCAAGGGCCAGAGAGAGACAGAGAGAATCCCACCAGGGGCAGTGAGAGAGTTAGAGAAGTGGGACTCGCCAGAAGCAGGGTTTTACCCGAAGCGGGGCTTGTATACACTCACCCGATGTGGGGCTTGAACTCACGAACCATGAGACCATGACCTGAGCCAAAGTCAGATGCTTAACAACTGAGCCACCCAGGCACCCTGAGTTATTTTTTAAGTATGGATACAGACTGACATCACAGATCATATCCTCTCGCCTGTGACCAAGAGCCAACATTTATAGGAGAGCTGGCAGAATCGGGGTTGGAGACCAGTTTTAACACTACAGACATTTATCTGGGTAGTATCAAATACAGAACAGGATCTCATTTGCATCGTATTCTAATGAAATGAACTAGCAAGGACAATCAACATTTGGTGACTAAAAATGAAGTCAGTGAAGAAAACACACCTGGTTTGAATTTCACAGCCCTCAAACATTCATACTTCGCATTCACTTACACATTTTAAAACTGTGATAAGTCGAGAATGAGGTATACTTAATTACGAATAGCCATTAAGTTAATGTGCTTTTTAAAATAAAACTGTTTTCTTGCAGCAGACGAACTGACGGCTCCAAATCACTCTGAAGCTTTCACAAAACCCTGGAAGATCTAATTTTGTAAATGGGTCCCCTAACAAGTGAACAGTTCTACTCGCAGAGCGTACTGCTCTCAACCTGGCTCCCCATAGGGTCACTGCACTCAGAAAGCACTTAAGTTACATTAAAAATCTATAAAATGTGCTTTGATTTCATGAAATAAAAGCAAAATCACTACAGGCTTTTCCATTAGAATTAAAAAAGGGGGAGAGGAGAAAACAAATATGCTTACCTGAAAACACATCAAGTCTTGCGGCCCCTGCATCTCTGGAAACAATATAAAAATATCATTGCCTCAATATGAAATTATGTTTTAAAAAAATTACACCTCATGTGAGGTGTAACCTATTGTCAGGTACCAAACAATAGAGAAATCCACTTAAATTGCTTCAAAACAATTACTAAAATGTTTTGCTCTACCTTTATATACCAAGACCTATGATCATTCATAATTTGAGAATATTACAAAACCTGAAATTCAGAAATTTTAAAAGAAGAGATGGAATTTAGTGGTGTAACTACACAAAACGCTCAACAAAAATGGATATTATTTTTTAAAAAATTAGTTGGAAAATAATCCGTAAATTGCAGAAAGATTTTCATGATATATTTTAGTGCCCAAAAAATGAAAAGAAAAAAGCAAAATACTAAGTAATATGTACTGTATGATCATATGTTTTTTTTTTTTTCAGTAGGCTTCATGCTCAGTATGGACCCCAAAGCGGGGTTTGAACTCAGTCAGAGATCGAGACCTGAGCTGATGATCACATGTTTTTAAAGAACATATATGATAAATACATCCATATTCGTAAGGAAAAAATCAAAACGGTTGTTTTCTCTAGATCAGAGGTTGGCAAATTATGGTCCAACAGGCAAATGTGGCCCACCAACTGTTTTTATAAATAAAGTTTTATTGGAACACTATCATGCCCATTCATTTATATATTGCTTATAGCTGCCTTCACACCACAATGGCAGAGTTGAGTAGTTTCAGCAGAGAACATATGGCCTGCAAAGGGGAAAATATTTACGATCTTAAGAAGGATGCTGACGCCCCCTGCCCCACCATGTGACAAGATTACTGACGACTCCCTTTTTTTTTCTTGTTTTTCCAGTTTTCTACAACTCACAGATATCATTTGTGTATTTTTTAAAATTATTTTTAAAGTGGAAATTGTAAAAGAAAAAGAGCAAGAGCCAAAAGATCCTGGTTTTACTGTGAGGGGTGTGAGAGAAAGGAGAAAGACAATGAGGAAAGTGGCCTTAGCTGATGCAGCAGTGGATGTGTTGAGGGAAGGGAAGCTCAGAATAATAACAGCCACCGGGATTCTAATCGGAAAATCTGAGTCTCTCCCAACACTTCCATCAGTCCCAACCCAAAACTACGCCAAATACATCTGAATTGCCAGGCTGACTTGTTCAACGCCTTCAAAGTTGGGCCCTTAGCTCCTTCCTCTAGCCAATTGCTGCTTTTAACCTCCTCCTTTATAGAAATTCTGGAACTATCACTGCCATTTCTTGAGCATTTTCTGTGTGTCAAATAAGCACTGAATGAAGTACTTTTAAGCCTTCTCACCTAATCCTTACCACAGCCACATGACACAAAAGTGTTATTATCTCCATTCCATAACTGTACATTATACAAAATACCATATACACAATAGGTCCTCCATAAATGCCACTGCACTGAAATGGAAGTTTTCAAAGAAACACTTTTTTTTTTCATTTTTTTTTAACTTGAAAGGGTGAGGAAGGGCAGAGGGAGAGAGGGTCTCAAATAGGCCCCACGCTCACTGCAGAAAGTAGGGCTCTGCCCTATGCGGGGCCGGATCCCACAAACCTGGGATCGTGACGTGAGCCAAAATCAAGAATCAGATGCTCACCAACTGAGCCACCCAGGCGCCCCAAGAAACAGTTTCTTCGCAGCGAAATGCCATGGGGTAAGGCACAGAAAAATCATTTACCTCTACAGCATATTAAGATATTTCATAATAAGCTTTGTACTTTAGCCCAGGTACTTTCTCTCTGATCAGCTGTTGTATCAGGAAGAAATGGTATCTAACTTAGATTTCAATAAAATTTAAAAGTTAAACAAACAAAAAAGAATTATTCATGTCAAAGCATACACATATGTCTCAACATATGTGTACATGTGTATCTACATTAATACATATTTGATCCATTTTTTACTGCTGGGAAAAAAAAAAAAAAGGAAGAGGCCCCAAACCATGTCTTCACATTTTTTCTTGCTGTCCACAATACTGTTTTAATATCTTCTAGTTTTCATTTTGACAATCACAGGAAACCACCAAACTCTTAAATGATACAGAATAATTTCTTAGAGTAACACAGGGACTTTATAAAGACCCTCTTCATGAGAAAACTAAATGTCTTGACTAAGTCCAGTAAACAGCTTCATTTGATATTAATTTCTAGCATCTGAGCAGCCCCGGCAAAGTCAAGTGTCTGCTGCAGAAGGACTTCAGGTTGGCCATGGGGACCACTGAGAATGGCAAGGATGAAGGCACAGCCTGGTCCCAAGAGAGCACATGCCAAGCCCCTTAGACCCCTGAGCAACCTCGAGGCTGCTACTTAAAAAAAGGGAGGGTGGGTAGGCAAGGGATCCATATTTTTTATGTGGCACCTCCTGTTTCTTAAACTTTACAAACAATCCCTTCTCTTCCTCCTTTTCCTTAGAACTACTGTGCAAACTCCCACTATGAGGCAAACAAACACAAGGCAGGCTAGACTTGCTAAGAGGGCTGCAAGTTTATAGACGCTGCTCTGAGAATTGCCTTATTGATCACATTTCTCTCACTCCCTTGGGTCTGAAGTCAATTTTTCCTTGCCAATAACCTCCTACTACATAGGGGTAGTTCACGGACTACATAGGGGTAGTTCACGGACGAGCCTTACCTTGCATTGTCCAGCAATTCAGCCAGCGCTCCAAAAAGGAAACTGTGCGTGGTGCTGAAGAAGAAAGAGGGAAAACCAAAAGTTAAACCAACTCTGTAATCAGTGTTAAAAGCTTCGGGGTACTTGCAGACAAATGTCCTCCAGCTCAGGACAGATAATCTATCAAGGAGTTATTTCAGAAACAACTTTCTTAGCATGGTCAAGATTCTGAAGCAGATGTGGTCCATTACAAAGCCGAGCCTAAGAACACAATTGCCAAAGTAGCCCATCTGTTCCTAATAAAACAAAGACTTCAAGCAGCTTTCTGTACTTACGGCAAATTTACATGTTTTAAAATTGCTTTATAAACAATATTCAAGTGTGGTTTGTTTGTTTGTTTGCTTGTTTTTTGAGAACTTGTCGTTAAAATTGTATTATTTAAGATAAAATTATTTCTGAAAAATCTTGATCAAAATCCTGGCACACTGAAAGGCCTTAAGACTCCATCAGCATGTACAGAGACTGGCAGGGGACCCCTGCTTGCCCCATTAGTCGACCGATAGACAGACACATAAATAGATAGATATATATATAATCTATGTATATTTTTTCAGTAGGCCCTTTACTCCTCTGAATTACCTGTGGTCACTCTGCTATATCCCCTCCTGCCAAGTCCTGGATAACAAAACACATTAGACAGGTGTCTCTATTTATGCTTTGAAGGCTGAATGTTCATCTGTGGGTGAAATCAGGCTGCCTTCAGGGTCCCACACTTGCTTTTCATTTCCTGATGTGGATATTTCAATCAGCAACTTTATCACAGCATTAAGGGAAGATCCAGTCTGCAATTTTCTTTTTATGTTTAGTAAACAGGTAGCAGAAACAAGAGAGACCCATTTATCAAAACACATCTGCTCATTTGTACAGGAAGAAAAATCATCTACAGTGTCTCAGTGATTCCAAATACCTCAGGCCATAAGACATTAGCTGAAAATTTATTTTAAAATATATCTATAGGGGTGCCTGGGTGGCTCAGTCAGTTAAGCATCCTACTCTTGACTTCAGCTCAAGTCATGATCTTAGGTTCATGAGTTCAAGCCCCAAGTCGGGCTCTGTGCTGACAGTGCGAGGCCTGCTTAGGATTCTCTCTCTCTTCTCGCTGCCCTTCCCTCTCTCTCCCTCTCAAAATAAATAAATAAACTTAAAATACACACACCCACACATGCACATATCCCTTTTTTGGAAATTTTAAACTTTAAATACATGCTGATATGGGGTCTCTTGACTTGAGTCAGCTTTCAAGTTTATAATTAAAAAAAAAAAACTACTAAATACTACTGCTGCAAAAAGATGTCCTTCACTCAAAAGAAATTCAGTGTATAAAAATCTAAAACAGAGCAAATGAGAAGTATAGGTTATATGCTTTCCAAAAGCAGCATTTGGAACCGCAAACCTTTCTAGTGAATTTAAAACACAGGGTTCAATACACAAAAATGCAACATATAAATAATACTTCAGGAAAGTAACTGCAGTCATTCTGACAAAGAAATTCCGTAGAAGTTTCTGGACTATTTCACTGAAGAGATTTTTACAGACTGCCTGCCATATGCCAATGTGGTCAGACATGGTCTTCACCCTCATGGGGCTCAAACTAGTGGGAGGATATAGAAAATACACAAGTAAACAAACACACAAAGATGATATGGCAAATCTTGGTTAGATGTTATAAAGGAAGGGTGATGGGGAAGAGGACATGGTGATCAAGGAGAGCCTCTCTTTGTAGAAGACATTTAAATTGAGCCCTGAAGGATGAGGAGAAGCCAGTCCCTTGCAGAGACAGAGTGGAAACACTCCAGCAAGAGGAGCAGTTGCAAAAAGACACTGAAGCAGAAAGGAGCCAAGGCCAGTATGCTCTGGCTATGGTAAAAAAGGGAGATCATGCTGAGACACAAGACAGCGGGGTCATGCCGTGCTACCCACTCCATGGTCAGGAGCTTGTACTTAGCCTACATGTAACTGGAAACCACTGTCATGTTTTAAGAAGAGTGACATGACATAGCTGGTTTACTTTTTTAAAATATCACTTTTGGGGGGTGGGGGTGCCTGGGTGGCTCAGTTGGTTAAGCATCTGACTCTGGGTTTCAGCTCAGGTCATGATATCACAGTTCATGGGTTTGAGCCCCATGTCGGGTTCCCCACTGAGCATGGGGCCTGCTTGGGATTCTCTCTCTCTAAAATAAATAAATAAACTTAAAAAAAAATCTCACTCTGGGAGCTCTCAGGTAAATGGACCATCAGGGAGCAAGAATGGGAAGCAGAGAACCCAATTTAGAGGCTATGTGGAGTAACTCACAGGGGAGATGGTGGCTGTTTGGAACTAAAGGAATGGCAGTCCAGAGGAAGGAATGAATCTGAGACATAATTAGTGATAGCGAGAAGAGGACTTCAAGTTGAATGGGCCACGAGAGAGAAGCAAAAGAGAATTTTTTAAAAATCAATCCTGTTTTTACTGAGAGAATTCTCAAAGGAAAATCTACCTGGAGAAGCTGAGGAGATGCCAATTTGTATCTAATTTTGTTATTGTTGCTTCCTGCTGCTGTCACTTTTGTTATTAAGTTATCTGACCACCAGCTGATAATGGGATACAGGCCAGGGGAAACCACTGTGGGAGGAGGGGGCTGGGGAACAGCTGGGGTAACTACACAAAACTGAAGCTGAGGAAATTTCTCAAGATAAAATTCACAGTCCTTCCAGCATTTTTCTTAAACTAAAAATTGCTATTTTGTCATTCGTCTTCTGCTTCAGTTAACTTTTAACTAGGTGTTCCATCCTTTCCAACTTGCAATTCTTCTCCAGGGAGATTTAAATACACACACACACACACACACACACACACACACACACACACACAAAACTAAACACCTGCCAAAAATTTCCCTGTTTTACTTTTTTTTTTTTTTTTTTTTTTTTTTTAATTACATGTTTGTCCCAAGCAGCTAGGCTATCCTTGCCTGGCACTCTTTACACTTCCATTTCTGTGGTTTCAAACCTGGTACATCACTTGCATCAGATGGTACTTTTGGTAAATCCAAAATTACTGTAAGATTCCCCAAAACTGACCTACCACTATGAATCACACAGCAGTCACTGCTACGCTGTGCTGGGTTAGAAATGATGGATGGAACAGAAAACCTCTGTCATCTGCATCTGCAATCTGGGTATGTGAAATAATACCCGATGAGTACCAGAAAGGCATCTGGGCCCGACAGAGAAGCAGGGTGCTCTAAGCAATAACTAGAATGTGAGGATTCCATCCTGGGAGAGGTTACATTTTTGGAAGGACTCAGGCCACAGAGGCTGGAATCAATAAATACAAATTCCTCTCTGGAGAGCAACTTTAATCTTTAAAATGTCAGTGTGCTGGGCAGAGAATTCACAAGAGATAGGCCAGGTTGGTAGGATTGCGGTTCTGCTAACCCACAATTAAATACTTGGTTAAATGCTGGGCCTTCTTACCACTTGGTGTTAATTTTAGAACAACAAAAAGATTTATAATCTAGGGGGTCCTGGGTGGCTCAGTGGGTTAAGCCCCGGACTCCTGATTTCGACTCAGGTCATGATCTCACAGTTGGTGAGATACAGCCTCAGGTCTCTGTGCTGACAGCACGGAGCTTGCTTGGTATTCTTTCTCTTTCTGCCCCTCCCCTGTGCATGCACGCACTCACTGTCTCTCAAAATAAAAAAATAATTAAAAAATTAAAAAAAGTTTTAGTCTAGCTCCGAATATGTACCGTTACCACCTTTTTATTTTTTATGCAAACAAGTTTAAATAAATAATATCTCCATAAAGCAGATACCCAAGTTCTTTTTTTTTTTTTTTTTTTTCCAAATTGGGTATTTCGCTAGAAGGACCAAATTCTTCTTCACTATATGGGGACCCTCCCTTGTTCAGGCTCCACTGCGCACTCACGAATTGGCGTGGATGAAATCCAGATGCAGCTGGGCCCGCTGGAGAGTAGCATACTTGTCGCCCATGTCCTCCAACGCGTCCCGCGCGGCCCTTGGAGACAGGGACGCCCGACCCTCAGCTGTTGGCTCAAGCCCTCCTCCACGCCTTCGTCCACGCCAACGCCCACGCTCAAGGCCGCGGACAAGCACCGGTTCTGCAAGCACGCGCTCCCCCTGCTGGTCGGAGGGCGAAGCTCACCCTGCGCTGTCAGGCAAGAAAAGTCTTTGTTCCTGGTCTTGGATCCACACTTTAAGCATGAGGCATCTTTGCTAGGCTCCTCTATCCACGCTGAGATTTATTTAACCTTCCTGCACAGTTGTTCCTATCATTCCCCATATGGTAAATGGAGCCCAAGGTTCGGATCAGAATTTGATCAGAAATGATTGCATGCACACACACGCACACAAAGAACATGAAGAATCTGAGTCAGGAGGTCGGGAGTACAGGGAAGAAAAGTAGGTAGTTTTCCTTCACTTGCATAGTTTATTACACAGCACCAGAGATGAAGGCATTTTGTGTTCTAAGCCCAGCACTGACTTCCTGTGTTTCTTGGGTTGATAATGTTTTCTCCGATTGAAGAGAAGAAAGAAGAAAATAGATCAGCCAGAAAGAAAAAGGAAGGAGGAACTAAAGGCAGTCAGAACAGAATTTGGACTTCACTGTAATGTTAGGCTTGTGTTCCAGGAGAAACTTTTTCACCTGCCAGCCATCAGTCAACTATTTGCTGTGCTGGCGCAGCTCAAGAAATACACATTCTGTTCTGTTCCAAAAGACAGAACTGGGCAGGTACAGGTTCAGGAGAAAGGGAGGTTGAGGGTAAATGTAAGGAAGGACCGTGAACACCAGCTTTGCAACTGCTGTCGCTCACAAAGCACTGAATGCCAAGTCACTAAAACGTAAGGTGAAACAGGAGTTGTCCAAGAGGCTGTATGGAAAGGTCCTGGTGGTGATGAGAAATTAGTTGACCTAGTTACCTCTAAAAAGTGTTCAAGCTCATTCAACCTAGGGCTATAGGACTTACAGACTAAGGTAGTTCAATAACACGCAGCAAAGATTTTACATGATAGTTTTAAAATCAGAAATGAGGTCACCCAGGCTCAGTCTGTTAAGAATCTGACTTCAGCTCAGGTCATGATCTCACAGTTTGTGAGTTCAAGCCCCGCATTGGGCTCTGTGCTGACAGCTCAGAGCCTGGAGCCTGCTTGGTGTTCTGTGTCTCCCTCTCTCTCTCTGCCCCTCCCCTGTTCATGCTCTGTCTCTCTCTCTCAAAAATAAATAAGCATAAAAAAAAAAAATGAGGACACCAAAGGGCACCTGGGTGGCTCAGTCAGTTACACATCCAACTTTGGCTCAGGTCATCATCTCGTTTCAGGGGTTCAAACCCCTTGTCAGGGTCTGTGCTGACAGCTTGGAGCCTGGAGGCTGCTTCAGATTGTGTTCTCCCTCTCTCTCTGCCCCTTCCCTCTTGCTCATGCTCTGTCTCTCAAAAATAAAAATAAAAACATTAAAAAATTGTTTAATAAAAAATGAGGGGTGCTTGGGTGGCTCAGTCAGTTGAGTGTCCAACTCTGGGTTTCAGCTCAGGTCATGATCTCACAGATCATGAGTGAGAGCCCTGCATCAGGCTCTGCACTGACAGTGTGGGGCCAGCTTGGAATTCTCTCTCTCTCTCTCTCTCTGTCCCTCCCCAACTCACATTGTCTCTGTCTCTCTCAAAATAAACAAATAAACTTAAAAAAAATTAAATTAAAAATGAGTGTCTACTGAATAAAAAGAACTAGATGTGTTTGTGATTTCTGGGCATCATGCAAGGAATGAGGCTCTCAGAAAAAAAAAATTGTCAGTTTTGAGATAGTCATTTTACTTCTAAAAAAAAGTAGTTTATCCGCTACTACATTTATAGGAATCAGGAGAGGAAGAGAGAAGTTGAATGACAACCCAAAGGAACATGATGCTCTACTTTAATTTGAAAACTGGAAGTAAACATAAACATTTCAAGTAATTTTCCTGATTGCATTTTTGTTTTAACAGTGGCTGATGTGGTGGTGTTTTGATCGCAAAATTCTCTTTACTAAGCAACTTGAGCTATCTTTCCAATTTTTCCTTCCATAGAACTTCAGAAATATGATACTTATTTTGATTTTATGGGCAAGAAAAGCTTGACAAGCCTCTTCTGGATTTATTTTACTACCTCAATTTCCGGCTGCCATCTCAAAGCAATCTACCATTGGGAGGGCACCAGGGCCACTCGCCTGTAATTAGTAAACGCTGTAATATCTAATTTCTACAGGGGGAAGAGCGTGATTATCATAGAAGCAGGTCTTCTAATAATCTGAGCGGAGCCCTCCTGCATTAAGTGGCCAGCCTCAAAGCACCAGACGGTACTGGTTGGCCTGGATAACAGGCGCTCAGGAGGCTCCATTAGCTACGCTAAAACAGAGGCCTGAGAGTCATCGCACACAACCCCCAAAAGTCTTTCCCCTTCCCCATGTCAACCCCACTTAGCCACGCTCTGGTCTGAAAGGTAAATCTTGTTCCTTTTCAGAGTATACCTTCAGGATTCTTTGTCTTAGCCACCTCCCTGGACCGTGCCTCAAGATTCATTTTAACATTACTGTAGTTTATGATACAAAAACACTGGAGAAATAATACGGAGGGGACATTTAAAAATGAGAACATCATCTACTCATCTTATGATTGACCCTGATTTTAAGGAGAGTCAAAATACATTTTTTTTAAAAATGGGGTGGGGCACCTGGGTGGCTCAGTGGTTAAGCGTCCGACTTCGGCTCAGGTCATGATCTCACAGTTTGTGGGTTGGAGCCCCGCGTCGGGCTCTGTACTGACAGCTCACAGCCTGGAGCCTGCTTCAGATTCTGTGTCTCCTTCTGTTCCTCCCGTGCTCATGCTCTGTCTCCCTCTCTCTCAAAAATAAAGATTAAAAAAAAAATTTTTTTTTAATGGGGCTCCTGGGTTGCTCAGTTGGTTGAGCATCTGACTCTTGGTTTTGGCTCAGGTCATAATCTCAGAGTTCATGAGTTCAAACCCCACATTGGGCTCTGCACTGGTAGTGTGGAGCCTGCTGGAAATTTTCTCTCCCTCTCTCTGCCTCTCCCTTGCACGCGCGCGCGCTCTCTCTCTCTCTCTCCCCCTCTCAAAAAAAAAAAAAAAAAAAAAAAACTTAAAAAATAATTCATTTAAGAAGAGTCAATTTGGGATAAGAGACTCTTCAGCTCTTCCTAAGTAGACATTTCAGCATTACAACATTCATTTGCTAGTCACAAACAACAGCTCAAATCTTTCAAACTACACTCTCCCCCTTTCATTTAAATAACTTTGTATGAACCAACATCTTATTACTCTTCACAAACGTGACAATTTATATAAAAATAAGATGCTTATACCTACCAACCATGCACAATGGTATGCAATTTCTAAGAATTATAATTAAGAAGTGACATTGACATATTATAATAAATACAGAAGGCAAATACTATTGAGGTAATAATGTTGAAAGATGCCAGTGACCCTCTATGGATAATACTGAAATATCTCTGAAAGGAACTCACACCCTACTTACTTATTTTCTTGCTTTTGTGCAATTCTGAACCTGGCTGGTATATTTTCATCTCAGTCAACTCCATGTTAGACAATGGTAGGGTTTTCATTACATTGATTTTCAGTTACCCGTATAACTGACAGTCTTTATACTCCATGTGCGTGACACTGTGGTAAGCATCTCTGGAAACTGTTGAAGGTATGAGACTAACAACTTGCCCCCAAAATAATGATGGTTACATATGAGTTAGAAAATATAGTAGTCATCCTGGGTTGGCTAACTCATTAGCCATTTCCCCAACTTTCCTCTTCCCACCTTATTCTAAAATCATTTTTAACGTTTATTCATCTTTGAGAGACAGAGAGAGACAGAGCATGAGTGGGGGAGGGTCAGAGAAAGGGAAACATGGAATCCGAAGCAGGCTCCAGGGTCTGAGCCGTCAGCACACAGCCTGACGCCAAGCTTGAACTCACAACCCATGCGATCGTGACTTGAGCTGAAGTTGGACGTTTAACCCACTGAGCCACCCAGGCGCCCCACCTCTTTCCACTTTTAAAACTGAAAACTTGCCTTCCCAGGCTCTTCTGTAGCAAGGGGTGGCCATTTGACCAAGTCCTCATAACTGAGACAGAAGCAGAAGTCGGCTTAGTGGCTCTAGGAAGGCTTTTGCTCTCCTGATAAAAGGCAGAGGCAGGGCTGGCTCCGTTTCCTGTCTTCCTCATCTCTGTCTTAAATACAAGCACAATGCCTGGATGTGGGGTGTCATTTGCATCCTTGAGGGAAAAGTCAAGAGAGTACATAAAGCTGTCCCAAAGCCAGCAGTCATTCATCTTCAGATCTCCTGGTGAAACGAAACTTAACATTAATCTTTATTAATTTAAGTCATTGTAATTGGTTTTCCTTTTACCTAGTAGCCAAAACTGTTCCTAACCAATAGAGACAAAAAGTAATACCAGAAAGCCCCAGAAACATACTTTCTTTCCATCATTGAGCATCAGCAGAGAATTGTTCATTGTGCGCTGTGATTTATAAGTCTTTTCCTGCCGGGGATGGTAAATGTGAGCTGATAGGAAGGAGGACACTCTAGACAGACACAGCCGTCAGAACACAGAGACGGGAAAGGGGCAAGACATACGTAGGTGTACAGAATATAATAACTGAAATCATCAGGCTACAGTTCAGGAAGCGACAAGGTTGGCCAGATAAGGAAGGAGAGCACCAAAGAAGAGTGTCAGCTGAGGTTTAAATGTTTGGTGTGACACATGATTTCGGGCCATTATTAGCTCATCCAGTGCATCAGACATCTGTTTGGTGAGAGCCAGCTCTGCGGTGGGTTCCAAGAATGTAAGCATATTCTGCCTTCGAGGGGTTACAGTTTAATACAGGCCAACAGTATCAGGTTTCAATGCAGGAAACAGAGACCATTCCAGGTATGTCAGACCCAGAGGAATATAACATGGGAAAATGAGTAGGTATAAAACCTCTGGAAGAGACAGAAGGGCCAAAATCAGGGTCCTGCCACCGACAATTGAATTCCGGCTCCCACCCTGAAGCTGCGGAGGAGAGGGCATCAGTCTGATGACAGCACTGCCACCACAACCGCCCCCAATCACCACAAGGACGGCTTCCATGTGCAGGAATGCTGAGTTGGCCACCGCCTCTGTGCACTCACACCCCATGGCCTGCACGGTAGCAGCAAAGCAAAGGAAAGCAACGTTTTTCATACCCAGAGCCTGGGCTGCTAAGGTGTCTCAGTGTGGTGTCTAGTTTTCCAACATCTCTAACTAGAGAGTGAGGAGAGAAGGCACATGGAGATGACGAGAGACAATATACAGTTTCTACCACCTTAATGGACTTTAAAGCACCAATCAGTGCATTAAGGTGCTACAGTGCTTTGAGAGAAGTCAGGCTCCGGAGAGGTGGGTTAGGAAAGATCCCAAAGAAGCGATGGCACTTGAAAGATGAGGCTACATTTGCCAGGTGGACAGAGTCAGGACTGACATTCTAGGTGGAGTGCTGAGTTGAACCTGCATGGACATTCAGTAAGTAGCTCATCGTGTCTAGAGTGTGGCAAGCAAAGTGGGGCAGAGGGGTGGGGGTGCAAGTTTAGGCAGGCAAATCCCTGAATGCTATGCTGAAGAATTTGGAATGTATCCCATAAGGAGTGGGAAGCCAGGGTTAGGTCTTAAATGGAATCCCATGAATAAATTCATGCTTCATAAAGATCACTCTGGATGCATGTGAATACTAGACTAGGGGGGTTCAAGACCAGAAGCAGGGAGTGCAGTTGGAATAGCAATGCAATAGAAAGTGAGGAATAGATTCTTGAGCAGGGGAGTCTTGCTGTTAAGGGGAAAGAGATACACTGGATGATCTGCCGGCTTATTTGGCAGGAAAGGTCATCTTCAGAAGACTTGTAGTAAAGTGGAGAGGAGACAATGGAGATGAGGACTGGAGTGGTGCCAATGGAGAGAAAGGTGCACATAAAAAGTCTTGATTAGGAAAACTTGGGAGTAGGTATTTCTAAATGGAATCAACAGGTAATAGTAAAAGCAGGGGGGAAATACAAGTGTGGGTGGCTTCATTTAGTTCTTCAAGGGTCTGAGGGAGGTAGAAAAGAAAGAGAGAGCAAAAGTTGCTCCATGTGTTTAAGCTTGAAGTCCTGGAGAAATGACATTGCCATTAATAGTATGGGCAAGTCACAAAAAATGACCAGTCTGGAAGGCAGAAGACAGTGAGTTCATTGTTGTCACGTTAAGATGTAGAATTAGGGGCCCTTAGTGGCTCAGTGGGTTAAGCCTCCAACTCATGATTTTAGCTCAGGTCATGATCTCATGGTCATCAGGCTGACAGCACAGAACCTGCTTAGGATCCTCTCTCACCTTCTCTCTCTCTCTGCCCCTCCCCTGCTTGCTCTCTGTCTCTCTCTCTCAAAAATAAATAAACATTAAAAAAACTTTTAATAAAATAAAATAAAAAGATTTAGCATATCCTAGCAGAGAACTGTTAATATGTTTTAAATAAATATGTGGTTTCCCTAAAAAAAATAAACACACACACACACACGGTTTTTCTGTCTTCAGCGGAGTTAGCTACCAACAGGTTGTTATTTTCCAATAAAATATAGTTTTGTGTTATGGAAAATATTAGTGAACTTATTGAGTATTGCATGCCTCTGAAATCAGAGGCTGAGGAACCCATGGGAACAGAAGAAGCCAGTTAGAGGTACCAGGAAAGAAAGATACACACATAGGTAACCGTAATGGGAAGTGTACATTTTGTGGATATAAGGTAATATTGTCAAGACTGACCAGAAAACAAAAATCTGCAAAGAAAACTTTCTGTACAAAAATTCCATTTAGATACTAATATCTAATTTCTGATTTGAGGCTATATATCCACTCAATAGGCTGCCGAAAATTATTATACGCCAGCCTTGACCTGAGAAGACGAGACAGCGTTTTCTGTATTTGTATTTTCTGCGATTCATTCATAGAAAATGAAAGGAAGATAATGCATCCAGATTCCTCTCATGCTGGTTCCGTTTTCTTTCAACAAAACCCCTTTAAAAACCATTGCAAATAGCCCAGTTTAGCACGTCATTAGAATGCAAAGTAATGAAACAAGACACTTTGATCTTTGGGGCACTCCGTAATAAAAGCCTTTTTAAAAGTTCAAAGGTGGAAAAAACCTCACACATGTAAGGAAGGCTCGTACCTTGACCTTTGCTCATAGTACTTACAGACGTGCAATGAATAACTGGCAATTCAAAGAAAGAGGTAAGCACATTTTTCCTCCTCTGGGGGAAAAAAAACAACCTCTTAAAATTACTTAGCTAACTCAAACTGCAGACCTTTGAAATGGAACAGATTGTCCTAGATATTCTCTGACAATTTTCAATTTTCAGTCTAGGGATCTTTCTTGCACATAATTGCATTGTCTTTCCCTTATATCATAACACAACAACATTCAGAGGATGCCTGATATGTTTTAGACACTCAAATAAACTTTTGTTTCTAATGTAAAATTTGCTGACTACATATATATGTATATATATTGGGAGATATATATATATATATAGAGAGAGAGAGAGAGAGAGAGAGAGATAACGCAAGCAGGGGAGGAGCAGAAGGAGGGGAACAGAGGATTTGAAGAGGGCTCTGTGCTGACAGGCTGACATCAGCAAGCCCAATGTGGGGCTCAAACTCACCAACCATGAGATCATGATCTGAGCCAAAGTTGGACACTCAACACACTAAGCCACCCAGGTTCCCCATATATATATATTCTTTTTTTTTTTTACTATTACCATACCCCTCCTATATCAAATTGTCACAAGTCTATTATTTGAGGTAAGCTCCAAGAATCTTGTAAAAAAATTTTTTTAGAGCAGGCACGGTTTTGTCTATAACCAAAGCCACACAACAGTTTTAAAATAGTTTTTGGTTTCATTTTATTGCTGAGTGTGAATTATCTTCATTGCACGATAAATGCAATATAACAATAAAGGAATAAAAAAATCCAACATGTAAAAGAAATGAGCCTGTGATGTGATGTCAGGGATCTTCCACCATCGGCTCAACGCTCCACTTTCTTTTTATTCGTAGCCTGAAATTTCTTCAATGAGGCATAAAGACTTTCATTTCATGAATCCTGCTGGAAGAAATAATAGGGTGTGGTGGAAAATCACTGTGAGCTGAAGGGAGAAGGAACTACTTGCAAGGTTCCATGTTGAAACACTGATGTTATCCTGCTCTTCTGGCTCAGAGGCATTTGCTATATGTTTCTACCTTGGATGGGGACTGAACAGTGTCCAGAGTAGACAGCTTGCTCTTAGACCTTATCCTGGTGGTGTGGTAAATGATGGAGTATCCTCCTGGGTCTGGTGAGTGATAATGTATAATGCTGTTGGAAAACAACTAATCAACAAAAAATGCCAACAGGCTTTGATGTAAAATGTGCATATGGGGATTGAGAATCCACATCATTCAGGCTTCCAAATTCCATACCTTTTTCAACCAAATCATTCAGTTTTGGTGTGGCACAGGGAGGTTGGAGGTGAATTGTTCCTTTAGAGCCTGAGTCTTTTCCACAGTAGCCTCCTGACTTTGTATTAGTCTCTGTAACACATTTCTCTCAGTCTTTCTTTTGAGGGCAATCTCTTCCTCCTTCATTCTCCCACTTGTCCCTCTCCATTCCTAGAAGAAGCACTCTCTACCCTGTGACCAGTAGCCACTGAATTGGTAAATTTGGTTGTTGCCTTATTCAGAACATCATTTCCTGACAAAGCTAATCACTGCATCTTTTAAGGGACCCCCATAACTATGTAGCCTCTCACCACTGAACAGTGGTATTTAGAGTGGATATCACCACTCCATAGTGATGTCTCCTTTCCTCCTGTATCTAACTCTCCTAAATAAAATTCCCCATAAATACCAGAGGGGATGAATAACTAATATTCATAATTATTATTATCAATGTCCCACCAGCAGGACTTTTCCCTAGAAAGGGGCATGTCATCATATGCTAAGGAGTTCAGGCAACCAGGCTCATTAGACCTGACTGGATTTACTAATTTTCTTCCCATTATTTTATCAATTTAGGAGTTCAGAACTATTTTTCAAGAGAACTGGGTGCATGATAGAATACTATATAGTTGGTCATGTATCTACCGTTTCTTTTGTGTTTCACCTTCTCCTGGTACAGAAACGTACCCCCAATCTCTATCATGGTCTCATCTTTGTAACTATATCTCAATCAGAACATGAAATATCTTTGTTTAATTATCTTGGGCTGAATCCTAATGCTGCTTATTGTTTCTGGGTTTGTAGTCTCTTCTTTTTCTCATCTTCCTTTTTAGGACTACCCCTCCATTCTTGCCCCCACCTAAAGTTCTCTTCTTTCTAGCATTAAATTCTCATCTAGAGGGGCGCTGGGTGGCTCAGTTGGTTGGGTGTCCGACTTCGGCTCAGGTCATGATCTCACAGTTCACGAGTTCAGTCCCGCATTGGGCTCTATGCTGACAGCTCAGAGGCTGCAGCCTGCTTCGGATTCTGTGTCTTCCTCTGTCCTGCCGCTCCCCCACTTACACTCTGTCCCTCTCTCAAAAATAAATAAACATTAAAATAAAAATATAAATAAATAAATAAATAAATAAATAAATAAATAAATAAATGCTCATCTAGAATAACCCAAAGAGTATCCATCCTGAGCAGAAAGTCTGATGGTGATTGTGGAGAATATAGCATTTCTCTAACATAAAGAGGACAGGGGCATCAAAAGAGGCTGAGATTCAGGAACCATTACACCTCTATTAAAAGTTAAATGTCGGGGCACCTGGGTGGCTCAGTCGGTTGAGCGGCCGACTTCGGCTCAGGTCATGATCTCGCAATCCGTGAGTTCGAGCCCCGCGTCGGGCTCTGTGCTGACAGCTCAAAGCCTGGAACCTGTTTCAGATTCTGTGTCTCCCTCTCTCTGACCCTCCCCCGTTCATGCTCTGTCTCTCTCTGTCTCAAAAATAAATAAACGTTAAAAAAAGTTTTTTTTAAAGTTAAATGTCTATTCCTCATAAGAACCCTCTGTATGAGGATAATCAGAATTTCAAGAACCTTGAAAACATGCACTAAGCTTGATTTTCTAGTTTCAAACGATAATAGTCTCAGGTTTCCTTGAGAAAATGGATAACAAAGAAAAAAAGACCATAATAATACATTTAATGTCTACTATGTAACCTGGAATAAACCAAATAATCTAGTTTTTGGGCTCATGAGAAATTTGTGAATTCTATCTGAATAGACTCCTAAAAATGAAACCAATGTTGCTGCAGTATAGAAGTCCTCCTGTCAAGCTCCCTTCTGCCAAGTCACTCTTGCCCATACATACCTGCCCTGATAGATCTTCCTTCCATGAGAAAAAAAAAAAAAAATGAATCCATCAATTTGTTGGTCACTGTCAGTAGGAAGGAGAACTAACATTTTACATTGGCCTCAACACATGAGCCAGAGATGCAAATCATTTCACAATATTGGAATTTCCCAGGATGGAAACTGGCTCAGTGGAGATGGAGAGAGGGAATATAGAGGAGCGGTCCTTATCTTGCTCAGAACTTTCCTCCATCCAAGAGAGAAAGGCAGTCTCCCCAAGGAAAGACATCACCAGCTGATAAATCCTCGTGGAGCCTCTTTTCCTCCCTCGGATATCTTCTACTGACCTTCCAAACACTCCTATTCCTTAAGCAGAAACAAGGATTAGAAGAAGCAGAGCTACACACATTTGAAGGGTTTTTCTCTTTGCTACTTGTTAGTGGCTGAATTGTGTCCCTCCCAGATTCATATGTTGAATCTTTAACAGCCCTCCCCCTCACACACACACACACACACACACCCATACTTCAGAATGCGACTGAATTTGAAGATATGGTCTTTGAAGGGATAATTAAGTTCAAATGCGGCTGTTAGTGCTCTCATCTGAGCTGACTACTGTATTTATAAGAAGAGGAATTAGGACATACAGAGATACGGGGAATGTATGCATGCACAGAGGGATGTCCTTGTGAAGAGGCAGCAGAAGGACAGCACTAAACAACCCAAAAGAGAGGCCTCAGGAAACCAAAACTGCCAACACCCTCATCTTGGGTTTCTAGTCTCCAGGACAGTGGGAAATTTTTAGTGGTATTTGCTCTGGCGGCCCCAGCAAACTAACACAGCAACCCAAAAACAATTAATGGGATGCCATTTCTGCCATTCTTATCCAGCCTCTTTTGACTCTCTTGCCACATCCAACCCAGAACACAAAATTCTCAGTTTACTCTCCCTAGTCCCCCTACATACCCATGGTATTTCATTTTTATTTTCCATATTCCTCTCCTTTATCTTAAGTCCCCTCCTTTTTCCCCAAGGAAGCAGGAATTTCGAGCAATACTTTAAATCTCTTAATGCTACACCAATGTTGTTTTTATATGTACCAGACTAAAACACATGCACTTAGATTTTAAGCCTGAGAAAGTCACACTGCTGAGAGCTCAACTGTAGGTTATAGCAGAAAAAGCATCATGAAAGCATCATGATCATGATAGAACAGGCTACTTCAAATCTATACTAGGTCATCAAATTTATCTTTTGAGATTACCAGAACCATGGGAAAAGACTGCTTCCCTGTGGAACTAATAATAATGCCCACAGAGCTACCTGTAGAGAAAATACAGCCCCACTCACTTCTGCAGTGAGTCCCTAGAAATGCTTTCTTTGCTTTTAGTTTAGTGAAGCATGGAAGACTTTGCAAGTGACAGACTGAGTTTTGATAGTGAGCTGATTGGGCAGGGTCCCTTGATGATTCTGTGCTCTGTAAACTAGCTAGTGAATTGCAGATGTTCAATAAATGTCACATATTGTCAACTATCAATTATTCAGTGTATAATGAGGAAAATGCCTTGGCATGCATTACCTCAAAGCTTCATCAAGAGGTCTGTGATTCCAACACCATATCATAAAACAGATTGACATCTTTAAACTGCTAGACTGTATACATTTGTATTAATGGCATATCTTTCAATTACTCTTATTTGTCTACAGTGATAACCAATAGAAATTATTAAACATCAATAATACAGAGAATTTTTAGAGAAGGCCAGTACAGTATTCACGCATGCTATTGTGATAGCCTCAAATGTGACTGATTAATGCATCCTCTCCACTCAAGCCTCATGATCTTTAGCCATGCTCTTTCCTTTCCTGGAATTTTTCTTCTCCCGCAATTAAATTTGTCTTCATGGAAAACTGCAACTCATCTCACTGGAAACTTCCCCTGAAGTTGTCTTCTCCCACACAAGAAACAATGGTTGAGGGGCGCCTGAGTGGCTCAGTCGGTTAAGCGTCTGACTTCAGCTCAGGTCATGATCTCACAGTGCGTGATTTCGAGCCCCATGACAGCTGACAGCTCAGAGCCTGGAGCCTGCTTCGGACTCTGCATCACTTTCTCTCTCTGTCCCTCCCCTGCTCACACTCTGTCTCTCTTTCCCTCAAAAGTAAATAAATTTTAAAAACTTAAAAAAAAACATTAATAAAATGGTTGATATAGCTTTGTAACTCTAGTACTGGGAACAATGTTTATGAAATGTGCTTAAAATAGATTTTGAAAAGTGCCTAGAACGTATGAAGTACCCACTAAAATAGTTGTTGAATGAATGAATAATACCTAAGGATAAGTCTATAAACCCCTCAGGGTCTGTCTTTATATACCACTCCTTGGTGGATATTTCAATTAGCAAATAAATGGGAAAGAGGGAGCAGAAGAGAAGCCTGGGTAATACAAATGGCCTAGATCTCAAGATGATAATAAGCCCCCATATAACTGGAAGACCCCTTCACCTCAAACCAGATAGGATCAGTTTTACTACATCTAGTAAAAGAGAAGTCTATTATATAAGTCTTCAAGCTACATTTCCAAGCCACATTAAACCTAAGGTGTCTCAAGTGGTAGCAAGTTTTTAAACCTGCAATGGTCACACTAAAAATGAATACAAAAACAATGTGTTTCTCCAACATTTTAGCTAATTTCTCCAAGTTAATCCAGCTCCTACTGTTAACATATGATAAGTACATTCTCCCACGACCTGGTGACAGAAGCCCTAAGGGCTCAGTAGTCATGATGGTAAGAGGGAGGACAATGTACTTAAGTGGAGGGGACAGGATAAGGAGAGATGAGACCATATTCTGTGTGCTCTCAGCAAGGCTTTATTTTATTCACAAATTGAGATAATAATAAAACCAAAAGCTCTAGCTTTCAAGGCAAAACAATATTCTATGAAGTAGTTTAAAAGTAGTTTCTGCCTTAGAGCAACTGAGTCATGTTGAGCTTCATTAAAGAGCTACTTTCTGCATGTAGCACAAGACTTTATGGAAACCCTTACTCCTTCTTGGAATGTAGTTGCTGTGCCATTCTCTGCCTAAATAGTCACTACCCCAGGGGTGATGGGATATTCCATCAGTCCTAGGAGGGAAAGTGCACTCTTAAATTGAGGTTCGACCTGATAATGATGGCATGTTACACTCTATCTTAAGCTGTCAAGGACAACAAACCCATCTGTAGTGAAATCAGTAGAAAACTGAGTCCTTTACCGCGTGTTATGGTCAAATTTTGTTCCCACATAGCAATTCTGCAAAAATCTCAAGTAACTGCATAAAAATAGGTGCTATATTGCAGCACCTGGGTGGCTCAGTTAAGCATCCCACTCTTGATTTTGACTCAGGTAATGATCTCACGGTCGTGAGACTCACACTGGGCATGGAGTCTGCTTCAGATTCTCTCTCTTCCTCTCTCTCTGTCCCTTCCTGCTTGCATGTGTGTGCACATGCACCCTCTAAATAAATAAATAAACAAATAAATAAATAAATAAATAAATAAATAAATAAGTACTGTCACGAGCTTATCTTCAATAGGTCGAATGCTGTTGAAAGTTTAGTACAATGTTTATAAGGGCTAGTATCCTCTCCTCCAACATGTTGGCTGACTCCTCATCTTTTACTGATGCTGATGATGTCATTAAATCATGCCCGGCTGCACCATGCCCTTCATCACTTCTTATCAGAATTTTCTAAATGAACATTGCATTTTCCAGACCTTTGCAGTTTATTGGGTCTGATTGCATTGCTGGGATGACAGAGCAGTAACTAAATTCCGCTTGCTTCTTGGTAGAATAAAGTTTTCTTTCTTTTCTTTTTTCTTCTGTAAATTGTTTTTATAATATTAGATCTGATCTCTCATTTTTTTAACATTTATATTTCATTCATATGAAAGAGACCATGGGAGCTTACCAAGGTCCATCATATCATATTAAAGTAATAATTTCTAAGTACAAAGCATCAAAGTTGTAAACAGACTTCCTTGATGAGCTTCATTAATCCATGCCACTTGATCTTTGTATTTTTCAAAGATAGATATTCCAATTTTATTTCAAAGAGCATTTCTATGCCTTTATAATTAAATATTGCCAATTTTCATGCCTCCAACTTTTTTTCTCTTAGAGATCATAAGAAGAGACAAGCTCTGGAAAACACTGTTTAAAACCCAAGCCCTAATATAAAAACAAAGCTGCTACATTATACTTGGATTTCGTAGCCAGTAGGATAAGGCTGTAATGCTGATAGACCAGTACAGGAAAGTACTGATTCAACTTTATGTAGTTCAGTTTAATATGAATCAGCTGATTCCATGAGATTAATTGTGTTTATTGAGGGCTGTTACATGGTAAGCATGCTGCTAGGTATTGAAAGCATACAAATAGGAGTAAGATGCAGAACCAGCCTTCAGAAAGCTTGTAATACACTTGGGAACACTGAAATGTACATATGAAACCATACATAATACAGAGAGACAGGGCCTAAGTGCCAAAGGTATGCAGATGTGAGAAAGAGAAGCCAGATTCGATTTGGGGGATCAGAGAAGGAAGGCTTCATTCACCAGGAAGGACAACAATTTTTGGCCCATAAAGGATCTTGGATTATACATACACCACCCCTGCGGAATTGAGTTGCCAAGGCCACCTTTACCTGTGGACCAAATTGGGGTCACATTCACCTAATCCGTTTCATCTCACTGGCTGTGCCTCTCAGCACAGCGGTCGCTCTTCTTCTGCTACAAAGTTTCACCTTGACACGCTCCTTGGACAAGTTATGAAATCTCTCTGAGCCTCAGCTTACTCATCTATAAAATGATAATAATATCTTCGCCATTGAGTTGCCATGAGAATTAAATGAGACAACATATAGAAAATTCACAGAGAGGCACCTGGGTGCCTCAGTCAGTTAAGTGTCTGACTTTGGCTCAGGTCATGACCTCATGGACTATGGCTTTGAGCCCCACGTCAGGCTCTGTGCTGACAGCTCAGAGCCTGGAGCTTTCTTCAGATTCTGTGACTCCCTCTATCTCTGCCCCTCCCCTGCTTACACTCTGTCTCTCGCTCTCTCAAAAATAAACATTAAAAAATTTTTTTTAATTCACAGAATGACTATTATTATTTCATATTTGCATTCTATATCACAACCCAAATCACCAACTAATGAGCCATTCTGTGAGAAGAGAATGAAAGAGTGAAAGAGATGGGAGACAGCCGTGCCTACAGCCCCACACCAGGCAAGCCTGACTTTAGGCTCAAAAGTTGAAGAATGATGAAGGGAAGAGAAGAGAGGAAGATGAATTTCTCCTTTGATTGTGTGTGCTTCTCATAACAAAAAGTATTTTCTTTTGATTTTCTTGAGATTTTTCTAGTCCATCCCATAATTACACATTTATACCTCTCCATCAAATAAAAGACAAGGAAGAATCACAGAAATGAGCAACTGCTGGACACATAGATGGATACATGGGATAGGCTGCCAAGATTTTACTGTGCCGATTCCCAGACATCTGTCTTTGCCAGGCTTCCATCAGCAATTAGAGGCATAACTGCACTAGGTAGATCCAGGTCTCTAAACACTCTTTACAATTCAAAGATAGACAAGAAAGTTATTTTCTACCACTGTTATGTCTCTGTATCTGCTTGTTTCCGGTTGCATAATTTTGCTGAGACTGGCTAACAGATGCGTGATTTGCTTTTAAGAATAAATTGTATAAAAAAAAAAAGAATAAATTGCATAATGATGAGTTTATTTAATTAGCTATTAATCATGCCACAGAGAAGGGTAATTGCCTAAAAAAATAAAAAGTAAAGAAATGTCCTGGTTTTATTCGTAGTGTACTTTCGTTGGAAACAAACACATTTTATAATGCAGTTAAACATTCCTTTGTCTTTAAATGTTTTGTTTTGAGATAGAACTGCACGCACTTGTAAGAAGATCTTGTGTGCCCCTCACCCAGTTTCCCCCAGTGGTAACATCTTGCAAAACTACAGTGCAATATCATAGCCAAGATATTAATGTTGCTGTAATCTACTGATCTGTTCAGATTTCCCCAGTTTTAAGTGTGTTCATGGGTGTGTCTGTGTATGAGATATCTGTATTTAGTTCTGTGCAGTTTTAGCACATGTTTATGTTCACATGTCTACCACAGTCAAAATACAAACCAGTTCTATCACTATAGAGGATTCTCATATTGCCCTTTTATAACCACACCCACCTCACCCTTCCATAGCTAGTCCCTTGCAACTACTAATGTGTTTATTTCTACCATTTCATCTTTTCAAGGTTACATACATGGAATCATGCAGTACTTGACCACTTGGGACTGGCCACTCATCATAATTCCCTTGAGATTCCTTTAGGCTGTTGTGTCTATCAATAACGTTTACAGTATCGCTATTGCTAAGTAGTAACTCATAAGCGTACTTCAATATGTTTAATGTTCAGCTCTTGAAGGATACCTGGGTTGTTTCCAGTTCTTTCCTATTACAATAAAGCTGCTATGGAACATTCTTATACAGGTTTTTGTATGAGCATAAGTTTTCATTTCTCAGAGACAAATGTCCAATAGTACAATTGTTGGGTTGTGTGGTAATTGCGTGCTCAGATTTATAAGCAACTGCCGAATTGTTTTCCAAAGTGGCTGTACCCTTTTATGCTCCTACCAGCAATGTATGAGTGATTCAGTTTTTCCAACCTTTTTTTTTTTTAACATCTTATTACATTAGTCTGTACAGATGATAAAATTAGTAAATAAATACGTGGCTCATATAAGAACAGCTTGTAAAAAGTCAGTCCAAAAAGTCCAAAGGGTAAAAAGGCAGGAGTCATATAAATAAGCCACATCTTAGGCAACGGCCTCTCTGACTTGTGTCAGCTCCACAGGGCTGCCAGGTATGCAGCAAATGCTTCACGCTCCTGGAAAGTAGACGGTGTGACCTACAGCTTTGCTGGGTCTCAATTAAAATAAATAAATCTTTTCTTTCCAAAACAGGATTATGGCATATAAGATGCTTCAAGTAGCCCTGTGTTCAACATTGCTTATAGGTAAGAATCTATTTCTTTTTTATTTATCATGCCTTTTACAAAATCATGCTGATAGGTAACCACTTTCGACTTTTTTTAAAGAAATGAACAAACATGTTTTATCCACAGATCAATTCTAAAGCATTGGGAAAACCAAACTATCATGTCATGCCATGGTTTTGAACATGTTAGTGTTAATTGTGTGTGATCATTCTGTTCCTAGTTTTGTATTAACATATTAGCATGTCACTAATGCTAAGAAGTCCTTTTAAGTGCTGCTTCCAAAGAAATGCTCTTGTGTCCTTGAACAAAGAAAAATTTTAAATGGCTTTTAGAAACTGTAATACTTACATGGTACCATTGTGTGGAGACCTCAAGGTACTGTGAGAGTGTGAATTCATTAACCTTTAGAGCAAGCTGTAGCTCAGAGAAGTGGTGTTTTAAAGACAGATCAAGGAAGGCACTGAAGGTCAGATGATTTGCTGCCAAATTGACCCAATAATTCAGTGGCTGATATCTGAATGGAACTGAGAGGTCATTTGTTTTTCTTGTAACCAAAACTGAAAATACCTACAAAGGTATAAATTATTTTCACAGTTAAATCTTTACAACTTACAAATACTTTTGGTGAAATGCTTAAATAAGAATAAATTTCTACTTTTATGATAAACTTAAGACCCACAAAAAAAATTACATATTTTTCTTGAGGCGCACACACACATACACACACACATATACACACACAGATAAAAGGATATACTTAGAATATGATTCTAGATATATGTGCACATATATGCATGCGTATATAAATAGCCTTTCATTCTTAAGCATATAAATAATTTTAATAAAGAGTTTTAATCATCAGAGTTATATTTATGTTTGGGACATGTTTAAATAACTGATTTAAACATCTTTAGCCAAGTTTTTATTAGGCAATTATCATCAAAGCATGTATAATCATAGTGGTTACAGCCCACTTCTCCAGATGAAGAAAGTGAGGCTGGCTCAGTTTAAGTGAGTGTTTAGGGAGCACACTGCAAATTGAAGTCATGGGCTACTTACAATCCATCAGTGTACTGCTTTGCTTTGACTGCTGATCCATGCAGTTGGCTTTAGAGTGGGTGACGGTGGATTAGAGCAAGGCTAAAAGCACTACTGCTAGTCAACATTCACCTATGAACAGGCAGGGTCAAAAATATCTGGCAAAAGGAAAATGGTCCTGCAAAATGACTTTTACAGACTTTCTCAGGAAACCAGTTGGAATTCACTTTAACTCCAGCTGAGATACGAATGTGTCTACCTAGAAAGACAACTGGTTTGACTGATTTCACTTCATAAATAAATAAATAAAATTATGTGGCTAAAGTTCGTGAAATAACAAGTTGAGAATTGGAAACCAAGGAGAGAGAAATGTTGACAGAGCTGGGTTCAGCCCTTCAGATCTCAGGAAAGAAGACTTTACCACCTCTAGGCTGGGTACACATAAGTCTTTGGGACCAGATTCATTTCTTACACAAATGATTCGTTTAACTGACATTTTCTAAATCATTCAGCTCTCAAGTAGGAGATCGTAGCTTGAATCAACTTCAGTCACTTCTTCCCTCTCTCTTCCCATCTTTCATTTAAGAATGCAGCTTATTCATCTGCACTTCCTTGGAGCCCTCTACTCATAAGAAAACAACCATCTTAAAAAAGTGTGTGTTTATTATTTAAAAAAAAAAGTTTTCTCTGTTACGGATTAGTTGTCTAACAAATTGCTTTTGTCTAGAACTTAATTTGAAGTCAATAGGGAAAAGATGTCATTATCCATTTTCCAAATGGGAATGCAGAAGCTAAAAATGATGAAGAAGCTTCCCCAAGTAATTACATTCATGAGCACAGTCCTCAAATCATTTTATTGACTTTCTTAAAATAGTAATTTATGCACATTGGAACTGGTTCCCTGGTCAGAGAATTAGAAGTCCAAGTGTCATGATTTGATCAAAAAACAAAAGAAAAACCCTCTCTTCAGCATTTAGGTCAAGAATTGCCTTCTCCTATAATAAAAGCAGCAAATATTAATATTACTACCTGAAGTCTTTATTCTGTGGCAGGGGCCTTCCATAGGTTACCTTAAGTCCACTCTCGTAATCACTCTGAAAATAAGTGTTACGATTTTCCTTCTACAAAGGGAATTTAGGCTTAGAGAAGTTTAATGACTAAACTACACAGTTCATCAATGGTGATGCTGGATTCACACGCAAATCCTCCATTTAGGTCTTCTGAGAACAAAACCCTTCTTTCTGCTACACAAACTGTCTCCTCTGGCCCTGTTGCTAGATATGGGATATGCAGCTACAGGACAGGCAACAGAGCACACAGCAAGCCCACCTGCTAAAAGAGGAATAAATCCACTATTGCGGCCAGTGGTTCTCCAAGAACAGGCCTGGAGTGAGGGAGCTGGATGACTTTATGGGAACAGATAGAGCCAACTAAGATATAACCAGAAGCTTTCTCCAGCTGTGGCTAGTTGTAGTGAGGGTAAAGAGAAGTCCTAACTCAGTATGTTCCACCTCAAGAGGGCACTTGTTAAAATCCAACAGCCCCATTTCACACAAAGGAGAAATATGGAAAATACGCATATGTGGAAAGTGTTTCACAGAGTAAGTAAGCCAGTCCTTGAGGTTGACCCATATGTGAAACAAGCTGGAGGTTCTTGCTGCCCGTATTGTCAACCTGTGATAAGCTCACATGAAGTGCAAGTATGTCTTCTGGTTTTAGACAGTAGAGGCAAACTGCCTTTAGCCTGTTTCTCTAGCAGACATCCAGGTCCTATTTTTACTCCACGGCTAGCAACCAACAGCAGTTTGTCTTGAAGGTTTTTGTTTCGTTGGTTGGGTTGGGTTGGGTTGGGTTTTTCTGATAAGAGCTTTTAAGCTCACATTCTTCCCTTTGACCCAGTCAGCCCCTCCCCCCCCCACCCCCCCATCCCCACACTCCAGTGGCTCCGTTTTTTGCCTTCCTTTGTGCCATCGTAGAAGGAACGAGGAACGGCCCTTCTCAGTCATCCAGCTGCCCTCCCTACCCTCCCATTCCTTGGGAGTCTATTTTCTGTATATAGTTTTAGTGTGTTTTATAAGAATTTGCTCTTAATTTTATCTACTCACTTTGGCTTAAGGTTGATCAATGCTCTCAAGAAAGTGAGTAGTGAGAATAAACTGGGAAATAACTCAGAGAAAAATATCATTGCCTGTGACTGGATTCTTTGAGCACTCTGGTTGTTACAGAAAAACCATCTATTTTCCTGTCCATGTGGCACCATTTGTCAGGGCCCTAGAGTTGGAAATCCCATCAATTCACACAGGCAATGACCCACAAGGGTTACTATTGAATCATATTAAATGCTGCCTTTTGTGAGTTACAAATTTCTCTGTCCACAAAATTAAAAGCAAATAAAAGATCTGCCAGGTCCAAAACATGAGCCCAGGAATTACATGGCCATGCGTGTGAGCATGTATGTTTGTGTATGTTAATGCGCTCAGAGCAGGTTAGAACAGACTGAGCTTAAACTCAAGTAATACTAGTTTCTATTTACTTTGCAACAAAGTCAACACACTAGCAATTGTAACATCAGTAAAGCTGAAGCTCCCAAGTTAAAAGTTCATTTATGAAAGCATTTCCTTAACAGGTTAGTAAAATGATGGAATTTAAGAGCTAGTCCTGAAGTTCAGTGTCTTTTTTTTTTTTTCCTAACTAATTTCCATTGACTCTTTTGCCCTCTGTCTTTTACTTCCCTATTTGTCCTGTTCCTTTTTTCTACGACTTTTCACCTCTTGAACCTTTCATTTTTATAACCTCCCTTATTTTCTATTTCCTTTCATTTCTTTTCTTGATTTCTCCCTTCTCCTTCTTTTTCTTCTTCATATTTTTCCTCCAAAACCCAAAATTTTTTCTCTCTCATTCTCTCTCTCATTAACTTTTATCTGAATTGTAGCAAAGTGACAGTCTATTACATGAAATACAACTCTTCTCTTTTCCACCATAAATTTTTCGATCAGTGATCAAAATTTAGAGTGGGAATCAAAAAATAACTATTTCATAATTTCTAACAAAAATTATTAACACAGAGAATAAAATATTCAACTTTATTTTTTAAATATTCAATTTTTTTAATATTCAACTTTAAATATATGAACCTAAACATGAGTATTTTAATTATTCACAAAATTAGAAAATTTCTCCTACGCTTAGATCTTTGAAAATTTTACCATATGGCCAAGATGTCCATATATCCTTTTCTCCTGATCCTCTTTTGTACTTAATTCCAAGTGACTATTTATACTTTATTTTAATACTTAATTTACGTGCCTGGGCATTTCTTTCTTTTTTTTTTTTTTTAAGACAAACATTTTAAGGGATGAGACTAGGACTCAATCCAATAAAAATAGTAAATAATAAATGTAATTCTTTAATTGCTTATACTGAATGCTAAGTGCTTTGCTTTCAGCATCCGGTACCTGAGCATTTTTGAACTCGTGCCAGGACTGTAGTGCTTATTCTCCATCTCCAGCACCAGGCATCATGTAACACTTCAAGTAGCAGTATCACCCAGCCCTTAAGGGAAACAGCTAGCTGTGGCCCATCCTGTGGATTTGTCAGACATTGCTGTGTCTTCTGCCCCCACTAAATTCCACCATGTTTATTCACAGGCAAAGAATTCCTTCCCTCATTGTAACTGTTTATGAATATTCACAGAATTCACAGCCCTGGCTTTCCAGGGATGATGAGTTAGTTCCTGCTGGTTGGAGGGCCCTGGTCTATTCTGTTTTTGTTTTTGGTGGGTTTTTTTATTTGTTTGCTTGTTTGTTTCTTTTCTTTTTAATGTTTATTTATTTTTTGAGAGAGAGAGACACAGAGTGTGAGCAGGGGAGGGGCAGAGAGGGAGGGAGACACAGAATCTGAACCGGTCTCCAGGCTCCGAGCTGTCAGCACAGACAGAGCCTGACTCGGGGCTCAAACTCACAAACCATGAGATCATGACCTGAGCGGAAGTCGGACGCTCAACCGACTGAGCCACCCAGGTGCCCCTGTTTGTTTCTTTTTTTCTCTGTTTCTTAGTGAGGCTTAGAGACAACAGACATGTTGGGTTCTCTGTACCACCTTCTGACACATAGAACTCCCCACTTCCCTTCTTTGCCTGCTTATTTGATCAAGAGGAGAGATAAACCAAAGATGATCATGGAAGGCAATCAATTCCCTTTAATCCTGAGAGTGGCTAATTTGGAAGACATAACATAGTATAAGATATAAAGGACCTGATGACTGGACCCCAGAATTTGGTAAATTTCATATCTAGTTGCAGGTTGCAGAACCAGAAGAGAAAGTATGATCTCTGAGGGCAGCTAACTCTCAAGAGAAAGAAGCAAGAGCTAGCTGAACATGCCAAGTTATGCCTTTTGGACAGTTAAATGGGGCACCACCCCTTCTGAGGGGCAGAGTCTATCTACAAGTGGGGAGAAGGGTGAGCTGAGGTTACTCTAAATGAGTTTCTTCTACAGGAAAGAAAATAGGACTCTGCCATCAGACTCTGTCCTTTGATTCTATATCTTATATTTCACATCAGGCTTTCTGGTGTTTTTTCATGTATAGGTTCCTCTTCTTGTGTAGGTACAAGGAATCATCTTCACAGTCAGGTGCACAGTATAAAGACTATTCAGTTATTTCTCCAATATCAAATTTAAAGACTCCTTTTCAACCTTCCCTGGGTGATAACAAAATAGGGAATCATTCCATTTCCAATTGTACAGTTTTCATTACCAACATACTGCTCCGCAGCCCACGATGGGCACTCTTCTCTGTGCATAATGTGAATACATTTTTATTTGTATTCTTTTAATTATTGGCTAGGACTATTCTGACTTCTCCTTCACTTATTTCTATCTATCTCAGTGCTGAATTTCTCAGCATGTGAACTCCTTGTTGGTAGTAGGAGCGGTACCCATTTAGTATATTCTATATGTTTTTGATGCCCTAACACCATGCAGAGAAAGCAATTTTCAGTTAATGACCTATTTGTTATGAATATATTCCAATTAAAAATACTAGAGCTAGAAGAGACCTTAGTTAGCTTCATATGATCTAGCCTCATTTTACTTTTTTTTTAAATTTTTATTTATTTATTTTTGAGAGAGAGAAAGTGAGAGCACAAGTGTGCACACATACAAGCAGGGGAGGGGCAAAGAGAGAGACAGACAGAATCCTAAGCAGTCTCCACGCTGTCAGCGCAGAGCCCCACATGGGCTTCTAAAGCAGAAACCATGAGATCATGACCTGAGCCGAAATCGAGAGCTGGATGGATGCCTAACCAACTGAGTCAAGGATCAGGTGCCTTTGATCCAGCCTCCTTTTAAAGAACAGGAAATGGAAAGGCAGGAGTAACCAGCTAATGACCCAACAAATCACTGGCAGGGCCAGGATAAGACTCTCAATCTCTGATCCTTCTTGGTTTGTGTGGCAAGAGCTGTGATCTCGAATATCTCCATACTCTGAAGTGGCTGCCTTACTTGAACTGTACAGAATTTTCTGCAGACTATATTCAAGATATGTTTAGATAGCAGAACTAAGCTTGACAGATCCTATTAAAACTACTATGATACAGGATGAAAGGAAGGAGGGTGTGTAGGGAGTTGGGAAGAAAAAAAAGGAAGATTTTTTTTTATAGCTTATGATTTCAAAGTTTAAAAAAGGCATTAACCTGGCTGATACTGCCCACATTAAAAAAATTAAAAACCAACAAAGTAATAAAACTCAGGGTTCAGTTTTCAAACCCCAGCAGTATTATATAGGCTTACAAACACAAACTCTGATCTTGCTCTCACTAACTTTCAAGGTTGATCAGGCAGAATGAAAAAGGGAGGAGAAATTTCTCAAGCAGAGAGGATAATAGCATGCCCTTCTGTATAACTTGCATTTTATTTCCAGCCCTGCCAATGACTTACTATGTGACCTTGAGTGAGTCATTTCATCTCCGTGTGTCAATTTTCTCATTTGTAAAGTAGGATAATAAATACTACTTTCTGTCTCTCTCCTGGGTGATGTTATTATCACCACCAATTAATATTTATTGGATGCCTGTTGGGCACATAATGCTGAAATAGGTGCTTTGAATGTTCAGGGGCGAGGGTGGGGGATGAGGGGGAGATTGCATCAGTGAAATATTTTCCATGAGCAAAAAGATAGAAGATTTTCAAAAGACAGAATTATTAGAGCTTAAAATAGCTATGGTTTATATTTTAAACAATGCTTCTCTGCTAAGATTTATGTAATACATTTTTTTTCCCTTAGCAATTGTACAATACACCATGACAATTATAGTGCAGATATTGGTTTTACTTTTGGATGATTCCAAGTAACACTATCTTAAGTGGTTACTGTATTTTCTTTATCTAGCTGTAAATTATATCCTGAGCCTAATGTATGTACAAACATTTATTAGATATTGATATTGAATCTTCTTTGCCTAGATACTCTATTTTGAAAACCTCCCCCTCTCATTTTTTTTTTAATTTTTTTTAACGTTTATTTATTTTTGAGACAGGGAGAGACAGAGCATGAACGGGGGAGGGTCAGAGAGAGGGAGACACAGAATCTGAAACAGGCTCCAGGCTCTGAGCTGTCAGCACAGAGCCCGACGCGGGGCTCGAACTCACAGAGTGCAAGATCGTGACCTGAGCCGAAGTCGGCCGCTTAACCGACTGAGCCACCCAGGCGCCCCTTATTTTTTTTTTAACAGAATAACACATTAAATGTCTAATACTGTAACACCTTTTCTTCAAAGAGAATGAAGAGAAATCTGAGAAGTGGTCTATGAACACATCTCAGTTAAAACTAGAACTTCAATGCTGGGCAGTCCTCACTAGTGAGCCCAAACGAATGAGTTCCCTGTTCTGTTCCAGTCAGTCCTGTCTTCCCATCCATGGTGTCAGTCACCTGATTCAGGTCCCACTTATCTCTCCTCTGGGCCATTAGAAGAGGCCCCAACCTGTTCCTCTCACTCTCTCTTCCTTTTACCATCTGCATTTCACACTGACAAAGGAGTTTCCAAAAGTATCTGTGAATGGATAAGCAAAATGTTGGCATATACATACAAAATATTATTCAGTCTTAAAAAGGAATGAGTAACTGGGGCACCTGGGTGACTCAGTCAGTTAAGTATCTGGCTCTCGATTTCAGCTCAGGTCATGATCTCACAGTTCATGAATTTGAGCCCCACATTGGGCTCTGTGCTGACAGTGCAGAGCCTGCTTGGGATTCTTTCTCTCTCCCTCTCTCTCTGTCCCTCACCCACTCGTGCTCAGCCATGCTCTCTCGCTCTCTCTCAAAATAAATAAAAATTAAAATAAATAAAATAAAATAAAAAGGAATGAAATGCTGATCTATGTTACAACATGTAAACCTTGAAGATACTCAACTGAGATAAATCAGACACAAAGGGACAAATAGTGCATGATTCCTCTTACAATGAGGTACCTACAATTAGCAAATTCATAGAAACAGAAAGCTAATGATGGTTGCCAGGGGCTGGAGGAAAGAGTGACGAGAATTGTTAAAGGATACTGAGTTTCTATTTGAGGGGATAAAAAAGTTCTTGAGGTAGTGGTGATGGTTTTAGAACATTGTGAATGTGGTTGATGCCACTGAATCGTACAAATAAAAATGGTTAAAATGGTAATTTTTCTGTTGGCATATTTTATCACAATCAAACAAAAACTTTTTAAGCAAATGTGGTCCTATCATTTTCTTGTTCAGAAATAATAATTAATTGTTTGAAGAATAAAGTCCAAACTCCTTGGTATGAGAGTAATTATCCCTCAGGATCAGGCCCCGGCTTATCTTTCCAATGTTCATTTTGACCACATCTACACCTCAACCCTACCCTGCAGTCACATTGGCAAAGTGATGGTCACCGAACCTGAGCCTTCTTTGTTCCTCTGTTCCTTGGCTCTCGAATCTTCTTCAGCCTGGAATACATGTGCTTTGTTTCCACTCCCTTCTTCCTAACTGTGGGAACATTCCATAACCTTTGAAGCCCAACTCAAAACCGATTTCTCTGTGATGCCTCCATGCCAATATCAGAATTAATCATTCCCCCTTCAATTGGTCTGGCCACAATATGTTTCCTTGTAATTATTTATGAGCTCTGAATATAATGTGAATTCCTTAGGGGCAGAGTTATTCTTTGTTTATCTTTCTCTGCAATGATGATCAGAGCAGAGACTAGGATGAGGCAAGTGGAGATCTTATGGCACAACATCGTGAGCTTGAGGGCAAGTTTCTTCTTCTGTTTTATGCCCTAGTGGCCTCACTTGTTTCATCTGGGTCTCAGCTCCGGTGATTAGCAGGTTATCTTGACATCAGTAGGCACTTATAAAGCACCATATTAGTTATCTACTATGACATAACTATTTTCCCCAAACTATAGCAGCTTAAAACAATAAACATTTATTATTGTACACTTTCTGAAGGTCAGGAATTTGGGAATGGATTAAGTCAGTGATTCTGACTCAGGATCTCTCGTGAGGGTACAGTAAAGATGTCAGTGAGGGCTACTGTGATCTGAGGACTGTTGTGATCTGAAGGCTTGACTGGAGCAAAAACATCAGGTTCCCAGGTGCTCCATTTGTATGGCTTTTGGTGGGAGGTTTCAATTCCTTGACACATGGGTCTCTCTTCAGGGCTGTTTGAGTGTCCTCACAACATGGCAGCTGTCTTCCATTTGAGCAATTGATTCAAGAATGGGACAAGGCAGAAACTATAACATCTTTTATGTGCTAGCCATAGAAATCACACACAGTCACTTCTGCACTATCCTGTGGTTACACAGGGCACTCTACTAAATGAAAGAAGACCACAGAGGATATGAGTACCAAGGAGGCAGTGATCTTTGGGGGACATTTTGGAGGATGGCTTCCACAGGCATGCTGGTTTGATTGTTTTGAATTTGATTACCTGCCAGCAGGCTAGTATTACTTCTATCGTCTGTTGCTACTATCTTCTAAAAATTTGACTTTTATCTTTTCTTTTTAAATTACTGAATAACATAAATTGCTAACTTTCTATTAATAAAGAATGTGTCTGAGTCATTTTTCTATTTTCCATCACTAGTAGTGTTTTGCACCTACAGACAGCCTGATCTATGCATAATATCCACAATATTTTCTTTTTTTTTTTTTTTCAACGTTTATTTATTTTTGGGACAGAGAGAGACAGAGCATGAACGGGGGAGGGGCAGAGAGAGAGGGAGACACAGAATCGGAAACAGGCTCCAGGCTCTGAGCCATCAGCCCAGAGCCTGACGCAGGGCTCGAACTCACGGACCGCGAGATCGTGACCTGGCTGAAGTCGGACGCTTAACCGACTGCGCCACCCAGGCGCCCCTATCCACAATATTTTCAATAGGTAGGCATTTAGAACGAGAGCTTAGTGGGTTAACAAATTAATCTAGAGGTAATAGAACTAATAACTAGAACCCTGCTTAGTGCTCAGGTCAAGCTTGGAAAAGCAGATCATACAGAATGTTTAAGTAATGATTGGTTCCTTTTTATCTATAAGTGCAAAAGACTATTATTATTATTATCATTATCATTATTATTACTTTCCTTTGGCCCCAAGAATTCCTGTTTCTTAGTCATAATATTGTACAGTGGCTTTAAAGGGAGAATTCTATCTCCCCTTCCTACTAGCCATGAATATATTATTTAAGTTTTCTGTGATGTAGTTTCCTTGTCCACAAAATGAAATGATTGATAGTGCAGCTTCTTAAGTTTGTTGTATTAAATAAGGTAATTCAGGTAAAGTACTTAGCACAATGCTTAATAAATGTCAACTATCATTATTTGTGTGTGTGTGTGTATAGATAGATATAGATATAGATATAGATATAGATATAGATAGATATAGATATAGATAGATATATATGTATATACATATATAAATGACATTGATACATACACACACATTCATGCACAAATAACCTAGCCACCTCTAACCATTGTCTTCAGACATCCATTTTACAGATTCCCAGTGCCACACATTTTTGCTCACATCATTCCTCTAGCTTAAAATTTAAAGTCTTGCTCCTTCTCCCATCCTGCTAAATTTAATCTTTTCTTCAAGGAAGAGTTTCAGCAATTTTCCTGATCACGAAAATGTCTGCTTGTGCCCCAGAGCCCCAAAGCTTAATAACACTGCCTTCTCCTAAACTCCCTTAGTGCAATCAAATCCTATGTTTCCTTGTTTTATTTTGAATCTTGGACCCTTCCTTCCCCTCCCTTACAGAGGGGAGGTTTTGTATCTTATAGTCCACTGTAATCCTGGTCGGTAGAATCCTGTTAATGATGAAGCTATAGAGTACCTAATGTAACATTCGTAATAAATGACTCTTTATCACAAGCAATGAACAGATTGTATTGTTACCACAAATAGGTGGGCAGTGTGCTCTTCCTTTATATGGATTCAAATTAGAACTCTGAACACAATTGTGTTTTATTTGGGAATAAAAACACAATATAGAGTGTTAAAATTTCAAGATATAAAAAAGTCTGGATTTTAAAAACAGTCATCTTTTTTTTTTCTCTTAATCCTGGAGTGGAAAGGAATCTAAAATACAAACCTCTTCAATTCAGTGATAGATCTATCAATACTAACAATTGAAACCACAGTGCCAGATTTGGAAGCAGTCTACTTCAAACTGAAAGAAAAGGTTTGGAAGGGAAGAATAAAAGATTGTTGACTGCCTGGCTTGAGCCAGGTGGTTTACAGTCATGAATATATCCAATCCTTACGGCAATCCTATATTATTGTGTTACTGTGTTATTATTCTATGTCTTTATATACAAGAAAACTACAGCTTAGAGGAATAAAGAAACTTGTCTAAAAAAGTGATAGAGCTGGAATTTGAATTCAGATCTGTGGGCTCCCATGCATGTAAAGAAGGTTCTAAAAGTCTTTTCCGTTCATCACATGGCACTGGCTTTCATGCTGTACTATATTCAGGACACAGGGTGATGATAGTGCAGTCATGGCAAAAGGCTGAGGAGCAGTCATCTCCCACGAAGCATAGCTTTTTCAGGATCTCCTTGTCAGGCACCCAGACTCCCAAAGGCCACAGCTATGTCTCTTTAAGAGGATAAACAGTGAGATGTAAACTATTGCCCTAAAAGATGCTGTGCTCTTGGACTCTAAATTACAGGAGCGTTGGGAGCACCATTTTTGTTGGAGGACCCTGCAAACCAGTTCCTACATCTCAAAAGACACATATATTTGCAGGATTACTGGGACCCAGATGGCAATCCAAATATGTGGGGAAACACGCTGGCTGATAAGGTATTTGCATTAGAAACAAATGGCTTCCCACCATCTATCTTGTTAAATAGGCATTGCATCAGCAGGCGTTAACACACCATCAGCCCTGATTTTTTCTATCTGCCCTGAGCTGTAACTGCTCCTTCCTTCCCATAAAATGGCTTTTGTCTAGTAAACTTCACCTCTTCCTTCAAGACTAAAATCAAATGTCCCCTTCTTTCTGAAGACTTTCCCTTCTTTCCTGGGTAACATTCTTTCTTTTCTCCCCATTGCGTGCCGTTCACATGTGAATGGCACACTGAAATTGTTTCTTTGTGCACCCAACCTCCCTTACCTAGGCTACAGAGGTGAGGTGCATGTCATGTCTTATCCATCAAGGTCATTTTTCTCAGAACCTATCAAAATGATTGTTACTCAGTCAAATCTCAGTAGATTATTGCATATTTGAGTAGGTGGATAAATGGACCGCAGTCACATTTAGTTCCCTTTTAGTTGTTCAGCAGCTTATTTTCCAAACCTTTAATAATCATCCAAGCATTTAATGTCATTCCTTCATTTGCTTGCCTTCCATATACTTTTTACTCATTTGGAAGTCTCACTCCAAGAGAAATAAAGAAGAAACGTGCTTTAGCCTGTTTTATTCCATGTTTACTCTTTTGATGGAAAAAAAAAAAAAAACAAAAAAAACATTGAAACTCCAGGCCAAATGAAATTGTTGAATTGTCTGAGGATTTCAATTATTCATGATTTCTCTCTTAAAATTTAGCAATTTAGCAAACAAAAATGTATAACAAATTAATTAATCCCTTCATTTGCTTGTTCTTTTTCTCTTTACGTGTGTATCAAGCTCTATTACCAGGCTAAAGGGTTGTATAAAGTCATAAAAAATTTGAATGTCTTTGTTTTTCTGGGGCCTTGGTCCTATCCTTACTCTGCACAGTTGAGTTTTAACTGGTCTACCAGGAATGGCTCATTTCTGGTTAGCATTTGCTGATGAAAACCACCGGCTTGAATAATGCATCTAGTTTTGTGCCTGTTTTTCTCCAACAGGCATCATTTAGAGGTATTAAAGCCAGACATTTGTTTATTTGGCAAATTAAATATTACATAAGCGAGTAGACTGTGTCTTCTTTATGGAATACTGAAATTTTCAAGTACACTCCTGCCTATAATTGTAGACTAGCACTGTGATCAACTGACAGATACTATAATGTAACAAGACTCTGCCACACTGGTTCATGCGGTAGCCCCATAAATACTGTAAAACATTTAAGCATTGAAGAATATAGGTCACTAAAAGTATGTTCACCAAACCTTTTTTTGTATTATTCTTCCACTCTATTTCTCTCAATCTTTTAGGATTATCTGTATGATTACCTGAATAATTGATGTAACATGTGTTCTCCATACTCAGAGATCATGACTTAAAGTTTCTTTTGTTACAGGCTCATGAAACATGGACTGCTTTGAAAACAATAGCACAATATTATCTGAATGTGAATACCTTCACTTTTGACATGTCCACTTCCCAGTAAATGTGCTTTGATGGTTAAACCAGGAGAGAAAAAAACGATGGGAGTCAACATGGCAATGCAACCAAACTGTGGGCTTTGGAGACATGGAGGCAAATCTCTGCCACTTACAAGATTACTTAATATGTCTGTCTCATGGAACTGTTGAAAGGAGTAAATATAAAAATCCATCTAGAGACCTAGAATTAGAAGTTCTCAGTAAATTCTAGATCTTAAGATGAGAACTAAAATGAAGACAATAGTACTAACATTGATTAAAAAAGGGCTCTTCTGGAAAAGGAAACCGAAAGCAAAAAAGTAGTGCCATTAAAACTCACTGTTGATAGCTTACTTTCTTTTGCTTCCTTTTTGAGAGAGTTAATTCGCTTTTTAATTAAAGGAAGAGGAGGGGTGCCTGGGTGGCTCAGTTGGTTGAGCATCCAACTCTTGATTTTGGCTCAGGTCATGATCCCATGGTTTGTGTTGGGCTCTGCACTGAGAGCACAGAGCCTGCTTGGGATTCTCTCTGCCCACCTCCTGCTCCTGTGTATGTGCATGTGCTCTCTCTCTCTCTAAATAAATAAATAAATCAGCTTTATAAAAAAAAAAAAGGAATAGGGATCTCTCAAATGGAGTTGGTCCTATCTTTTCAGTACTTTTCACTTTCTAAAGCCAGTCTATTTTAAGATCGTGCTTTTGAAACTTTTTCCATCAAAGGTGTGCTGCTGAGGGCAGTAGAGAATACAATCTTAACTCTTATCTGGGGGCAGATGAACCCACTGGAAATGTTCACCTGTAAGTGCAAACCTCCTTAGGAATTTTGCAAAATTTGTGCAAGCTTTGCATTTAAGTCCATAATATGTTGATATTTATTTCAATTTGAAACATTTTTAACTTACCGACCAAAAATACTTACTGCTGCTTTTCAATAAAACTGAAAAATTGACTCTAAAGAAAAGTGAACTACATTCATGCTATAGTTTTCCATATACCCACAAAATACCATTTCAGTACCCTACTTTGAGAAGTAGTGAGGACATGATAGAACCAATCACCTGGATTGCCCCACTCCCCAAAATCACAGATAAGTGGAAATTTTGTTTCCCAGAGTCTATTTCTGTCTACATACCTAGGTCAGTTGTTCTCTGGGGGATTTCATTTGGTAAATGGAAGCATCCCCTCAAGACCAGAGTGGGTCTTATGTGGTCTTACAGTAGTCCTCAGCACTTTTTCAATAGCGGGTATGTTGGGAAAATCAAATGTCAAGAAGCTACAATAGGAAGACTTTGGCCCAACACTTGGTATTTCCCATTTCCTATCCAATATCTTAGAGGCATTTTCAGTGAGAAATTTGAAGCTTATGCATAATTTATCCATTTAACTGCTTTCTATTTTCTATATATAAACATATTTTTTTTAATTTTTAATGTTTTTTATTTATTTTGGGGAGAGAGAGAGAGACAGAGAGTGAGTGGGGGAGGTGCAGAGAGAAAGAGAGAGGGGGACACAGAATCTGAACCAGGCTCCAGGCTCTGAGCTGTCAGCACAGAGCCTGACTTGGGACTCTAACCCACGAACCCTGAGATCATGACCTGACCTGAAGTCGGTCGCTTAACCAACTGAACCACACAGGCCCACTACAAACATATATTTTTAAATCAAAACACAACTGAATGGACAAAAGAAAGAAGATATATCATTTGGGGTTGCAGTAAGAAATGAAGTTGAGATTATACATGAATACATCTCAGAGTTTCAACAATAATACAGATTTTTTGCTACCACAAAGTTCCATTCTTTGATCATTTAATATAAAATTAGAGAACATCTGTGTATTGATCAGGGTTCTCCAGAGAATCAGAATCAATAAAATGTGTATACACAGAGAAAAAGATTTATTTTAACGAATTGGCTCATGTGATTATGGAGGCTGGCAAGAATAAAACCCACAGGGCAGGCTAACTGGTTGGAAACCAGAGAAGAACCAATGTTGCAGCTCAAGGCTGAAGGTCATCAGGCCAGAACACCAAGAAAGAGCTGATCTTGCAGTTTGAATCCTAAGGCCATCTGTTGGCGGAATTCCCTCTTGTTTATGGAAGGTTAGGTTTTTATTCTATTTAGGCCTTCAACTTATTGGACGGGGCCCATTCACAACATGGAGGGCAATATACGTAAAGTCCACCAATTTAAATGTTAATCTGATCCAACAACAACATCACAGAGACATCCAGAACAATGTTTGACCTCATATTGGGCACAGTAGCTCAATCAAGTTGACACACAAGTTAACCATTACAACCCATTTGAAGTTATTTAGATTGTATACACGTGCACACACACACACACACACACACTCACACAGCTGTGATGGAAGCAACATATGGAGTAAAAAAAGAAAAGGATTTCAATTCATTTCTTCTCTTCAGTATAATACAAGGAAGAAGCTGGGTGAATTGTGGGCCATCAATAATGTGAAATTGTAAGTCAGCTGCCAACTTAATTTTGATTTAGGGAGCACTAAAAGGCAGTTCTCCAGGTAGGTTGTTATCTGATCAAACAAGCACGAAAAGGAGGTTTCTTCTACAAGAAATAATTTTCATGAGAAACTATCGGAAATTTATAGGATATCAGAAAACCAATGAAAACAACCGGGTCTATGTAAAATAATGTTTCTGGAAATCCAGCAGTTAACTTCTACACAGCTGAGCAGGAAGTGGTGAGTATTCAGTTTTTCAGAGTATTTAGGTTTTTTTTTTTTTAGGATTTAAGAAAACCTAAGTACCACATATTTGGTGTCTACATGCAAAATTAGTTTAGATCAGAAGAACTCTTAATTCAGTGTTGAAAGAAATTGATTGTATTGAGGGACCAATTATGGGGCTGACTCAATTTAACTGAATTTTTTCAAAATGGTAAGTGATTTGTGTGTGTATGTGGTGGGGGAGGGTGTCCTCTGATTTACGTCTGTATCTAATTTATAAACCCTGTGTAAAATCTACTTGTTTGAAGACAAAAGTCTTATTCAACATTTTTAAGAGTCCAGAACAAAGGACACGAATTGCACAATAGTATGAAAAATAGAAAGGATCAGAAACTACCCTTTTCTGAGGTGCCTGAGTGGCTCAATTAGTTAAGTGTCTGACTATTGATTTCCGATCAGGTCATGATCTCCTGGTTCATGAGTTTAAGCTCGGAGTTGGGCTCTGAGCTGAGGGTGCAGAGCCTGCTTGGGATTCTCTCTCTCCCTCTCTCTGCCCCTCCCCACTCACATGCATACATGTGTTTTCCCTCTCTCTCTCTCTCTGTCTCTCAAAGTATATAAATAAACTTTAACAAAGGAAACAACAACCCTTTTCCTCACTTCCTGAGACTCTATGTATCCTCTGCAGTTGGGGTATTCATGGGTTCCACTGCAGCAGTAAGAACATAAATGCTCTGATGGCTCTCGGTTCTTCTTTTTAAAAAAAATTTTTAACATGTATTTATTTTTGAGAGACATAGGAGACAGAGCATGAGTAGGGAAGGGGCAGAGAGAGGGGTGTACACAGAATCCAAAGCAGGCTCCAGGCTCTGAGCTATCAGCAAAGAGCCCAACGCAGGGTTCGAACTCATGGACCGTGAGATAATGACCTGAGCTGAAGTTGGCCACTTAACCAACTGAGCCACCCAGGCGCCCCCTCAATTCTTCTGAAGTTTCCATTCTAAGGTCCAAAGGGAAGCAAGCTAAGGCAGGTCTTACAGATCCTATTTTAGAGATAAAAATTAAAAACCCGGAGAATTCTCTAGCCCCTTCCACAATGTGAGGACACAGCAAAAAGACATCTATAAACCAGAAAGCTGGCTCTCACCAGACATCAAATCTCCTGGAACTTTGATTTTGGACTTCCCAGCCTACAGACTGAACAGACTAAGATACTTTCTTATATCAGTATCAGGAAAAACAAATGAGATGCAATATAATTTATCCACATGCTGTCCAGTGAATCGATAAGAGAACCGAATAAGAACTCAATAATATTTTTCATTTCTGGGCTTCAGTTTCACCAATACATCAGACCCAATCTCAAAAGATAGCCATCCTCCTGTGCCAATTCATTGTAATTTAAATAGAATAACTAATGGAGGGAGTACTGTACATACAGAACAAATTAAACATGAAGGTATTTATTTTCATGTGTTGATTTTACTTATTCCATTTGTTTTCCTCGAATTGACTTAAAACATCCAGGCAACTGAACCAGATAAAGAATATATATATCTCATAGTGTTATCTTCAATGATAGTGACAGTCTGAATTAATTTTATTGAAAGTAATTTAGCATTGACTGGTTAAAACTACAGACTACCAGTCTGAACCAGAGACATTGGCAGACTCCTTCAAATTAGAGACCAAAAAGATAAATGTTTGGAGATTACATCACAAACTGGAACTGTCTTGAAAGACAGTTCAAATGTAAAAACAAAAAAAAGAAAGAAAGAAAGAAATTATCTAAATTCAAAATATCCTATCCATCAGTGACAAAAGCAGCTGCATTTCTTCTTCTGATCATAATGTTAGAAACCAAGCTAATTATTTTTTTAACCTTTATCAGGAAAGGTATGACTTCATAGCCCTACCCACTTTTGCTCTATCAAAAGTATGTCTTAAAAGGGGTTCTTTGATTAGCTTTAATCAGGCAGTAACTACAGACAGAAAAAAATTAACAGGACTTATAGAGTTTAAATTTGAAATACCTTTCAGTACACGGACTCTCCAACATTTTCCTGAGAGACTTTATGTTTAATTCCTGGCTCTACCCCTTCCTTGGGGAAGGGAGGGATGTAACCTGGTGTTTAAGAATGTAGCCTCTGGAGCCAGAGGCCTGGGGTCATACTCCCCTCCTTTGGCTCAGTTTCCTATCTGTGAAATGGAAATGATAAAAAACACATCCTCAGTCAGGTGGAGTGGGGCTTTTGCAGGAGATAAGACTCTAGCACATAAGCCCTCCACAAGCTCTTGCTTGTGGTAATAGAATGCACATTATCTCCACTTTGGTTTTCAAAATAGTTTTAACTATTAGGAAAAATTTTCACCCAATAAACACCCAAGGGCTACTGTTTTGTGTGGGGTTTTTTTTGTGTGTTTTTTTTTTAAGCTAGAAATAAACCTGATTATGATAGCAGTGTTAAAGAAAATCCCACTAAGGATCCCAGACAACAATTTTATTTTATCATCTAAATTGCTGCTTTTTGATTAACATACTACCACAAATCATTTTCCCTTAATATGCCATAAAACAGTTATCCAAATGATGACAAGCAAGAAATTAAAATTCAGGGAGCTCTCAGTAGTTGGTATTTCCAAGCAGATTAATCTTACTATTGTTCTGCATTTCTAAAGAATCTCAAACATCTATACTGCAGCTACACATTTGTGAGCTTGTATGTTTGAGGCACTACAACTACTTTGTGCTAGGAGGCCCAAGATGAGCGGGATCAGTCCCCACTCTTCAGGCTGCCAAGGGACTCACAGGGAAATGAGGAGTCTCCATATGCGTACGCTCTAATGATGGCAGGGCCATGATGGAAGTTAAAACAGCAAAAGGCTCTGGCTGGCCTGGCACCTGCCTGGAGCTCTGATCTCATCCTGGACTGCTCTCCCTCTCACTAACATGTGCCAGTCATCGTGGGCTTCACATGGTTGTAAGGCTTGCCAAGTTTACTCCAACCCCAGCGACTTTTGCTTCCCTCTGAGTGCACTACGCTTCCTGTGAAGTTCATGAATTGGCTTCTTGTGATCATTCAGGTCTCAGATCAGGAGTTCCTCCTCAGAGAATGCATCCCTGACTAACTAGTTTTATGTAGTTTAATTTAGTGGCTTCAGCAACTTGCCTTTATAATCTTACATTCCTGTTGGCGAGAGGCTGGCCCTGGCCTTACAGGTGCAAGATGTCAGCAGCGCTGCTGTCCTCGCAGGATTTTCTTGGGCAGAATCTGTTTCTTTGCCTTTTCCAGCACTAGGACAGTTCATTCTGTGGTCATGGTCCCTTTCCTTCATCTTCAAACCCAGAAATGTTGCATCTTCTGCCCCTTCCATCATTTTCTTTCTTTCTTTCTTTCTTTCTTTCTTTCTTTCTTTCTTTCTTTCTTTCTTTCTTTCTTTCTTTCTTTCTTTCTCCTTCCTTCCTCTCTTCCTTTCATTTCTTTCTTTCTTTCTTTCTTTCTTTCTTTCTTTCTTTCTTTCTTTCTTTCTTTCTTTCTTCTTTCTCCTTCCTTCCTTCCTTCCTTCCTTCCTTCCTTCCTTCCTTTCATCTCTCTCTCTCTCTCTCTCTCTCTCTCTCTCTCTCTCTCTCTCTCTTTCTCTCTCTCCCTATCTGATCAGGGCTGGGAAAGCTTCTCCTCATTTAAGAACTTATGATTTGATTGAAACCACCTTCTCTCCCCATCTCAGGGTCCTTAACCTTAGTAACAGCTGCAAAATCCTTTTTGCCATGTAAGATAAGATACCCATAACCCAGGATTAGGAGACGGACATCTTTGGGGGCTCATTATTCTGTCTACCATACATAAACCTCTATCAGTCTATCTGTTACGTTGCCTTTTTCTTTCTTGTTATTTTTTATACCACTACATGAAATTCTCATTTATTTACCTGTAACTTATTTATTATCATGTATTTTTTTTAATATGTGAAAATCCCCCTCCACCCACTTCCTCTATACTATTGTATGATCTTGAGAATAAGAATGTGATCTACCTTGATCACAGCAGCATCCCCAAAGCCTGGAGTGGTAGCTGGCATGGTGTAGGCACTCAGTGAATTCTTGTAAAGTGAATAAATAAACTCAGCCTTGATAATTGGTGTAAGCTTTAGAAAGGACATGCTGCCTAATTTAAGTCCTGAAGATAAGTAAGGAGATTATCAAGTGAAAATCAGGGAGTGGACTTTATAGCAAAAGCAGGACAGAGCAGAATCACCACAGAATGACAACACTGCTCTTGAAGGAGTGGCCAAGGATGAGAGGCTGGAAAAAATGAGTCAGAGGCAAATCACCAAAATCTTTTCAGACTTCATCTTGCATGTAATGAGAGCCATTGAAGGATTTTATATGGAGGAGTAATTTCATTAGCTCTGCATTTAGAAAGATACTCTGCCACTGGTGTCATTGTCAAAGAGGATTATTTGGAGGAAGGCCAAATGGGAGGCTGGGAAGGGAATTTTGTCCTATCTTCCAAGGTTTTCATTGATTAATCTGATAAATGAATGATACTGAAGGGCTAACAGAAAATCATTAGTATAAAATACATCTCTTCTTCTAGGTAATGTGTGTTATAACCATTGAGCATTATAGTTGACCATTAGAGATCATTTCCTTCTTTCCCATAGCAAGTGGGCAAGGTTTTGAGAAGCATATTGGGCTGCCTTCTTAAGGTTTTCTTGAAATCTTAAAGAGAACAGGTTATATAAGAGCCCACTACTATAATAAAATGAAACAAAATAAAATAAAATAAAATAAAATAAAATAATAAAATAAAATAACTAAAAGATTCAATTTTATATGTTCCTGTCTAGCAGTGTCATCCAAAGTTACATTTGGCAAGATGTTCCAGCTGTCTTTTTCTCATTTGCTTAACTGCTCAATGGTATAACAAAACAAAACAACACTGCCATATACAGATGGTTTATAACTAAGTAGTAAGGGAGAGAGAAGAGAGTCAAAGATGACATCACAGTTTCAAATGTGGATGACATGGGTAATGAGATTTTCAAAAACAGAACAGAGAGATGAGAGCAGGAAACTCTGATAGGTTTGTGAAGTCAGGAGACAAGGTGTCTGGTTTTAACATTTGATTTCGTGCTCCATTCTTACTTGATGCTACTATCTGTTCAAATCATATTAGGCACAAACACAGGTGTTAGATTTGGGAAGGTACAGACTACTTTTCTAATTGAAGATTTTTATATGAAAAACACAATTGGCTAGTGCTACTCTGGGAAAAGCAAAACAGGCAAGATATCAAATGAGTAAATAAATTTAAAAACCCATGGTATTTGATAAGTAGCAAAATCTTTTCCTCACTTTTCTCCTTTTGTCTCTCATTTCTCCAGTGATTAATTTTGAAAATTTAACAACATCTGTGAAAATTCAAATATTAATAATTTTGGATTCTATTACTTTCCAGTTTAAAGGAAAAATATTGTTGGGGCACCTGGCTGGCTCAGTCATAAGAGCATGCAACTCTTGATCTCGGGGTTGTGAGTTGGAGCCCCAGGTTGGGTGTAGACACTACTTAAATAATAGAAAACACTAAATTTGTATGCAAATCTTTATCTGAACAAAAATAATCATGACCTTCCTTATTGTTGATGTTTAAATCTGGCTCTTTAGATTAATCATGATTGATTCATTTTAGGGGGCCAGGGTTAGGGAAGAGGAATCAACTACTTAAGCACAAAATGATTTCTATAATTAAAGAATTGCTAGTTGTACATTGAGGACTATATGAATTAATGAGAGAAACAAAAAGAATGAAAGGACTGCTCAAATTGAATGCTGGCGAGGATGTGGAACAACAGATTCATTCATTGCTGATGGAAAGACAAAATGGTACAACCACATTGGAAGACAGTTTGGCAGTTTCTTACAAAGTTTACACATAGTCTTATTAGGTGATCCAGCAATCACACTCCTCAGTATTTTCCCAAATTAAAAACTTACATCCACATGAAAATCTGCATATGAACGTTTGCAGCAGCACTATTCATAATATCCCCGAACTGGAAGCAACCAAGATGTCTTTAAAGGGTAAATGGATAAACTAACTGTGACACATCCATAAAGTAGAATATTATTCAGCAATAAGAAGATATGAGCTAGCAAGCCATGAGAAGACACGGACAGATTTTAAGTGCATATAGCTGAGTTAAAGAATGGGGTGTGAAAGGACTACATGCTGCATAATTCTAACTATATGACATGGAAAGATCCATAGTGATCAGAGGTTTGGGGAAAGTATGGGATAAATAGGTTATGCACAGGAGATTTTTAGACATTGGAACCATTCTGTATAATATTGTAATATTAGATACACACATGACACTGTGCATTTGTCAAAACCTATAGAACTATTCAACAGAGTGAACTTTAGTGTAAACCATGTACTTTAGTGAACAATAACATATCACCATTGGCTCAGTACTTGTAACGAATATACTACACTGTTGCAAGATATTAATAGGTAAATTGTGTGTGTAGGGGGTGGTGTATGGGAACTAACTATGTACGATCTCCTTAATTTTCTGTAAATATACGACTATTCTAAAAAGAGTCTATTAATTTTTTATTAACGAAAGAGGAAAAAAAGCACTACTCTGACATTACAAAACTATGTCAGTACCAATGCCCCCCTGGCTTCCAGAATATTTTACATGAAGAAAGGGTGGTCATGCACCTGGATTGCCCAGGATGTTCCTGAGACTCTCTTTGTTCTCAGAAACATTTCATTTGGAATGATAAATGACATGGTCACTGTACACAGAAGGAAAATGGGAAGTAATGTCTTTTTAACATCTGTCTTTGAATGTGAGGAACTGGGCTATGCCCTTTCCTTAGTGTCTCATTTAAGCCTCACAATATTCCCAGGAGGATGATTTTTGTCTTCCCCAATTTGCAGATGGAAAAGCTGAAGCTCAGAAGCTCCTTTACCCAAGACCATACAATTCATCATTGGCAGATCCTGTAATTACCCCTTCATTTCTATGACCCCAAAGCTCATGCTTTGAATTCTGGGTTTTTTTTCGGGATGATCGTTGAACATTCTTTCCAGACCTTGTGATTCTTGAAAGAATTCTGTGGCAACTATACCTAACAAGCATAATAATAGTACTAAGGTAGTAGAAAGTAGAGATCATACATAAAGAGAGCTTTATTTATAAAACTCCTGAGAATTTTTTTCCAAAGACTATGAGGATGTCAGAGTTATTGTCTATTCCATCCCTGGGTCATCTGACAATAATGACATCTGTAATCCATTTTTTCCCATAACTATGGTGATAATTAGTACCCAGGTCTATTGTCTGGTCTCAGTAAAGAAAAGCTATTAACTTGTGCCACCACACCTCTGCAGTCAGGAAGGAATCCTTGGCGAATAGAGAACCCTGTGGGCCATGGCATCTCACTATTCTGACTGACTGGAAACACCAAACCAACCTTTCCCTTCTTTAATTTGAATATAGCAAAGCTCATTTCAAAGACTGCAGTTTCCTGGTCGGTTTCCCTGCACATTCTTCTCCCTCACTTCCAAATTCTCAGAGTACATCAACCATCCCAGCCACTTGCCATCCTTAAAACAAAACAAAACAAAACAAAACAGCCTGCCTTGGGATAATATTTTCAATTGTGACAAAATGATAAAACCAGCTACTGGATTAGAAGCTGTTTTACAAAGGATCTCTTCAAAAATGATTGAACTTTCTTATCTAGCTCAAACTTTTTAGAAGTAGGCAATGCATTGTGCTCTTTGTGTGATACTTTAGGAAGCAGGTTGTATAATGGATCCAAGCATCATCTCCGGAACCAGCCACACCTAGACTGAGTACTAGCTCTGCCACTTTTAATTCTGCCAATAATACCTTAATATTATGTATTTTTCTGTTCCTCAGTTTCCTCATGTTGGAAATGGAGACAATAGAAGTAGCTTTCTTATAGGGTTGTTGTGGGCTTAAATGAAGCATATGAGAGACTTAGCCTTAAAATGTAAGGTCCATAAGGTTAAATACCCAATTTAGTACAGCATTTTTTAAAGTGTGGTCTGGGGACTCCTGGGGGTCCCTAAACTATGAAACGGGGACCGTGAGGTCAAAACTCTTTTTAGTGAGAACACTAGCACATTATTTGCCTTTCCCGCTCTCATTCTCACAAGTGTAAAATGGAGTTTTCCAGAAGCTGCATGTGAGAGATACTGCAACTGATAGACTGCAGAAGCAGATAAGAGAAAATCCAGCTGCCTTCAATTAAACCAGACATTGTAGAGATTTGCAAAATTATAAAACAGTGCCACTCTTCTCAGAACTTTTTTTCTTTTGGAAAATATAGTTCTTTTCCTACAAAATATGTTATTAATACATATTTTTAAATATCCCACTTTTAACTTTGAATACAGTACATATCGATGGCTGTAACTCACATAATCAAAGCCCTTTGAGGCCTTAAACAATTTTTTAAGAGTGGAAAGGGATCCTGGGACCAAGAAAACTGAGAACCATTCATCTAGCACAAGCCTGGCACATAGTAACCACTTAATAAATAATGATTGAATGACTAGCATAGGACTTGGCTTAGGGTAACTGCTCAATAAATAACAGTGTTGCTGCTGCTGCTGGCGATGTGTTGATGGTAATAATGAAAATCATGAAATGAAGTACGCTGAGAGCCTTCTACCCAATTGAAGCCAATAGAACAGGAATTTTTGATGGAAATCTTACCTTGCATTAGGCGTGGGAGATGCGAGGTAGAGTTCAATGTAATACAAAATTATTTTCAGTGTTTAGACTCTCTTTCTCTTAGCTTATTCTTTTCCTGATGGGGATCCTCATTCTCTTCCCAGCTGAAGCTCTTTGGAATTGAGCCAAGGTCTGAAAAATTCAGAATGTTATGTATAGCATCAGACCAAGTGATCTGGAAGTTAGGATCTCTGGGTTCTAAAATTAAGGGACTATGGACCTATATTTACTATTTACTGTGAGAGTCAGATGGGAGAACTTGCCTGGAAATTTTCTCAATAGATTGGATGGTACTGTAGGCTCCTATCTCTCCAACCCTCCTCTCAATTTCTCCTTCTTCCTGCATGCTCCAGTCTAGCTACTGGAGCCTGGATTTTCATTTTGTCTAGATATGCTGGTACACTGGTTCTCTAGGAACAAAACAAATTCCTGGCTAGTAGGGCTTGCTGATTTCCATGGTGTAAATACTCCTGTCATGGCCAGTTTCAAGCTGCTGATGTACTGTTACTAAGCTCCAAGTAGGGAGAAGGAGCTCTCACAGCTGGTTTTAGCTGGTTCCCAGTACATGGCTCGTGCTGAGGCACTATGACATTGAGTTCAACAACTTTCTGGCTTTTCTAGTTTTGTTTTTTTTGGGGGGTTGGGTTTTTTTTTTGTTTTTGTTTTTTTGTTTTATTGCTGGCCTCACCTTCTTACCCAGTTTTGCTGCCCAATCCTTCTGGCTGCTCACTGTCCTCAGGTCCCAGGATTATCTCCTGCTACTTCTGCCCTTCATGCTTTAGCTGACATTGCCATCTCTGTATCCTGACACCTCAACTTCATCCTTCCGCTTATTCATTTGCTACCCAAATTTTTAAGGGGAAACTAAAGGCCTTCTTTCCCCCATAAAATCTTTTCTAAACACATACAGATATCACTCATGTCTCTCCTCTAAAATGAGAGGGCATATTTAGGAACAATATTTCAGCTTAGTAATGGTGATATCACTGGTTATCCAAAAGATAGCCATATGGTATCATGGAAACAGCTCTTTTGGGGCGCCTGGGTGGCGCAGTCGGTTAAGCGTCCGACTTCAGCCAGGTCACGATCTTGCGGTCCGTGAGTTCGAGCCCCACATCAGGCTCTGGGCTGATGGCTCGGAGCCTGGAGCCTGTTTCCGATTCTGTGTCTCCTTCTCTCTCTGCCCCTCCCCCATTCATGCTCTGTCTCTCTCTGTCCCAAAAATAAATAAAAAACGTTGAAAAAAAATTAAAAAAAAAAAAAGAAACAGCTCTTTTACTGCAGAGAGAACTGCACTCTTAATTCTGGTACTAATATACTGAGTGGTCATGGGCAAATCACTGCAGTGCTCTGAGCCTTGATATCCTCATTTGTAAAATGAAAATCATGAAATACATGATTTCAAAGAATATTTTCCATTCCCTAAATTCCACTATTCTGTAGTTAAGTTGCCTCATATAAACGAAAATCACAGGAATTACTATTATTGTTAAAATTCAATGTCCTTTTGGGGTGCCTGAGTGGCTCAGTTATTTGTGTCCGGCTTTGGCTCAAGTCATGATCTTGCAGTCTGTGAATTCAAGCCCCACATCAGGCTCTGAGCTGAGAGCTCAGAGCCGGGAGCTTGTTTCACATTCTGTGTCTCCCTCTCTCTCTGCCCCTCCCCCACTCACACTCTGTCTCTCAAAAATGAATAAATGCTAATTTCTTTAATTCAATGTTCTTTTGATTTTGAAACAAGTCAGCTTCACCATGTTCTATTTTATAATCATCCTTTCATACTATTTCATGTTAAAAATAATTCTGTTTATCATCAGCCTTCATCTCAATTCCTCTGTAAAATCCACTTTACCCCCTTTCCCACAGATAAAATGATGAATAGGTACTTTTGAAAAGTGGTTAAAGCAAATATTAAGGCAACAATTTTTAACTAACTTTATAAAAGTAATCATGCAGAAAAATTAAAAATTAAAAAGTATGTAGGCAAAAAACTCCCTAAAGGTGAAAGTTTGTGATTCTTAAATATTTTTCACATGCCACTGATGAAATATTTTCTGTGGAACTACACCTTCAAGGACTAAAAGGAGCTATTAGGAAAAAATTATTTGAGAAAAATATTTTGTTCACATACAGCTTTATGGGGATTATATGATGATATAGTGAGATAAAGTTTTATATTCAGTGAGAAAGCCAAACTATACACATTTTTTTTTTAAATTTCAGCTTCATTGAGGTATAATTGACAAATAGATTTGTAAGATATACAAAGTGTGCATCATGGTGATTGGATATAAATATACATTGTGGAAGGATTCTCCCTGTTGAGTTAATTAACACATTCATCACCTTACATATGTATTTTTTTTTCCTTTGGTGAGAACATTTAAGTTCTATTCTTTAAGCAAATTTCAATTGTCCATATGGTGTTATCAACTATAGTTGACGTGTTATTATCAGGTCCTCAGGCTTTATTCATTTTATAGCCGCTGAAAGTTTGTGCCTTTTACCAACCTCACCCTATTTTCTCCACTCTAGCAAGCACTTTTCTACTCTTTTTCTATGATTTTGGCTTTTTCTTTAGATTCCACATAGTCGAACTATATTCTTTTTTTTTTTTTAGTTTATTTATTTATTTTGAAAGAGATAGGGAGAGTGAGTGGAGGAGGGGCAGAGAGAAAGGGCGACAGAGGATCCGAAGCAGGCTCTATGCTGATAGCATAGAGTCGTAAGCAGGGCTCGAACTCATGAACCATGAGATCACAACCTGAGCTGAAGTTGGACGTTTAACCGACTAAGCCACCCAGGCACCCCAGTCAAACTACATTCTTAAACAAAACAAAACTAATCCATCATTAAGTTCCACAATTATTCCCTTTATATCTTTCTTCCTGGAGATTCCAAAGTTTCTTTTATCATTACATTCAAATCTAGTTCCAGTCCTTTCAAAACCTAGGGCTTATTTTCTCCTTGCTCCTGTTAACTCACAGCTTGTGGTGTGGTCTTTGCAAGGCAAGGAGATGTGTACAATGTTTTGTTTTGTTTTTTTGTTTTTTGTTTTGCAAGGTTTGACTTGGCATTCTGGAATACACAATTTCATCACTAGGGATGAGCAGAATGACTCAAGCTGATACTGAATGCAAATTTTCAGCCAGTTTTCTCAGCATGATACATAGTAAAATCAAGGGACTACAAGTATATTTAGAGGTTGTCCGTTTCCTTGCAACTTACAGTGTGGTTAGGGACCAGCAAGATCATCATCATCAGTTTGTTCAAAATGTAGAACTTCAGGCCTCATCTCAAACCTACTGAATCAGAATCTACATTTTAACAAGATCCTCAGGTGATTTGCTTCCCTCCAATATACAACTCCCCAATAAGTGGCAAACCTGACTGTATTGACTATGTGCCATCACAGGCACTCATGCCAATTCCTTCTTTCTCCCAAACATCCTAACAGGTACCTACAATTTACTGAATGCTTTTATGATAACTTTCTATTGCTCAAATGAACCACTTGATGTTCAAATTTACTAGTCCAGAATTTGTAGCCAAATGCAGACTGAACCTTTCCATTCCCATTTTCCAGTCTGCTTTATATGGTGCCTCTTCTCCAACAAAATTAATCTGTGTCACATTAACAGTCCTAACAGTGGATTCTGTTGACAACCTGCTCACTACTATGCTTCCTCTCTGGTACCCTCTTTTCTCATCTCTCAACTTGGGTGGATTCTATTCACCCATGAAACCCCATATCTGTGTTCTCCAGAGAACAATCTAACTCACCTGTACTTCCAGAGACATTCGCTAGAGCAGGGCCAAAGGACCAGTATCCTGTAGATGTGTTCTGTTTAGCCTGTATGGGGGCTTTAGAAGATTAGATTTCAGTGTCTTTAAATAGGATGCATACTGTCTGATTGACCACAGTCCTCACTATTCTTTTGTATCATCCTTGAGCAGGTTCACATATTTACAATATCAGCTTTTCATTTGGCATTGCTTGAGCTACTAATTCTCCCTCTAGTGTTTTTAATCCAGTTCCCAAATTAGATGTAGATTTTTCTTTCTACACTAATACTTGGACCACAGTCTTTATTATCTGCATTAATCTGCCCAGACTGCCAGAACAAAATATTACAGACTAAGCGGGCTAAACAACAGAAATTTTACTTTTTCAGTTTTGGAGGCCAGAATTCCAAGACTGAGGTGCTGTCAGGATTGGTTTCTGGTGAGGACTCTCTTCCTGACTTGCAGACAGCCACTTTCTGCTTTGTCTTCACATGGCCTCTTCTCTGTATGTGCATAGAGAGATCTCTGGTGCCTCTTCCTCTTCTTATTAAAAAAAAAATTAACGTTTATTTGTTATCAAGAGACAGAATGTGAGCAGGGGAGGAGCAGAGAGAGAGGGAGATGCAGAATCCGAAGCAGCTCCAGGCTCTGAGCTGTCGGCACAGAGTCCGATGCGGAGCTCAAGCTCACAAACTGCGAGATATGACCTGAGCCGAAGTCGGTCACTTAACCAACTGAGCCATTCAGCCACCCCATCTCTTCCTTTTCTTATAAGGGGACCAGTTCAATCATATTAGGGTCCCAACCTTATGACCTCATTTAATCTTAGTTACCTCCTTAATGATCCTACCTGCAAATAGAGTCACACTGGGGGTTAGGGTTTCAACATGAACTGGGAGGGGGTGGATATAATGCAGTCCACAACATTATTAAAGCATCTTTGTATCTTGAACAATCACACATGTTATTGTGCAAACCCCCTCTAGGACTTTATCTTCTAGGACATTTATGCAGACATGTAGGCTGAACTGAAGGCAGTATTAGGGTTGCTTTCTATACCAGTGGCAATTCACAGGAAAGAGAATCAAGCTGACCTCAATTTAGGTGCCACTGACATGGAGGCAACAGCAGTACCTGCTCATATTACAGAGGGCTTGTTATGTGCTAGACACTATTGTAAGCATTTAAAAATACATGCACTGATTTTCAGCTTCATGACACCCTATGATAAAAGTAATGTTTTTATTGTATTATTTTACTGGTAAGGAAACTGAGACATATGAAGCAGATGGAGTCTCTAAACTTACACAGGTGGAGAGTGGCATGACTGGGATTTGACCCCAGGCTGTCTGGCTCCTAAGTCTGTGCTTTTAGCCACTATACCATATTCTGCTTCTCAACAATGGAGACAAATGCATGGGGGGGGACTATATTGGGTTTTTTTCTCTTAAATTTTTTTAATATTTCTTTATTTCTGAGACAGAAAGAGAGCATGAGTGGGGGAGGGGCAGAGAGAGAGGGAGACACAGAATCAGAAGCAGGCTCCAGGCTCTGAGCTGTCAGCACAGAGCCTGATGCAGGGCTCGAATTCACAAATTGTGAGATCATGACCTGAGCCGAAGTTGGTCGCTCAATGGTCTGAGCCACCCAAGCGCCCCAAGGGGTGGACTACATTGTAAAGGATGACATGACAACGCAGCCCCAACATAATTGTGTATTCATTCACAGGTATATATTCTTTTCACATATATTTAAGTAGTGATCAGCATAAAACATTTAAAAGTACATTTATTAACAGGACAATTTATTTTCCAAACTTCAAACTTTAGGAGGAAAAAAAAGTGTGCTGTTAACAATTACGTTAGCAAACAGGAATAAATAGCATTCCAAGCAAAGCAAGATGTACAATCATACTGCTTACTGAATATCTACCATATACCAGTACTATGCTAATAACTTTGCATGTGTAATCCTTATCAAATCCCTCTAGGATAGGTATTATCCCTGTTTTATAGGTAAAGGAGCTGAAGATCTAAAATATCAAGTAACTTGACCAAAGACATAACTAATAAATAGGAGAGCTAATATTTCAGCTAGGTCTGTCTGGATCAAAAACAGTCCTGTTTACCAGCACACAATATTGCTTTCCTATTCCTACAGAGGGCAAACAAGCTAGGGATGCTTAACAATCATGTTATTATAAATATAGAGAAATTGTTACGGAAGCAGGCTGGAACGCTGGCTGAAAAACAAAGTGGCACTCGGAGATCTGGGTGGTTTGGAGATTTATTTAACACCAGCGGGCTCAGAGGAGACCATTTCTCCAAAGATCTGAGCACTGAATGCAAGTGGGAAAGGTAATTTATAGTTGTCAGCTTCCATATCTGTGGGGTTTTCGTGCAGCAAACAGGGCAAGAACCCGGAAGAGGGATCTCTAAGCTAAAGACCAGAGCTTGTTTTAGTCCTGTCGGCCATCTTTGGCACAGTACTTTATTCATTTCTCCAACAAAATAATTCAGTATTTATTAGGCTTATATATTTATTGATTTGAAGAAAACACTTAGCCAGGTTTGCAATTTTGAACTTATCACAAGTCATACAAAGTGATCTGCAAAGAGAAAGTTCAGAAAGGAAAAAAAAAAAAGTAAGATCTTTGTGAGTTTTGGGTCAAATTTAGTAAGCTACATTTGTTCATTCATTCATTAGTTCATTAGTTATTTCTGGAAGATAGTGAAAATTATATACCTGAGAAATTATGTCTTAAGGAAATTTATATTTCAGTTGGAAGAACAAGATCATACACAAGAAATTTAAATAACAGACATGTTATTTTGAAGTAGCACAAGTCTAAATGTCTGTATGTCTCTAAATGAGAGTCATAGGCAGTGATACCATATGTTCATAAGAGTATAAGTTCATTGCAAATTGATGAGATCAGAGAAAGTCTCATGGAAGAACCATACTTCAAGAGATAGTTTCTTGTAATTTGCCACTCAATACAGCATGCTTTCCCTCTTCCAATTGGTATTATTAGTATTTAAGAATGGTTAGGCCAACTAATCAGGAGACTATTGCCATTAAAATGACAGTTACTCATAATTCCCAAGAGGATGAGCATGCTACATCATGGAGGGCCATAAGGAGAAGCACCAGGCTCAGTCAGGAAGTAGACAGAGTGGAGGAAAACCTGGTACAGAGTTTTTATTCTGGTTTCCACGGGAAGGAACACAAGAGGCAGAGTAAGTAAGCTTAGAATTGGCTAGGTTGAATAATTTCAATGGGCTCTCCCTGGTTATCTGATATCTGGCCATGAGGTGATTAGTAGATAATAGCCCATAATTTGAGAGGCTGATAAAGGAAGTGATTGGGAACATGGGCTCTGAATTGGTTGGTTTGCATTTGAAAGGCATCCTCCCAGGCAAGTTGCTTACTTTGCCTAAATTGGCTAGCCCTGGAAGGGGCATTCCTCCAAGGCCAGCAAAGCCTCAAATGTCAAGGCATCAGAATACAGAATATAAAAAGTATGGTTAATGTACTTCCTAAGAAACTCAGCAGTGTTTTTGTCTTCGTCAGCAGCAGGAACATTTGTCTTCATACGTTCCATAGGAAGGTAAGAGAGGGAAATTTGAACAGTTGAACTCATCTTGCAGGAGTGAGTACTTCCAGCTTACACTCTTAAAGGCAACAGTGCACAAGGGCATCATGGGCAGAAAGGAAGATTAATGGGAAAGCCAAAACTATGATAAGAAAGTCCTTCTCCAAGCATTTCTTTGTCTCTCTCTTTCTTTTTTACTATAGTAAAGCTAGAGATACTCTCTAGAGATTGTATCCAGGCCTTAATTCATCAGCCACAACATTCACTGGTGACAAAACTGGCAGAGTCCTGCTGGATGGTCACATGGATAGCTCTGAGTTCAGCAAACAGGGCATCTCCTCCGGGGTTTTGACTATTTTGCCAAATTACTGATTTTTCAGGGAGAAAAGCCAAGGTGTACCAGCAGCCTGGTATATTTCCTTTCAAAAAGCTTCACTCACCGGTTTGCAATAGTGCATATTTATGTGTGCATAACTGGGTAAGGGGTAAATACACATATACACTCACAAGCACACATGTACACATGTATGTACAACTCAAAACAGCAGATGACAAAATGCTCTGACCTTGATTCCAATCAAAATGTGTCTGAACCCAATGCAATTATCTCCCATTTTAGTCCAACTGGAAGACCCACATCATTACAGGAGGTTCCCAATTGATGGAAATGTGATGAGGGCAGGCCAGCTGCTACAGAACTGATGTCAAAGGAGTACATTTTTCCTCCATATTTAAGTTCCATTTTCTCTTCTGGAAGAAACACTTGTGAAATCTTTTTAGCCAACCAGATGTAGGCTACTTTAATATTAGGGAACATGGTTAAGATTTACATAGATCTTCATTCATGTAAGGATCATAGGCAAAGTCTTAGACAAGGGAAAGAGGACAAAGACATGGTTAATTCAAAACACAAATAATCCAGAATCCAGTTTTATAATATAAAATTACTATTTAAAATTGACTTCTGGTGATCCTTGACTGCCCATGTACATGTAAGAGTGAGTTGCCAAGAAGCTGATTGAAGCTCTGTTTCTGGAACAAGCTAGATTGCTCACTGCAGGTGGTAAGGTAGGACCTGACCATTTCATTGAGAGATCCCCAGTTGTAACTATCCAGAGGTCTTTTCTCTTGCTGAGTCAGATTCTCCAATGTCCTAACTGGGGATGCAGGTGTAGATATAAACCCAGTTGACAGGGTCCTGGGGCACAAGAAAGAAAGAGAAGCTCAAGAGATGCACCATTCAGTATAGACTAGTTTTCTCTATTCACCAGTTTTCAAATGGCCTTATTCCCATTCCAACCATCTGTGATCCTCCACTCTAGAAAGTAAACTTCTCAGCCTCCCTGGCACTGAAAGAAGGGAAGCTACCTGACTGCATAGGTTGGAGGAAGGGACTCAAGGTTCTATCTGTTCTTTGAGCTAAATTTCAGTCATTCCCATTTCCAAGTATACTTGCACCCCTGCCTCCAGACATACCTGGTATCTCTTGTTGCTGAGTCTTTTGACCTTCTATAACAAGAAACTAACCTTCTTGGTAGTTTCCACCACTGCAAGCACTGAGGTTTCAGATTTCTCTGGTCTGCTAAGATAATTACCTCCCTGATCCATATGCTTTCCCAACTATAAATTCTGTTGGCCTCCCTTGAATGCTGTCATCATCTCTCTTGTTTTCTGGGTTCTTACAGTATTGGGGGGGGGAGGGAGAACAACTGTTAAAAAGGGATGAATTTACCACACTACTCAGACCATAACACATTAACTTTATTTTCCAATATAAAGGGCCTCTCTTGTATATTTTATATATATTTATTCTCTTCTATCCTTTCCCCATTCCCATCTCTTTCCTTCTCCAAAGGCAGCGATGCCTTGTATGTTTAATATATATTTTTTATTTATCTGAGTTCTTAAGAAATGTGCATTTTTGTTTCATGTATACAAATCTAAACTTATACATATGGTACTGTTTTACTGTTTTATCCAATTGTTTACTTTTTTCATTCAGCATAGTATTTTTAAGATCCAACCACATCACTGTGTGTACATCTAATGATTTATATCTTTTCTTACTCCTTTACTGGTATATATTTTCTTTAATCACAGTTCTATTGATTGGAGTTCCATATTGTTTTTCTTTCTTAAAACATATCTATAATTCACCTCTACAACTCCCAGCTTTAGGGTTTTTTTGTAATGGAAAAAGAACTTATAGATGTTTTTCAAACAATTTGACTGCTATCCCAGATTTTTGTTACTTTATCCCAATCTTCTATAGCTACTTGTCTAAATCTAATCCAATAGTAATTATTTTTGAGATTCATTTTTATATTCCTTTCCTGAGTAGCTATAGCTTTTATTGGGAAAAAATAATTTTCTTTCAAACTCATGTTTTAAAAAGTTTTTGGCAAAATTTGATCAAATTAGATCATTATAATAAATACAGCTAGCCTAATCCAGTTTAAGGGTAAACACAATAGAATCTTGGTAAATGTATAATTCAACTGGAGGGAGAAGTATGTAAACTTAATAGAGAACAGCAAGTATTCAGTAGGCTGTGGACATCAGTTGGGATAGTTTATACAGTGAAGACAAACATTGGTTAATCCAGAGAATCATCCAGGAAAACTTCTACTATAGTTTTTAAAACAATCAATTTGATTCTTTTCTGTTTGACTTACTTAGGCTCTACTGTGCTTCAGTAAGCCTCTACAACAAGCCAAGATAGAGAAGAGATTGAAAAAAAAAAAGGGCCTCCAGAAAGATGAAGGGAAGATACAGGTACTATTGTGGGATGTATTTATTCCAAATATGTGGTATCAAAGTTCTATCAAATCAAATCTCTTCTCTCACTTAGGATTTAAAATGTGATCATGGCTGAAGAATAACTAAAGAGATGCTTGCGCTGAAAAGCTAGCAACACAAGGCTTTAAGTTGTTTACCATCATCAACCACCTAGGCAGGTTCATTTTCCTGGTCGTGTTCTCAGTGTGGCATTTCTAATACCATCTTGGTTGAATCTTCATGTTCTTCCAGAGAACTTGTCCTTAAAATGATACAAAGAACTTCTCTTCCAAGAAACATAAAACATAAAATGCTATGGACATTATTTCACTCTTCAAATGTCCTCTAAAAGGGATTAACAAAAAACAAATTGATGCTGTGTTTTACACACACACACACACACACACACACACACACACACACAAAGACACTGAGGCTCGGAGAATAAACTGGCTAATTAGAGACCACACCACAAAGACAGCAGGAGCTGACTGACAACTGGTGCCACTTTTATGGAAACCTCTCTCATCATTACACTTTGAAAAAGCAAAAGTAAAATAAACACGTGATAAAAAAATTAAGCACACTTGTGACAGTAGTGTCACAATTTTTATTGTTTTAATCCAACATCAATAAGCTAAGAGGTATACACTGGATTAATGTTGAAGCTTCTTTTTCTTCTAAGTGAGAAGAAGACATTACTTTGCTGCTATCATTAATTGACGCTTAGAAAACAGAAATGGAGTGATAACCTCAAATGAATAAATAAACCAATAGCACATGGCAAGGTTTTCATTTTCTTGTGTTGCTGGCACCTAGAATATTTCTTGGCATATCGAACCTTTATCTACCAATGATGAACTAGTAAACAACCAGCCAAAAGGGGCACGGGAATTTAAATTTCAAAGGCAAAGAAAATATAAATGAAAAATAATCATCCTCACATTTCTGAAAAAAATATTAAATTTTTCATTTAGATCAAGCCTGGAAGGAAGTTTTCAGCAAAGAGGAAACAAATATTTATAATTTCAGTCTATTTTAAACCAAACTGAGATAAAGTTAAGCAGAAATCAAATCTATTTTCAGATGTAGCAGGGACCTCAGTTTGACTCTAAACTGTGTTTGTCTTCAGATTAATTCCTCTCTTGGTAAAGCTGAAGAAATCTGTGGTCTAAGACTCCCAAGAGTCTTATCTACAGACAAGCCTGAGGATCTCTGTTCTGGGAGGAGGGAAGACCCATGTAAAGTGCTCCCTTTTGGTGCCAGAACAATGGGACAGCCACATCTCCCAGATGCCTCTTTCCCCATTTCCATACTAAGCCCATCTGGGTTCTCTCCCATGAGCATGTTACCAGGGGCTCCAGTGGGCCACCTGTGCTTTTCTCCTGCTTGGTGGTCCTAGAACTCTACTTACTAAATTGCCTGTAGGATTTAAAATATATATATGGACACACGTGATAGGGATAGAAAAATGACTTGAGGGGAGCCTGGGTGGCTCAGTCGGTTGAGCGTCCGACTTTGGTTCAGGTCATGATCTTGTAGTTTACGGGTTCGAGCCTGGTGTCGGGCTCTGTGCTGACAGCTCAGAGCCTGGAGCCTGCTTCGGATTCTGTGTCTTCCCCCCCCTCCCCCCCCCCCCGCCACCTCTCTGCCCCTCCCCCACTGGCACTCACTCTCTCTCTCTCAAAAATAAATAAACATTAAAAAAACCTTTTTTTAAAGAAAAAAGAAAAGAAAAATGAGTTGAATATAATATATAGCCATGTGTTATCAGTGGTCATCTCTGGACTCTGGGAGTATTGATGATAACTTATTTTTTCTATTATGGTTTTCAACTGCATTCGGTTAAAAAATAGAAAAGCAATATGCTCAGCCACTCCCCTAAAAAATTATAGAAAATAAACAAGAGTAAAAAAGGAAGAGGAAGAACAATGGGACAGGGTGTGAGAGAATGGAGCCTCCCTCCAATGCTAGGTAGGTCAGGCATTACGACTGGAGGCAGCACAAGGTCAAATAGGCTCGAGGCAGAGCCATCATCTGCTGTGGCAGTGACAATTCATCATCACATGAAACTCACTTCTCTATTCTTTTCTTAACCATCATGCTGAAACATGCAAGATTTTAATATAATCTCAGAACATACGGAATTGACTTATAGTTTACAATTACATAGCTCATACTGTGCATTGCTATAGTTCCCATTTCTAATTGTTGTGTTTTGTTTTCCCTCTACGACAAGACTACACAAACCTTCTGGAAAGAGACAGTAAATATTTTAAGCTTTGTGTGTCACACAGGTTTCTGCAGCATATTCTTCTTTATTCTTTGTGTTTATCACCTTGTAAAACTGTAAAATTATTCTTAGCTCACCGATGAGACAAAGATAGACCATGGGCTGACCCTTACACCAGGACATTGGGTATTTTGGGGAGCATGTCATGATGGGGCTGGGGGCTTGGTAAGCTTCCCCTTCCTTGTACCTCCTCCATATTCCACAATTATGACTTTGCTCAGATTGTCCAGTTACCTTGACCCAATTCCGGAGATTCATATCTGAGACTTCAAGATGTGATTAAGAACGAATAAACAGATAATTCTGCTGTACTCTAGGAGCCCTGGGCAGTAATATTCTGTCCCCTGAGGTCCAGAATATGCTACTAGAGTTGAGGAGGTGCAGGAAATTTTCCCTGTTTCAGGCTATGATGGGAGCATGGCTTCCACACACTGGCTCCTGGGCAAGGTGCCAACCAGTATACAGGTATCCTGAAAAATAAAACAGGGCCCAGAGCAGGCATTAGTGGTCAGTGCTGGTGGGATGTGAAGAAGCAGGAGGAGCCCCTGAAGCTCTGTAGGTGTGCCAAATCTGTAGGTGCACACGTAGAAGCCCTGGCCATGGATATCATGCCAGAAATTGAAGTAGAAAGTGAATGCAATGGCAGGTGCCACGTGGGAGCTGGCGGGGCTGTGTTTGTGATCACATGTTAGATACCACCTGGAGTTAGCCGGTAAAAAGAGGCATCAGGAACTTTGGAGGATGGTGGGGATAGAGCCAAAGAAACACTGTTTCCCATTGTTAGTCTTAACCAGTTTTATATTTTAATCCAGAGACTTTAAGTGGCTTGGAGAAACACAGGTTTGTCAGATTGGTCCTGGTATTGTTTTCCTCTCGTATGAATGGAAGCAATCGCTTCCAATTAAGAAAACAGTGCTGTGTGATCAGGAAAGCAATGCAGTAGTTCTAGTCCTATTACTCAGTAGCTGCATGACCTTGGAAAACATCCTTCAATTTCTCTTGGCCTCAGATTTGTTCCTCCATATAATAAGGAGTGAAAATAAAAATGCCTAAGAAACTGTCTGGTTTTATTTATTTTTTGTGTGTATTTATTTTTGAGAGAGAGAGAGAGAGAGAGAGAGAGAGAGAGAGAGACAAAGCACAAGCAGGGGAGGGGCAGAGAGAGAGGGGGGAGACATAGAATCCGAAGCAGGCTCCAGGCTCCAAACTGTTAGCACGAAGCCCGACGTGGGGCTCGAACTCACAATCCATGTGATCATGACTTGAGCCAAAGTCAGATGTTTAACCGACTGAGCCACCCAGGCGCCCCAGAACTGTCTGTTTTTAAATTTGTTGTATATTAGTGTGTTATTACAGCCATTAATTAACAATTGTTTCTACACCTACTATGTTCAAAATGCGATGCTAGGTAATCAGATGGAAGGGAACAAAGACTCTACCCTTAAGAATACCTCTAAAAGTAAACCAACACTCACAACAAAGGTTATTAAAAGTTAAGGCAGAGGTATGCCTTGGTTGCTATAGAATTTTGGAGGACAGACGCTTGTGTAGAAATCAGAACTTAGGCCAAAGTTCCTATGTTAACACTTTACTGAGCCGCGAGAAGAGGGGCTAAGGGGGTGCATTCATAGTAAAACAGAGCTTCATCTGGGCAAGGCTGAGAAAGATGGCAGTATCAGGGGTTTGTGTAGAGGAGGTACAGAAGATGGCAGGGCAAGGGCTCTCCACTTAGCAAGTGGCTGAGGCCTGCAAAGTAGAAGAGTTCCACTAATCCGGAGAGGTGCAATAACTGGGGCCCAAAACAGGTAGATTTGAAAAGGCTTCCCAGAGAAGGTGATGCTCAAATTGCTGCTGGAAAGGAAGGAGATTCCAGGGAGACAAGCTAGAGGTAGGCGAGAGGTCATGGGGATGACAATGTGGGGATTCACAACAAGCAATTTTCAGACCAAAAGAATAGGACTTGCAGGACAAGTGAAAGGGTATGAAAGAAGGGTGTGAAAGAAGATCACCAGTGCAGTGAACTGCAAGCACTGCATGGCTGGGGGAAACATGGTGCATGAACAATCAGAAGCCTTTCACTCTGACCAGCCATTCTTGAACCTACATGGAGCTAGCGATACAGGAGATTGTGTTACATGTAAATGCCATGTTGGAAAGATGGCTGATCATCATCATGTAGTCATTCATTCAACTCATTGAATAATGAGTTTTATGCCTACTGTGCCTGAAATAGTTTATTGTATTCCAGATTTAGACCACAGAAGAGAAGTCTCCTGCATTCTACATAAGCTGCTTTCTTTAGATATTCTGACACAAGGATGTTTTCAGTGACTGCTGCTCAATCTTTTAATTTCCTCTGTTTATGGTTTTGATTATCAGGGTGTGTGTGTGTGTGTGTGTGTGTGTGTGTATATATATATACATATATATATATATGTATATATGTATATATATATATAAAATTCCCATGTTTTCCTGGCAGGGATTCATTAATTCTTCATTCTATAGATAACCTTCTCATATCATGCCATCTGTGAAATGAGCATGGCAATTTGTTAATTAAATATTGACTTGGAATATTTTTAAGCACTAACATGTTTAGTCATGAACAGACTACTGCTGTTTTCTTGCCTTGAGCAATGATAACACACACTTAATTGTTGTTCCCTATAAGAAAAAAATGTGTAAAAGGATTTTTATTCATAACTTTGAATATCATCACTTGAGTTCATGTAAAAGATATTTTGGTGAGTCTTGAGTTTTTAGTAGGCTAAGTGTGCTGCTGGATTTAGATGTCTAAGAATGAAGCAGAGGTGGTATGCCCGCCGTTATTCACTGCCCTTCCCTCCATTCAGGTCCTTGCTTCCATCTTTACTGGGCTTAGAGATCATGGTCCATCATTGTAACACTTCCTTATATATGCCCACACCTTCCCCTGTCTACTCACCTGAAAAAAAAAAAATCTCCCAATTCTGATTAATCCAGCTCTGCTTACTCCTTACTTGTACCTGTATTGTAGTTGGGGAAAAAAGAGCACACAACGATACTGATAGATCGCACTTGAATTCATGATGAGCAATCTGTCACATGGGCCCATGGGACTGCCTATAAAATCAACTACATTTCCCTCATCTCTTCCTTCTCTCACTCTTCTAGATAGGCATTTAATACCCTCTGCTTTGACAAACCTCCAGGCTCTCCTCCTCCATCTTCACTCTTGGTCAATGGCTTTGGTTTCAATTTGTCTACGGAAATAAAATTAACATGAAGAAAACTACACACTCCTAACCACATCTACCAGCCCCTCTACATGCCCCTATACACTCACATTCCCTCTGTTATACAAGGCATAAACTGTCAGGACTCCTATCTAAGGACAACCCTTTGCTTGCCACTGGACCCCATCCTCTCCATCTGTGTTCAAGGATATCACTACAGACATTCTCTTTTCTTTCTCCCGCATCATCAATTTTCACTCTCCCTTTCTCTCTCTGCCCCTTCCCCACTCTATCCCTCTCTCTAAATAAACTTTAAAAAATAAAAAATAAATAAATAATAAATATTAAATTCAAAGGAGGGCAAAATAATTGAAAACAGGGACTCAGACAGATAGTTGTATGCCAATGTCCACTGCAGCATCATTCACAATAGTCCAAAGGTGGAAACAAATGAAGTGTCCATCAATAGGTGAATGAATCAACAATATGTGGTATATCCATACAGTGGAATGTTATTCAGCCATAAAAAATAATGAAATTCTGATGTGTACTACAACATGAATGAACCTCAGAAATATTATACTAAGTAAAAAAAAAAACAGATGCAAAGAGACAAATATTGTATGATTCTACCCATATCAAACAACTAAAATAGGCAAATTCATAGAGAAAGAAAGTAGAGTAGACATTACCAGGTACTGGATGGGGGAAATGAGGAGTTATTGCTCAATAATAATAGAGTTTCTATTTAGGATGCTGAAAAAGTTTTGGAAATGTACTTAATTTCACTGAATTATACACTTAAAACTGGTTAAAATGAGAAATTTTATGTTACATATTTTTACCATAATAATAAATTTCAAAAGGACAAGAAAGAGAAGTCATTATTAATATGTTTAAAATAAGTTGTGTAGAAGTGTGGGGCATGACATGATCAAACTGAGAGTTTGCAAAGATCACTTTGGTTGTAGTATAGAAGAAGATTGGATAAGATCTAGGAGGTATGTGAGTAAACCGGTTAGATTTGCAGAGGGTGTGGACAGAGCAGGAAAGATTTCAGGTATGTAAATTTTGAATTGGTGATTGGGACGAGAGGTAGGGAGGTAATAAGAATGTCAGTCCTGGGACGTCTGGGTGGTCCCTTTGGTTAAGCGTCCAACTCTTGATTTTGGCTCAGGTAATAATCTCACGGTTTATGAGTTCAAGCCTTGCACCAGGCTCTGTGCTGATAGTGTGGAGCCTGCTTGGGATTCTCTCTCTCCCTCTCCCTCTGCCCCTCCCCTGCTTGCTCTCTCTCTCTGTCTCTCTCTCTCTCTCTCTATCTCAAAAATAAACTTTAAAATATACATATTTAAAAAAAAAAAGAAAGAAAGAAAAAAAAAAAAGATCGTCAGTCCAAAGAGGAAATACTGGAACAAGTTCAAGCTTGAGTATGCTAGGTTATGTGCTGTCCATGGAGTGATGTCAAGTAGATAGTTTACCATATAGGTTTGGAGCTCAATGGAAAGGTATAGATAAACTAGAAATATAAAACAAAGACCCAAGAGTTCTCTTCTAAAAAATTGTCATATCTTTGGGGCCACAAGATTTGCCTATATAGACAAATCAGACAAAACACAAGATGGTAGATGATGAGATGCCAAAACATTTGGCATCAATAATAATTTTTAAAGCTGTGGAGATATAGAAAAGGGAGAGACAAATGCAGTCCAGGATGACTGGGATACTAACCAAAAATGGGATTGGAGGTGCCCTGAGAAGATAAGAAAAATTTGGTTGTCAGAGAGAAGACACAGCACAAATTTGAACAGGGATAGTGTGGAAAAACTGCATTAATTAGTGGGAAATTTTAGAGGCTGAGCAAAGATAGAATTAAAGAAACAGGAGCACCTGGGTGGCTCAGTTGGTTAAATGTCTGACTTGATATCAGCTCAGGCCATGATCTTACAGTTTGTGGGATCAAGCCCCACGTTGGGCTCTATGCTGACAGTGCAGAGCTTGCTTGAGATTTTTTCTCTCCATCTCTCTCTGCCCCTGCCCTGCTCGCACAAGTGCATACGCTCTCTTTCTCTCATCAAAAATAAACATTAAAAAACATTTTTTAAAGAATTAAAGAAATGGAACTGAGGCCATCAACGGGCGGTATAACAATAGCATAATGCAATTATACATCATCACCCTTTGGGCACTTCAGCCCATCCACTGAAGTCTACAGAAGCCAGGTGTGTTGGCCTCTCACCCCCGTGCCTCTAAGCAGCCTGTCCTCCTAGCAGGACTCCAGCTCTCCTGCTGAACTTTTACTCCGAAAGCCAACCACCATGCCCAACTTGGCACTAACTCACCACTCTGCAGAGCACTCATGCTGTTCCCTGTAGGTGGGGCCACCTGGCCTCAGGAAGGAGCCATTAAAGACTTAGGGTTATCAATGACTGCCACAGAGCCAGCTAATGGAGGTGAGCCAATGAGAAAGCATTGTTCAAGGAGGAGCACCTTGCCGGGGCTTGGAGCATAGCAGATCCCTTTCAGCCACAGTGACTCACAATGTAACCCCACTTCTGAATCACTGCTCAGGGTATACTCCTAGGTACATTGCTTGGAATGTGGTAAAATGAAGTTCTGTTGCAGCAGAACAGGTTTAGTGTTCTACCCTACCTACTTTTTAATACTTAATGGTTTAACGTGGGGAAATGCACCAAATAAGCTGAAATTGCAAAAAGAAAGACAATGTCTATTGCTGAAGGAACCCTCAAACTGGCACTCATATTTTTTTAAGCAATTTGCCAACATGGTAAATCTTCCTTAAAACTGGCAATTCTGTCTCAAGGGAATGATCCTAAGGACAAAATCTAAAGTACAGAAATAAGAAATAAGTTTTATGCACAAAGATGTTCATTATAGAATTATTTAAAATAGCAACAGCTGGAAAAAACTTACTGTTCCGCAGAGAAGGGTTAAGTAAATTAAGGTATTACCATGTGTTGTAATATTAGTCAACAAAAATACATTTTTAATTTGAAAAACTATATTTTAAAAAATGTTTTTATTTGTTAAACTTTAAAATTTTTATATGGAAACAGTAAGCCATAAAACTGAAATAGGAAAATCATACATAGAATGTGAACGCAACTTCACTAGGAAGAAAAGACAATGGATATTTAACAAAATAAATGGTAATTATCTCTATGGGTTCACGGGATTATAGATGACTTTTTTTTAAATCTCCAGCTGCACTTTACAGATTTTCTGCAATGAGTCGATGTTTATTTTGTCATTACAAATAAATAATCATCTTATTAGAAAGAACAGAAATCAAAACAAAACTGGGTGGGTAAATTAGAAATTATGATTGAATTATTTTATTTATGTGGGATTCAGAATTATGTTACATCCTGCCGTGTGTGTCCACCACAAACATTGCCCTCCCCCTACCCAAAGTCACCCCCCTTAATTCCACATTAAGTCAGTAGAAGTACCACTGTTATAGGAGGTCCCAGGGCAGGAGTCCTTTTACGTCTGCCATCAGGGAAGCTGGCTGGGGTAGGTTTGGAAGGAAACTTTCCTGCCTCATGAGTGTCAAACACTGATTTCAGCGTGGCCCCTGCCCTACCATGCCTCGCGTGGCAAGATGCAAGGCCAGAGGGGGCAGCCTAGACCGACAGCTGGTGCTGAGTGGCTAGCCAGCTTGAAAAGGCAACAGGAAGCAGATGGCCAGCAGTGCCTTCTTTGGCTGGCCTGTGAGAGCCATCTGGAGCAAAGGAAATTGGTCCGCCGCCTGGAGAGGAAGGTGCCAATAATAAATAACTCTGATCCTGGCATTTTACAGTGCACAGCGTCCTGAGAGGAACCCGGGAAGATCTGCTTCAGACGGTGATGGGTAAACCATCCCAAGCATCACAGCTCAGAGGCTACATACGGTAGTGGTACTGGAGGGGCCGGCTTTCTGGAGGCCAGGAGCCCTCAGGGCTCCGCAACCCCACTAACACAATCCGTGACTCACGGTGGTGTTGTGAATGCCAGAGAAGCAGACGCAGAAAATGCAGAAAGCCCTTTCCTCTCCCCAGACTGCAGGCTAAGCGACGGTGCATGGTGTGATATCCTGCAGCCCTCCACATTTGCCACTCAGGCTCCGGGCTCTCCTTCTGCACTTCATGCATCCAAGTTAAGAGTCAGTTCCACATGGGACCATGTACAGCCTCAGTCCAGTCACTCTGTGTGTGTTCAGATGTTTTCTGCCCTTGACTTAAATTTCTGGCTCCCCAAATGGCAGTTATAATCCTGCCCTTTAGCTGCTGAAGTGCCTGTGCTCTGGAAGTAAATGTAAATAAAGGCGTGCTTCCGTGAGGCAAGAGTAAAAGAGAAGAGGAGGGGAGATGAGATTCTCAGTCTCCGGCTCCTGCAGCTCAGCATGTTGCCCTTTTCCCCCTAGTGCTTTCCTGCAGCTCCGTAGCCCCCAGCAGGGCCAGGTGGAGCACCACACCCTTGGTAAGGGCTTCTAGAGCCTCTTAGATACCCACCATGGGCAGCCCAGTGCACCACCACATGGTGACCGTGGCCAAGTAGAAAAAGTGCCCTGCCTAGGCTCATGCAGCCCTTCGCCAAGGTGCGTGATCTGGGATAGAAAGCAAGGGCTGGATTCAGACCTCAGTCATTCCTTTGGTTGTTCATGCAGTGAACAACCAGCACAAGGATACACAGAGACCCTGAGTGTGGGGTTTAGCAGTCTTGGGTCTTCATCATGGATGCAAAAATAAAGCCTAGATTTTTCATTGGCATAAACTGTGATTCACTCAGGGACCTCAGAACCACGGTTTATTTACGAATGCATGCATGTAATTATTCAACAAGCATTTATCAAGGGGCTCCTATGTGCAAGATGCCAAAGTAAAAAGTGCCAACTTTCATAAAGACTGCTTATAAAGTAGATGGCAACTTTTATAAGGCTACTTCTAAAGGCTTCCTACGGTAAGGGAAACAGAAGTTTAAATATATATTTCTCTCATATATGAGATACATACCAAATGTTTGGTAAACATGGGAGGAAAAGCCTCCTCTGTGTGGGGAAGTCAGGGAAAAAGAAAGGAATTTTAGCTGGCTTTTAAAGCTATAAATTGGACTTTTCCTTTCTATCAGAAATCTTGTATTTATGGGGAATTGGCACTATACCCAGCTCGAAGTCTGTATTTTACAGCTTTCCCATCAGCTCTGAGTGGCAATGTTACCAAGTTCTATACAATGAGATATATGCAGGTGATGTGAGACTTCCAGAAAGTTTAATTAAAGGAAAAGGAATGGATATTTTTCTTCTTCCTCCCCACGTCAGCCTGGAACTCCAGTGTGATGGTTGGAGCCATGGAAGCCACGTTGGGTTGTGAGATGAACTTCAGAAGTGCGGAGGCCATGTATTGATGGTGGTAAAACAGGAGCTAGAAGAATCCGGGGCTGAGGTAACTGTAGATTTGCCACGCCATCCTTGGACTGCCTATCTCTTGACTTCTTTTAGGTGAAAGACATTAAATTTAATTTTGTGTGAGCCAGATTGGACATTTTTCCTTTCCCATAAATCCAAATTTAATCCTAAAGACATACAGATTTTTTACTGTTTATTTATTATTTTTGAGAGAGAGACAGAGTGAGAGTGAGGGAGGGGCAGAGAGAGAGGGAGACACAGAATCTTAAGCAGGTTCCAGGCTCTGAGCTGTCAGCACAGAGCCCGATGCCGGGCCCAAACCCACGGACCGTGAGATCATGACCTCAGATGAAGTCAGACGCTTAACTGACTGAGATACCCAGGAGCCCCCTAAAGACATACAGATTTTTTAAATGACATAATGTTCATAATGGTTAGCTGCAGGTAGATAAGAGGCATGGTAAAAAGCAAGATAGATAAGTATTCTGAAAGCAGATTGCTTAGTTTTGGTATGTAATGCTAAGGGATTTGGATGCCTTTACTTATAAAAAGTACATGATCATAATTGTTTCTTTGGAAACTATATGATGGAAGGGTGGATTAGAGGGAGAGAATGTGACAAGGAGATCATTTAGAAAACCACTGCTGGAATTCAAGTGAGAAATGACAGAGGATTAGAAGATAGAAGCAATATAGATGGAAAAGATGTGACCAGTTCAGAAAACAGTTCTTCTTTTTTTTTTATTCTTGTGTATTTACTTTGAGAGAAAGATTCAGTGCAAGCAGTGGAGGATCAGAAAGAGAGGAGAGAGAATCCCAAGCAGGCTTCACACTGTTAGCACAGAGCCCAACGCGAGGCTCGAACTCATGAACTGTGAGATCATGACCTGAGCTAAAACCAAGAGTCAGATGCTTAACTGACTGAGCCACCTAGGTGCCCCCAGAAAACAGTTCTGAGGTAGAATTAATAGACTCGACCTCCCAATGGCTAAGGAGGATGGAGTTCATGATTCCATCTTGGTGGATGGTCATGGCATTATCTAAAACAGGGATGCAGTAGGAGAAATGGATCAAGAGGCAGTTTCTAGTCAAGTTCCCCTAGTAACTACCGGTCTTGTGATGTTAGGCAAATCACTTAACCCCCACGGGTCTCACCTGTAAAAGGAGTAGATTAGACTAGGTGACTCCAGATGTCCATGCCACAATAAGAAAATTAGTTCACCATTTCACAAAGCAGTCAAATGCCCAGGGTGCTATGCCCTCAAGGGGTAGGGGGATGGGTGGTAGGACTTAAGCCAAAGAAGTCACAAAATGGGAACTGTGATGAGGTAAAGCTGAGAAGCAAAGCTTGAGGGGTTTCCCTCACATTGTCATAATGTATCTTTTCTAATGTCCTAGCAAGTTACAAATGCAGAAGACCGGCATCAGGTTGAGGTCATGGAAAGCTGCACAAACATCAGGGACCTAAATTTCCTTATGCGTTAGGGAAAAACCCATTTTCTATCAGACATTTTTATTTCCATTCTGATTCAAAATTCATCTATGAGAATAAAACCAAAGAGAACTGATTTCAGGAACTTGGCTCTGCTGAACAGTCTTCCTAAGGAAGATAAGCCATATTTTTCATTTTTATTTAGAATAAACTCAACAGTCTTGTCCACAGATGAGTTATGACCTCTAACAGGCTCTTACAGTATTGTGATCCTGCAAGTGATCTACCCTGGTGGTTTCCCAATCTGTTTCTGCTTTTTTTTTTTTTTTAATCAACCCATTCCATCTTCTCATTCAGCCTGATTCCCATTGCAATCAATTCTCAACCCACAATGAAATTTTCATCAGCTGAGCCATTGCAGTTGAATAGACATAGTCATGTCCCCAGGAAGTGGACAAGATGACCTAATCGGACTTTTTCATTTCCAGCACCAGTGAAACACTGAATATAATGTCTCTAGCAGCGTGTTCAGCATTGTGAAAGAGCAGAACTTCTATATTTTTAATATAATCAGTGTTCATCAGTAAAACAGTGAAAATTAGTGACCCTAACAGTGGAAGTTAGAACATGAACATTTCATTCCTAGCTTTATTGCTGTTTTGGAACAAGACCTTAATTGATAGGCTGCATTTTCCTTGGCCTTATTTTCCGTAGCTGGAGAATCTGAGCCTGCTCTCATTCTGTAGCTTCTGACTATTGGTGCTCGCAGAGATGAAGAAAAGTGTAAATAATCAAAAGTCATTTCCATTTGCCTTAAGAATTATTAATTTACTTTTGTAAAACTGACTTTTTGGGAAGTCACAGTGTTTGAAGTCAGAAAACAAAGCCACACTGTAAAAACTGATTTAAGAAAAATTAGAAAATTTGTATATATATCTTTTGTACCTCATCACATACCCAGTCTTCTTTCTTTTCTCCCTCCCTCCCTTCACTACTCAAAGTAAACTTGTCCTTCCTCTTTCTTCCTTTTAAGAATTCTTTGAATGTTTATTTATTTTTGAGAGAGAGAGAGACAGAGCATGAGTGGGGGGAGGGGCAGAGAGAGAGAAGGAGACATAGAATCCCAGGCAGGGACCAGGCTCTGAGGTGTCAGCACAGAGCCCGATGTGGGGCTCGAACTAACGAACTGCAAGATCATGGCCTGAGCTGAAACTGGATGTTTAACCAACATAGCCACCCAGGTGCCCCTTCCTCTTTCTTTCCAAACAGGCTCTCTAGAGATCTCATCTTGCCTAGAGGCTGGAGAACAAGCAAGTTTGTTTTTAGAAGAAATTGTAACTTCCTGGACCTTAAACACTCATGCTTATGACATATCTGTTCCTACATAATGCAGCTTGTAAAAACAAAACAAAACAAACAGGTAACCAGATCATATTACAAATACCCGTGTTCAAAGTCAGAAAAATTGGGGCGCCTGGGTGGCGCAGTCGGTTAAGCGTCCGACTTCAGCCAGGTCACGATCTCGCAGTCTGTGGGTTCGAGCCCCGCGTCGGGCTCTGGGCTGATGGCTCAGAGCCTGGAGCCTGCTTCCAGTTCTGTGTCTCCCTCTCTCTCTGCCCCTCCCCCGTTCATGGTCTGTCTCTGTCTCAAAAATAAACTAAAACAAACAAACAAAAAAAAAACAAAACAAAAAAACAAAGTCAGAAAAATCCATGCACACTGATTTCAGCGGCTTCTGCTGTGAATTGTCTCCAGTTAAGCAGCCAGAATGGGCTGGCTCTTTGTTGGATACAATGAGTACAACTCTTGCTTTTGGATTTAATATCTTCCTGCATTTTATCTCAAGTCTAGGTTAGTTCTAAAGTACTTTCCTTCCCCAATAATACACATCACCTACCCTCTAGACCTCTTTAAACCAAGAAGCAACCTTAGAAACTACACTCAGGAGGGAAGATGGCAGCGTAGGAGGACGCTGGGGTCACTGCATCCTGCGGATCACTTAGATTCCACATACACCTGCCTAAATAACCCAGAAAACCACCAGAAGACTAGCAGAACGGATTCTCCAGAGCCAAGCGTAGACGAGAGGCCCAAGAGGCCCACGGAAGAGGGTAGGAAGGGCGGAGAGGGAAGAGGCGGTGCGCACTACACGGACTGGTGGGAGGCAGCCGGGGCGGAGGGGCAACCCGCCGGCCAAGCAGAGCCCCCGAGTCTGGCTTGCAAAAGCAGAGGGGCCGGACGGAGTGAGTGTGTTCAGACAGCAAGTGGGACTTAACATCTGGAAGGTTATAAGTTAACAGCTCTGCTCAGAGAGCAGGAGGGCTGGAGGACAATGGGAGGGAGAGTTGTTGAGCCCTGGACAACAGAGCACAGCTTTGCAGGGAACAAAGGTGCTCACCAGCGCCATCTCCCTCGCCCAATCCCAGCCAAAATCCCAAAGGGAACCAGTTCCTGTCAGGGAACTTGCTTGCACCACACAAACACCCAAAGCCGTTCTTCTTCGGATCCATCCTTCCGGCGGGTCTGAGCTGCAAAATAAAATGGAGATGATGACAGCTTGGATTGAAGAGGCAGAGGAGAGAATAGGTGAATTAGAAGATAAAATTATGGAAAAAGAAGAAGCTGAGAAAAAGAGAGATAAAAAGATCCAGGAATATGAGGGGAGACTTAGAGAACTAAGTGACATAATTAAACAAAATAATATACGCATAATTGGTATTCCAGAGGAGGAAGAGAGAGGGAAAGGTGCTGAAGGTATACTTGAAAAAATAATAGCTGAGAACTCCCCTGATCTGGGGAAGGAAAAAGGCATTGAAATCCAAGAGGCACAGAGAACTCCCTTCAGACGTAACTTGAATCGATCTTCTGCACGACATATCATAGTGAAACTGGCAAAATACAAGGATAAAGAGAAAATTCTGAAAGCAGCTAGGGATAAACGTGCTCTAACATATAAAGGGAGACTGATAAGACTAGTGACAGATCTCTCTACTGAAACTTGGCAGGCCAAAAAGGAATGGCAGGAAATCTACAATGTGATGAACAGAAAAAATATGCAGCCGAGAATCCTCTATCCAGCAAATCTGTCATTTAGAATAGAAGGAGAGATAAAGGTCTTCCCAAATAAACAAAAACTGAAGGAATTCATCACCACTAAACCAGCCCTACAAGAGATCCTAAGGGGGATCCTGTGAGACAAAGTACCAGAGACATCGCTGCAAGCATGAAACCTAGAGACATGACTCTAAAAAACAGACATGACTCATGAAATCTACAATGACTCTAAAGCCATATCTTTCTATAAACACTGAATGTAAATGGACTAAATGCGCCAACCAAAACATACGGTATCAGAATGGATAAAAAAAAACAAGACCCATCTATTTGCTGTCTACAAGAGACTCATTTTAAACCTGAGGACACTTTCAGATTGAGAGTGAGGGGATGGAGAACTATTTATCATGCTACTGGAAGTCAAAAGAAAGCTGGAGCAGCCATACTTATATCAGACAAACTAGACTTTAAATTAAAGGCTGTAACAAGAGATGAAGAAGGGCATTATATAATAATTACAGGGTCTATCCATCAGGAAGAGCTAACAATTATAAATGTCTATGTGCCGAATACGGGAGCCCCCAAATATATAAAACAATTACTCACAAACATAAGCAACCTTATTGACAAGAACGTGGTAATTGCAGGGGACTTTAATACCCCCACTTACAACAATGGATAGATCATCTAGACACACGGTCAATAAAGAAACAAGGGCCCTGAATGATACATTGGATCAGATGGACTTGACAGATATATTTCGAACTCTGCATCCCAAAGCAACAGAATATACTTTCTTCTCGAGTGCACATGGAAAATTCTCCAAGATAGATCACATACTGGATCACAAAACAGTCTTTCATAAGTATACAAGAATTGAGATCATACCATGCACACTTTCAGACCACAATACTATGAAGTTTCAAATCAAACAAAGGAAAAAGTCTGGAAAACCTCCAAAAGCATGGAGGTTAAAGACCACCCTACTAAAGAATGAATAGGTCAACCAGGCAATTAGAGAAGTAATTAAAAAATATATGGAAACAAAGGAAAATGAAAATATAACAATCCAAACACTTTGGGATGCAGTGAAGGCAGTCTTGAGAGGAAAATACATTGCAATCCAGGCCTATCTCAAAAAACAAGAAAAATCCCAAATACAAAATCTAACAGCACACCTAAAGGAAATAGAAATAGAGCAACAAAGACACCCCAAACCCAGCAGAAGAAGAGAAATAATAAAGATCAGAGCAGAAATAAACAATATAGAATCTAAAAAATCTATAGAGCAGATCAATGAAACCAAGAGTTGGTTTTTTGAAAAAATAAACAAAATTGATAAACCTCTAGCCAGGCTTCTCAAAAAGAAAAGGGAGATGACCCAAATGGATAAACTCATGAATGAAAATAGAATTATTACAACCAATCCCTCAGAAATACAAGCAATTATCAGGGAATACTATGAAAAATTATATGCCAACAAACTTGGACAACCTGGAAGAAATGGACAAATTCGTAAACATCCACACACTTCTAAAACTCAATCAGGAGGAAATAGAAAGCTTGAACAGACCCATATCCAGCGAAGAAAGTGAATCAGTTATCAAAAATCTCCCAACAAATAAGAGTCCAGGATCAGATGGCTTCCCAGGGGAATTCTACCAGACATTTAAAGCAGAGATAATACCTATCCTTCTCAAGCTATTCCAAGAAATAGAAAGGGAAGGAAAACTTCCAGACTCATTCTATGAAGCCAGTATTACTTTGATGCCTAAACCAGACAGAGACCCAGTAAAAAAAGAGAACTACAGGCCAATATCCCTGATGAATATGGATGCAAAAATTCTCAATAAGATACTAGCAAATCGAATTCAACAGCTTATAAAAAGAATTATTCACCACGATCAAGTGGGATTCATTCCTGGATGCAGGGCTGGTTCAACATTCGCAAATCAATCAATGTGATACATCACATTAATAAAAGAAAGGATAAGAACCATATGATCCTGTCAAACGATGCAGAAAAAGCATTTGACAAAATTCAGCACCCTTTCTTAAAAAAAAACCCTCGAGAAAGTCACGATAGAAGGAACATACTTAAACATCATAAAAGCCATTTATGAAAAGCCCACAGCTAATACCACCCTCAATGGGGAAAAACTGAGAGCCTTCCCCCTGAGATCAGGAACACGACAGGATTGTCTACTCTCACCGCTGTTGTTTAACATAGTGTTGGAAGTGCTAGCATCAGCAATCAGACAACAAAAGGAAATCAAAGGCATCAAAATTGGCAAAGATGAAGTCAAGCTTTCACTTTTTGCAGATGACATTATATTATATATGGAAAATCCAAAAGACTCCGCCAAAAATCTGCTAGAGCTGATACATGAATTCAGCAAAGTCGCAGGATACAAAATCAATGTACAGAAATCAGTTGCATTCTTATAGACTAATAATGAAGCAACAGAAAGACAAATAAAGAAACTGATCCCATTCACAATTGCACCAAGAATCATAAAATACCTAGGAATAAATCTAACCAAAGATGTAAAAGATCTGTATGCTGAAAACTATAGAAAGCTTATGAAGGAAATTGAAGAAGATATAAAGAAATGGAAAAACATTCCATGCTCATGGATTGGAAGAGTAATAGTGTTAAAATGTCAATAGTACCCAAAGCTATCTACACATTCAATGCAATCCCAATCAAAATTGCACCAGCATTCTTCTCAAAGCTAGAACAAGCAATCCTAAAATTCATATGGAATCACAAAAGGCCCCGAATAGCCAAAGTAATTTTGAAGAAGACCAAAGCAGGAAGCATCACAATCCCAGACTTTAGCCTCTACTACAAAACTGTAATCATCAAGACAGCACGATATTGGAACAAAAACAAGCATATAGACCAATGGAATAGCATAGAAACCCCAGAACTAGACCCACAAAAGTATGGCCAACTCATCTTTGACAAAGCAGGAAAGAATATCCAATGGAAAAAAGACAGTCTCTTTAACAAATGGTGCTGGGAGAACTGGACAGCAACATGCAGAAGAATGAAACTAGACCACTTTCTTACACCATTCACAAAAATAAACTCAAAATGGATAAAGGACCTGAATATGAGACAGGAAACCACCAAAACCCTAGAGGAAAAAGCAGGAAAAGACCTCTCTGACCTCAGCTACAGCAATTTCTTACTTGACACATCCCCAAAGGCAAGGGAATTAGAAGCAAAAATGAACTATTGTGACTTCATGAATATAAAAAGCTTCTGCACAGCAAAGGAAACAATCAACAAAACTAAAAGGCAACCAACAGAGTGGGAAAAGATATTTGCAAATGACACATTGGACAAAGGGCTGGTATCCAAAATCTATAAAGAGCTCACCAAACTCCACACCCGAAAAACAAATAACCCAGTGAAGAAATGGGCAGAAAACATGAATAGACACTTCTCTAAAGAAGATATCCAGATGGCCAACAGGCACATGAAAAGATGCTCAATGTCGCTCCTCATCAGGGAAATACAAATCAAAACCACACTCAGATATCACCTCACGCCAGTCAGAGTGGCCAAAATGAACAAATCATTAGACTACAGATGCTGGAGAGGATGTGGAGAAAGGGAACCCTCTTGCACTGTTGGTGGGAATGCAAACTGGTACAGCCACTCTGGAGAACAGTGTGGAGTTTCCTCAAAAAATTAAAAATAGACCTACCCTATGACCCAGCAATAGCACTGCTAGGAATTTACCCAAGGGATACAGGAGTACTGATGCATAGGGACACTTGTACCCCAATGTTTATAGCAGCACTCTCAACAATAGCCAAATTATGGAAAGAGCCTAAATGTCCATCAACTGATGAATGAATAAAGAAACTGTGGTTTATATACACAATGGAGTACTACATGGCAAAGAGAAAGAATGAAATATGGCCCTTTGTAGCAATGTGGATGGAACTGGAGAGTGTGATGCTGAGTGAAATAAGCCATACAGAGAAAGACAGATACCATATGTTTTCACTCTTATGTGGATCCCGAGAAACTTAACAGAAATCCATGGGGGAGGGGAAGGAAAAAAAAAGAGGTTAGAGTGGGAGAGAGCCAAAGCATAAGAGACTCTTAAAAACTGAGAACAAACTGAGGATTGATGGGGGGTGGGAGGGAGGGGTGGGTAGGTGATGGGTATTGAAGAGGGCATCTTTTGGGAGGAGCACTGGGTGTGTATGGAAACCAATTTGACAATAAATTTCATATATTGAAAAAATAAATAAAAAATAAATGATCTGTTTTCAAGCTCAAAAAAAAAAAAAAAAAAAGAAAAAGAAAAAGAAAATACACTCAGAAGTATTTAAGGACAAAGGACCATGATGTGCAAAACCTATTCTCAATTGTTCAGGGAATGGGGAAAGTGGATCTAGATACATGGATAGATAGTACATATTATAAAGCAAATGGAGGAAAAAATTAACAACAGATGGATTTGGGTAAAGGATATATCGATGTTGTTTGTAATATATTTTTGTAATATTCCTGTAAGTTTGAAACTATTTCTAAATAAAATATTAAAAAAAGAAAGGTTTCAGTATATTTTTATATGTTTATATATTCTATGTATATGCATATGCATATGAGTGTATATAGTACATATTTCATGCACAGAGAAGTTCTGAAGGGATAGGCTCTAAGGTATTACAAAAGGATCTCTGGTGGAGGGAATGTAAAGTTTTCATTTTTGCCTGCCTGTATCAATTTTCTGCAATGCAAACATCCTACGTATGTAATAACACTTTCTAAATTTATTTTTAAAGTTTATTTGTGTATTTTGAGAGAGGGAGAACGAGCATGCACAAGAGAAGGTGAGGTGGACAGAGAGGGAGAGAGAATCCCAAGCAGGCTCCCCACTGCCAGCACAGAGCCTTACTCAGGGCTTGAACCCACAAACTGCAAAAATCATGGCCTGAGCTGAAATCAAGAGTTGTATGCTTAACTGAGCCACCCTGATGTCCCTAATAAATACTTTTTAAAAAACAAGCAAAAACCCACTTGCCTTGGTTACCCTTGGATAGGGTACTGCAGTCAGTGCTCATTACAGCCCCCATATACAGTCTTCTCTGCTCCAGTCTTGCAGAAAATGTTGAAGACTTAGAGATAAACTAGAACCTGTTGGTGTTCTGTTCCACCCTTCCACCCTGCCTGCCTTAAACAAGGTAGTGAAACTTTGCCTTAGACACTGAATTATTGGGAAGAGAGAAGAGCTGCCTAAATTTTGGCCATAACACATTCAAGAGGACTTCCGGTCCCTTTTGAATCATAAATTGCTTTGGCTCTTTTTAAACAATACTTTTATATCCTATATAAAGTGTCTTTGGAGACGTGCATCCACATATCTTGATGCTGAGGCCTGATTTATAATAAGCATTGGAATATGTCAGCTACATCCACCACTCACGCTGGAGTCTAGTTTGGCCTGAATGAGCCTAAGTGTATTACTATTGTTCCATACCTCAAAAGACACCCTATTTACATATCCTTGAAATATGTCAGTAATGGTCCATTTTAGGGCCAGAAAACAACATGTGAGTGTATATCAGGTTGCAACCCAAAAGACAATGGCTGGTGAACACCATAGGCTTGTTTCCTCTCTTGGGGCAGAAGAGCTCCTGAACCTCGACTTAACATCTCTATAGGTAATAAAGGCATAGCAGGGTGACTGAAAGCCAAGTTAGGTTCCTCTGACTGCCTGGGCACAGGCTTTCAACCAGTAATCTCTGAAAAATTGTGGAGGCCACATGGCCACATGCTGGGTGACCCATGGCCTTCCCTGCCTCGAACCTTTCTTGATAGGGTAAACTATTGAGTTGTTAATGGCTTAGCAATTAGGGAATACTGTTCACAGTGACCTGTGGTCATCACCAACCTCAAAGAAAGATTTTAATTTGATGTCACTGCAGCAACCGGGTATTTTTTCAGGAACAGTGCATACTATGCTGTGTAACTTCTTGCCTATCACAGTTCATGAAGGTTTGTCAGCACTAATACTTATCAGAGAACATCATCAAACCTGCCCTTCCTAACTTTAAGAAGTCTTTGCTCTGGCTTTTTCAGAAGCCTGCCAAAATTGATTATGTCACCTAAATAGATAAATGCCTCTAGGTAATTTATATTCCCCAATTACCTTCCTCATTAAACACTGAAAACTGGCAGAAGCCCTGGAAATACTTTTGGGCACATTTTCAAATTAGTACTCCACCCCCTTCTCAAAAACAGGGCAGATGAAGTCAGTTTTTTTCTTGGTCCGCCTTAGCCATAGATTTTGATCATTCTTGCTTCTCAAGTCCAGGTGTGACCTCCAGTGTCTTCCTGGCAGACATTGCAGGCACAGGATACTGGTTTATTTTAATGCATTTACTCAGAATGCTGTAATCCATTAAATTATACTTTGCCAGATTTCTTTCAACCCATACCCAATGCTATTGGTGGATAGCTATAATATGCTCATAAATGTGTTTAATTTCACACCTTACAACCTATCTAGAATGCTTCAGAAAATTGAGTGTATCATTTTTATTCTGTTCTTTGTTGTCACTTCTGAACATAACATATTTCTTATTAAAAGGACAAAAATTTCTTCTGTTTTAAAAAGTTTTCCTCCTATTTTCTCCTTCTCCTCATTTGGGACTGAGAAAACTTCAAAATCCAAATTTTTGGCTTTAACTTGGGAAATACAACTGATGCAACTCTAATTAGAAGAGCAAGGGTTATGGCATATATTTTTGTCCATTATCTTTATTTTTTAGGTGATAGCAAGTAAATGTGAGTAGAAAAGACACCCACCTGCAAGGTCTGTCTGCTGCTGACACTATTGACTTGCCTTCATAAAAAATTAGAATTCATTCTCATAAGTAATAATACACCCAACAGACCTCCTAAATTGATGCCTGTAATTCTAGCTTATCTGCCTCCTAAATGAACCCAGAGTCAATGAGAAAAACTCCAGTCTCAAATTAAAAACAAGGGCACTTAGGTGGCTCAGTGAGTTAAGCAACCAACTCTTAGTTTTGGCTCAGGTCATGATCTCATGGCTGATAAGATCAAGCCCCATGTCAGGCTCTGTGCTGACAGCATGGAGCCTGCTTGGGATTATGTCTCTCTATGTCTCTCTCTCTCTCTCTCTCTCTCTCTCTCTTCTCTGCCCCTCCCCTGCTCGTACTTTCTCTCTAAATAAATAAATAAGCATTTTAAAATTAAAAAAAAAAACCAAGATGATAATTCTCTGTACTTAAGTCCCACAGGCTCCAAATTATCTGCTTCTGCATTGTGGGATGGTATCAATATTTCCCCTTAGACCTGGATTTGGATTTTTAGGGGCTTCAATCTTATACAATTTGAGGGCTTTGAGAGGAATATTTAAAAATTCATATCCAAAACCAAACATGAAAGAGAGTACTTACTTAGAATGAGAAAAATGGCACAAAAACAGACACATAGACCAATGGAATAGAATAGAAACCCCAGAACTAGACCCACAAACGTATGGCCAACTCATCTTTGACAAAGCAGGAAAGAACATCCAATGGAAAAAAGACAGTCTCTTTAACAAATGGTGCGGGGAGAACTGGATAGCAACATGCAGAAGAATGAAACTAGACCACTTTCTTACACCATTCACAAAAATAAACTCAAAATGGACAAAGGACCTGAATGTGAGACAGGAAATCATCAAAACCCTAGAGGAGAAAGCAGGAAAAGACCTCTCTGACCTCAGCCGTAGCAATCTCTTACTCGACACATCCCCAAAGGCAAGGGAATTAAAAACAAAAGTGAATTACTGGGACCTTATGAAGATAAAAAGCTTCTGCACAGCAAAGGAAACAACCAACAAAACTAAAAGGCAACCAATGGAATGGGAAAAGATATTTGCAAATGACATATCGGACAAAGGGCTGGTATCCAAAATCTATAAAGAGTTCACCAAACTCCACACCCGAAAAACAAATAACCCAGTGAAGAATGGGCAGAAAACATGAATAGACACTTCTCTAAAGAAGACATCCGGATGGCCAACAGGCACATGCAAAGATGCTCAACGTCGCTCCTTATCAGGGAAATACAAATCAAAACCACACTCAGATATCACCTCACGCCAGTCAGAGTGGCCAAAATGAACAAATCATTAGACTACAGAAGCTGGAGAGGATGTGGAGAAACGGGAACCCTCTTGCACTGTTGGTGGGAATGCAAACTGGTGCAGCCACTCTGGAAAGCAGTGTGGAGGTTCCTCAGAAAATTAAAAATAGACCTACCCTATGACCCAGCAATAGCACTGCTAGGAATTTACCCAAGGGATACAGGAGTACTGACGCATAGGGGCACTTGTACCCCAATGTTTATAGCAGCACTCTCAACAATAGCCAAATTATGGAAAGAGCCTAAATGTCCATCAACGATGAATGGATAAAGAAATTGTGGTTTATATACACAATGGAGTACTACATGGCAATGAGAAAGAACGAAATATGGCCCTTTGTAGCAACGTGGATGGAACTGGAGAGTGTGATGCTAAGTGAAATAAGCCATACAGAGAAAGACAGATACCATATGGTTTCACTCTTATGTGGATCCTGAGAAACTTAACAAAAACCCATGGAGGAGGGGAAGGAAAAATAAAAAAGAGGTTAGAGTGGGAGAGAGCCAAAGCATAAGAGACTCTTAAAAACTGAGAACAAACTGAGGATTGATGGGGGGTGGGAGGGAGGGGAGGGTGGGTGATGGGTATTGAGGAGGGCACCTTTTTGGATGAGCACTGGGTGTTGTATGGAAACCAATTTGACAATAAATTTCATATATTGAAAAAATAAAAATAAATAAATAAATAAAAATAAATAAATAAAGAGACATTAATATTTAAAAAAAAAAGAATGAGAAAAAAATCACGGTGAATTAAAAAGTTCAAAAAACTGACTATAGTAAAACAAAGATGGCCCAATATTTTTGCTACTTAACCCATTGAGAGTGATGTCTATTCCCACTCCTCTTAATTGTGGACTGGCTTTGGTGACATTCTAGGACTTACAAAATTAGATCTCAGAAGATGCCTTGTCACTTTCAGTCAGGCCTTCAAACACTTGTTCTTAGAACCCACCCACTTGCTCCTTAGCGCACACCCACTTGCGCTCTGAGGAAGCTTGAGTATCCCCAAGAAGCCCACGGGGACAGAAACTGAGGCTTCTGGTCCAATGGTTCTAGCTGAGCTGCCAACCAACAGCCAGCACCAAGGCCATGTGAACCAGAACATCATAGAAATGGACCCTCGGAGACCATTTGAATCACCCCAGCTGAAACACAGAAAAGCTATTTCCTCCTGAGCCCTGCCCAAACCGGAGATTTAGGAGGAAATCAAACGTTCCTGGTTTCTTGTTGTTTTAAGCCATTTTGAGGCGATTTGTTTCATAACAATAGATAACTATAACACTGACAATATCATAAAATTCAGAAAATTATATTGTATCTCTACTATTATTAACTATCCAACACACCCCTATAATATTTGTTCCCACCTTTTTGGACTACATTCTATTTGATCACCTCTTCCTATGGCAATTTTATAATATCAATTTCTATGAAGAATAAAAAATTACGTAGACTTTTCTCTAACAAGATTGATAGAAATTTGGTTTGTGGCGCCTGGGTGGCTCTGCTGGTTAGGCATCCCACTCTTGGTTTTGGCTCAGGTCATGATCTCATAGTCTGTGAGTTTGAGCCCCAGGTTGGGTTCTGGGCTGACAGTGCAGAGCCTGCTTGGGATTCTCTCTCTTTCCCTCTCTCTCTGCCCTTCCCCTGTTCATGCTCTCTCTCCTCAAAATAAATAAACTTTAAAAAAGAAAAGACATTTGGTTTTATTTTTTATAATTTTGTAAATATTCTTTCAGCCTCACAACTTGTTTGAGTTAATGCTTCATGTCTACCTCCATCCACAGTCTCTTGTCAGATGATGCTTCATGCCCATGGGCAAGCCTTTGCAGAACGCCAGCCTTTTGATGTCATTTGGCCTGGCCTCAGACTGCCAGCTGCTGTACAGCTGCTGGTCCAGCTCCACCAGGAGTCAAGCCTTTGGTCCTGTCCCCCACACATTTTTACCCTCCCCACCTCCTTGGGTCCTTGATCATAGTGGCCCCCAGCCAGGAGCAAATCTTATTCTTAGGGCTTCTCCTGGGATCAAAGATAGGAACCCAATATACAATGCAGTCCATGGGAACAAGTTGTTGCTAGAGGCCTGCCGGAGGTGGAGGTCATGTTGATGGCGTTCTGGCTGCACCCAGAACGCAGGACTACCATCAGGCTAGGGAAGGGACCCCAGGCTGGACTCTCTGCATCTCCAGAGAAGAATCTACCAATTTAGAGAAGGGTATGCATGTGCATGAAAAACCATGAAATTTCAACTTCACTGACTTTTTATATAAATCTGCCTCTGTTTCTCACTGAAAGATTTGTTCCTATCTTCATGTGATCTGCTAGTTAGGACCAAGGAGCTCCAATGCCTGCTCTCCTTCTGCTTTTGCAGTAACCTCTACATAGGGCCCTACCAGCCCAGATGGTAAGAGCCCTAGTGCTGTAACCAGGACTACACAGGAAGAGGCGGGGAAAGTCTCGGTCACGGACTGATTTAATTCTTTCCTGATTTAATTCTAGGATCCCAGCACCCCAAATACAAATTCAATACCTTTTCCTCATCCATATCCCTCCTTATGTACCTCTTGGCCCCCACAAAATACAGTGTCCCCAGTCTACTCTGGACGAGTACCAAGTCCATTACATCTTGGCAGCTAGCTCTTGGGAGGCAATGGTGGAGTTCTTTTTCTGAAACCCAGTAAAGCTGCAACTAAGAATTGTATTCATTTAGCTCTCACAGCCTCAGTATCTAGACTTTGACTAGTGCTGGCTGATACCCTCTTCCAATTCCAAGATGTCCTTGCCTCATTCCTCTAACCTGACCTCACCTTTCTTAACCTCTCCTTTTGGGAGAACATTATTAACCAGAAAAAGTTAGAGAAGTAAAGGGTATTGCTCAGATCCTGTATAGTGAAACTTAAAGCAGAGGTTTTGTTTAAAGTATTTTCAGTGTACCAGTGGTACAAACAATATCAATCTATGCTTCCAGAATCTGAACATCATCTGTCTAGTACCTCCTGTCCTTCAGCATCCAGATATCATGTATGTAACTTTTGGTAGAAAGTCTTCACCCTACAGTGAAAGAGGAATAGCTAATGTGGTTAACCCTTAGCCATTATGTAGAGATTTCCCCTACTGTCAATAAATGGTCTACACATATTTGCAATAATGATTAATAGTGATTAATAAGGCTCTGGAACCAGACCGCCCAGCTTTGAATCTCTGACCCCACATAAAGCTGTGTGACTCTGGGAAAGTTATCTTAAGTGCCAAACCTCAGTTTCTTCATTTATAAAATAGAGAAATAAGTCTTCCTACCTCATATGTTGTTGGGATTGTACAACTTGATTAGTTATTATAAAAATTGCTTAGAACCATGCCTGCCACATACCAAGTACTTAGTAAAAGTGAGTCACTGTTATTACTAAGTGTCTTCTAGGCTTCCACAAAGCTCTTGGATGCTGACTACCTTAGCGTGTTCAGCAGTCTCCTAATTCTAACCTGTTCCTCTTCTACATGATTCTCTAAGATCTTCTATCCAGTCTCTTACCCACCGACCTCCCCTCAGGCTTCAGTTCCAGGAAGAAGGAGCAGCCCAAGCTCATTATCGCTCTCCAGGTGCATCTTTCTGACATAAATTCTGTATCTTTTTTCTTCAGGTCATTCTTTACAACTCTTTACATTCTTTACAACTTATTAGTATTTTAGTCATGCTTTAAAATTCTTATTTCTCATGGCAACATATATGATCTGATCAAGGAAAATATTTCATACAAGAATATTGGCTAGGTCAGCACAAAGATGAATATTTTAAGATATTTTCTCCCTATTCTTTTTTTTTTTTTTTTTTGAGATAGTAAGAGACAAAGAGAGTGTGAGCAGGGGAGAGGGGCAGGAGGAGAGAGAGAATCTTAAGCAGGCTCTCTGCTCAACACGAAGCCTGATGCTGGGCGCGATCCCATGGCCCTGGAATCCTGACCTAAACCAAAATCAAGAGTCAAATGCTCAAATGACTGAGACACCAGGTGCCCCAATTTTTTCCCTATTCTTAAGCATCAAACAGGAAGTCCCCCATATTCTTTAATTTTCCTGCTCTGGATCCCAGCCATTTTCGTCTTTTCAAGAATTTTGGTCATTTAGTTATTCCTTCTCACTTCTGCATTAACCAACCCTTCCTCCCGCTGGATCATTCCTCTTATGCAAAGATGCAATGATGTGCTACTATCATTCATCCTTAAAAATAAAACCAAATAAAACACCCCCTGACCCAAAGATCCTCTCCAATTACTGAATCAACTTTCTTTTCTCCTTCACAGTGAAACAGATTACAAATATTTTCTACATACATTATTTCTACTTTTTCACCTTACATTACCTTCTCAATATACTCTATACTCAACAATAGCCTGAGATGCCTTCATGCTAAGGTCACCAACAACATCCATTTTTCTGACATCATCTTACTTGACCACTTAGAAGCACTGACACCACTGTATACTATCTCATTCTTGAATGACTCTCCTCTTAGCTTCCCTGACATCATCTTCTCCTACCTAGTCTGGCCACTTCATTTCAGTCTCCTTCACCTGCTCCTCATCTAAAGGCTAGAAATTCACCTGGATCTCTTCTCTTTACACGCTTTCTTTGTGTGATCTCCTCTATTTACATAGAGGAGATTTTTTTTGAAACCATCTGTATGCTGACAACTCCAAAATTTATCTCTCTATTCCATCCTTTGAGGCTCCAGTTGTATATTCAACAATCTAGTTGACATCACTTAGCAGCTGCACATGCATCTCACCATACCAAAGTAAAACTCTTGATTTTCCCCAGGGCTTGGTACTTGAATGAAAAGAACAAGCTTGTGGATAAAACATCAGCAAAACAGGGGAACCTCTCAAAAACATTTTTTAAAGATCTTCAGCAAATGGTGTTGGGAAACTGGACAGCAACATGCAAACATGAACTATTGGGACCTCATCAAGATAAAAAGCTTCCCCACAGCAAAGCAAACAATCAGCTAAACTAAAAGGCAACTGACAGAATGAAAGAAGATATTTGCAAATGACATATCAGATAAAGGGTTAGTACCCAAAATCTATAAAGAATTTTTCCAACTCAACAGCCAAAAACAAATAATCCAGTGAAGAAATGGACAAAAGACATGAATAGACACTTTTCCAAAAAAGACATTCAGATGACTAATAGTCACATAAAAAGATGCTCAATATCACTCATCATCAGGGAAATACAAGTCAAAATCACAGTGAGATACCACCTCACACCTGTCAGAATGACTAAAATCAACAACTCAGGAAACAACAGATGTTGGCAGGGATGTGAAGAAAGAGGAACCCTTTTGCACTGCTGGTGGGAATGCAAACTGGAGCAGTCACTCTGGAAAACAGTATGGAGGTTCCTCAAAAACTTAAAAATAGGACTACCCTATGACCCAGCAATTGCACTACTAGGTATTTATCCAAAGATACAAAAATGTTGATTCGAAGGAGCACATGCACCCCAGTGTTTATAGCAACACTATCGACAACAGCCAAAGTATGGAAAGAGCTCAGATGTCCATTGACTAAGAAATGGATAAAGAAGATGTGGTATATATACATACAATGGGATATTACTCAGCGATCAAAAAGAATGAACTCTTGCCATTTGCAACAACATGGATGGAACTAGAGTACATTATGCTAAGTGAAATAAGCCAGAGAAAGACGGATATCATATGATTTCACTCATATGTGGAATTTAAGAAACAAAACAGATGAACATAGGGGAAGGGAAGCACAAATAAGAAAAAACACAGAAAGAGAGAGAAAAACCATAATATACTCTTAAATACAAAACAAACCAAGGGTTTGCTGGCGGGGTGTTGGGTGGGGGGATGGGCTAAATGGGCGATGGGCATTAAGGAGGGCTTTTACTGGAATGAGCACTGGGTGTTCTATGTAAGTGATGAATCACTTTCTGGGAATTCTATTCCTGAAATCATTTTTACACTATATGCTAACTAGCTTGGATTTAAATTTTAAACAATAAAAATAATTTAAAAATATTTTTAAAAGCATTTAATACTTAATATTTTAAAATAAAACTATACAAGTAGTCCTCAGGGTTAGGAATTGATTAGACAGCTTTTCATCTGTTACTGTTGTTTTTATTTTGTATTATGTTTAAAGAAAGGAGGCAATGCACTATTTTTATTGTAAGAGATCTCTAAAGATCCTAATCTGCTCCCATCCTCCCCAGTTTTCCACATATCAGTAAATGTCTCAATATTGTCATCCATTCAGTTGCAAAGTCAGAAACCTGGGTACCATCCTTGATAACTTTCCTTATTTCTCACATTCAAACCAGGAGCAGTTTCTGGTATATGGCTTTCCAAAAAATTTCAACTCATGCGCTGTTCTTAATTACTGCCACCAACATCCACCTGGTCTATTGCAAAGAACCTCTTTACTGCATGTTCCACTCATGTTCTGGCTCCCTTCTAAAATATTCTCCATTCAACGGGCAGAAGGGCCTTTTAAAAATACATAATGCCACTCCCCAGTGCTAAACACCCCTTGATGATTTCTCACTGCTCTTCAAATGTAATTGCAACTCCACACCATGGCTTTGGGGCCCCTTTGGCTCTAGCCATTATGCTTTTCACAATCATAACCTGAACACCAGATGACACTCCATTCCTGGCTTGATCCTTCTTATCATTTGGTCTCAGCATTCTTCAATGACATCCTCTCAGAGAAATATTATTCAATGACATCCATCTGCTCTCTAGCTTTTTATCACTTCACTTTGTTTATTTTCACAATTTGTAATTTTTTTCTTCCACTTGTTAGTTTGTTTCATTTTGTAATTATTTTCATTTTAGGTAGGCTCCATGTCCAATATAGGACTTGAACTCACAACTCTGAGATTAAGTCTCATGCTCTACCAACTGAACCAGCCAGGCACCCTGTGTGCTTCCTTTTTGACTATCTCTTCAATTAGACTATAAACTAAGTAAGAGTAGAGATTTCACCTGATTTCCTTACTCTGTATTCTTCTATACCTGACACATAGTGGGGACTCAAAAAATTAATGGTGAATTACGGATTCTACCATAAATGGATTCAAGGCTCAACCCAATCCCATGACAACAGACTCAGTGCTTCTTCCACTCCTTTTCCCACTAAAAGAAATAACTTTAAAATTCTGGACATTAGACTGAACCATAACTTATTTGCTTTTGATCACAGGATCCATTTGAGAGTCAAGCCTATAGACAGTTTTTAGTGAATGACGATGGAACGGATACATAAATGAATGAACAAGTTACTCTGGTTTTCTATTTCCTCATCAATAAAATGCAGACAATAATATTTCAAGACCCCTAAAAGTCTCATCAGACAAATATTTATATGACAGGCAAGAGGGTTAGCTCCAAGTCTGGGCTCTGCTTCTGAAAGGTTCCTAGCAAGTTTAGTTTTTAAAGCACTATAGAGGAATTATTAGGAATTCATCATAACAATGTCTTCTACTCTCCACCTTCCTTGGTGATATTTCATTGTCTTACGTGAAAATGAGCGCTCTTGATTTCAGTATGAGATTTGCCAGTACTTTATAAACATGATAAGATTGAGAGGTGCTTATAGTTTAAAATTTGATCCACATAACTGCTTAATGAAGTGTTTATTGCAAAGTAAGTCTTCAATTAATGTTAATATATAAAAATTGTCTACATATATTGATATATACACCAAATTCACATGGTCTAAGACACAGGATATATCTCCAACTTGAAAATTTTAAAAGGTGGTGTTTTAAGCCTTCTACCCCAATTCTGTCCGAAGAAGAAGCATCACAGGCAGCCTTGAAAAATAATTTAGAAGCACAGATTGGCCTCCCTAACTAGATATACTTTCTATTTTGCTATTCTGAAGACAACATATTAAGGAGGGTGGGCAAGTTGACAAAATTCAGTAAGACACTTAACAGCTTCTGATGCATTCAGACTCAAGGTTTTTCAGAATTAATAACTAATTTCCATGGAATATTTTATTAGATTTTAGTAAATCTATTTGATATGTTAAAATTCAATCACACACTAAATGTAGCATGGCTTTCAGACTGTTGAATTCAGCCCCTCTTTAAATGGTGGATATTGACTCCAAATGACCTATCACATTGAATAAAGATCACTTTCTAAAACACTTTTTAGAGCTTCTCATTGGTGTCTACTGAATTAGTGGCCAAATACTAAACCATAAAAATCATCCATTAAAAGCTGGGAAACATACAACCCAAGATGGAATAAATTTGGTAATCATTTTGACAAGGGCGAAATTGAAGTAAGAGGCCTTGCTTAATCCACTGAACCAAATGTGAGGAAGTGTGATAAAGACACAACTCTTCAGCACTGTACTCCACCAGATACTCGTGTCTGGGGTAGAGGAAATGAAGCCACCAGAAGCAGCCTCATGCCATGTGGGGATCAGGATTCTGCAAGCTTTGAACAAGCTGGCACCCAGTCCCTACTTGGGCACAGGCACACAATCTAAAATCTGCTCTTAGGCACAGATGCATTGGCACAAAATGTGTCCTTAGGCCCAGAAACTGGGAATTTTGGCTTTATTTACATAATATGTCATTCCAAAAAAGCGATTAAAACTGCAGGGGTGGGAAAAGTTGATAAAATGCAGCAGGCAGAGCAGGAAGAATTCAGACATTGTTGGCAATAAACCCACAGTTTTAAGGAGAAAAAAAATAATTTGTGTGAAAAATTTCTGGAAGAATGTATGCCAAATTGTTCATGGTGGTTATATCTTAAAGAAAGGATTATTGAATATTTTAATTGTATATTTCTATAATTTTGAATTTTTCAAAAGCATGTATCATAAGAAAAATGCAAATAATTGTAAAGCAAGGAAAACACCACACCCATGATCTAATCATCAGTAATCAACCCCCAGATCTTTACTGTTAGATGACAGGAAGGGAAATTTGGAATTTCCCCCTTTTGACTTCCACTTAGAAGAAATAGTTTATCATCTCCCTCACAAATATTAAAAAGACTCCCTTTTTCTTTTATGGAATAAACTCCCCACAAAGTGGATTTGCCCGGTACACAACATGAGGCTGAATCGTGCTTATAAAATACTTTCATTTCATTTTTGGTAAAACAGAATATTCTTTAAACCAACAGTGCTAGGAGGAAAAATGATTTCATTAACCAAAGTGTTTAGCCAAGATACAGGATGGTACTTTTCACCTGCCACAGCAATTAAAATGTCTCTAATAAAATACCATTGAGATAAATGATAGTCCTTTATTCAGAGCTCATCAGAGAAGATCTAATTTATAGCATTGACTATAACTTGTTAAAAAGTCTCTATTTGAGAGCTAATTCCATGATAAATTTTAATTATGTGACTAGAACTAGCTTAGAAGCTATATTAATTATACATTTAAGCTCTACATACAAACTCGTACATTACAGTACACCCAGAACATGTAAAATATAGTCTGAACCAAATTAAAATATGCCAGTTTCCTCAGCAGTTATTTGCTTTTGATATACTGTAGCTATTTCAGTCCATTCTTTATAAACATTAAATTACTGTGGTGCTTTCTTAGCCACTTAGCTTCCCTAGAGAGAACTCTGGGCTCTGGTTAACTTTCTGGCATCATTTTCTACTTCCGCAGGTTACAAAGTAGATATACAGAATGTCTTTTTCCATCCAAGATAAATACTTTAATAAAAGGGGTGAAAGTTGGTAGCAAGTTTTACCCTCTTATCCCAAAGTCTAGCAGCTGTGTCCACCATACCCCCTGTGATTCCTAGTCTTACCCTCCCATTACTCTTTAGGTTTAAGCCCTAGCAACACCAATACAGGTCAAGTCACCAGAGTCCCAGTAAAGTATAAGCACACATTCCCCATTTCAAAAATAGTCCAAACCAGCAGTCTGTCAGCAAACTCACCAAGATAAAAACTTGGACAAGATCAAAGCTTGTGCCATATGTAAATAAAGATTCCATCCTCTACTGAGAAAGTCTTGGTACCAAGATCAACCAAACTGAATAGCTTGCTAATGTATAGTTCAGTATTTAATATACATGATACATCACACAGGAAATAATTCACATAAGAAAGTATAGATTAGGGGTGCCTGGGTGGCTCCGTTGAGCATCGGACTACGGCTCAGGTCATGAACTCATGGCTCATGGGTTCCAGCCCTGAGTCCAGCTCACTGCTATCAGCATGGAGCCTGCTTCAGATCCTCTGTCCCCTCTCTCTCTGCCCCTCCTCCACTTGCGCTCTCTAAATAAACAAACAAGCAAACAAACAAACAAACATTAAAAAAAATAAAAAGGAGTGCCTGGGTGGCTCAGTCAATTAAGCATCTGCCTCTTGATTTCAGCTTAGGTCATGATCTTGGTTCATGAGTTCAAGCCCTGCATTGGACTCTGTGCTGGCAGTGTGCAGCCTGCTTAGGATTCTGTCTCCCTCTCTCTGTCCCTCCCCTGGTCATGCTCTCTCTCTCTCTCTCTCTCTCTCTCTCTCTCTCTCTCTCAAAAATAAATACATGAATAAATAAATAAATAAATAAATAAATAAATAAATAAACTTAAAAAAATGTATAGACTAAAAATATAGTCGATTTCACCTCACATTTACTTTAGTTTCCTAGTTTCATTCTCTAGAGGTAACTTAACCAATTTACAGATATTCAGCGTATATAAAAGCATATGTGTAAAACAAAAAAATACATATTGTATACAATATTCTTCACTTGACTCTTTTAACATCATAGATGGGAAATTGTCTGAAATCAATACATATAGAACATCTTGATTCATTATGAAGATTGCGTGGTATCTCATGCCATACATGTACATAATTTTTAACAGGTCCCCAATACAGATATTTAAACTATTTCTAATCTTTTGTTTGTTTTACTGTTTCAAAGAAAATTATGATGAATATCCTTGTATTCTTGCTATTTAAGACATGGTGAGGATATCTGTGGATAAATTCTTAGAGTAGAATTGCAGGATCAAAGAATATGTGCATTTGTAATTTTGATAAGGTATTGCTAAATAGCTTTTTGTAGAGTTTACACCAGATCAAGAGCAGTATATTGAATGCCTATTTCCCCATACCCCTTCACTATAGCATGCTATCAAACTTCTTTTATATTTGCCAAACTGACAGGAGAAAATGGCACTTAGTATAGTTTTTATTTTTAAATTAGTATTTTTTTATTATGCATAAAGTGAATGTATTTTTTTACAAGACCCATTTATATTTCTTTTTACACAAACTGTTCCTTCATTTCTTTGTAGGATAATTGGTATTTTTCTTCCATATTTATTTGTGTAGGCTAAGGAACATATCCTTTGGTCTATGGTATAAATTGTAGACAAACATTTTTCCCTGATGTGTCATTTGTGGTTGTCCTTTGTTTATGAAACTTTAATACCATGACAATTTTATTTTAGTTTTATATGATCAAATTAGTCTATCTTTTCATTTGTGATTTCTTATTTTTGTCTTAGTCAATAGAGCATGTGACTCCCGATCTCAGGGTTGGGATGTAAGTTCAAGCCCCATGATGGGTGAAGAGATCAATTAAAAAGAAAATCTTAAGAAAAAACAAAACTACTATCAGAAATGACATTAATTTTCAATAAGTAATAATAGCAACCAAAAATGTTGTTTATGAATTTTAACTTACAAGTCTTAGGGGGAAAAATCACACAAGCTACAATATTTTTCAGTAATTATATTTATGCTCTAATTGTAGTTTTGATCTTTCACTGAAAAAAAAAATTAAAAGAACATTTTAAAAACAAATTCATCTTTTCTGGCCAAACTAGCTGAAATAGTCTTTTTAAAATAAATACTAATCGGGGCGCCTGGGTGGCTCATTCGGTTAAGCATCTGACTTTGGCTCAGGTCATGATCTCACGGTCCGTGAGTTCAAGCCCCGTGTCAGGCTCTGTGCTGACAGCTCAGAGCCTGGAGCCTGTTTCAGATTCTGTGTCTCCCTCTCTCTCTGACCCTCCCCCATTCATGCTGTCTCTCCCTGTCTCAAAAATAAATAAACATTAAAAAAAATTTTTTTAATAAATACTAACCAAAAGCCACTTGTAAGTCACATGTAATAGCAATATATCAAGACAGATGGTAGCTACACTTGTGGTGAACATAGCATAATGTATAACTTGTCAAATCACCATGTTGTACACTGGAAGCCAATGGAACATTGTGTGTCAACCATACTCAAATAAACAAAAATAAATAAAATAAATACTAACCAAAAGCTACTTTCTTTTCAAATCCCCAGTCATGTGTAATAGTTGAAAGCACAAGAACCTAAGCTACAAGTATTCCGTCATCATTTTAACATGATCTTTTATGTAAACCTGAATCAACACATGCCCAGTAGAATATAATAGCCAATTTGGAGACATGGATGTTCTTGCTTCAGTAGATGAAATATGCATGCTTTTGGAAAACCCTAGGAAAGGTGAGGAAAGGTGAATCTTTTTTTTTTTTTTAATCTAAAAGGAGATTTCTTTGATCCTGAGAGGATAGCAAAGATCAGATTAAAAGTTTGCATGAGAATGCACATAATGCTTTAAAAGGGAAAGACCACAGTTGATACAAGATGGTTTCTAGAGAGAAAGCATTTATTGTACAACTTTGTAATTATTTCCATTCACATGGAACAACTCCAGCTGCTTTCAAAAATCAGCAAATGACAAGCAGAAGGAAGATGGGAAGAAACAACAGCATTTTTGTTATGTCCAACTGATAAACACTGGGCTGCATATATATGATGTTAAGCACAATTAAGCACAGAATTAACATCATTTGTAATGCAATGAAATAAGGCAGCTGAGAAAAATGCAAAAATAGGTCTCCAACACACTGCTTTGATGGTCTAAATTGGCCCTGCCAAGTTATATATTTATAAAAAATATGGACAAAGGGTCAATTAATTTTTTCTGTATGTATGTGCATAGGCTACGGGTAAAGGTCTGAAGTGATTTTCATCCTGTTATTCATCAAGTTTGGTAAATCTTATCCTTTCATGAACAATGTCTCTCACACTGTATCTAATTACCTAGAATGAATCGAAAAACAGTCCCAACCCTACATTTTAGAAGTTAAAGCATCATAGGCAAGAGATGCATCTTTTCCTTAATAAAACTTTGGGGACCCAAATTTATAAAAGAAGTCAAGAACAAATTATTGAATGTCCAATGTTTTAAGTACCAGGCAAGCACATGAAATGTATCAACAAACACTTACTGAGCTCATACTCCTTGAATAAGCAGGTACCCTATTCAGTGTTGAAGATCAAGGGGTTTTGAGGATTTCACAGTCCGGTGGGAGTGAGAGGCATGTACGGGCAATTTCAATACAATGAGAAATGCAGTGGTAGCATGGGGTCCTGATGTGGAACAGGGCATTTTACATTACATTGTGGAAGAAGAGAATCAAGAATAGCTGCTCAGAGGAGTTGATGACCACGTTGCAACCTTAAGGATGAATAAAGGGTTAACTTTCCTAATAGTTTATAATAATTCTCAATAGCACATAATATAAGTATTCCCATTTTATAGATGAGGAAATGGATGTACTCTGATGCAGAGCTGATAACTAACAGGCCCAAGTCTACCTGATCCCAGTGTCATACATTTTCTTTTTTTTTATTTGTTTAAATATATATTTTTAAAAACAGTTTTTCTCTTTTTTTAATGTTTATTTATTTTTTGAGAGAGCACAAGTGGGGGAGGGACAGAGAGAGAAGGGGGGACAGAGGATCTGAAGCAGGTTCCATGCTGACAGCAGAGAGCCTGATGTGGGACTTGAACTTATCAACCACGAGATTGTGAACTGAACCGAAGTCAGATGCTCAACTGACTGAGCCACCCAGGTGCCCCAGTGTCATACATTTTCTATTTCCTCTGAAGTTTGAGAAAAAGACTCTACATGTATCTCCAAGTCACAAAATTTGTCACCATTACTTACCTCACCTAACAATATAACACATCATTCCCTTCTTACAATTTTTACCATACTCAGCTAAGGGAATGTAATTGCTGCCTCGTATTTCTACCTTACACTCAGAAATTCTCATGAAAGCTCAATATATTACAGTTATCACAGAATAAAAACTGTCTCTGAGAGGAGAGGAAGCTCTATGAAGGCCTTTATAATAAATACCTGGCTATATTTCCTTAAATTGACCAAATAATCTCAGATTTGACCAGAGGAGGAGGAAACAGTCTAAAGATCCTCTGGAATAGGAATTTATTTACCTCCCCTCTCGATGAGAAACAATAGTAACTTCTTGATCTTTAGTCTATCTTCATAAAAGAATTAGTAGGAAGTTTCATTTTCAACCTACTATATTCTCCAATTGAAAGAGACTGTGAAAGAGCTTTAGGAATTTGGGAATCATCCTGAGTAGGAAACACTCACTGCTCCCGTGTCTCTCTTTCACTATTCACACAGAACACTTCAAATACGTGGGTTTTTTTCCCCACACCAAGAAATTTTGTGACACTGGTGGATATCCTACAATTTAACTCAATTCTGGCACTATCTACCTGTGGATAACACCAGGTGCCACAGGCCAAGGCCTCAGTTTTACAAGACTGTCTTCCCTTATCCTCTATCCCCCACTTCAGATGCCAATCACAAGTCCAGTCTGTCACCTGTGCTTGACTTATCGTCTATAAATCAGAGAGACTCCCACAACCTCCACCACGGGCTCAATTAATTTGCTAGAGTAGCTCACAGAACCCAGGAAAAGTTTACTGTTTACCAATTTATTATGAAAGGATGTCATGAGAGATAAAGATGAACATCCAGATGGAAGAGATGCATATATAAGGAAGGGGTGTGGAACTTCCACGCTCTCTCTCCTGGAAGACCACTCTCCCAGCACCTCCACGTGTTCACTAACCCAGAAGCTCCTCTAACTCATAGTTTAGATATGTTTGTGGAAGCTTCATCATATAGGCATAATTGATCATTAACTCTATTTTCAACCCTTCTCTCTGGAGAATGGCAGGGTGGGGGTGGGGGGCGCAGGTAGAGCTAAAACTTCCAGACTTTTTTTAAAATTTTAAAAAAATTTTTTTAATGTTTATTTATTTTTGAGAGAGAGAGAGACAGAGCATGAGTCGGGGAGGAGCAGAGAGAGAGGGAGACAAAGAATCTGAAGCAGGCTCCAGGCTCTGAGCTACCAGCACAGAGCCCGACGCGGGGCTCCAACTCACCGGCCATGAGATCATGACCTGAGCCAAAGTTGGACACTTAACCAACTGAGCCACCCAGGTGCCCCAAAACTTCCAGATTTCCTATCATGGCTTGATCGTTCTGCTGACCACCCCCATCCAAGAGCCTGCCAGTAATCACCTCATTAGAGCAAATTCGTCAGAGAAATGCATATATATATGTTTCCATTATTTCACACATCCTGATCACCTACTGCCAGCAGTCCATACTTCACATTTAGCCATCCATGAAAGCACTAAGACATGTCATCACCATCATATCATCAAGTCATAAAGTAAGAGATCTAGAGAGATCCACAGATGCCTTCAATATTTAACAGATATTTATTGATGGTGTACTAGGCACCAGTCAATGTGCTACCCACTAAGGAATTAATGTAGAGCAAGCCATAGTACCTGACCTTAGGAACTTGCCATCAATGATGGGAGACAATCAGGCAATTAGAATATTCAATGCATAGGATCCGGCTCACTCATTTTACACACATGGAAAAGAGGGTAAGGAAATAAGCAATTTGTCAAACTCTTATTATGCGTTGTTGATCGGAATGGAAATTGGTATAACCTTTTCTGGAAGACAATTTGAGATGTCTTGATGCAGCTATCCTAAACAGGGGCTTATCCTTCAGATGTACATGCAGAAATTCCAAAGACATGTGAGAATATTAATGTTTTTAGAAAAACATTGGAAATAACCTATATGTCTATCAATAAGTGATTAATTGAATGAACTATAGAATACTGTGTAGCAGTTTAAAAGACAGAGTAGATTTGACAAATATATGAATATATTCAAGAGCTATTGATATATGAAAAAAGTTATAAAACGGTATGGTTAATATTATTCTATCTTTGTTTAAAAAGAAAAAAAATATCATTACAACAGGTACATGTTTAGAAAAATAAATCTTGGGAAAATGTACACCAAACTATAAGCAGTGGCTAATACAGTGACCATAAATATTTTTTATCTTTTATGTTAATATATCTGTAATGTTGGATTGGATTTTTTTTCTAAAGAGTATGTTCAACTAAGCTGGTGTGATTTATAAACACTGTGTCTTTCAAAAAAAGAATTGAGATTTTAGGTTTTTATATTTATGAAAGTCCTTTCAAAACGGTAAAGCTATTAAAAATTATGGAATTATCTATTTGTATTAATGATAAGTAATACTCCACGTTATTTTGAGCTAGTCTGAAAGAGAATATGCTTAGGCAGAAAAAAAAAAAGATTTTAAAGCCACTGAAAATTGGCTTTAGAAAGCCACTGAAAATGAGGAATTAGAATAATAGCATAGCTTCCTAACTTCTTGAAAGCATTCTTGAACTTTAATCTGTGTCTCTGGAGTCCTGGTCTAGTTCTCTTTCTATGCACTTATCTCTTGATTTATAGGTAATCTGTTAAAAGCTTTTGCCCAAAGGCAAAAACTTGTCGAAGCAACACTAATTCTCATTACAGAAAATGCAAATATTAGAGTGTTTCTATGAATGGAAAGAAAGTTTCTAATATTGCTAATAAGCACATGTAATGATACACTGTGGAAACAGTAAACTACACCATCAGTAAGTAAAGCTGAAACAACCAGAGACTTAGCCTGTCAATATGGAGATCTCATAATTATCTAGAACTTATAATTACCAATGCATTTGGGAGGCATTTTTGTACAAAGTAATCATAATCCTATACAAATAAAATATTTATATTTAGCTGGAAAGAGATGTAATATAAGGGTCCCTTCTTACCCAAACAGAAAATTCTAACAAACTGAGATCAGAAACTCAATGTAGGGGTACCTGGCTGGCTCAGTCAGCAGAGCATCCAACTCTTGATCTGAAAGTTCTGAGTTCAACACCCATGTTGGGCATGGAGCCTACTCAAAAGGAAGAAAGAAGAGAGAAGAGGAGAGGGGAGAGAAGAGGAGAAGAGAGGAGAGGAGAAGAGAGGAGAGGAGAGGAGAGGAGAGGAGAGGAGAGGAGAGGAGAGGAGAGGAGAGGAGAGGAGAGAAAAAGAAACTCAATGTGTAAGAATGAGGTGCATGATTGGACAATTGAAGTTCCCATGCATCTGGGAAAGTGCAGCCAGGCTCTGGGCTCACTTGAAGTAGAGAAGTTTGCTTGAATAGCAAAATCAAGTATAAAACTACCTAACAGGGGATTTAATGTTTGCTGAGTGTACTCTTTGCAAATTGGTGGAATTCATATACCATAAATTAAAGAATATAAAATTTAAGGTAATGTAAAATTTATCAATCTTCAGATTTAGCCACTTCAGTGCACAGAAGTGAAAGTGAAGATACCACTGTATTCAAATTTCAATTGCCCAGTTGGGTGGTTAAGAAGATATTAATATAAAAATTTTTGCTAATACTAAAGACAGACATCAGATAACAAAGATAGCTGTGAAACATGCCAGCCTCTAGAATTTGGAATAACATCTGTGTAAATATTCCTCAACCTTCTCATTCACATGAAAGGTACAAACTGGTTCTCTCATATCAAGTCTGGCAAGACAGCTCCAAGGAACCATTTGGAGAGACTATTATATATATCCTTTCAGTCTGGGGAACCCTGGGCACTAGTGCCTGACTCTTATCTGAGAAATCTAAGTGGGGAGAGGAGGGTGGAGAAATAGGGAAGACAAGACTGGCAATTAATTGATAATGATAGAAGCTGAGTAAAAAAGTACATTGTGGTTGATGAAACTATCCTATGCATATCACTGGAAATTTTCCAAAATGAAATTAAAAGAAAAAAAAGAGTGAGCTTAAACTTCTGCTAAAGTATTAATCCGTGTATAAAGCTACCATACCTTTGGTATAAGAAAGGAGGGGAAATAAGAAGATATTTTATTTGCTTAATTTTGAAGGGAAAGAAAGCAACTACTAGAGGAATAAGCAAAACTAAAACAGCAGACTAGGAGGACAAGAGATAATCAATGGCAAAGTTTTCAAAAGTTGCCGTAAGGAAAACAAGCAAAGTTAAATTAAATCAAGTTAATTTAAAATGGACAAAGATATGCTTGAACATAAATATAGAAACAATAACTTAGAAAGAGAACAGTAGCAAATTATGACACACTGTTAAAGAACATGGAGGTGGGGCACCTGGGTGGCTCATCAGTAAAGCCTTCAACTCTTGATTTTGGCTCAGGTCATGACCTCAGGGCTCATGACTTTGAGCCCCAACTGCAGCTCCGCACTGACAGTGAGGAGTCTCCTTGGAATTCTTTCTCTTTCCCTCTCTCTGTGATCCTCCCCTGCGTGCTCTCTCCCTTTCTCAAAATAAATAAAAACTTTTTTAAAAATATGGAGGAAAACTGACCAGAAAACTTAACAAACTTAACTTTTTCAAAGAACAAGAAGTAGATGGTGCAAAGACAATGGTACTTTTCTGTTCTTTAAACCCTGTCACAGGAGAACCAGGCTACTGCTCTGTAAGACTGTAAATAACAGGGGCGCTTGGCTGGCTCAGTTGGAAAAGCATGTGACTCTTGATCTTGGTGTTGCAAGTTTGAGCCCAATGTTGGGTGGAAAGACTACTAAAAAATAAAAATAAACAAAAAACTTCAAAAACAAACTGGAAAAAACAACTGAAAGATTTCAGTCTAGAGTGTATAATGTGCAAGAAGATAAAAGGAATGAAGTGATACACTAGTGATATGTTTCTTGGAGCACACTGTGAGATAATATTTGTAAATATGGGTAAGGATCATTTTGTTGCAATCTACTTGATTTATGGGAGAAACTCATCTTCCAAGGGATCCTGGTAGCCATGAGTTTTGGCTACATGCCAGGATCACCCATATGCTCTACCAAGAATTTCATGTATATTCTCACAACTTTCCAGGAGTTGGAGACACCTCACCCAAAGATCAAGGCCAGAACAGGACATTTGGCATAGCAAAAGACATAGAGGTTATAGAAATTGATCTAGGTTGCTCTGACTCAAAGAGTCAGGACAGGTTCACAGCACTGAGTGCAGTGAGGTACAAAACTCCAGGTGAACTTTTTGGCTGAAGGCGCTGCAGTGTTCCAAAGGAAACTTGATGAAACCACTAAATTGGTCAGAGAGCTCCAGGAGACCCAAACCTAGATGAAAAGGCCTCCTTTCACACCATTTGTTTCCTAGAACCTTAATATAGAGATGTATCTTACTGAACAAATGAGCAATTATCTTACAGAGTTGCAAAGCCATTCTAGGGGGTGTTGTAAGCACACATGGAGTTTAAAAAGCAATGGGGATTTCCATTCCTTTCTCCATTAATGACAACAATTTTGAATATTTCACAGAAGATTTTGAAGCAACTAAAAAGATTGACTTTGCTAACTAGAGATGTAATAACATATAAAACTAATAATGTATAATTCTTCCATCCTTAACTTAGAAAACACAGGCAACATTAAATATTTTTAAACTGAATTTTTAATTAAAGTATGGAATTGTTGATATTAGTGTTCCAAAGACTGGGCATATATTAAGTAACAAGACTGAATCTTGGACTGGAAAAAATCACATAAATATAAATATAATATATGGATACACATGCACACTCACACACATATGAAAAAGCCAAGAACTGAGGATATCCTTGGGACAATTATGCAACTAATGCCCAAATATTGGTTTCTACATATTATTCCTCATAAGTGGAACCTGGTCTCCTTGAAAATTTACAGGCTTCAGGTTGGGGGCAGGAAGCATATGAAGTTAGCCTGGGATATCTTACATCAGAGGTAAAGGAGAATTCAAATATCAATGAGGTCATGTCAAAAGTATAGAGCTTGAGAAGCACTTATACATTAAATTTGAGAAATTTTGTACCTATAATTATTATAAATAATAATAGGTAGAACTAGTTGTAGAAAGAAGTACAAAAACAAGAGAGAGAAAGGCCGGAAAATCTCATTTACCACCATGGGGAAGGGAATGGTGATTATCAAACCAATTTGTTATTCTGAAAATTGGAAGTTAAAGGGAAAAAGTTAAATATCTACCTCTGACTTTTCAGAAGCAAGAAAGACTCTTATAGATGAATACCAGAAAATAAACACAGAAAAGGACAGAAATAGAAAATCCTAAATCTATAACATACCACAAAGTGACTGGTACAGGAAATGCTCATTAATAAATGCTAAAATCTTTAGGTGAAATTATTTTGGGTGACAGGATACCTAAATAGCACCCTGCAGATTATTTGCTCATTATTTGCTCAATGCCAATGAGAAAATTCACCTTCATATGGAAAGAGCTTACTATCACCACCTTAATCAAGTGATTAAATTTAGTGTCACCTAGTCTTCCTCCCCTTCAACCTGAGGAATTGAAATATAAAGTGCTCAGCATCACCTATGAACTACTCTTGCCCAGAATGTTTATCCAAAATCAAATGGAGCCTTCAAGAAAAAAATTATGAAAGTAAAAGGAAAAGAAAAAGAAAAAGAGAATATATTTTTAAAGCCAGGAAAAGACAAAGAAGAAGGAGGAGGAGGAGGAGGAGGAGGAGGAGGGGAAGGAGAGAAGAGAAGAGAAGAGAAGAGAAGAGAAGAGAAGAGAAGAGAAGAGAAAAAAGAAAAGAAAAGAAAAGAAAAGAAAAGAAAAGAAAAGAAAAGAAAAGAAAAAGAAAACCCATATTCTTTAGCAGCCATTCCTTATTTAACCCCTTCTCCCAGCCCCAGACAACCATTAATCTACCTTCTTTCTTTTCGAGTTCACCCACTTAGGACGTGTTTGTACGTGTTTATAGCAAATTCAAGAAACAGAGGATCACATCGATAGATGATACCACAAGTAAATAGGCAAATACAAGATGTGGGGAATTTTACAGAACAACTGGTTTAGTGTCCCCAAAAGAATCCACGTCAAGAAAAATGAAGGAACCATTATTGAACTAAAAGAAAGAAAACAGATAAATACATCAAATATAACAGAACTTAATGGAGTTCTAGTTCAGAATATAGTCACTTTGGGGATAATTGCACAATGTGAAGGCAGATTAAAATCTATAATGGAATTTATAATGGAATTAATCACTATATTAGGGTCATATAAGGTGTCTTATTTTTAGGAGAGATATTCTAAAGTCTTCAGGAGTGAAGTTTCATAATGTCCATATCTTACTTTCAGATGGACAGAAAAACAAAGCAAAGGCCAAAATGTCAAGCATTGTTGAATCTAGGTGGTGGGTATATGGGTTCTCACTGTACTACTTTTTCAACTTTTGGGAATGTTTGGCATTTTTTCGTAATAAAACTAAGAAAGAAATGGAAGAAAATATTTACAACTCATATATCTGTCTGATAAGGGACTTGTCTCCAGAATAAAGAACTCTTACAACTCAACAATAAAAAGACAAATTACTTGATTTAAAAGTGGGCAAAGGATCTGAATACACAGTTCTCCAAAGAAGATATATGAATGGACAACAAGCACTTGGAACAAAGTTTAACCTTATTAGTCATTAGGGAAATACAAATCAACACTACTTCATACTTAGCAGGATGGCTAAAATAAAAAAGACAATGATAAATGTTAACAAGAACATGGAGAAATTAGAACCCCCATACATTGCTAGTGGAATTATAAAAAGGTATAACCAATTTGGCAAGTAGACTGGAAGTTGCTCTAAGTGAACCAGCAATTCTACTTCCGGGAACATACCCAAGAGAAATGAAAACCTAAGTCCACACAAAAATTATACACAAATGTTCATAGCAGCCTTATTTATAATAGCTAAAAAGTGGAAACAATCCAAATGCCCATAAATGGGAGACTATATAAACAAAAAGCAGTATATAATAAAATATTATTCAGAAATAAAAAGGAATGAAATATTGATACATGGTACTATATGGTTAAATCTTGAAAACATTATGCTAAGAGAAATAAGCCATGCACAAAAGGACACATATTGTATAATTCCATTTACGTGAAATGTCCCAAATGGGAACATTCATAAAGAAAGAGGATAGATTAGTGGTTGCCTGAAGCTAGAAGAAGGGGTTAAATAAGGAATGGCTGCTAAACAATGTTTTTTCTTTTCCTTTTTTCTTTTTTGTCTTTTCCTGATTTTAAATTTTTTTCTTTTTCTTTTCCCTTCATATACATTTTACTTCTATTTTTCCACCCTTCATGAACTATAATTGACAAAATTGTAACGTACTTAAGTGGGCCACATGATAATTTGATATATATTTGTATACATTGTGAAATGATTGCCACAATCAAGCTAACACCTCCATCACCTACCATTGTTACATTTGGGGGGTGGGGGTGGGGGGGGAATGAGTACATATAGTGTGAACTTCCTGAGCAAATTTCAAGTATACAATATAGTACTATAACTATAGTCACTACGCTGTACATTAGATCCTCAAAACTTCTTCATTTTATGATTGAAAGTTTGTACCCTTTGACCAATATCTCCCAATTTCCCTCACCCCTCACCCAGTCCTATTCTACTGTTTCTTTGAGTTCACCTTTTTTTTTAATGTATTTTTTAGATTCCACATATAAGTGATACCATACAGTATTTGTCCTTCTCTGTCTGGTTTATTACACTTAGCATAATGCCCTCCAGATCTATTCGCATTGTTGCAAATGGCAGAGTTTTCTTCATTTTTTTGACTAAATAATATTCCATTTTATTATATTATATACATTATTTCTTTATCCATTCAGCCATCAACATTTAAGTTGTTTCCATATCTTGGCTATTGTGAATAAGGCTACAATGAATGTGGGAGTACAGCTATCTCTTTGAGATGCTGATTTGATTTTCTTTGGCTATATATCCCAAAAAGGAATTGCTGGACAATACAGTAGTCCTATTTTTAATTTTCTGAGCAATCTGCATACTCTTTTCCATAACGGCTGCACCAATTTGTATTCCCACCAATGGTGCACAAGTCCCCTTTTCTCCACATACTTTCCAACATTTGTTATCTTTTGTCTTTTAGATAATAGCTACTCCAACAGATGTAAGATGATATCTCATTGTGCTTTTGATTTGCATTTCATTGGTGATTAATGATGTTGAGCATCTTTTCAACCTATTGGACATCTGTACGTCTTCTTTGGAAAATATTCAGGTCTTTTGCCCATTTTTTAAGTGTGTGTGTGTGTGTGTGTGTGTGTGTGTGTGTGTGTCTGTGTGTGTGTGTGTGTGTGTGTTGCTATTGAGTTGCAAGAGTTGCTTACATATTTTGGATATACAGTTATTGAATATATAGTTTACAAGTATTTTTTTTTCCATTCCACAAATTGCCTTTTCATTTTGCTGGTTATTTAATTTCCTGTGCAGAAACACTTTAGTTTGATGCAGATCTCATTTGTTTATTTTTGTTTTTGTTCCTTGTGCTTTTGGTGTCAGATCCAAAAAATCATTGCCAAAACCAATGTCAAGGAGTTTTCCCTCTATGCTTTCTTCTAGGAGTTTTACATTTTCAGGTCTTGTGTTTAAGTCTTTAATCCATTTTGAGTTGTTTTTTGGTATATAACATATGATAAAGGTCCAGTTTCATTCTTTTGCATGTGGATATACAGTTTTCCCATTATTGAAGAGGCTCTCCATTCCCCATTGTATATTCTTGGCACCTTTGTAGAAAATTAGTTGACCCTTTCTGTAAAGATTTACTTCTCAGCTCTCTCTTCTGTTCTCTTCTGACTTTCTTTTTGGGCTCATGAAAATTTTCTGGAATGGATAGTCACTATATTTGCGCAAGTCTAGGAATATACTAAAAATCACTTCTAAAGGATGAATTTTAGGTTATACTAATTATATTTTTTCTTAATTTAAAAATAATTGTTATTACACTATAATTTACACACAATAAAATTCAAACATTTTAGTGTACAATCCTTTGAGTTTTGACACGTGTATAGCCATGTAACTATGACCCCATCAAGATACAGAATAATTCTGTTCCCTTCTCCAAAATCCTTGGTCCACCCCTACTGCTTTACAGCCAATCCATCCCCATCTCTGCTCTCAGCAATGACTGAGATCTGATTTCTATCACTAAAGATTACTTTTGCCCATTCTCAAATATCACATAAATTAAATTACATATTTATCTGACTTCTTTCACTAAGCACAATATTTTTTTCTCAGCATAGTATTTTTGAGGTCCATTTATGTTCTTTATGTACCAGTAGTTTGTTTCTTTTTGTTGACTATCAGCTGGCATGTGAATTATATATCAACAAAGCTATTTTTTTTTTAAGCTGTGAGGAAGATAAATAACTGCTGCCCCAGAGACTTAGAAGACCATCTTTGAGAGTGTTAGTCACATAAAAACTTTTCTCCTTTATCTCTCTTCCCTCACTCTGCATCAGCCCCCAGGGGTCCCAAACCCCAGTGAGATAGCTAAGTAATGGAAAGGTAGAGGCATGATAGAAGACAAAATAAGCCAACCCTGTACCTCTTCTTGACTTCAAGCTTCCTGCCTGAAACTCTAGCAAGAGAGAAGAGAACCCTCAATTTTCATTTAGAATTATTATTTTTTTAAGTTTGTTTATTTTAAAAGAGAGAGAGAGAGAGTGTGTGCACACAAGCAGGGGAGGGGCAGAAGGAGAGGAAGAGAAATAATCCCAAGCAGGCTCGAACTGCCTGCTCGAACTCACAAACTGTGAAATCATGACCTGGACCAAAATCAAGAGTTGGACACTTAACTGACTGAGCTACCCAGGCACCTTTGGAATTATCATTAAATGAAAGCAGACATTTTAATTTCTGGACTGTATTACCTATGAATGGCCAGAAATATTCTAGCGCAACGAAAATTTCATTCAGGGAAAGGAATAGAAGTTGCTCCAAAGAATAAACTTAATGGAGAAATTAAAGATAAGTTAATAAACTAGTTGAAGATTAATTATGATTCATCCCATAGGCTGTGCTGGTCCAATGTACCAGTGCAACTGAAAGGTCTAACTAACAATTCAGCAGTCAGTTAGCCCAAAATTAATAGTCTTCTCCTGGACTTGTTTAGAAACTCTCTTCTGCTCATCTCAGTCAAGATCCTGGACTAGATGGAGACAATCTGTCTAATTCTATAATAATAAAACGTATACACAGTGTTATCATGACTCATAGTAACATATATTTTAACAAATGGAGTGGTCAGATGTTAAAAATGCAGTTTGGTTACCATAAAAATGTTGACATTTAAGACTTCCTCAACCTCACACAAAGAAATGGAAAAATATTCCATGCTCATGGATTGGAAGAACAAGCATTGTTAAAATGTCTATACCACCCAAAGCATTCTACACACCTAATGCAATCTCTATTAAAATACCACCAGCATTCTTCACAGAGCTAGAACAAATAATCCTAAAATTTGTATGGAACCACAAAAGACTCCATATAGCCAAAGCAATCTTGAAAAAGAAAAGCAAGATGGAGGCATCACAATTCTGGACTTCAAGCTGTATTACAAAGCTGTCATCATCAAAACAGTATGCTACTGGCATAAAACCAGACACATAGATCAATGGAACAGAACAGAAAACACAGAAATGGACCCACAACTATATGGTCAACTAATCTTTGACAAAGCAGGAAAGACTATCCAACGGAAAAAAGACATTCTCTTCCACAAATGGTGTTGGAAAAACTGGACAGCAATGTGCAGAAGAATGAAACTGGACCACTTTCTTACACCATACACAGAAATAAATTCTAAATGTGAGACAGGAAACTATCAAAATCCTAGAGAAGAACATAAGCAGCAACCTCTTGACCTCAATCATAGCAACTTCTACTAGACATGTCTCTGGAGACAAGGGAAACAAAAGCAAACATGAACTGGGACTTCACCAAGATAAAAGCTTCTACATATGGAAGGGTGCCTTAGTGGCTCACTCAGCCCCATGTCAGTTCTGAGCTGACAGCATGGAGCCTGCTTGGGATTCTCTCTCCCTCTTTCTCTGCTCCTCCCCTACTGGTGCATTCATGCATGTACTCTCTCACTCATAAAATAAGTAAATAAACTTAAAAAACAAAAAACTTCTGCACAGTGAAGGAAATAGCTAAACTAAAAGCCAGCCTATGGAATGGGAGAAGGTATTTGCAAATAACATATCAGATAAAGGGTTAGTATCCAAAATGTATAAAGAATTTACCAAATTCAGAGGAGGGGCCAACGTGGTGGAGAAGTAGGGGGATCTGAACTTGCCTCTTCTCTCAAAGAAGCATTGAAACCAAAGGACTTCGAATCCCAAGAATCCAGGAGGAAAAGAGACAGTTGTGCTTCCAGGGACCCACCAGGACAACCTGATGGCCATAGGTGCAAGATTGTGAACTGGGAGAGATAAAATGAACAGGCAAGAGGGGTCTGCTTCTGTGGAGAGACAAAGGGAAGAGACAAAGTAGCTGGGAAAGCATGGGACTGTATCTGGACAAGAGAAAAACCTCGGACAGGGACAGAGAAAGATCCAATCTCTGTGGGGCTTTCTTGGGACTGGGGCTGGCTGCCCAGATCACACACCTGGGGAGGATGGGAGCCAGCCCCAGGCTCAATGGCTAGGTCAGGGGCACAGTACACAGTAGGAGAAAGCGATCCCCTCCCTGGAGTGCTGCAGGTCTTGTCCCTGGACCACATATCGGGCCCCACAGAACTGTGCCTCCTGAGTACCAGGGTGCAGCGAGCAAGAGTTTGAATCCCAGCCAAGTGCCAGGCACAGGAGTTGGCAGAGCAAGACAAACTGCCTCATTTGCACCTGCAGCACAGTGAGGACAGCTCAAACAGAGTGGTTTGGGACACGGGGTCTGTGGAGGAGAGACTGGGAAGGTCGCAACTTTTCTCCCCACCACCACCACCAAATAGGGACTCAGGGATTGGACAGCCCACCCACAGGGGAGGCGGGACCTGCCTACACCAAACCACGCCCCTCCGAGCCTGGTAACTGAGTATCTACTGCAGTGGGACAGCCGCTGAGGAACCAGACGGCCCCTCCTCCAGACCTGCGCTACTGCATTGCCTTGTTTAATTCTCAGAAATTCTTATTATATAGATACATTCTTCCTTCCTTTTCTCCTTCCTATCTCTTCTGTCCTCTAGTCTGGTTACTCTGGTTGTTGGTTTGTTTAAGCACACATAATTAATCCATTCTCTTGATACACGTTCCACACCTTCTTCTTTATTCTCCTTTCTCCCTCTCTGGATTAAGCCATATAGCTTCTCTGTCCAGACAACTTTATCTTCTTTTCTTTTTCCCCACCTCCTTCTTAATTTTCCTTTCTCTCTGTCTGGATTAAGCCATATAGTTTCTCTGTTTGGATAACTTGACTTTCTTCTTCTCTTTCTCCGCCTCCTTCTTTATTTTCCTTTCTCCCTGGATTAAGCCATATAGTTTCTATGGTCAGTTTTTATTCTTTCTTTTTCCCTGTCCCTGTCATTTCTCTCTTTGTATGGGATAAGGCCTCTTCCATCAACACTGCCACTACCCCATTGTTTACTTGTACCTAGTGTTTCTGGTTTTTTATTTTTGTTTTTGTTTTTGTTTTGTTTTGTTTTGGTTTGTGTGTTTGCGTGTTTTTGTTTTCTGTTTGGTTTTTGTTTGTCTGTTGTTCTCCTTTCCAGGGCTACTTCAATGAAAAATCAAAGCACACCTGGTGGAGGGTCCAAAACATCACTATGAGTAGGGGAATAAAGTAACCAAAGTCACAACAACAGAGAGCAACTAACACTCTCCAAAAAACAACTCCTGAAGGGCCAGCCCCTGGACAGTGTGTGACCCCTCTTTTTTTTTTTAACGTTTTATTTATTTTTGAGACAGAGAGAGACAGAGCATGAACAGAGGAGGATCAGAGAGAGGGAGACACAGAACCTGAAACAGGCTCCAGGCTCTGAGCTGTCAGCACAGAGCCTGACGTGGGGCTCGAACACACGGACTGTGAGATCATGACCTGAGCCGAAGTCAGCTGCTTAACCAACTGAGCCACCCAGGCACCCCTTGACCCCTCTTTAATATAGTAGTGTTCACAGGTGCAGGGCACATAACAAGCTTTTAAAACACATAAGGGACAGGGTGCCTGGGTGGCTCAGTCAGTTAAGCATCTGACTTCAGCACAGGTAATGATCTTGCCACTCGTGAGTTCAAACCCTGCATCAGGCTCTGTGCTGACAGCTCAGAGCCTGTAACCTGCTTCAGATTCTGTGTCTCCCTCTCTCTCTGCCCCTCTCCTGCTCACACTCTCTTTCTCTCAAAAATAAACACTTAAAAAATATTTAAAAGATAGATAGATAGATAAATCAATCAATCAATCAATCAATCACATAAGGGACAAAAACTAGCCAAAATGATAAAATGGAAGAATTCTCCTCAAAAGAAATTCCAGGAAGAAATGACAGCTAAGGAATTGATCAAAACAGATATAAACAATATAACTGAACAAGAATTTAGAATAGTAGTCACAAGATTAATCACTGGGCATGAAAAAAGCATAGAAGACAGCAGAGAATCTATTGCTACAGATCTCAAGGGGCTAATAAATAGCCATGATGAATTTAAAAATGCAAGAAATGAGGTGCAAAATAAAATAGAGGCGGTCATAGTGAGGACTGAAGAGGCAGAGGGGAGAATAGGTGAATTAGAAGGTAAAATTATGGAAAAAGAGGAAGCTGAGAAAAAGAGAGATTAAAAAATTCTGGATCACAAGGGGAGAATTAGAGAACTAACTGAGTCAATGAAACAGAACAATATCTGTATCACAGGAGTTCCAGAAGAAGAAGAGAGAGAAAGGTGCCAAAGGTGTACTTGAACAAGTCATAGCTAAGAACTTCCCCAATCTGGGGAAAGAAACAAACATTGAAATCCAGGAGGCACAGAGAACTCCCTTCACACATAACTTGAATCAATCTTCTACACAACATCTCATAGTGAAACTGGCAAAATACAAGGATAAAGAGAGAGTTCTGAAAGCAGCTAGAGATAAATGGGTCTTAACCTACAAGGGTAGATGCATAAAAATAGCAGCAGACCTATCTACTGAAACTTGGCCGGTCAGAAAGGAATGGCAGGAAATTTTCAATGTGATGAACAGGAAAAATATGCAGCCAAGAACCCTTTATCCAGCAAGTCTGTCATTCAGAATAGAAGGACAGATAAAGGTTTTCCCAAACAAACAAAAACTGAAGGAATTCATCACCAATAAACCAACCCTGCAAGAGATCCTAAGGGGGATTCTGTGAGTGAAATGTTGCAAGGACCACACTGGACAAAAGACATCACTACAAGCATGAAACCAACAGATAACAAAATGACTCTAAACCCGTATCTTTCAATAATAACACTGAATGTAAATGGACTAAATGCTCCGATCAAAAGACATAGAGTATCAGAATGGATAAAAAAACAAGACCCATCTATTTGCTCTCTACAAGAGACCCATTTTAGACCTGAGGACACCTTCAGATTGAAAGTGAGGAGATGGAGAACTATCTATCGTGCTACTGGAAGTCAAAAGAAAGCTGGAGTAGCCATACATATATCAGACAAACTAGATTTTAAACTAAAGGCTGTAACATGAGATGAAGAAGGGCATTATATAATAATTACAGGGTAATTCCATCAAGAAGAGCTAACAATTATAAAGTCTATGCACCAAATTCAGAAGCACCCAAATATATAAAACAATCAATCACAAAGATAAACAATCTTATTGGTAAGAATGTGGTAATTGCAGGGGACTTTAATACTCCACTTACAACAATGGATAGATCATCTAGACAGAAAATCAATAAAGAAACAATGGCCCTGAATGATACACTGGACCAGATGGACTTGACAGATATATTTAGAACTTTTCATCCTAAAACAGCAGAATATACTTTCTTGAGTGCACACGGAACATTCTCCAAGATAGATCACATACTGGGTCACAAAACAGCCCTTAGTAAATATAAAAGAATTGAGATCATAACATGCACACTTTCAGATCACAATCTTGAAACTTGAAATCAACCACAGGAAAAAGTCTGGAAAACCTCCAAATGCATGGAGGTTAAAGAACATCCGACTAAAGAAGGAATGGGTCAACCAGGCAATTAAAGAGAAATTTAAAAATATATGGGAACAAATGAATATGAAAACACAACAATCCAAACCCTTTGGGATGCAGGAAAGGCAGCCCTAAGAGGAAAATACATTGCAATTTAGGCCTATCTCAAGAAACAAGAAAAATCCCAAATACAAAATCTAACAGCACAGCTGAAGGAACTAGGAACAGATCAGCAAAGAAGCCCCAAATCCAACAGAAGAAGAGAAATAATAAAGACCAGAGCAGAAATCAACAATATAGAATAATAATAAAAAAACAACAGTAGAACAGATCAATAAAACCAAGAGTTGGTTTTTTGAAAAAATAAACAAAATTGATAAACCTCTAGCCAGGTTTCTCAAAAAGAAAAGAGAAAGGACCCAGATAGATAAAATCATGAATGAAAATGGATTTATTACAACCAATCCCTCAGAAATACAAGCAATTTTCAGAGAATACTATGAAAAATTATATGCCAACAAACTGGACAACCTGGAAGAAATGGACAAATTCCTAAACGCTCACACACTGCCAAAACTCAAACAGGAAGAAATAGAAAATTTGAACAGACCTATAAGTAGTAAAAAAATTGAACCAGTTATCAAAAATCTCCCAACAAGTAAGAGTCCTGGACCAGATGGCTTCCCTGGGGAATTCTACCAGACATTTAAAGCAGAGTTAATACCTATCCTTCTCAAGCTCTTCCAAAAAATAGAAATGGAAGGAAAACTTCTGGACTCATTCTATGAAGCCAGCATTACTTTGATTTCCAAACCAGAGATCCCACACACAAAAAAAGGAGAACTACAGACCAGAAACCTGATGAACACGGATGCAAAAATTCTCAACAGGATACTAGCAAATCGAATTCAACAGCTTATAAAAAGAATTATTCCCCATGATCAGGTGGGATTCATTCCTGGGATGCAGGGCTGGTTCAATATTTGCAAATCAATCAATGTGATACATCACATTAATAAAAGAAAGGATAAGAACCATATGATCCTGTCAATAGATGCAGAAAAAAACATTTAACAAAATACAACATACTTTCTTTAAAAAATCCTCAAGAAAGTTGGGATAGAAGTAACATACCTGAACATCATAAAAGCCACATATGAAAAGCCCACAGCTAATATCATCCTCAGTGGGGAAAAATTGAGAGCTTTCCCCCTGAGATCAGGAACATGACAGGGATGTCCACTCTCACTGCTGTTGTTTAACATAGTGTTGGAAGTCCTGGCTTCAGCAATCAGACAACAAAATGAAATAAAAGACATCCAAATTGGCAAAGAAGAAGTCAAACTTTCACTTTTTGCAGACGACATGATACTCTACATGGAAAACCCAAAAGACTCCACCAAAAGACTGTTAGAACTGATGTGTGAATTCAGCAAAGTTGCAGAATAAAAAATCAATGTACAGAAATCGATTGCATTTTTATACACCAATAATGAAGCAACAGAGAGAAATAAATAAACTGATCCCATTTACAACTGCACGAAGAACCACAAAATACCTAGGAATAAACCTAACCAAAGATGTAAAAGATCTATATGCTGAAAACTATAGAAAACTTATGAAGGAAGTAGGAGAAGATACAAAGAAATGGAAAAACATTCCATGCTCATGTATTGAAAGAATAAATATTGTTAAAATCTCAACATTGCCCAAAGCAATCCACATATTCAATGCAATCCCAATCAAAATTGCACCAGCATTCTTCTCAAAGCTAGAACAAGCAATCCTAAAATTTGTATGGAACCACAAAAGACCCCAAATAGTCTCAACTACAAAGCTGGAATCATCAAGACAGTATGGTATTGGCACAAAAACAGAAACAAAGACCAAGAGAATAGAATAGAGAACTCAGAATTGGACCCACAAATGTATGGCCAACTAATCTTTGACAAAGTAGGAAAGAATATCCAATGGAAAAAAGACAGTCTCTTGAGCAAACAGTGCTGGGAAAACTGGACAGCAACATGTAGAAGAATGAAACCAGACCACTTTCTTACACCATACACAAAAATAAACTCAAAATGTATGAAAGACCTAAATGTGAGACAGGAAACCCTCAAAACCCTAGAGGAGAAATCAGGCAACAACCTCTTTGACCTCAGCTGCAGCAATTTCTTACTCGACACATCTCCAAAGGCAAGGGAATTAAAAGCAAAATGAACTACTGGGACCTCATCAAGATAAAAACCTTCTACACTGGAAAGGAAACAACCAACAAAACTAAAAGGCAACCAACGGAATGGGAAAAGATATTTGCAAATGACATATCAGTTAATGGGACAGTATCCAAAATCTTTGAAGAACTCACCAAATTCCATAACTGAAAAACATAAAATCCAGTGAAGAAATGGGCAGAAGATATGAATAGACACTTTTCCAAAGAAGACATCTAGATTGGCAACAGACACATGAAACGATGCTCAATGTCACTCCTCATCAGGGAAATACAAACCAAAGCCACACTGAGATGCCACCTCACACCAGTCAGAGTAGCTAAAATGAACAAATCAGGAAACTATACATGCTGGTGAAGATGTGGAGAAATGGGAACCCTCTTGCACTGTTGGTAAGAATACAAATTGGTGCAGCCACTCTGGAAAACAGTGTGGAGGTTCCTCAAAAAAATTAAAAATAGTACTACCCAGTGACCCAGCAACAACACCGCTAGGTATTTACCCAAGGGCTACAGGAGTGCTGATGCACAAGGGCTCATGTACCCCTATGTTTATAGCAGCACTTTCAACAATAGCCAAATTACAGAAAGAGCCTAAATGTCCATCAATTGATGAATGGATAAAGAAGACATGTATACACACACACACACACACACACACACACACACACACACACACTGGAATACTACTTGTCAATAAGAAAGAATAAAATCATGCCATTTGCAGCAACATGGATGGAACTGGAGGGTATTATGCTAAGTGAAATAAGTCAGAGAAAGACAGATATCATATGTTTTTACTCATATGTGGATCTTGAGAAACTTAACAGAAGATCATGGGGGAAAGGAAGGGGAAAAAATAGTTACAAACAGAGAGGGAAGGAGGCAAACCATAAGAGACTCTTAAATACAGAGAACAAACTGAGGGTTGATGGCGGGTGGGGGAAAGGGGAAAGTGGGTGATGAGCATTGAGGAGGGCACTTGTTGGGATGAGCACGGGATGTTGTATGTAAGCCAATTTGACAATAAATTATATTTTTTAAAAAAAGAACTTACCAAATTCAACTCTCAAAAAATGAATAATCCAGTGAAGAAGTGGACAAAAGACATGAATAGACATTTATCCAAAGAAGACATCCAGATGGCCAACAGACACATGAAAAGATGCTCAACATCTCTCATCATCAGGGAAATACAAATTAAAACCATGATGAGATACTACCTCGCACCTGTTAGAATGGCTAACATTAACAACACAAGAAACAACAGGTGTTGGGGAGGATGAGGAGAAAGAGGAACCCTCTTGTACTTTTAGTGGGAATGAAAACTGGTGCAACCACTCAGGAAAACAACATGGAGGTTCTTCAAAAAGTTAAAAATAGAACTACCCTATGACCCAGCAATTACACCACTAGGTATTTACCCAAAGGATACAAAAACACAGAATTGAAGGGGTACATGTACCCTGATATTTATAGGAGCATTATTAACAATAGCCAAAGTATGGAAAGAGCCCAAATGTCAATCAACTGATGAATGGATAAAGAAGATGTGTACACACATATATATATACACACACACATACATACACACACACAATGGAATATTACTTAGCCTTCATAAGGAATGAAATTTGCAATGACATGGATGGAGCTAGAGTGTATTATGCTAAACAAAATAAATCAGTCAAAGAAAGACACGTACCATATTATTTCACTCATATGTGGAATGTAAGAAACAAAACAGATGAACATATGGGAAGGGGGAAGACAGAAAGAGAGAAAGAGAGAAGGAAAGAGAGAGAGAAACAATAATAAACACTTTACAAAAGAACAAACTGAAGGTTGCTGGAGGGAAGTGGGTAAGGGATGGGCTAAATGAGTGATGGGCATTAAGGAGGGCACTTGTATTGAGAACTGGGTGTTGTATGTAAGTGATGAATCACCAAGTTCTACTCCTGTAAACAATATTTCACTATATGTTAGCTAACTAGAATTTAAATAAAAATTAAAAAAAAAAAAGATTTCCTCAACCTCAAAAAGGAGATAGTTTTATAAAAAAAAAAAAAGTAATGATTACAATAGCATGTGGTAAGTACTACAGAGAAGGAGAATGGTGCAGTGAAAAGAACATCTATCACAAGCAAGGCAGACTTGGGTTTAAATTCTGGCTCTGATCGTAGGAAAGTGGCCTTGGGCCAGTTCTCAGTCTCTCTGACTCAGTTACACCTTCTATAAGCACATTGCTCATCTTGTGCCATCCTGTATACTGCTGGTTTGTTATAGGCTGTTTGTCTCAGAAATAATTTTATATTTTTTAAGAGAAGAATGTATTTATTACTCCACTGAGCAGTAAAATTAATATATAGTTTTTCTCATGACCCATCAACCAACACACAGAGCAAGCAATATCATATGCTCCGAGCCAATTGATTTGCTTACTCTGACATGATCTTTATTTCTGCCATTATTTCATGTTTTGTTGAGCAGTGTGAACTCTTTATGGCTGATGAATGCCAAACAATTGATAGTGTTGGGGATGCTGCAAGATGCTACGGCAGACTTTTACAATGGATGTTAAAATGCACATTTTATAGTAAGGGAGTACCTTCAAAACCCTGATGGAGATCGCTAATGATAAAGTTCAGCAGTCAATGAGGGGTTGGTGGAGGTCCTTTGACATCCGAAGATCAATTTAAATAGCCTTAGAGGAAGTGACTGATAATTGTTTGTATAGTAGCCTGCAGAAATTATGCCTGGAGATATGTTACAACTTCTGATTTGAAAAGCAGCAAATGGGGATTACTAATAGATGATACTGGGAAAAACATTGCTATATCCCTTTGATGTAAAGGTCTCATATTGTCCAGATTCAATTATCCTTTCCATATCTAATGGAATCATCCTGTACTAAATGGAATTTGTAACATTCTTATAGTGCCATGTTTTGTGGATGAAATGACATGGTCTGTCAAAGTGCCTGACCTAATGTGTGGCACAGAGTAGGTTCCAATAAAACCCTCCTTTCCCTATAATTAAAGATTTTGTCAAAGAGTTAGAGCAAAAAATAGAAAAACAAAGAATAAAAAGACCTAACTCAATCTAAAGGATCAGAGGACACAGGACATAAATCTTGAAGAATAAATCGGAGTTTACCAAGTAAATAAGCTGGGTGCACTCAGTGTGGAGAGAGAACAGCATAAGCTAAGGCTGGAATGTGACAGCACTGGACACACTGAGGCAATTGTGATTTGCATGGCTGGACAGTAGTAGAGTAGGAGATGAGACAGGGAAAATATACTGGGGTAAGATCATAAGGAGCATTGGGCTTTATCCAGAAGATTCCAAGGGATGATGAAAAAACGGTAAGTAGGGATGATCAGCTTCGTGTTGTACACTGGCTACAGCATGGAGGTCATACTAATGAGGAAAACATTGGACATGGGGGCCTATAATCCAGGTGAGTTGGAAGGAAGGGACTTATTTAAGGTAATATGAGTAGTCTGGGGAATGGAAAAAAATATATATAAAGGGTATTAGAATAAAATCATCATAATTTGGTTACTGGCTGATTGGGGGTGAGGGATAGGCCAAAGATGATCTCAGGATTCTGGATCACTCTACTGACTGGATGGATGCAGCATTCACTAAGAATACGGGATAAACTATACGCAGAGGGTTGGAATTCACAGGTTTGAGGCTTGGCAAGATTCTTTAGCACACAAGTCTTATCTGCTCCATATTGTCTTCTCTGTAATTCCATGATGATCTGTTTGCCTCTCTAATTCCAAAGATATGTAAAGATTATTCCTATCAATTCAATATTTGCTTGGATATAATTTCTGTGTAAAGTACTCTAATTGTTCTAGGCTCTGTAGCAGAAAGCTCATTTGCTTATCTGACAGGTACAATCCTCCTTCCTTGTGAACAGAATACCTGTTCTGTTAGGAATGATGATGCATCCAGTCACACAAGATCAGCCGTGACTGATAAAAACCAATGGTGCTGGTCTCACTGCATTTTGCCATGTACTTCCCAGCTTTCCATGAAGCTAGCCACAGCCATGTGACTTTTCTCTTGCAATTAAATCTAAAGCAAAATTTACTAGGATGTTTCAAGGAAAGATTTTTCCTCCTGTATTAGTCAGCTTGGGCTGCCATAACAAAATGCATAGATTGGGTGGCTTAAACAACAGAAATTTATTTTCTCACAGTTCCAGAGTCTGGAAGTCCAAGACCAAGGTGTTAGCCAATTCTGATGTTGGCTTCCAGATGGCTTCTCTCCTACTGTGTCTCCACAGGGTGACCCCAAATGCATACTGAACAGTATCTTACAAGAAAATCTAGGAGCACCTGGGTGGCTCAGTGGGTTAAACTTTGGACTTCATTTCAAGTCATAATCTCACGTCCGTAAGTTCAAACCTCACATCCAACTCTCTAATGTCAGCACAGAACCCATTTCACACGTTCTGTCTCCCTCTCTTTGTCCCTCCCTGCCCTCTCAAAAATAAACAAACATTTTTTTAAAAAAACAGAAAGAAAATCTATAGCTCACATTTAAAAAAATCAAATTAGGGAGCAATTATACATGACATTATTATTAAATATGGTAGCCAATATTCAAAACATAATTTGACATAACACTTTACAATTATTTTGATTAGCTTTCATGATGCTATAACATCATCTGGAGAAGTGCATTCCTTATAAGAGAAATATAATGAACCCTGTTTTCATACTATTTTTGTTTTGAATAAGTTTCTGGCTTAGAAGGGTTCAGAGGACCATAAATACTGACTAGAGACACAGGAAATACAATTATTAAAGAATACTGAAATCCAAGGGCAAGAATCCATATATGTGATGGATAATATGTCTATCTGTGACTTTTTTTGGATTCTGTAATTATTTTAGGATTTTCCCATAGTCCACTAGTAAAATAATTTCCAGTGTCATAAACAAAAGTCTTTGTGCTGAGAGTCTCAAATTTTATGAATTTAGAAAAAGTGCTAAACATACACCAAAAATCCAGAAGAATCAGCTTTCCCCTAGACTAACAATATCACGTTTGGAAAATCAGCTGTTTTCTGACTCATTCTGAAAAGTTAGGATAACGTCTCAGCTTCTTTAATAATACCAGAAGCCTAGCAGTGGTCAGAAATGTCAATGGTTACATAGTGATCCATATGATAGACTGTGGAAATTTAGTGTACATGGAATTATGTCCTTTCCTCAAGCTTTGGTCTGTATGTTGTTTTCTTATTCAGGACTGTGAGAGTTTAGAAGAAAGCTCCTTAAAAGGAACACAAAGACTCTATTCCATTCTGCATGATACTGAGAAAAAAAGCAGCTCCAATGGGCTAATGAACTTTGGTTCTGTGGACATGAGGTCAGTGGATTTGAAGGCCATTGATAAATGGTCTTCTGAACTGGGATGGAACAGGAGAGTAAATATTGCCTCTTATTGTGGACCCTAGGCAGTAATGAGATTCCTTCACTGCCTTCCATCCACATCATTGCAGACTGTGCTTGTCCTATCCAATGTTCATTTTCTACATCAAATATTCCAAAAATATTTGTGAAAACAAAGCATCCCACTAGAAAATGGACATTCTCAGCCTCCTATACAGCTAGCCACATGTACAGTTTTGATCAATGACACATAGGCAGAAATCTATTGGAGATTTCTGGGAAAGTTTTATTTTCCTGATATAGGCATGACTCTTCCTTCCTTTTGTCCCTTTGCTAGACACAGGTATGAAGTTGGACTGTGACCACAAAGTAATGCTGGGGGAAGCCTGCTCACTAAAGATGGTGAAATAAGAAGAGGCAGGAAGACTGGGACATTGATGACTCAGCCTTCAGTTGCCTATATCTAAAGTCTCACATAAGGGGAAAAAATCCCTCTGTTTTATAAACCAATGTGGTTAAACTTCTGTTACCTGCAGCTGAAGGGCATCCTTGATGATACATCTGTAAGTGAAATGAGCCTCTAGCAAAATTGTAAAGACATTGTTCAAAGTAAAAGAGACCTTTTCATCTCATTCTCTGTGCCTCTCTTCATGACATTTCTTCCATCTGGGTTGCCCTGTCCTCCAAACATCTCTACTAGCACGTGTTCATTTGTTAGTGTTGCAGTTATGTGCCAAGCACTGTGCTATTAAAACCAATCACATACGGGGGCAGTTGGGTGGCTTAGTTGAACATCCAGCTTCAGTTCAGATCATGATCTTGTGGTTCATGAGTTCAAGCCCCACATCAGGCTCTGTGCTGACAGCTCAGAGCCTGGAGCCTGCTTCAGATTTCGGTCTCCCTCTCTCGGCCCCTCCCCTGTTCTCTCTCTAAGAATTGATAAACATTAAAAAAAATTTTTTTAATCACATACAGGGGCACCCTGGGTTGCTCAATTGCTTGAGCATAGATTCTTGATTTTGGCTCAGGTCATGATCCTAAGATCGTTGGACTCCTCACTGAGTGTGAAGGCTGCTTAAGATTCTCTCTCTGCCCTTCTGCACCTCTCTCTCACTTGCACTTTCACACTCTCTCTCTAAAATAAAATAATAATAATAATAATAATAATAATCACAAAGTTTGGTCACAGTCTAGTGAGAAAAGTAAGATGTGCAAATAAATCCTCATCATTAAATGTGCTAATTGCTGCAACAGAGAAACCTCAAAGTCTCAGGTCACAAAAGACTGGACAGCCAGCACTAGAGGGTCAAAGAAGGCTTCCTAGTAGAAATGATAATTGACTTTGCTTTAAAAGAATCCACTTGGGGCACCTGGGTGGCGCAGTCGGTTAAGCGTCCGACTTCAGCCAGGTCACGATCTCGCGGTCTGTGAGTTCGAGCCCCGCGTCAGGCTCTGGGCTGATGGCTCAGAGCCTGGAGCCTGTTTCCGATTCTGTGTCTCCCTCTCTCTCTGCCCCTCCCCCGTTCATGCTCTGTCTCTCTCTGTCCCAAAAAACTAAATAAACGTTGAAAAAAAAATTTAAAAAAAAAATAAAAATAAAATAAAAGAATCCACTTAAGTAAAAAACAAAAACAAACAAACCACCTTCTTTCATAAAGCAGCCCTGCAATGGCTCCATCAGGAAAAAAACCAACCAACAAACAACAACAACAAAAACCTTTCCTACAGAACCTTATTTGTCCTTGATAACATCAATCCTTTCTTGCTTGAAGGTTGTTAAAGATTGTGCCTTCCCTCCTTTAGAAGACTTAATAACCCTGAAGGCAGGAACGACATCTGACTGAACCTCACAGCCTCCCCTGGTACCTGGTACATCTTAGATCCATGATAACTGGTAGTTGAATGGGCATCACTGATCTTCCTTTCACTTCCTATGACCCAGTGCCCTAGCTGCAGCTTCCCTGAGTTCCAGCTTTTTCTGTGGTTGAAGACATCTCGTCACCAGATGTTTGTTACATTAGTAAACTTTGTCAAATTGGGAGAAATGTTTAAAAAATAGAAAGCACTTTTGTAGCAGATAAATATGTAGAAAAGTATTATATGTTGGCTGACTATACTCTCTCCTGAAGAGAGTTGGACAGGTAGCAGGGAGAGGGCAGACCTAGCTAGGGAGGTGGGGGCTCTCTGCTGGGAACAGTCAAACTGGAGCAGCTGTGCATCGGTTTCCTATGGCTACCGTTAAAAATTACCACAGACTGGGTGCCTTTAAACCACGAAAACTTATTTTTTCATAGTTCTGGAGGGCAGAAGTCTTGAAATCAAGGTCTCAGCAGGGTTGGTTCCTTCTGGAGGCACTGTGGGAACATCTGTTCCATGCCTCTCTTCTAGTTTCTGGGGGCTGCAGGCAATTCTTGGTGTTCTTGTCTTATATGTGCATTACTCTATCCTCTGCCTCTGCCTTCACATGACTGTCTCCCCTAGGTGTCTCTTCCCTTTCCCTTCTCCTATAAGAATACTTTTCATTGAGGTTAGGGCCCACTTGGATCCAGATGATATCTTCTGGAGATCCTTAACTTAGCTACAATTCCAAAGACTCTTTTTCCAAATAAAAGCACACTCAGAGGTTCCAAGTGGGCATATCTTTCGAGGGGACACCATTCAATCCACTACAAGTGCTGTTGATGCTCTCCCTCCCCTCACCAAGGAAGGATTGATAAGACTGGTCAGAAAACAAGAGTCTTCTCTAATCATGTTTTAAGTCGGTTAAGGGAGAGGTCAGAAGGTTCCTAGGATGCAACAGAGCAATAGAACCATTTTGGAAATGGTTGCCTAGGCCCTATCAGGTCTCATCTCTGCAGAACCAAACCAGGAAAGATTCTTTCCATAGAATAGTTTTTCTCTATCTAAACTCATTTTACCTCCATAATTAAACCTCACAGACAGGCTACAGGAAAATTATCTTCTGCCCAAGCACAAACCATATGGTGTCACTCTTTTATTTTTTAACAGAAGAATTTTCTTTAAATTTTGGAATTGTAACAGAGGAATTTTGTTTAAATCTCAGTCCGTGGACTTACAACGTTGGGTCTTTATTACTATCATCCTGTAATAGCATTTATATAATAACACCAGATACAGTTTTCTAGGTGTGTTTTAACTTTATTTAATAGGTGACCTCTGTTTGATGACTTTTTCCTCATTAAGAATGAATCCTGTAACATAAGAACTGTGAAATTACAGAATTCTTCAGAGAAAGAATGATTTTTCTCAAAGACTTTTTGTAAAATAAAACATCTCCTTACAACAAACTTGGCTATCATCCACAATACATGTTTATTATAAAGCAGATGAGACTAAGAATGTAGTCTCTGAGTTTACCACCAAGAGATTATTGCCAACAGCCCTGAAAGCTATATTATGATACTCACCATCATTTACCATGACCCAGGTACCCTATGCTTTCAGTCTGGTCTGCCTATGGTCATGTCACTATCTTCTAAGATTGCATAATTGACAGAATAATTTTTATAAAGATTAATTAAATACAAAGCCCTCAACCTTTTCACCAATCCTTTTTAAAACTTTATTGGGGTGCCTGAGTGGCTCAGTTGGTTAAGTCTGACTTTGGCTCAGGTCACAGTCTCACAGTTCATGAGTTTGAGCCCTGCATCAAGTTCTGTGCCGAAAGCTCAGAGCCTGGGGCCTGCTTCAGAGTCTCTGTCTCCCTCTCTCTCTGCCCCTCACCCACTGACACTCTGCCTCTGTCTCTCTCTCAAAAATAAATTAACATTAAAAAAAAATAATAAAAACAAAATAAAATAAAAAAATAAAACTTTCCCACACTGAAGCAAGGGTTTTGGCATCAACACTGAGATCAGTGTTGAAGTCTGGATTATTCATTTTAATGACATTGTTTAAACTCTATTCTGCCTAATGTCATTCTTCTTTAATGCATTTTTAAGTTTATTTTTTTATTAAAAAAATTTTTTTTTAATGTTTATTTATTTTTGAGAGACAGAGAGAAACAGAGCACAAGCAGGGGTGGGGCAGAGAGAGAGGGAGACACAGAATCCGAAGCAGCCTCCGGACTCTGAGCTGTCAGCACAGAGTCTGACATGGGGCTCAAACTCATGAACCACGAGATGGTGACCTGAGCCAAAGTCAGGCACTCAACCGACTGAGCCAACCAGGCACCCCAAGTTTATTTATTTATTTTTGAGAGTGGGGAGGGGCAGAGAGAGAGGGATAAAAATAATCCCAAGCAGGGTCCACGTGCTTCTGCCCAATGCAGAAGCTGGATGCAGGGTTCGATCTCACAAACCATGAGATCGTGACTTGACCTGAAATCAGGAGTTTGACACTTAACCAGCTGAGCCTCCCAGGCGCCCCTTTAACACATATCCTTAATGCCAAATATATATATGTGGTTTATTACAAAAAACAGTACTCACTTGACCCCCTCTATTTTCTTCCACAAAGACAACCATTTCCAACTATTTTGGCTTTTTCTTTTAGCATTTAACTCCTATTTCTAAATAATATATTTATAACGCTACTTAGTAATTTTTAAAGGTCTTAGCCATTTTTAATGAATTTCCTCTGTAGAACATAAGAATTTAGTTCCCTTTCATGCTTATACCTCCCCTAAGCACAGACTTTTCCCTTTCTTTTATCTTTCCTACAAAGTTAAAATATAATTTCAATCAAATAAATATTTTGTATTTGCATAATTATGTATAAACACTATCCACACCTTAGCCATGATGTTTCTTTCTTTTTATGTAACTTTCATTTCATCTATATTTAATAACTACCTCTTTTTAATTAACCTGGATTTCTATGTACCTACCAGACAACTTCTTAGCAGAAGTGCATCTATCACATTCATCTTCTTGCTGTGTTCTGCCCTCCTGATCCAATCTGGACTGCTTATCTCTGGGCCCGCTGCCCAGCCCTCATTCTAACATCTCCTTTATCCTTCTTCCCAGGCATCTCCTTTCCCTCTCACTTGTGTTAGATCTCCTGAATCTCCTATTTTTCTCTTTCTCAGCTTATTTTCTCCTTTAGGAATAATACATTCTCCCATAATTTCCTAAGAAATGGTACACTGTGTTAATTTTGTAAGAACATTCATTTCTGGAAATGAATGCTTTGTTCACTAGACAAATCATGACACGTCTCTCAGGACAGGTCAAGTTTTACCTCCTCCAGAAAAATTTTTCTGACTGCCTCAGGCAAAGTTAATCTTTCCTCCCTATGTGTTTCTATAACACTTCATTTATTAATCTCCTCACTCATCCATCCATTCACCCATTCATTTACATTTCCAGCAAATATTTATTGAGTACTCTCATGGGCCAGGCACTGGCATAGGCACAAAGATGAACAAACTTGATCTGAATTTGTTCACCCAGGAGAAGCCAGGGAAAGAGACTGAGAAAGAGAGGCCAATGAAAAAGGAGGCCAATCAGTCGAGAATGGTATTACACAAAGAGGAGAAGTGTTTTTTAAAGGACAAGATAATCACCTTTGTTAGGGGATGCTGAGAGGTACAGTAAGGTAAGAACTAGAAATATATGTTGCAGAAGACAACACAGGACTCACTGATGACTTGGGCAAAGGCAGTTTCTGTAGATACAGGGCAGGAAACCTGTCTGAAGTGGGATGAAAGAAGAAATCAAGAAGTACAGGCGTAGGCATAGGTAGTTCTTTGGAGACGTTTTTCTGGCAAGCGAAGCAGAGAGATAGAGAGGTATTTGAAGGGGAATGTGCAGTTGAGAGAGGCCTTTCAGTCATGACAGACACTATGACATGCTGAATGCTGTTGGAACAGACCCAACAGTGGGCAAGGCTAAGATGAAGGAAAGAGGGGGGATTCCCAAAGAATCTTCTAGCTCTTGGTCTCTATCCCCCTCTGATCAACCTTATCTATCTTTCCTTGATGATTTCTTTTCTTATTTTCTCATTGTTCCAAATTAATGATAAGTGGAACATGTAAAAGATTTCTCAAAATCTAAGGTTCATTTTTACAAATCCAACACTTGATTGTTTTTGTTGTCTCTTCTGTGGCTCTTAAGTGAAAAAAAAAAATCCCCAGTCCACTGAGAAGTTATTTATCCTTAGGATAAACTTCCGATACCACTTAAAAATTATTTGAACTTGGGCAAGTTACGTAAGATCTTTTTGCTACAGTTTCATGAAAATGGGTTTAATAGTAATAGCTAATCCACAAACTGTTTTCAGGATTAAATGGAACACTAGTAAAGTACAACAAATAATGTCTGATACACATTAAAGACTTGATAAATGTGTTGTCACATTTGTTGTGCTATTGTGGTCATCATCACCTTTATCTTCATCTTTGTCATCATCATCATTTAAGGTTGAGAGAAGATGAGAAAGGACAGCTCCAAATAAATGTCCTTTTGCCTAAAACCTAGCCCCTTAGATGGAGGTAGGGTCACATTGTCTTATTAGTTTGACCTATCATGTAAACCTACACACACATACATGCACACAGGATGCTTATATGTAGCACAAATTCCGATGTTAGAATGTTAGTTTTTTGTGTTTTTTTAATACTCAAGTCTTCATTTTAAACAGCTAAGCCAAATATAATTTTCTATGAAAAAAAACCTTATTAACTATTTTTGAAGTCTAAATATGTTTTGCATATGCAATAAAAATTAACTTTTGAGTCTGTTTTCAATTATAGCTGAAGAAAATGGCAAAATTGTAAAACCAGGCTGGTCTCTCCTGCAGTTATGGGTCCTTTGCTGACTTTGAGGAACACTTACTCGTCATATCTATGCACTTTGCCTACCTGTACGAGTTTGTTTCAGGATGATTTCTCAGGCTCTCAACCCTGTTCAATGGTTCACTGCAATTCTATCTCCTGCCAAAGCACTTCATCTTTTCATAATAAACAGCAAAATCAATTAAGAAATGCTAATTAACAACAACAGACAATTTAATGTTTGAAAATGTGAGAGGAAAAGTTTGAGCAAAATACAGAATGTCGAAGGGGCACCTGAGATACTCATTTGGTTGAGTGTCCAACTCTTGATTTCAGCTCAGGTCCTGATCCCAGGGTTGTGGAATCGAGTCCCATGGTGGGCCCTGTGCTGAGCATGGAGCCTGCTTAAGATTCTCTCTCTTTTCCTCTGCCTCTGTCCCCATCTTATGCTCCCTCTGTCTCTAAAATTAAAAAATATAATATAGGATGTAGGATATTTCAGTGACTTCTATTAAACATGACTTAAAGAAACACAAAGGATAGAATTTTGTTTTGGCAAGATGGCAACACTGCCATAAACAAAAAACTAAAACAAAGACATGATCTAAGGGATAAGTACCTGATTCCCAGTCAAACAGTATCCTAACAGATTTGTTTCCCAAATGGTGAATGCATTACATCAGCAGTACCAGTAAATTAAAATAAATGTAATTCCTTTATTTGCAAAAAATGGTTTTAAATAATCTTGACCATCTCCAGATTATTGTGAAGTATTTAAACACCCCATTAAGGATGTCAAATACAAAATTGGTTGAGCTTTTCTATGACAATAATGAAAATGACAGAGCCAATTAGAGTATCAGAATATCAAAGATTAAAGATGAAAAAAATCTTAGGGGTACCTGGCTGGCTCAGGTGGTAGAACATGTGACTTTGATCTTGGGATCGTGAGTTTGAGCCTCACATTGGGTGTAGAGATTATTAAAAAAATAAATAAAAGAATTATGAAATTGTTTAAAAAATAAGAAAGAAAATAAAAGAATGTTAAAAATAACCTTACCCTTATCTCTTAAATTATGTAGAAGAAAATTGAATATCAAGAATTGTGAAGGGTCTGATATTTTGCCATGCTTACAAGTGAAAGAAAGCATTAACCTGCCCACAGCTTTATAGAGGCTGGAAAAAGACACAAGACCCCTGGATCAGAGACAAAAGACTTTATTATCCATGGAATAGCAGCCAATATGAGCTTCATGTCCAAACTGATTGCCATTGCTTCCCTAGTCCCATCAGGGTGATGAGCTCCAGTGGATGCTATACAAGCTAAGGAACCTTGAGTTTAGGAAACCCTCAATCTTACACGGTGGATGTTAGCAAACTTGTCTACTGTTTTCCAGGCAGGAAAAATTATCTTATCATCCTGGTCAGGAAGCAAATCTGGCATCTGCCCTGGAGGGAGACATTAGCTCTACAAACATCTGTGCAAACAGAACAAATGCCTCTTGTTCAGAAGATATGCAGAAAAGTGAGAGACACATGTTGAATTGTCTTTCAACGCTGAGATTTAGGGAGGCGAAAAAGATTATTTAAGATCACCATCTAAACTGCTGAGTTCTTAATTAGTACAAAATATAATAGAAATATATTATTTCATATTTAATAGCTAGGTGGATATACCCTAAGCTGTGAGTCCTAATGAACTAATTGAAACCCTAAGATGTGAATCCTAATGAGCTACTGAGTTCATTTTCTCTCTTTGAATTCAGGAAGGACCTGTGACTTAATTTTAACCAAAAAAATAAAAAATAAAAAATAATAACATATATGTGCATATATATATTATGTATATATATAATAATATATATTTATACATATACTAAAGGTGTTAGGATGTTATCCTATGACTAGATTACTCATCTATCTATTATCTATTTATCTATATGTATCTATATCTCAGGACACCTATGGTATATAGAGAGATAGACAGATATATAGATAAATCATCTAAGATTATACACACACACACACACACACACACACACACACACACACACGAAATCTCTTAGCAGACCAAGACCAAGACCTGCTGGCCTTGAAGAAGCAAACTCATATAGTGACTGTGGAAGGGTTGATATAGCAGTCAATTTTGGGTGTCCTCTTGGACCTAAGGACAACCTCCAGCCAAGAGCCAATAACAAGGTCCTCAGTCACAGAGCCACAAGGATCAGAATTCTGCCAAAAGCCTAAACAAGTCTAGAAGCAGATACTTCCCTACTTGAACCTCTAGGAGAGAATGCAGCCTAATCAACATCTTGATTGCAGCTTTTTGAATCCCTGAACAGAAGCTCCTCAGCTAAGCTGTGCCCAGACTTCTGACCCAGAAAACCTACAGGCTAATAAATATGTGCTGTTTTAAGCTGGCAATTTGTTATGCAGCAATAGAAAACTAATGCAATAATAGTTCAGTACAGACCAGAATTTAATATATGGAATATGGCTTCAAGTTTACGCTGACACCACTTTGATTATTCCTTAGATTTTCTAAGTCACTTCTACAAATTTGGTTGTTTGTTTTTGCTTCATAGTCATCCCATCCAGAATAGAACCAAGGTTAATAAGCTTTCAGGTGATTCCCTGTTTCCTTTGGTGAAACTTCATTAATTATTCCAGTCCACAGAGTCTCTCTTTACTGAACCTATGATTAGTATATTACTAGAAAATCTAGCATTTGATTGTTCTTAACAATTGTACTGTTTTTCCAGCAGAATGTAGATCCTCTATTTAGTCTTACAGATATTTTTATATTTCCCACAGTATTTGCAATAGTGTCAGGCAAAAAGGAGATGCTTATTAAATATCTGCTGATTGATAAACATGATCTGATTATTCAGAAGCTTCTGTTAACAACTGACCTGGATATTACAGAATTTAATCAATATAAAATTGCCACACTCTCTACACCCCTCATCTGCCCTGAGTTGTTCTGCCTCATCTCCAAAGCCCAGGACTAAAGAAAGCTCTAGAAAAAGTGAGATTATGGACAGATAAATAGACAGACAGACAGACAGATAGATTGATAGAGAAATAAAGGGACACCTGGGTGGCTCAATCATTTGAGCTTCTAACTCTTGATTTCAGCTGCTGTCTGATCTCATGGTCCTAGGATTGAGCCTCATGTCACACTCTGCACAGGGAGTGGAGCCTGCCCTTGATTCTCTCTCCTTCTCCCCTGTCCCTCTTTCCCGCTTGTGTGCACTCTCTTTTTCCCTCTAAAAAATAAAAAAATAATAGAAAAAATGAGATGCCTCTCTCCCCCGCCCCGTCCCTTGCTCACTTGCCCCCTCTTTCTTTCAAAAAGAAAGAAAGAAAGAAAGAAAGAAAGAAAGAAAGAAAGAAAAGAAAAAAAAGAAAAAAATGAGATGTCAAAATCACTTTCTGGGTTAGTTCTATTCTCAGTTACTACATGGCATAATTTATCCCCATGTCAGAGGGCACATCCAGTTGAATATTCAGGATCAGTCCTTATATATAAATTAAAATCAGAATTTCAACATACATGCTCCCCCCAAAAATAATATAATGGATAACTGGATTATTATAAAAACAAGGAGAAAAGAAATTGCAAATATACTTCTAAAACTACAGACTTCATTGTAAATGAATGAATGAATGAATGAATGAATGAATAAACGTGTCTAAGCCAGTCACTTCTAATACCTAAAACTCTCTGTAGTGGCAAGCAGCCAGCATTCTTGGGATTATGTACCATAAAACTTTTGCATCATAAACCTTTCGTGTTTTACTTCAAACTAAAATATACCTGACAAGATAAAATAGTGGATAGTGTCAGGTTTGCCTTATGCCTTAAGAAAAAGACCTGATGAGGCCAAAAAAATTGGTAGCGATTGCTATGACTCTTGTATGCTTGTCCATTCTCTACATGGAGTAGGAGGAGACAAAATCCAAACATATGTAAAAGTCTAGTTATTAAAAACAACCACATAACTTTCCTAACCTAAAAATATGGTGCTGTAGGTGTATTTTTTTGCCCCTTCCATATTTGAGGAGTGCTCTCTCTCTCTCTTTCTTTTTCACACACACACACACACACACACACACACACACACACACACACACTTTGAAATTTCTGCTTATCTCTTATTTACATGGACTTGTCAATAATTGTAAATAATCATCTGCCATTTGGCCTCAAATCAGTAGCTACTTACAGTTTCCTTTTGAAAATAACCTTATTAAGACAATTGCTATGATTCTAAATCATAAAAGTCTAAGTACAGAGCTAGTGATAATGTTAATGACTGAACTTTTGTTTTTGTTACATTTCTTTGGGTAAATCACCTTTCTTTTCCATGAAATTCCTTGAATTGCAGTTTCTTAGATGGCTTTCAAATAGTTTTAATTGATCCTGACTTGCTGCTGGTACTTATCTTTCAGTCTATACTAAAAACAAAGTATTTTAAAATAGAATTTCAAAATAGTATCAAAACAACCACTTCCCTTATGAAGAATACATTACACAATTATTCAGTGCCTTGCTCATATTCTGTGTTCAGTATATATTTGGAGAATTAACAATAGCAAAAAAAACAAAACAAAACTAGGAGGGTTCATTACAAGCAGAACTATTCCTGCAAGAAATGCTAAAGAAAAATTTTCAGACTGAACAGGAATGGCACCAGATAGAAACTTTGTACTATAGGATAAAAGGAAGAATACTAGAAATACTCTTTTTAAAAAGACAATAGAGGGGTGCTTGGGTGGCTGAGTCGGTTGAGCACCTGACTCGATTTCAGCTCAGGTCATGATCCCAGGATTGTGGGATGGAGCCTGCTTAAGATTCCCTCTCTCTCCCTCTACCCATCTCCCCCATTGCACTCTGTCTCTTTAAAAAAAAAAAAAGATTAATGCAAATATTATACTACTATATATTGGGGATTATAACATGTAGACTTGAAATATATATGATAGTAATACTACAAAGTTTGGTGGGGTAAGTGGAAATATAGTTATATGGTTCTTATATACAACTTTGTATAAGTTATGCATTATTCAAGGTAAACTATCACGAGTTATAGATACATAATGTAAACCCTAAACAACTATTAAAATATAAAACAAAAATAAGCATTTAAACAGCCAATAAGAAAAGAGGGCGATGTTTGCAAACTGGCAGCATAGGAATTTCTAGTGCTCATTCTCTCCCAGAAACATCAATTTAAACAACTATATAGTAAGAAATATACTAACCTTATACATACTGTTTCAGAAAAATAGAGGACGATGGAACCCATCCCAAATCATTTTATGAGGCCAACACAATGCTCCAATAAACACAAAAAATCCTTAATAAATTACAAGCAAATTGAAATCAGCAATATATAAAAATGATAATACATTATGACCAAACCAGAATTATCTCAAGAATACAAGGAAGATTAAAAAAAAAAAATACAAGGAAGATTGAACACTTAAAAATCAAAACAACAAAAAAGGGATAAAATATTGATCTTAATAGATGTAGAAAAAAATAGCTGACAAAATTCAGTATTTGTGATTAAAAAGCAAAAATGAAAACTCTAAGCGAAGTGGTAATAGAAGGAAACACTCTAAACTTGGTATCGGGGTTATGCTGGCCATAAAACAACCCAAATTTATTATCTTACAGTTCTGGAAGTCAAGTCTAAACAGGGTCCCACTGGACTAAAATCATGGTGTCAAAGGACTGAGTTCCTTCCTTGAAGCTCCAAAGGAGAATCCTTTTTATTTGCCTTTTCCAGTTTCTAAAGGCTGCCTCCACTCCTCAGTTTGTGGCTCTGTTCCATCTTCAATCTCACTTTGCAGCATGCTGATTCTCTTTCTTCCACACATAAAGAACCCCTGTGATTACACTGGGCTCACACGGTTAATCCAGGATAATCTCCTTATTTTAGGGTCAACTGATTGGCAACCTTAACTCCATCTGCTACCTTAATTCCTGAGGATTAGAACATGGACATCTTTGGGGAGCCATTATTCTGCCTACCACAACCCATATCTCCACATACTATTAACCCACCCCTGGATTATTTCAGAGAAATCCCACACATCGTATCATCTCACACATAGCTATTTCAGTATGTGTTTTTATTTTTTATTTTTTTAAGTTTATTTATTTACATAATCTCTACACCCAACATGGGGCTCCAATTCATGACCCCAAGCTCAAGAGGTACACACTTCTCTGACTGAGCCAGCCAGGTGCCCCTCAGTATGCATTTTTAAAAGATGAAATCTTTAAAAGATGCATCCTTTAAAAAGTCACACGTAAAAAATAGCAAAAATTTCTTAAAAGCATCAACTATCCTGTAATTAGATATCTCTTATTCTATCATGATTTTTTTAAAAAATTTCCAGGGGCACCTGGATGGCTCAGTCTGTTGAGCATCCTGACTCTTAATCTTGGTTCAGGTCATGATCTCACAGTTGGTGAGATTGAACCCCGCGTCAGGCTCTGTGCTGACAGTGTGGAGCCTGCTTGGGATTCTCTCTCTCCTCTCTCTCTGCCCCTGCCCTGTGCACACACACTCTCTCTCTCAAAATAAATAAATAAGCATAAAAAATAAATAAAATATTTTGCAGATTGAAAGAAAATTCAAATAAGATTCATAGCTTGCTTTGAATAATTTTCTATTTAAAGGACATTTCTGGGGATCCCTAATATTACTTTAAATCATTTTAATTATACTGTTGGTTAAATATATACAAACATGAAACCAGATATAAATTCCTCAAGTATGTGGGGGTGCCTGGGTGGCTCGGTCAGTTAAGCATCCATCTCTTGGTTTCGGCTTAGGACGTGATCTCACGGATCATGAGTTCCAGCCGTACATCAGGCTCCGTGCTGACCATGCAGAGCCTGCTTTGGGATTCTCTCTGTCTCTGTCTCTCTCTCTCAAAAATAAATAAATAAACATTTAAAAATACTACTTACGTGTATGACTCTCATATATCTATAAAATAAAAAGTACTCTTGAAAGAAACCCATGTACCCAGTTTGAGAAACACTGTTCCTATAACACTGTCTGCATCGTTCATTTTGCAATCAGTTGTATCAAGTCCTATGAGAGCCCTTCATTGCCTAAAGCTGTTGATTAATTTCATCATGTGATTACCATTCTTCAGGACACACCTTGGTCACCTACTATTTGCCAGTCACTTTTCCTAAGTAGAAAGAAACACAAAGGTGAACAAAACCTGGTCAATTGCTCATAGTGAATTTTTGAAATATTATGTATTATCAGAACCACTGGACTGTAAGCTCAGTGAAGATGTGAACCAACTATTATGTGTCTTTATATTCTCTAAGGAGCCTAACAGAGTGCTTTTAAGTCAGTAATCAATGCTCAATAATTGATTTGACTTGAAAGCCTTTATTTTACTCATTCAGTTAAATTTGGCAGGCTGACTCAGAGAGAACCATGCAACTGTATTTCTCTTTTCAGCTTTAGAATGAAGAAGAGGTGAGCGTGTATGTTTGTTTTTTGGCAATGATGGCGAAGAAAAGGATGCTTGGTGATAGAGATGGTGTGACAGCCACTGTGGAAATTTGGAGCCAAGCAAGTCATAAAGCTGACTCTGTCGGGTACAGATCCTTACCAGTCAGCGTAATAGATGGATAGCTATTATGGGTCAACAGTGATGGATGGAATTTGCTCAGAATAGCACAACACATTCAGCTCTTTGGGGACCAGGAACATCTATCACTAATGATTAATCCTTTCATGAGGTTAACAGAGCTCTTTTCTTACATTCTTTGCTCTTTGTATGGGACCCACCGTCCTGCTCAAGAAATGTTTGCTTTCTGGCACTATGCTATGTATATGGTTCCTAAGTATTTAATCAGGGGACTGCATGGTAGATTTGTCCCAACTCCCAGAACTGTTTCACAACCTGTTTTCCAGCATGTTCCCAGTCCTTACAATTTCTCCTACTGGAGACACTCTTTGGCTTGTGTCAACTAATAATACATAACCCTTTAAAAAAATTCAATATGAGCAATTAGCCAACTTTTATTCATGTGATACAAATTTCAATATAATACCGAAAAGGGAACTTTTATAGACATCAACATATTTTAAAGCAATAGATTCATATATTCATTCTCAATGAATGCAGGAAGGGTATACACGGAGTGCAGATGAGTTTTGAAACACATGGCACATGCTGCTACTGTCCAAGAGGGTCAGTGAAATTTGGTGGCCCCAGGGGCGCCTGGGTGGCGCAGTCGGTTAGGCGTCCGACTTCAGCCAGGTCACGATCTCGCAGTCCGTGAGTTCGAGCCCCGCGTCAGGCTCTGGGCTGATGGCTCGGAGCCTGGAGCCTGTTTCCGATTCTGTGTCTCCCTCTCTCTCTGCCCCTCGCCCGTTCATGCTCTGTCTCTCTCTGTCCCAAAAATAAATAAACGTTGAAAAAAAAATTTTTTTTAAATAAATAAATTAATAAAAAAAAAAGAAATTTGGTGGCCCTGAGGAGCACGGGACCATAAAGACACTAAAAACAGAGAGCTATATCACAATTACATAAATCTAGGGTCTTTAATTATTCATATTTTTACTCATCCTTGACTATGGTATAAATCCCTTAAGGGCAGAGACCAGATTGTGCACATCTTTGCATCCCAGCCATAGAACTCAACGTGTTAGACCAACACCATGGTCATCACCTGGGAACATGTTAGAAATGCAGAATCACAGGCCCCATCCTAGACATAATCAAAATCTACGTTTAAACAAACTTCCAAGTGCTTTAAAGATGAAGAAGCAATGCTCTCCAGCACTGGCATAGTGCCATATGCACAATAAGATTCAATGCCTGTGTTAATCAACCATAAGCCCAAAAACTTTATAAACTGTAACTCTACCAGGTGTATAGGTCTGAGAGATAAAATATGAGAGAGAAAGGTAAAAATCAGGCACTATAATAACATGCACATTACGGGAATGTTGTACTTTTTTGTGAACCCACCATTATTACATGCCAAAAGGATAGGATAGTCTAGCATATCTGTCTTCCAAGTGAGGTGTTTGCCTCTGAATGTACACAAAACCATCCTATCATATATGGAGAGAGAATGTTAGAATTTCTATTCACATTTTTATTTTATTTTATTTTATTTTTTCAACGTTTATTTATTTTTGGGACAGAGAGAGACAGAGCATGAACGGGGGAGGGGCAGAGAGAGAGGGAGACACAGAATCAGAAACAGGCTCCAGGCTCCGAGCCATCAGCCCAGAGCCCGACGCGGGGCTCGAACTCACGGACCGCGAGATCGTGACCTGGCTGAAGTCGGACGCTTAACCGACTGCGCCACCCAGGCGCCCCACTATTCACATTTTTAAAAGAGCTCTACTAATATTTAATATTCAGGTTGACCCTGGTACCTACACTCAGTCTGCATGCCAGATGGTACATGAACTCGTAGCGACACTCTTAGTTTACTGACATTTTCTCCAGTTTATATGTGCAGTGACTGTAACTAAATGACCAAAGGACTTCAAAGATTCCTTTAAGAGAAATGCAGATTGAATATAATCCATGTAAATACAAGGAAAGCAATGACAAAAACAATCACAATAGGTGGGGCACCTACTTAGGCTTAGCTCACAGTCTCACGGTTTGGTTTGTGAGTTCAAGCCTTCCATCCACATGGGGCTCGCTGCTGTCAGCACAGAACCTGCTTTGGATCTTCTGCCCCACTCTGTCTCTACCCCTTCCCTGCTCACAATCTCTCTCTCTCTCTCTCCCTCAAAAATAAACATTAAAAAAAAAAAAAAAAAAAAACCAGAGTAGGCACTTACAGTCTTTATGTAGGCTCTTTGTCACATTCAAGACAAAAGTAGTGATAATCAAATCAAGTCTGACCTGAAATCAGCTAAAATCCCTAAATTTTCTAAGAGCTTTATTGTGGCATAATTGATATACAAATAACTGCACATATTTGGTGTGTACTATTTATCATTCTTTTTCACTAGATATATTTTAAAATAATTTTTATTATTTAAACTTCCCCAAAGCTCCACTATCACTCATGATTAGCTTTCCCTAAGAGTACGTTTTCATCTCTGCATACTGTGCTTTGTGAGACAGACCGTCCAGCAAGGACCGCTGATATGCTGAGTTCTGAGGATATACTCGATAGAACCAAACAAAACAAAACAAAACAAAACAAAAGACACACACACACACACACACACACACACACACACACACAAGGAGGAGAACAGTGCATAAAGTGAGTGTATTTTATGGAAGAAAGAAATCCACAATTTCTTTTTTTTTTTTCAATTTAAACACATCTCCATGAAATTTCACAATACTGGAGTCCAAGAGAAGGACCTACAATATTCTAGAGAAGGTCATATTTAAGGATCATATTTAAGGACCAGGAATTAGAATAATTTTAGACCTCTCAACAATACTAGGAGAAGAAGAAGACAATGAAAAAATTCCTTTCCCATTCTGAAGACACATGACTTTTATTTTAGAATTCTATATCCAACCAATTAGCACAAAGGATAAAATACATTTTGAGACATGCAATTGAAAAAAGAGATACTTCCCAAAAAGCTATTTCTCAGAAAGCTTATAGGTAAGATTCATGAAAATACAGGCATAAACCGAAAAAAGAGGAAGGTATGGAGCCCAGAAGACAAAGATCAAAACTAGGAGCAAGGGAAGATGAAGATAAAAGGAGACTCGGAATAAAGAGTTTGCCCTGTCCATCCTAGGTGGAGAGGGAGAACACTCCTGTAGGGCAGGTTGAAAAAATCTGGAAGGCACTTCCACAAAGATCAGATTGACAGCCATCCTGATGTGAGAGATCAGATTAAGAGACTCAAGCACATTTGACAGTGTTTGGGGTTCAATTAGTGATTAATAATAGATAACACTTATGGTGTGTTTACTATGTAGGCAGACACTCATCTAATACTTTGTCCATGAACTTTAGGCAATGAATGTAATATTGTTCCTATTTTACATATAAGAAAGAGGCAAAGCGGATTAAGTGGCTAGCTCAAGGTCACACAGCTAGTAAGAAGCAGTACTGGGGCTGAAACCCAGGCCATCTGATTGCAGAGGCTTTCTTTAACCATAATTCCATACTGACTTCCTAAGGGCAGAAATGCCACCAATTAAGAAAAACAAAATCAACTTCAGGAAAAATAGAAAATAGCGTAAGGAAGGAAAAGTAATTATAATTTTCTACATGATTGTGTTGTGAATGACATTTTTATAGTCCTAATGATATGAATATTAAATATTAATCTAACCGATACTATCATAGTGATATTTAAAATATTGGGAGATTTAGGCGGTGCTCATGCAGGACACAGGGAGAGAGAGGAGAGCTAAATCCTCATCTTTCATAGTAGAAGGACAATAAAAGTCTAATGTGAAAAATACAAGCTTGTTAATTAGCAATATGGAGGCTAAAATCAAGGTCAAAGTATTTGAAAGTGTTGGTCTCTAGGGAAGGAAAACAAAGTAAAAAGACTAGACACTTCAGTTTATCTTAGCAACTTTTTTAGACCTGGTTGATTCTTTAAATTACATATATGAAATTAAACTATGTGTGCATTTAAAATATATAGATGTGCAATTTAAATTAAAATTGCAGGAGTGCCTGGGTAGCTCAGTCAGTTAAGCCTTTAAGCGTCAGACTTAGCTTGATTTCAGCTCAGGTCACGTTCTCGCAGTTTCTGAGGTGGGGCTCTGGGCTGACAGCATGGAGCCTGCTTAGGAATGTCTCTCTCTCTATCTCTGTCCCTGCCCTGCTCAAGCTCGCTCTCTCTCTTTCTCTCTGTCTCTCTCAAAATAAATAAATAAACTTTAAAAAACCTAAAATAAATTAAAATTGCAAAAAAAAAACCCACAAAAAACAAAAACACATGAAGTAATAAATCTTAAGGGAAGAGAGGAATTTTCTTCCAGTGCTCTCCTTGTCCTTGAAGGAGTTTAGAACATGCTACCCCAAAATACGCTACTTTGGCATATTGATTATTTTGAGCTGAAGGCACTTGAGAAACAGCTGATGCAGGAAGGGCTTCTGATCTACCGTCTTCTACCTAAAAACAGGCCATACAATTTCCCACAGGAGAGGAGCCCTCTCTGTACCAGGAGGCTCTTATCACCAGAGAACCAGGGAACTGACCATCGAAATGGGTCTTATGAACAAGCCTACTAAAATAACCCTCATCTTCCACTAGGTTTTCCTCTCCCATATAGCTCATGTCACTTCTCCCAATTAATTGCCCCCAGCCCTCTCTGTCATTTCCTCACAAACCTATCGTTTCTTTGTCAAAACAAAAAAGGTATGAAAGCTTACTGCTCTGGTCACTTCAGGTTTTCAATCTCTTCCAAAGGCCCCCATGGACATGTCAAAATTTAATAAAATGTATGCTTTTGTTCTGGTAGTCTGTCTTATGTCAGTTTAACTATTAGGCCCAGCCAGAGACCCTCAGAAGAGAATTCTTCCTCCACGTCCTCCTGGATATGTGTGCCGGTTCAATTCTTTGGGAAGCAGAAACTGAGACTCACTTAGGAGCACAAATGGTTATGGGAAGGAAAATCAGTGAATGAAGAGTGGAGAACACCGGACTGGGCAGAGGGAACCTTCCACACAGACCTCACAAATCTCGCCCTGTCCAAGTGCAGGGCTCTGGAGCAAGGATCAAGAGGGGTCCAACATTACAGAAGGTGCCTGGCCCTCGTTCCACTGCTTCATCATTAACAGGGGCCCTGGAAAAGAGAGTGACCTCGGCTTGGACACCTAGCTGAGACTGTCAGCTAACCTCTCTACTTGCAGGCAGACAGCACGTCCTTTCTTGAAAGGAGACTTGAGCTGTACCTCTCAGTGTTGGCCATGTATTTTTTTATAAAAAAACAGAGTTGATGCCATAAAGCACATGTACTGCTTGTGGCTATTTTCCCACTTAAGTACTTTCTATTCTGTATTTCCGTCTTATTTAATATTAACGAAATCATTACTACATCAGAATTATTTTAAAATTAAATTCAATATGTGTATGTAATTTCAAACCAATATAAAGAGATAAAGTGAAAACTAAGTCCCCAGTCCAGACTCTAGTTACTCTAGAATCCCAATTACTGGTTCCTTACATATCCTCTCAGAGACAGCCTATAGATTAAACGAATTAACTTATGTGCAGTGCTTAGAACATCACCTAACTCGAACCAGATGCCATATAAATTTTTCCCGATAGTAGTAGAGGGGGAGGCGACAGTAGGGGGGGGAATAGGTACTCATAGTGGTAGCAGGGTGTAGAATCGGTCTACCTCACTCTTTTCAATGGCCACATGGTATAATTTACCAGCGTGTAATATAATTTTTTAAGCATTCTCCTTACAGAGGGGACAACAGATAACAAAAAGTTACCATAATCTCCAACAAATACAGAAATTAGATGTGTCAAAAAAACAAATTATAGGCGAACCTGGGTGGCTCAGTCAGTTGAGCCTCAGACTTCAGCTCAGATCATGATCTCACAGTTAGTTCACGGGTTCGAACCACACATCGAGCTTTGCTCTGACAGCGCTAAGCCTGCTTTGGATTCTCTGTCTCCCTCTTTCTCTGCCTCTCCCCCACTCACACTCTCTCTCAAAAGTAAATGAATATTTTAAAAATAATAATAAATAAATGTTTAAAAAATTATAAAATTCTGCATACCCTAAGATCCGAGTTAGAGTGAGAACTGGGAACACTTGGGCTAATGTGATGTTGAGTGCGGACAAAATGGGGTCACATAATTATTCAACCTTGCCTCGAGTGTAAGTACCAGGGACACACCTGCCACAGTTAACTGGCATCTCCAAACATGCTAATTTGCAGATATTTCACAGGCAGTGTCATGAACAAAAGAGATGCTTTCATTAAATCAGTTCTATTAGAGAGGTAACTACTGAAAGTCTCTCAAAATGGGGTGCCCAGGTGACTCAGTGAGTTGAGTGTCCGACTCTGGGTTTTGGCTAAGGTCACAATCTCAGGGTTTTGTGAGTTTGAGCCCCACGTGGGGTTCTGCGCTGACAGTGTGGAGCCTGCCTGGGATTCTCTCCCTCTCTCCCTCCCTCTCTGCCACTCCTCTGCTCATGCTGTCTATTTCTCTCTCAAAATAAATAAATAAACTTAAAAAAAAAAAAAGCTGCATAAGTGCTGATGGCATCAATATTACCTTGGTAAAGTACATGCTAAATTGCAGAGGTATCTTAATTTTGGTCACTTATCTCACAGATATGCCCTTTCCAGCACACTTGTTAAGAAACATAACTCTGAGTCCACAGTGCTGTGGCATTTTTTGTTTTGTTTTGTTTTAATCTCTGTGCCCAACATGGGGTTTGAATTTACAACCCTGAGATTAAGAGTCACATATTCTACCAACTGACGCAGGCAAGGTCCCCCACCTTGGGGTTTGAATTGTGTCTCTGACATTTATAATTGGGTGACCCAGGGTAAACTTAACTTCTCGGAGGTTCAGTTTCTTCCTTATCAGTAAAATGGGGGGATGGGAAGAACTATATGACTGCTGCTATTAGCAATGGCGTATCTTATTTTCCGATTTAATCTAGTTCTAGTTACAGAACATTTTTTTTCTCAGTTATGAGTTAAATAATTTTATTTAAAAAAGAACCGGGGCGCCTGGGTGGTGCAGTCGGTTAAGCGTCCGACTTCAGCCAGGTCACGATCTCGCGGTCCATGAGTTCAAGCCCCGCGTCAGGCTCTGGGCTGATGGCTCAGAGCCTGGAGCCTGTTTCCGATTCTGTGTCTCCCTCTCTCTCTGCCCCTCCCCCGTTCATGCTCTGTCTCTCTCTGTCCCAAAAATAAATAAACGTTGAAAAAAAAAAAAAAAGAACCATATCCCAATGTTGAGTCTCAGGTGATTTATGAAGCCACAAAACTATCCCTAAAACCCAAAGTCATCATTCCATCAACAGGAAAGTGTGAGTTTGGGCACATTTGACAGTGGAGCAGAGGGCTATGGTGCTAGGAAAGGTTTCTGCAGTAGACCTGATAGGAGAATCACTTGAAAGCAGTACACAGTATTTCCCAGAGGAAATCAGACCACTGCTACTTTAAAAATGATTAATAATGTTAATGAGTGTTTAGCATTCTTGAAAGGATAGCTTAATTGACTACATAGTCCTAGGGGACTAAAAGTGCAGTATAAGAATGGAATCCTGGCTTTACTTGAGTCAACTTTTGAAGCCAAGAAAATTAAACAAGGATAGGAATCCATGTGCTTCAAGGACATTATTTGAATAGGGTTCTTTTTAAAAAGTCATCAAGAGCCATCGGGGTATAGTGGGATTAAGTGGGGAAAAGAAGCACTATCATTTATATTGGGGCTGCATCATTGCTTTAAGCATCCTGATTTTGCTTGTAGACTGAAACTGTGGTGTAGAGATATTAGGCTCTCCCTAAATTTCAGGTAGCACATGTAACCTAATAGCTGCTTGCCCAATAGGGGGCGCTCCTGAAATAGAATGACTTACAGTGGAATAATCACGTGAAGAAAATAGTACTGTAGGCAGCGATAGCTGAGGGAATCACAGACTCATGTGGTTTTTAGATAAGAAAGTCCCAATTCCGTAGATGCATTATCAAAATTATCAGCGAAGAGGTCATTGGACCTGCAGACTCCTTTTGTAGAATTCTCTAAGGAACAAAATTACAGATATTAGCATCTTGGTTGGACACCAGGAAGTATAGCAATACAATCACTTCAGGAAAAACTTACTGAAAAGACAAGTGATACTACCCTCTTTATTATTGAACTTTTATGCTCTTTTCATTATTTTTTTAATGTTTATTTATTTTTGAGAGACAGAGTGCGAGCAGGGGAGGAACAGAGAGAGGGAGATACAGAATCCAAAGCAGGCTCCAGGCTTTGAGCTGTCAGCACAGAGCCCTCAGTGGGGTTCAAACTCACAAATGGTGAGATCATGACCTGAGCCAAAGTCAGACGCTTAACCGACTGAGCCACCCAGGTGCCCCAAAAAGACAAGTGCTCTTCCTAATGCAAAAAAGTAAATTACAACAAAAGGCAGTATGTCAATAAGAATCCAGAAAACAAGAGACAGTTCTCAACTCTTAGGTGGGGAGGGCACTGCTGTTTGGTCTTTTTATTGGAGGGGGTGGGGGCAGGAAAAGGTGAGTGAAAGTCACGGGGCAGCTGGACCAAAAACCTAGAAGTGGACAAGAAAGAGAGTTTCTAGAAGCCAGTCAGCAGGAGTAGATTTTGTACTGCAAAATTTGGAGAAAAAAAAAAAATAAAGCTGTGAACAGAAATGAACTTCCTATGAAGACATTGGCTGAGGGAGATAAAAAGACTTCAAGTAGGAGTGTAAATGAGGAAAAAAGCTGAAGATTATTTATTTGATGGTCAGGACATTTTGAAGGAAATTGCTATTGGAGGTACTAGATAAAGTGCTATCTCAGTTCCTGCTAGAAGCCCTTCATAATTTTCCAAGGTTCCTGCCTGAGACTGCTGTACATTCTCCTTCCTTTTCCACACTTCCTTCTGTCTACTAAGAGTAATAATAGCCACCATTTATTAAGGATCTGTTTCTGCAAGGACTTTCTGCCCCAATCAACAACCTAGCCTTAATAAAAAACATCATTATCCTTTTCCTGATGAGAAAGGGTAAGGAGCACTCTACTTTCTCATGGCTGTTAAGTGGTAAAACCAGAATCTGACCACTGTTCTTTTTTTTTTTTTAATTTATTTATTTATTTTGAGAGAAAGTGTGTGTGCGCCTGGGGGGGGGGGGGGGAGCACAGAGAAAAGGAGAAAGAGAATCCCAAGCAGGCTCCACACTATCAAAGCAGAGCCCCACACAGGGTAAACTCACAAAACCTGAGATTACCACCTGAGCTGAATCAAGAGTTAGATGTTTAACCTACTGAGCCACCCAGGTGCCCCAACCACTGTTCTAACACCAACATCAATGTTATTTTCACTATGCCTTTAAAATTCAGGGAGGCTAAAGAAGACAAAGGATAGTGCTTTGTCTTTCTGAAATTTAGCAACCCGTGGGGATTCTATGAATGGCTACATTTCATGGCTAACATCTTCATGATACTGGTGGTCATATATGGTGGGAAAAAATAAAAGCTGAGAAATCTAGTCTCCTTTGATTATTTTCTCTTTTTTTCTTTTTCCCCCACCAATCGCCCCCCATCAGTCTGCAAAGGCATTTCAAAGGTCTGCCACGTGGGCAAGCACTGGGTATCCCGAGTGTTGGTGGGGCCATGGGCCTGTGATGCCACAGGCTCCTCTTTGCCTCACTGGGCTCCTGAGAGTCTTACAGAGCACGCTTGTGTTGCTTGGAAAAGCTCGCCTTTCAGGTAAGAGCAAGTAAGGGATTCAAGGCACACATTCGTTTTGCAAAATGGTAGGTCTCAGATGGCCAAGTGCCCAGTCGCTGGCAAGGCAGCCAGCATCGCTCACACGCCCTTACAGCCCTACAAAGATAACACATGGCGTGCGCCCCGCAAAGACAGTGCCCCCCAACCTCACACCCGCAACACACACACAGTAGGACTAGAATCACCCGCCCCGGACAGGGGCCAGGTGTGCTTCCCTTACCACCAGACACCCAGTTTCTCTGTACTCTGGCTGCAGCGGTGACGGCCGGGGGGGCGGGGGGAGGAGTCGCTAGAAGGGGAAATGACGCCAGCGCTGGGCTCTGGCACCTGAGGCGCCCCCTGGAGCGTTGCCCAGGACCACGGAGCTAGAGTTCAGACGATGAGAGCCCAGGCCGTGAGCAGCACCAGCCGCACAGCCCTCCCCATCGCTGGGGAGACACAGGCAACAGGCCAGAGCTAATGTCTGCTGCACCAGCACTCCCCACCCATGCACCATGAGGCAGGAGGGCAAGGTCAGACCGCAGTCCACACCCCTGCCCTGTAAACACTGCCAATCTCTGGGGAAGAGAGAGCTTGGGGTCACCATATTCATCACCTCTTTTGATCTTTTATGTATTAGCTATTTCTTCACTCATTAAAGAAATACTTGTTGAAGGGACGCCTGGATGGTTCAATTGGTTGAGGGTCTGACTCTTGATTTCAGCTCAGGTCATGATCCCAGGGTTGTGAGATGGAACCCCATGTCCCATTCTGAGTGTGGAGCCTGCTTAAGATTCTTTCTCTCTCCCTTTGCCCGTCTCTCTCTCTCTAAAAATAAATAAATAAATAAATAAATAAATAAATAAATAAATAAATAAATAAAAATATATATATATATGTACTTATTGAATATCTACTATATGCTAAGTATAGGAGATCCTAATCCAATAGAGAAGACAGTCTAATAAGACACATTTATATGCAACCACTAGGGAACTGTTCATTTCATTACCTCATATACCATTGTCTAACCTGAAGGACAAGATTAATTTTTAAAAATCGATATAAGCCTTAAATATATGAAACATTTACTTCTTAGAGTTTCAGAAAGTACATTTTGCTAACAGGAAAATGTCTATGGCTTTTTTGAAAGGCTCTTTTTCTTTTCTAAATCTAAAATCACTTTCAAATAATGTTAGATTATTTACCATTTTGGCCATATATCCACTAATTTGCTTTCATAAAATATATGATAAATAGCAGAAGGTCAGGTGTGTTTTCACTGAGTTGTTAATCTCCTTCCCTGACTAGTGCATGTTTAGTATTCTAGATTAATAATTCTGCAACTCTGATGCCACACTCGTTTTCAATTACCTGTTAATTTATAAGTGACACTTTTTAAAAGATAGACCACTTGGCACTTTGCCTTCTTTCTCCTGATTTCCTGAGAGCCTTACTGGGAACTAAACTGAGGAGGTTTCTAAATCATATCTGAAAGGGAATGCATATAAATGTTCACATGCATATGCACAAAACATCTCCAGAAGGTCTCTTGAGAGTCCTAACATTGATTTTCTCTGGGGGGAGAACCCAGTGGACAGAGAACAGAGGCTTTTCACTCTTTGGTACTTGCATTTTCAACTGTCTGAATGAATTTTCTATTCAAAAAAATAAAAACAAGGATAAATATTTCACATTTGTTCTACCTAGTCTCACTGCCAGATTGGGATCCTGTTAAAATAGCCTTTGACTTTGGACTTCAGTAGCACTAAACTTCTTTCCTCTGGATTCAAAGAGTCTTATTTTAATTATACAAATGAAGAATTGCAGTTCACAAAAGTGAAGTCTCTCAAAAAAAATGCGTAATGTTTAATCAGTGGAAACAAAGAAATGGGTATTTCAACTCTGTAATAGGTGCACATGTATTAGTGCACATGAGTTCTTTATGGTATATTATAATGAAAATGGCCTTAATTTGTTCACATCTCTCTACATCTCTCCCTTGGTTAATCCCCTCCCTCTCTAACTTTTGTGCTTGGCTGTGTGACTAGCTTTGGCCACTTGAATGATGGAAAATGTGACTTACACAGAGAATTAAAAGGTGTTTATACGTTGAGACTTGCCTTCCCTTGCTACAGGGAACCCTTCGGCCGCCATGGGAGGGAGCTTGGCCAAGACTGCTAAATGATGAGACTTATGCTGCCATGGTCCAGCTGACATGGAACCAACCTCCAAACTGATAAACAAGGGTCCCCCTAGACCAACTAGCCCGTCCTCTCCAGCATGTGAGTAAAGTATCCTGGACCACCCAGCTCAGCGTAAACAGCCCAAACCAAAGAACTCCCCAGGGATCATTGTCCATTGCTATGCTGTTAGGGTGAGTTTTTAAGCAGCAAAAAGCTAACAGATAAAGTCTACAATATGCATCAAGATTCATTTAGAAAATACAGTCAAGTAAATCTCAGAGCTATTTTAGAAGTTCTTTTACTTAATATGAGCATGTGAAGACAAGACACAGCCGTGATTGGGGCCAAATTGTGGTCAACAGACCTAGAGTTTATTTAGTCAAAGGTTCTACACCAGGGAATTCTTTTGGCCATCTATACCAATTTTCTCTCTTGTTCATCTTTATTGACCATGGGCTTTTCATTAACCTCAGAGGCCTATGAAGTAAATGACATGAGTTTGCTAAACTAGAGTCAGACCATCTTACACAGGCCTCTTTCTTGAAAGTGGCCAGTTACATAAAGAACACAATCCTGAGAGCCTTGACATCTGAAGCAACAAGTGAGAGTGGTGGTGAAGGAAGAGGTGAATGTAATAAAAGAAGGAATTCCTCTTAATCTTCACTTCAGCCTCTCATGCTGTACCACTCTATTGATGATGTCCTCTCCCACATCTTCATCAACTGTCAGACTGAATATTTGTGTTCCCCTAAAATTCATTTGTTGAAATCCAATCCCCCATGTGGGGTATTTAGAAGTGGGGCCTATCAGAGGTAATTAGGTCATAAGTCTTCATAAATGGGATTAGTGCCCTTTATAAAAGGCCGGAGAACTAGACTACTCTCCACCATGTGAAGATACAAGGACATGTCCATTGTCTGCTAACTGCAGGAGAGTTCTCATCAGAACCAGACGATGTTGACATCCTGATCTGAACTTCCAGCCTCCCGAACTGTGAGAAGTAAATTTCTGTTTGTTTGTGAGCCACCCAGTCTATGGTACTTTGTTAGGGCAGCCCGAATAAACTAAAACAAACCTATGCTTAAATTGATCATAATGTCAAGTTCTTGTCTGATCTCCAACTGACCATTTTCAGTCTTCTTTGCTCACCTATGCTAACTTGCAGGAATTTTTAGGACTTTTTCCTGAAGACGAAACCTCTCCCTGCATTCTTTCTAAGCAACCTCATCCACAGGCTGATCAGCTACCAGTACCGGCCAGTGCTTTGCAGAAAGTTCTCCAACAGAAGCTTCTCTCCTGAGTTGCAGACCAAATTACCTCAAATAGATCCAAACCTGAACTCAGTGCCTTTCTTACTAAATCTGATTTTATGCCTCTAATTCCTATCTCATAAATGGTAACACCAACCACCCACACTACTTAAGGCAGGAAGCCTACAATGAGGCAATCCAGCCCTCACACAACCAATAGGCCCACTGAGTTTGTCACATTTTTACCCCTTCTGCCACTTTTTCAGGCCCACTCTTAGGCCCTAAATTATTCCTCATTTGGATTCCTAATTCCTTAGTAATAGATTCCCCCTAATTGACTTTCTTTTATCCTCTTCTAGTTTTCTCTAGCACACATGTCAAATCCATTCACTTCCTTGCAATCACCTAACCCTTCAGCACCTGTAGCTGAGTAGCACAACCAGGGCTGCTGAGAAGTTCTTTCGGAGCTGAAAGTTTATACAAAAGTGTGTATTCACATTTTTCTGGAAAGAGGGTGTATATATTCCATCACATGATCAAAAAGAGGTTTAGATCCCAGAAATGATTTAAAAATTGGCCCATAGGACAAACTTATGATTTTCTTATCTCTTCCACTACCACTATATATCAGGTTCCAATCTTTTTTTTAATGCTCTTTTTTTTTTTTTTTAAGAGAGAGGGAGAGCCAAGGAGAGGGGCAGAGGGGGAGGGAGGGAGGGAGAGAGAGAGAGAGAGAGAGAGAGAGAGAGAGAGAGGGAGAGAGATTGAGAATATTAAGCAGGCTGCATGCTCAGCACAGAGCTAGACATGGGGCTTGATCTCATGACCCTGTTATCATGATCTGAACCAAAATTAAGAGCCAGATGCTCAACCAACTGAACCACCCAGGTGCCCCAGGTTCCGGTGTTTAGAGCTGCTAAAATGAATCACACTGCTCTCAGTGTCACGCTTTGTGTGCATTATTCCCTGTATCAAAATACCCTCCATTTCTCTTTCCATTGAAAACGCTACTTGGTTCTAGGACCTTCCCTCTGCAATATTTCCTTTCTCACTCTGGTACGTGAAGTACAGTTAGATACTTTTCTGTATACTCATAGTACCTGAAGCTGTCCTATTTTATATTTACATATATATGTATACATATTTTATATTTGATATTTACATATACATATTTTATCTGTCCTCTGAGACTGTAGTTTCTTGAAAAGGGGATTTTATCTTGGCTCATACATAGTATAATAGCCTCCCAGGGGTGCCTGGGTGGCTCAGTTGGTTAAGCCTCTAATTCTTTTTTTTTTTTTTTTTTTTTTTTTTTTAATTTATTTTTGGGACAGAGAGAGACAGAGCATGAACGGGGGAGGGGCAGAGAGAGAGGGAGACACAGAATCGGAAACAGGCTCCAGGCTCTGAGCCATCAGCCCAGAGCCCGACGCGGGGCTCGAACTCACAGACCGCGTGATCGTGACCTGGCTGAAGTTGGACGCTTAACCGACTGCGCCACCCAGGCGCTCCAAGCCTCTAATTCTTATTTTCAGCTCAGGTCATAATCCCATGGTTGGTGAGTTTGAGTCCTATGTCAGGCTCTGCACTGACAGTGTTGGACTGTGACTGGTTGGAATTCTCTCTCTCCCTCTCTCTATACCTTTCCCCCAACTCTCACAATAAATAAACTTTTTTAAAAAAGATTTAAAAAAAAAAGAATAATAGCCTCTCAAAGAAGCTCCCCATCCTTTTACCTAGGACCTGTGAATACGTTTCCTTGCATGGCAAAAGAGACTTTGCAAATGTGATTAAATTGAGAATTTTGACATGAGAAAGTTACCCTGGATTGCCCTAATGGACCAAATGTATTCACAAGGGCCTTATTGGAGAAAGGGAGGAGTGTCAGAAAAGTAGATGTGACAATGGTGGCAGAGGTTGAAGTAAGTGTTGAAAGAAGGGCCACACACCATAGAATGCAAGACAGTGTCTAAAAGGTTAACAAGGCAAGGGAGCAGGTACTCCCTTAGGGCCTCAAGAAGGAATGTGGCCCTTCTGACACCTTGATTTTAAGACTTTTGAGCTCTGTAACTGTAAGGTAATTTGTTTCAAGCTGCTAAATTTGTACTAACTTATTACAGAAGCAAAAAGAAACTAGTACACTTGGTAATTCTGGTATTCTAGATCCTAGTAGAGTACTGAGTTTAGAATAAGTGAACAACATTTTCCTGGAAGAATTTCTCACTAAAGTTGAGTATGACTAAAGTCCTGACCATGTTGGTTACTCACTTTGGGCCTAAACTAAGTAGCCACTTAACTGATTAATATTAAACACTCTTTCTTGTCTATTTTTGCTTAATTAATAAAAATCTATCTTAACCCTCTTGACTCCTTTGAAGGAGGTAGGACAACATGAAGGATGTATTAACTAAGAAAAGTGGTGTGCTGTGGCCCTTTCTCTAAGGAAATAATGTTGGGTGAAGACTTGAATTCTGAGTAACTTTTAATCAGGCAAAAGTTTAGTAAGGGTATTCAGTCATTGAAAGTGAGAAAAAGGCTGATAAGTATGAAGGAATGAAAAAAAAATCTGTTTAGCTGAAGGCTAGAGAGCAAGAAAGAGAAGGAATGAGGTATGGAAGATACGGAAAAAGAAAATCCTGCAGAGCCTTGGAAGGGGGTCCCCCTTGGTTAAAAGCAATGGAAAAACACTGAAAGAGGAGCAAGGGATGGGTGGGGACAGAGCATCACAAACCAGATTTGACTTTTGAGAAGAGGTCTCTGGCTATACGTATTCAGGTATTGGATTAGGGCAGATGCATATTGAAAGGAGGAGATCAGAGGGCTTTCTTTGTTTTCCACACAACTTTTTTAATTAAATAAGATGAGCTTAGTAAAAAGAATAACAATTATAGAAATTCTCCATCATCACACCCATGAATTCCTATCAGTAAAGATCTAAAACCATTTTATCAGCATTCTCTAAAGGGAAATCCTATTTACATCAAAGATTACATCCATTCAATTCTTTTTTCTTTAATTTTTTTAATTTTTTTTTAACGTTTATTTATTTTTGAGACAGAGAGACAGAGCATGAACGGGGGAGGGGCAAAGAGAGAGGGAGACACAGAATCGGAAGCAGGCTCCAGGCTCTGAGTCATCAGCCCAGAGCCCCACGCGGGGCTCGAACTCATGGACCGTGAGATCATGACCTGAGCTGAAGTCGGACGCTTAACCGACTGAGCCACCCAGGCGCCCCTACATCCATTCAGTTCTAAGGGCAAATGCAGATGGTGGCTATAATAGTGCACCTAAGAAGTGCCAAAATTATTATTGGAAGAAAAGGAGAAATCACCACATGTTACAATAAATTGATTGTAATTGTCATTCTTTAAAGATCCACATATGTCATTTAGTTTCTGATTTATCATCTTATCCCATGTGTTCTAATCAATAGATTTAGTAATTGATGTATTATATTTCTGATAGTCCTTGAATTAGTTGCTACAAATTTTCCAAGAAATTTTTAAAAAAAACTTTTTTATTACTGGGGCACCTGGGTGGCTCAGTTTGTTGAGCATCCAACTTTGGCCCAGGTCATAATCTCATGGTTTGTGAGTTCAGGCTCCACGTAAGATTTGTACTGACAGCATGGAGCCTGCTTGGATTCTCTCTCTCTCTCTCTCTCTCTCTCTCTCTGTCCCTCACCTGCTCATGCTATCTCTTTCTCTCAAAAATAAACATTAAAAATAAATAAATAAATAAAACAACTTTTTATTACAAATCTATTAACCACTATTTCCAAGTGTATTTTACTCAAAAAACTGATAAAAAAAATCATAACCTATAATGGAAGAAAAAATAAACAAGTTATATATATATATATGTGTGTGTGTGCATATATATTTACATACATATGTACCTATAAAATACAGAAAAAGAAACTTTATTTAAAATGTGAATAATCTGTATGAATAAATTTGTAGAAGAGTCCTGAAAGTCATAAAGGAAAATTTTACAAAATGGAAAGGTAGAACATATTCTTGGAAGGAAAACTCTGAGAGCTAAAAATGTCAAATCTCTTTTGAATTATCTATAAACTTGCTCTTATTCCAATAAGAGCACTAAAATATGTCTTTCTTCTGGGAGCCAAATAATTTTAAAGTTAATATGTAAAAATAAAGTAAGTGATAGCTGGGGAAAAATTAAAAAAAAAAGTAGCATAATATGCTGTCCCAAAATATGCTGCTTTGGCATATTGATTATTTTTAGTTTCTACATTGTTATTGAAAAGCAAGAAATGCAGGAAGAAGCTTTCTATGAACTCCCCTTATCTGCCTAAAATCAAAAGAAACTCAGTTGTCATAAATCCCCTCCCCAGGGAGCTTCATCAACCAGGGAGGACTGACACATCACAGGAGAAGAAACTAGAAGGAAGGAAACTAGAAGCCAGCACCACATGCAGACAAACTTTGTCACAAATGAATATACTGCCCAGTTATTCTTTAAGGGACCATTCATCTTTCCTAAAAATCACTTACTCTCCTCTAAGAGGCTAACATTTCCCCTCCCCTTTCTCTATTAAGATGACATTTAAGCCTGAATTCAAAACTGCTTCTTTGAGTTGCTTGTTTTTCCTTGGGTATCTCATGAAATAAACTTGTTTCTCTCTTGTTAATCTGTCTTTTATTATAGGGGCCTCAGCCAAGAACTCAGAAAGGTAGAGGGAATTTTTTTTCTCCTCTATAATATTAAAGTTAATTCTAAATCTACATTTAGAGAATGCTAACCTATAGTAATTGTCATACTACTAATATTATTATTAGTAATAATAAAAAAGCATGGGGTGCTTGGGTGGCTCAGTCAGTTAAGCATCCGACTTCAGCTCAGGTCATGATCTCACAGTTTGTGAGTTCGAGTCCCAAATCTGGCTCTGTGCTGACAGCTCAGAGCCTGGAGCCTGCTTCAGATTCTGTGTCTCCCTCTCTCTCTGCTCCTCCCTGGCTCACTCTCTGTCTCTCTCTACTTCAAAAATAAATAAACATTAAAAAAATTTTTTTGCTAAATAGTAATAATAAAAAAGCAAACCTAAGACTATCCATAGAAATCAATAGAATAGGACTGAAAGCCCAAATATAGACCAAAACACACAGGTGCATTTAGGATATGATAAAGGTACCATTTCAGGGCATGTCTCGTTCAGTTGGTAGAACATATGACTCTTGATCTCAGGACCATGAGTTCAAGCCCCACATTGGTTGTGGAGATTACTCAAAAAAGTAAAATCTTAAGATATAAGACAAAAAAGAAAAATATAAGATAAAAAATAAAAGAAAAAATAAAAAGGTAGCATTTCAATTTAGAGGGCAAAGGTGGATTATTTAAAACTGTATTGGTACAATTGGGAAACCATCTTAGAATTTAAAAAAAATTTTTTTTAATTTTTAATTTATTTATTTTTTTTAAATTTTTTTTTTTCAACGTTTATTTATTTTTGGGATGGAGAGAGACAGAGCATGAACGGGGGAGGGGCAGAGAGAGAGGGAGACACAGAATCGGAAACAGGCTCCAGGCTCTGAGCCATCAGCCCAGAGCCCGACGTAGGGCTGAACTCATGGACCGCGAGATCGTGACCTGGCTGAAGTCGGACGCTTAACCGACTGCGCCACCCAGGCGCCCCATAATTTTTAATTTATTTTTGAGAGATAGAGACAGAGCACGAATGGGGGAAGGGCAGAGAGAGAGACGGAGACAATAGAATCCGAAGTAGGCTCCAGGCTCCAAGCTGTCAGCACAGAGCCTGATGTGGGGGTTCAACCCCATGCATGACCTGTGAGATCATGACCTGAGCTTAAGTCGGAACTGACTTAACTGACTGAGCTACCTAGGCGCCCCAGCCATCTCAGAATTTTTAAAAAATAGTTGAGTCCGGAGTGCCTGGGTAGATCAGTCAGTTGAGCAATCAAGTCTTGATTTCGGCTGAGGTTTTGATCCCAGGGTTATGGAATCAAGCCCTGCATCGGGCTTCGTGCTGAGCATGGAGACAACTGCTTGATTTTAAAGCAGTCCGTTGAGGCGCCTGGGTGACTCAGTCAGTTTAGCGTCAGACTCTAGGTTTCAGCTCAGGCCATGATCTCATATCTTCATTGGTTGGAGGCCTGCGTGGGGCTCTGCACTGGCAGTATGGAGCCTGCTTGGGATTCTCACTCTCCCTCTCCTCTCCCTCTCTCTCCACCCCTCCTCTACTCATGCTGTCTCTTTGAGAGACATCTCTCAAAATAAATAAATAAACTTAAGGGAAAAAAAAAAGGTTTGAAAGCAGTCCTCCCTCCTTCTGGAACATGATGGTTACAGTGTTTTTAATGTTCCATTCTTTTACCTATGAAAGGCTCAATAGTTCAAATGCATTAATTTGATAATTCATTAAGTACCTACTATATGCTAGATTTAAGAGAGGGTAATAAAAATACAGCCTCTGCCCTTGAGAAGTTTACTTTCTCAGGGAACATTGAATCATTAAGTAGCAATTGTGACTTTGGCATTAGGCCAACTTGATTTGGATTCTGGATTTTGAAAGTATTGGTTCTGTTTCCTTGGGCAAGTTATAAGCCATTTTAGGCCTCAGTTTTCTGAATGGCTCCCTTTCCTTATTTGAGTCCAAACATGACTTATTAAAAAGTCTTTCCCTAACTACATAATGAAAGAAGATCCCCTTCAGTAATGACTCCTCTTGGCCCCTGTTCTCTTTTTTCACAAAAGTTGGCTCTCCATTTGTACTTTATATGTACGTGATATGTCTTCTCTACCATACTCCGAGCTATATAGGGTCAGGGACCATGTCTATTTTTTTCACCAGGGTCCACTCAGCTCCTAACACAACCCCTGGCACGGAGGTCACTAATAGGTATAAGCCATTTTATTCTCTTTACCCTGGTCTCCAAGATTAAGCTTGAGCAGACCCATTCACTCTGTCCCCTCCTTGCTTGAGTCAGGCACCTCTCCCTTATCTTGTTCCATCTGAACTGTTGTCTTTCTTTGTCTGTGCCCCCCACCACAATGTCAGCACGGGCAATATTTCTAATCAGTTTGTACCATCAGAGATGAACAAAGACTGGTTCTCTGAAGGACCATTAAGACACATGGAATGAACGCTGGGTGGCTCAGTCGGTTGAGCGTCCGACTTTGGCTCAGGTCATGATCTCACAGCTCATGAGTTCAAGCCCCGCATCGGGCTCTGTGCTGACAGCCCACAGCCTGGAGCCTGCTTTGGATTCTGTGTCTCCCTCTCTCTCTGCCCCTGACCCACTAGCATTCTATCTCTGTCTCTCTCAAAATTAAATAAACATTAAAAAAAAAAAAAGACACATGCAATGAACAAATAAAACTCTAATTGCAGCAACTTTATGCTAGTGGCTTTTCAGTCCTTAAAAAAGATCTCTTTGGATGAGGTTGTGTCACTCAGGCAACCATCTCCATTATGGAATCCTAATCACTATGATTCTGTGTTGTAAATCACAAAGATTCATTAAAATGATCTCCTCTTCGGGGCACCTGGGTGGCTTAGTCGGTTAAGCATCTGACTTCAGCTCAGGTCATGATCTCACGGTTCATAGGTTCGAGCCCCACATCAGGCTCCATGCTGATAGCTCAGAACCTGGAATCTGCTTCAGTTTCTGTGTCTCCCTCTCTCTCTGCCCCTCCCCTGCTCACACTCTGTCTCTCTCTCAAAAATAAATAAAACATTTAAAATACATTTAAAAAAAAATGATCTCCTATTCCTTCATCTTAAGTTACAAGATCTGAAAGTACATCCTTCTTTCTCTAGAACCTAGAGGCAAACCTGAAATTGTAAATACAAATGAAGAATAGCTTCTGGCTGTGTGCATTGATTTTGAGGTCAAGAAAGATAGAATCTTTTGTGCACAACAATAAGAAAAAATAGGAAAAACAGAACTTTTAATGAAGAAAGAATGACACGCTGGAATAGTAAACAATAAATAGCATATAGCCAGAGTTGGTTTTCTCTGGGTTATTGAGTTAGACTCCTTCCTAGTTATTTCAAAGACTGATGGTATCATGTTGTTTTGTTTTGTTTTAATTCTGTACTGGTCTTTAGGCAAGTAATGTTTACATTAGAAGACACTTCATTTGTGACATAAATTTTGGCAGACAGACCTCCTAGCACTTTGCCCTAGGTCCGGTTTGCCCTGAATGCCCAACTAAGCCCTCTAGTAGACTGGGAAGACTGTGACATTTGATCTTCCTGTTCTAGTCTCTCTGCCGGTTTGGATTCTCTCTAAAATAGACTGACTATTGGATAACTGTCCCATTAACCATCAATAGCCTGAGTTCAGAGTAGCTTCTGAAGTTTAATTCTACAAAATACATGGCAGGTCACAAACATTCAAATTCCCAAGCGTGTAGAGTTCTAAATGCGACAGTAGAAGTGTAAAGGGTGAGATTAAGTGCTTATTTGGGGCCATAAGATCTCTCTTCTCTGCCCTCCTCCCCTCCCCTGCCCAGAGCTAAAATAAGTATGAGAAATTGCAGACAGCTAAGCTTAAAAACGTAGCTCTGAAAAAGAAGCATTTGGAAAGAGTCCAAAAGCTAGAGGCCATTTGTTCTGTTGGATGATTGGATACAAATGTTAATGGAAAAGAAGAGCAAAAGCAGTCTGGAGACCCAGTTGAGTGAGAAGTAATAATAACATGTGCTATCTCCTCTTTGCTTCTGGGTGATCCTAGAGGTGGTGGGAATCCCACCGGCTTGCTGAGGACCAGAGCTAGTGCCTTTCATGGTACATAAATTTATTCTTGGCATTTACATGGCTCATCTGTCAGAAGAGAGAGAGAAGAATCTAGGAACTCCTTGTTCAGGACTCCTTCCATCTGACAAATGCTTTCCAGTCCTGTTGTTTCAGATGCAAACTCGAGATAAAATTATGAAAAAAAGTTAAGAGCTGGGGCACCTGGACGGTTCAGTCAGTCCGACTTTGGCCCAGGTCATGATCTGATCTCATGGTTCGTGAATTCCAGCCCCACATTGGGCTCTGAGCTGACTGTGGAGTCTGCTTGGCATTCTTGCTCTCTCCTCTCTCTGTCCCTTCCCCACTCATGCTTTTTCTCTCTCTCAACAACAACAAAACTTAAAAAAAAAAAAAAGTAATAATTGAGAACTTCCCAGAATTAGAGAAGCATTTCTTAAGAGGAACTTCTAGCTTTAAAAATATTTATCAGGAGTGCCTGGGTGGCTCAGTCAGTTAAGTTTCCAACTTCAGTTCAGGTCATGATCTCACCATTAGTGAATGTGAGCCTCTGATCTTCGGATCCTCTGTCTCTGTCTCTGTCTCTGTCTGTCTGTCTTTCTCTCTCTGCCCTCCCTAGCTCATGCTTTCTCTCTCTTCCAAAAAATAAACATTAAAAAAAAAAAAGAGTTAATTTTAAAATAAATTAATTAAGTGGATACTGAGAAACTTAACAGGAACCCATGGGGGAGGGGAAGGAAAAAAAAAAAAAAAGAGAGAGGTTAGAGTGGGAGACAGCCAAAGCATAAGAGACTCTTAAAAACTGAGAACAAACTGAGGGCTGATGGGGGGTGGGAGGGAGGGGAGGGTGGGTGATGGGTATTGAAGAGGGCATCTTTTGGGATGAGCACTGGGTGTTGTATGGAAACCAATTTGACAATAAGTTTCATATATTTAAAACTAAATAAATAAATAAATAAAATTAATTAATTAGAATATTGATCTGTTAGAATTGATTGAAGATAAGGATTGAATATAAATGAGCCAATAACTTAACTCAAGGAAAATTACAACTCAAGCTAGGAAAACGACTGATAAATTCAAAGAACCATGGAGGAAGGAAAAAAATTAAGATAAGAACAGAAATTAAGGAAGTGAAAAACAAAACAGCAAGGCATAAACAACAACAAAAACAAGGCAGAGAATGATTGAAATCAGATATCAACTGTAGTAAACTTGGACATGAGTTGTCCAGGTTTCACTTCCATGAAGGAGAGTGTTGTGGAGACAGCCTCCAGCTATCAGCCCCTGGGAGAGCTTCTCATTTGCAGATGAGTACCTTTGCCCAAGATCATACCCTTTCCTGAGCAGCCCACAAGCAGTGATTAACTTGGTTAGGGTGTAGTGCATAAACAATTGACCCACAGTAAGCCAACCCTGACATTTTAGCTCCAGAACTTCCCCTAGAGGTTGGCCAAGGTTTTGATTCTGGCTTGCATCACAGTCTGATTCTCCCTCTTTCCAGCCCCACTTTCTCCCTTTCCCTTCTATAAATGTCCATCCCTAAGGTGCTCCCCAACATTCTGTATCCTGCACTCTGTCTCAGAGTCTGCTTTCTGAAGAATCCCACCTAGAAATTTTCCTTTGGAAAGATTAATAAGAAGAATGAATCTCTAACAAGAGTGAATAAGAAAATGAGAAAAATAAAATAAAAAGTAGAATCTGAAAGAGTAGTTAACTATTGATACAGTGAACAAAAAAAAATGGCAATAACTTTAAAATTTGGAAGAAACAAAGTTCTAGAAAAATATAAGATGAACCAAGTAGCATAAAAATAAATAGAAAACTTTAATAAAATAATAATGACTAAGGAAATTGAAATGATAATCACATACTTTGTCCTCTCAGTACAAATCCTTGCCTAGATGTTTTTACATGTGAATACCATAAATTTCAAGTATTAAATTATTCCCTTATTAAACAATGTTTTCCATAAAATAAATAGGAGATTACATTTCCAAACTGTTTTTTTTATTTTTTTTAATTTGAGAGAAAAAGAGAGAGAGAGAGAGAGAGAGAGAGAGAGAGAGAGAGAGAGAGAGGAGAGAATCTCAAGTAGGCTGCACACTCAGCACAGAGCCCCACACAGGGCTCCATCCCTCAACCCTGGGATCATGACCAGAGAAATCAAGAGTTAGTTGCTCAACTGACTGGGCCACCCAGGTGTCCCTACATTTCCAAACTGTTAATGAGATTAGTATAATCTATAAAACCAGTTAAATCAGTATGTAAAAAAAAAAAATCACTCATGTAATGCAACAATTAAATAAAATATAAGTTCACTGAGGGACACCTGGGTGGCTCAGTCTGTTGAGCGACTGACTTCAGCTCAGGTCATGATCTCACAGTTTTTGAGTTCGAGCCCCACATCGGGCTCTGTGCTGACAGCTCGGAGCCTGGAGCCTGCTTCAGATTCTGTCTCCCTCTCTCTCTATCCCTCCCCCACTTATGCTCTGTCTCTCTTTGTCTCATAAATAAATAAACATAAAATTTTTTTTTCCAAAAAAAAAAAAAACCTCATTGAATCCAAGAGTATCTTAATGCATCATAACAATCTTAATTGGGAGATGCCTGGCTGGCTCATTCAGAGCATGTGACTCTTGATCTCAGAGTCCTGAGTTCCAGCCCTATGCTAGGTGTAAAGATTACTAAAAATAAACAAATAAATAAACTTTGAAATATATATTTATTGGTCATGGCACATAACTAAAAGTTAAATTTAAAAATGATTTTTAAAATAAAAAAATAAATTTAAATACACTCAAAGAAGAAAATGAAACTTCTCTTTACAATCAAATGTCAGCTAAAAAATGAATAAAGACTGAAAAGATTTTGCAACCGTCAAAGTAATAATTGATTCAGATACGAATGACTATTCTGATAAGAGTTGACAATTAGCTAGATAATGAGCAGGGAAAGGGACTTTCCGACCATTAAAAAGATAAAAATTGAGAAACCGCCAACCATTCCCTAGAATACAAACAACTAGAAAAAGCACTAGGGAGCATGAATATGCCCTTCCCTATAACCACTGCCCTACAATAATACATATACATTGCAGTTTCCACACCTTCTTATTCTCACTGTAAGGAGAGTTCCAACAAGAACCCTACGTGGCCAAATCCTGCCACCCTCACTGGTAGGAGAGTCCCTTAGATGATTGAAAACAACGTCAGTCAGAGACAACTCTAGCTATGACCCATAACCTATGCAAACACAAAAAGAAAAGATGCCCCAAACCCTGGTGCGGCTGCCACTTCTGGACCTGCCCACTCTCCCATCTTGAGAGTGTACTTTCCCTTTCATTGCTAGTAAATTCTTGCTTACTTGAGAGCTTGGCTGTAAATTCTTTCTTGACTGGGGGCACCTGGGTGTTTCAGTTGGTTAAGCTTCCAACTTCAGCTCAGGTCATGATCTTGCAGTCATCATCTCCTGGTTGTGAGTTTGAGCTCCACATGGGGCTCTGCGGGTGCTGCACGGACATTGCAGAGCCTGCCTGGAATTCTCTCTCTTTCTCTCTCTGCCCCTCCTCCACTGGTGTATGTACGCACTTGAGCACTCCTCTCTCTCTCAAAATAAATAAAAATAAACTTATACCCACCAATGATGAGATCATGACCTGAGCCATAGATGGACACTTAACAGACCCAGGCACCCCTGGTTGTCATCATTTTTATAATGTGATAACATTTTTAATGATGAAATAATCTGAATTACGTACCTTCTCATGCAATGTGTTCTGAAATCCTCAATCTTATGAAGTATTCTTGCCAAAATGTTTTATCTGAATCAAATCAAACCTCTAGTTTTAATTTTGAGTTTATAGGAAATACAGAGAATTAGTCAAAAAACACCATGAGGAAACAAACAACCCAGAATGTGGTATATTGTACAAGAAAACTGACCTTTTCTCTTCAAAAAGTTAATATTTTTATGGGAATACAAGCTGGTGCAGCCACTGTGGAAAACAGTATAGAGGTTCCTCAAAAAACTAAAAATAAAACTACCCTATGACCCAGCAACTGCACTACTAGGCATTTATCCAAGGGATATAGGTATGCTGTTTTGAAGGAACACATGCACCCCAATGTTTATAGCAGCACTATCAACAATAGCCAAAGTATGGAAAGAGCCCAAATGTCCATCGATGGATGAATGGATAAAGAAGATGTGGTATATATGTACAATGGAGTATTACTCGGCAATCAAAAAGAAGGAAATCTTGCCATTTGCAACTACGTGGATGCAACTGGAGGGTATTATGCTAAGTGAAATTAGTCAGTCAGAGAAAGACAAAAATCATATGACTTCACTCATATGAGGACTTTAAGAGACAAAACAGATGAACATAAGGGAAGGGAAACAAAAATAATATAAAAACAGGGAGGGGGACAAAGCATAAGAGACTCATAAATATGGAGAACAAACAGAAGGTTACTGGAGGGGATGCGGGAGGGGGGATGGGCTAAATGGGTAAGGGGCATTAAGGAATCTACTCTTGAAATCATTTTTGCACTATACACTAACTAATTTGAATGTAAATTAAAAAAAAATAAATTAAAAAACGTTAGTATTTAAAAAAATAAATCTTTCTTGATTAAAAGGAAATAATATTACAATCAAATACAATGCCTAAAACTCTAAAAAATAGAATTATGACCCAGCAATAGCACTGCTAGGAATCTACTCAAAGGATATAGGAGTGCTGATTCATAGGGGCACATGTACCCCAATGTTTATAGCAATGCTTTCAACAATAGCCATATTACGGAAAGAGCCCAAATGTCTATCAACTAATGAATGGATAAAGAAGCTGTGGTTTATATGTACAATGAAATACTACTTGGCAATGAGAAAGAATGAAATCCTGCTATTGCCAATGGCAATGTGGATGGAACTGGAGGGTATTATGCTAAATGAAATAAGTCAGTCAGAGAAAGACAGATATCATGTTTTCACTCATATGTGCATCTTGAGAAACTTAACAGAAGACCATGGGGGAAAGGAATGGTAAAAAAATAGTTTCAAACAGAGAGGGATGCAAACCATAAGAGACTCTTAAATACAGAAAACGAACTGAGGGTTGGGGGGAGTAGGGAGAGAACGTGGGTGATGGGCACTGAGAAGGGCACTTGCTGGGATGAGCACTGGATATTGTATGTAAGGGATGAATCTATCCCCAAAGCCACGAGCACCTTGTATACACTGTAAGTTAGCTAACTTGACAATAATTATATTTAAAAAAACAAAAAATACCTGAGAGGCGCCTGGGTGGCTCAGTCGGTAAAGCGTCTGACTTCGGCTCAGGTCATGACCTTGCGGTTTGTGAGTTTGAGCCCCGCGTCGGGCTCTGCTGACAGCTCGGAGCCTGGAGCCTGCTTCAGATTCTGTGTCTCCCTCTCTCTCTGCCCCTCCCCTGCTCATGCTCTGTGTCTCTCTGTCTCAAAAACAAATAAAACATTAAAAAAATTGTTTTAAATACTTGAAACTCAATTGAATCCTGGATTTCTATTTTTTTAAAGTTTTATTTATTTAAGTAATCTCTACACCCCATCTAGAGCTTGAACTCACAACCTCGAGATCAAGAGTTGTATGCTCTTCTGACTGAGCCAGCCAGGTGAGCCCCATGAATCCTGGACTTTTTTTTTTTTTTAAGTTTATTTATTTATTTTGAGAGAGAGAATGAGCAGGTAGGGGCAGAGAAAAAATTCCAGGCAGGTTCTGCACTATCAGTGTGCTTAACCAACTGAGCCACTCAGGTGCTCCTGAATCCTGGATTTTTAAAAGACAAGTACAAAACGTATTTTGGGGAAAACTAAGCATATTTGAATACAAACTAGATATTTTATGTTATTATGTAATGACTGTTTCTTAGGTTTGATAATGGTACTGTGATTAAAAGAATGTACTTGTTTTTAGAAGTCGCATGCTGACATGTTTAGGGGCAAGAGTGTGTCTGCTTACTTAATCTGGCAGAGTAACTAGTCAAAAACAAATGAAAGAACTTTTATCAAATGTGGCAAAAATATTAACAAATAGTGAATTGTTTCTATTCTTTCAACTTTTTTTTAGAGCAAGTTTTCAAATAAAATATATAATGTAATATAAAATGTAATAGCAAATATAAAATGTAATAACAAAATGTATCATTATAAGCTAGCAATAGAAAACTACAAGTGTTTCTACATTTGAAATTGATCAGTGTATTTTACCACATTAATGAACTAAGAGGGAAAAGTAATGTTAGCAATGTTTGGCAGTCTTCAGTGTACAAGTCTTATACTTTATGTTTATCCCTTTGTGTGTACTATTTATTTTTTTAAAGATTTTATTTTATTTTTTAAGTTTATTTATTTATTTATTTTGAAAGAGAGAGCAAGCAGGGGAGGGGCAGACAGAGATGGAGAGAATCCCAAGTAGGCTCTGTGCCGTAAGCACAGAGCCTGACATGGGGCTTAAACTCACGAACCGTGAGATCATGACCTGAGTCAGGTGCTTAACCAACTGAGCCACCCAGGCACCCCAAGATTTTAAGTAATCTCCACACCCAACGTGGGGCTTGAACTCACAGCCCGTAGACTGAGTCACATGCTCTACTGGCTGACCCAGCCAGACACCCCAGTTCGTACTATTTTTGATACTAATGTAAATGGAATCATTTTAACTTCATTTTCAGATCAGCACTGCTGATACATAAGAATACAACTGATACCTTATGAGGATTTTTATATTTTGAAATTTTGCTGAATTTGTTAATTAGCTTTAGGAGTTTTTTGAGGGAAGTTGAGTTTTCTATGTAATATGTCACCTGTGCATAGTTTTACCTCTGCCTTTCCAATGCATATGACTTTATTCTAAACTTAGAGGATTTTTTTTTTCTTGTCTGATTTCTCTGGCTAAATCTTCCAGTACCACATTGAATTAAAGTGGTGAAAATGGGCATTCTTGTTCCTAACTTTAGAAGAAAAACCTAAGCCCTCTATCACTGAGTATATTAATTATGGGCTTTTCCTATATGACCTGTTATATTGAGGAGGTTTCCTTCTATTTCTTGCCTTATTGAATGTTTTCATCGTAAAGGGGTGTTAGACTTTGTTAAATGCCTTTTTCATCTTAGTGTTTTCTTTATTCTATTAATAGGTATATTACATTGATTTTTATGTTGAGCCACCCTTATATTGCAGGGATAAATCCCACTTGATAGGGTATAATCCTTTTAATATGCTGTTGAGTTCAGCTTGTTAAATCAGTATTTTGTTTGAGGGTATACTGGATTATACAGTGCTTTGGATTTTGACTATTCTAATTAAGTGTGTCCTGTTGGTAGAAACGTAAATTGATGCAGCCACTATGGGAAAGAGTATGAAGTTTCCTCAAAAAATTAAAAATAAAATTACCATGGGGTGCCTGGCTGGCTCAGTCAGTTGAGTGTCCGACTTTAGCTCAGGTCATGATTTCACGGTTCATGAGTTCAAGCCCCACATCGGGCTCTGTGCTGACAGTTAGGAGCCTGGAGTCTGGTTCAGATTCTGTCTCCCTCTCTCTCTGCCCTGCCCCCACTCACACTCTGTATCTCAAAAATAAAAATTAAAAATGTAAAAAAAATTTTTTTTAAATAAATAAAATTACCATATATCTGGCAATCCCACTACTGGGTACTCACCCAAAGAAAATGGAAACACTAATTGGGAAAGATCTATGCGTGGGGCGCCTGGTGGCTCAGTCAGTTAAGCATCTGACTTTGGCTCAGGTCATGATCTCATGGTTCATGAGTTTGAGCCCCGCATCAGGCTCTCTGCTATCAGCAGGGAGCTTACTTTGGATCCCCTGTCTCCCTCTCACTCTGCCCCTCCCCTGCTGGTTCTGTCTCTCTCTCTCTCAAAATATATGAACGTAAAAAAACCAAAAACCTTGGATCAAGAAATAAACTTAAAAAAATATATATATATATATGCACCTCTATGTTCACTGAAACATTATTTACAATAGCCAAGATATGGAAGTAACCCAAGTGTCCATCGGAAGGTGAATGTATAAAGATATAGTGTATATATGTATACACACACAGGTACACACACACACACACACACACACACACACACACAACGGAATATTTCTCAGCCATAAAAAATATCTGTACTAAGTGAAATAAGAAAGACACATAAAATTCTCTTATATATAGAGTCTAAAAAACAAAACAAACAGAAACAGACATAGAGAACAAACTGGTGGTTGTCAGAGGGGTGAGGGTGGGGGGATAGACAAAATAAGAGGATTTAGGGGTAGTAAGAGGTACAAACTTTCATTTATATAAAAAAAATCACAGGGGAGGAAAGTACAGCATAGGGAATATAGTCAGTAATATTGAAATAACTTTGAATGGTGACAGATGGGGACTACACTCACGCTAGTGAGCATTTTGTAATGTATATAATTGTCAAATCATTATGTTGTACACCTGAAACTAACATTTTATGTCAAGTATACTCCACTATTTAAAAAGATTGCAATAGTGGGGCGCCTGGGTGGCTCAGTCTTAAGCGGCCGACTTCGGCCCAGGTTGTGATCTCACGGTCCATGAGTTCGAGCCCCGCGTCGGGCTCTGTGCTGACAGCTCAGAGCCTGGAGCCTGTTTCAGATTCTATATCTTCCTCTCTCTGACCCTCCCCCATTCATGCTCTGTCTCTCTCTGTCTCAAAAATAAATAAACGTTAAAAAAAAAATTAAAAAGATTGCAATAGTAACAATATAGCCTTAAGAGCTTGTTGATCATTACTTACATAACACATAAAAAAGGGAGTTGAAAACAAACACAGATTTTAATCCATCTATGGCAACAGCAATAATCTAAATATACAAATTAATCAAGAGCATGAGAAAACAAGTCAGTCTGGGAAAAATATTTGCAAAAGACTTATCCAATAAAAGGCTACCATTCAAAATATAAAAGAATTCTTAAAACCCAACAATAAGAAAATGAACCAGATGAAAAACAATGGGCAAAAACCTCTGAATAGATAACCTCACTGAAGATATATAGATGACAAATAAGCACATGAAATGGTGCTGAACATGTCAGGTCATTAGGAAACTGCAGGTTAAAGCAATGAGATGCTTCTACGCACCCATCAGAATGGCCAAAATCCAAAGCACTGACACCACCAAATGCTGGTGAGGATGTGGAGCAACAAGAACTCTCAATCGTTCCTGGTAGGAATGCAAAATGGTACAGCCACTTTGGGAGACAGTTTGGCAGTTTCTTACAAAACTAAACATACTTTTACCACATGATCCAGCAATCATGCTTTTTGGTATTTACCTAAATAAGTAGAAAGGGCATACCCATACAAAAACCTGCACACAATAAAGCAGCTTTATTCATAATTTCCAAAAGTTGGAAGCAGCCAAGATGACTTTTAATGTGTGAATGAATAACCAAACTAAGGTACATGCAGGCAATGGAATATTCTGCACCAAAAAGAAGTAGGCTATCAAGTCATGAAAAGGAAGAAACTTAAATGCACATTGCTGTGAAAGAAGTTAATTTGAAAAGGCTTCTTATGATTCCAAATACATAACATTCTAGAAAAGGCAAAGCCATGGAGACAGTAAAAAGATCAGTGGTCAGGGGTTGATGGTAAGAGAGTGCTGAGTGAATAGAACATGAAAGTTTTAGAGTAGCGAAACTATTTTGATGACACCATAATGGTGGATGTAGGTGGTCATTATACACTTGTCAAAACCCATAGACTGTACAACACAAAAAGTGAATCCTCTTGTAAGCCATGGGCTTTGCATGATGATAAGTCAATGTAGGTTCAACACCTGCATCACTCTGGTGAAGGATTTTGGTAGCAGGGGAAGGAGTTGAGGCAGTATTTCACTCTACTTTCTGCTCAATTTTTTCTGAAAGCCTGAAACTACTTTAAAAACCTATGAATGAAAACAGAACTAAGTTATATTCTATACAACTAAATACTTGAAGTAGCAGTAGCAGTCACGTCTTGGCAAACCTCAAGCACAGAATCTAGACACTCACATCTGTGCCCAAGGCCTCAGGCAACACTGAGGATGGTCAGGACAGAGCACGACAGTCACTGGGATGAAAATCAATAGTAGCCACAGGATCTCCACCATTTATTCTTTATTAAGATATGGCCCACTCAAAGGGAAAGATGTTGATGTATTCAAGCCACGTCGCCTCTCCTTCCCCATTGCAATTAATCTTTTCATTATCTTCTTATTCCTATAAAGAAAGTTAGAAAAAGAATTTTGAAAATTTGTTACAATAAGATAAACCATTCTATACCAACCACAATAAAGCAGGAATCCACTTCTGGCATTTCTTAGTAGTTTGCCCTACCACCTAAGATTTTACACGGTAAAGAAAGGAAGGATTGTTCACTTAACATCAGGGCACATATTCTATACATTACAATCGGTTCCATGTTCCACTTCTTTATATTTACAGGTTCCCTTTTTTTTTTGTACCTTCTTCCCACATCCCCTTTTCTCTTCACACTCGATCACATGGTTTTCCCATTTATAAATAAAGAAGAAGCAAAAGAGAGGAAGAAAGAAAGAAGGAAAGAAGAAGGAAGGAAGCAAACGAGCTCCCTTGATATTACTGCCTCAACTACTATCTCATTCTCAGCTCAGGTAGAACAGATTATTAATATGTCCTGTTCCTATGTTCTTCACATGTTCTACTCCAATTTGTAACTACCCTATTCTGTTTCTACTGACTCTCTCAACATACTCTCAAAAAGGCCACCAATGGTATCCTAAATTGACATTCCCAACAGCACTGCATTAACCATAGTCTTACAATGGCCATCTCACTGCCGGCCATTTCCTTCTGAAACTCTTTGCCCATTGCTTTCTTTTAACTTAGCTTTCAGCCTCTACCTGTACTTCAGTCTCCATTGCTCACCTGCCATTGAGATGCTGATTCTCTTTTGGGTTCTTTCCACTACATACTCCCATGCACAATTTACATGCTAAAGACTCCCAAATGTGTTTCTTTCTAGCCTACATGTCTCCCAGAACTCTAGACCCATGGCCAGCATGACCCATGTATCGCATCCTTTGCCACTGAACTGGACTTTTCTATCTTTCCATCTAGTAAGACAACAACTGTTCCCTCTACTCCTACATTTCTTATATTTGTTCCATTACACTTTAAATTCTTTGCCAGGCTCATAAATTCTATCTTTCCAGAATTATTATAGTAATCTCTTACCTTCAAATTTAGTTTCTGTTGCAAGATTTCAATTCACTTCCTAAAAAAAACCCTTAGTTTTCTTTTCTCATATCACCTCCATCCAACTCCATTGTCAAAAGCTGAATTTTTTACTCCGAGATCAACATTAGGAGCTCTACAGTCTATATAAAATCTAAAGCAGAGCTTATGTGTATGCCCAATATATATTTCCCTGGGTGGTGAGTAGGTAGTTATATTCCCAAAGGAGTCTATGTCATAGAAGTGACTAAGAAATTACAACCCACAGGATAACATGAAACCTTATATATAGATATAAAAGTTACAATGATCTGCTCCTCCCCTTCCCAGACTTTTTTGTCAATATAAGCTTCAATCATATTGACCTATTTGCCATTTCTTAGTATGTCATATTCTTTCAGTTCTATGTATTTGGATGAGCGGTTTGCCCTAATTATTACTTTCCAATTGGTAAACTCTTCCTCAGTACATGTAATCCCTTGGGAAGTTTCCCTAAGCTACTCCAATGTAGGTACTACCCATACATTTTCTTTTTCTTTTTTTTTAAATATAATTTATTGTCAAATTGGTTTCCATACAACACCCAGTGCTCATTCCTCCCTGCCCATCACCCACTTTCGCCTCCCCCCTCCCCCCATCTACCCTTAGTTTGTTCTCAGTCCTTAAGAGTCTCTTATGGTTTGCCTCCCTCCCTCTCTATAACTCTTTCCCCCCTCCCCCTCCCCCATGGTCTTCTGTTAAGTTTCTCAAGATACACATATGAGTAAAAACATATGGTATCTGTCTTTCTCTGTATGGCTTATTTCACTTAGCATAACACCCTCCAGTTCCATCCATGTTGCTGCAAATGGCCAGATTTCATTCTTTCTCATTGCCAAGTAGTATTCTATTGTATATATAAGCCACATCTTCTTTATCCATTCGTCAGTTGATGGACATTTAGGCTCTTTCCATAATTTGGCTATTGTTGAAAGTGCTGCTATAAACATTGGGGTACATGTGCCCCTCTGCACCAGCACTCCTGTATCCTTTGGGTAGGTTCCTAGCAGTGCTATTGCTGGGTCATAGGGTAGTTCTATTTTTAATTTTTTGAGGAACCTCCACAGTTTTCCAGAGCAGCTGCACCAGTTTGCATTCCCACCAACAGTGCAAGAGGGTTCCCGTTTCTCCACATCCTCTCCAGCATCTATAGTGTCCTGATTTGTTCATTTTAGCCGCTCTGACCAGCGTGAGGTGATATCTCATTGTAGTTTTGACTTGCATTTCCCTGATAACTACCCATACATTTTCAGTCTCCCTTACTCTTTTTCACTCAAGCGTGCTACATGGATTTTGTCTTACATATTTGTGTATACACAAGTGAGGTATCTGACATGTGGTGAACTCTAACGTCTTTTTTTTTTTCCTTAAAATACATCTCTAAAATGGAGGCAGTTAAGGTCCCAACTTGGATACTTTGTTAAGATTTCTAAGAAGCCATATTTATCTGAGTTCTAATCCATTACTATGTTTTTTGCTTCCTATTTTTGCCTAATCTATATAGCAAATGAAGAAAAGAATATATTGGCCCTCCACCTTCTCCTACTAAATTATTCAGAAACCCATCTAGACATCTCCTTTTCTGTGTGTCAGACTTAGAAAAATACTTAAGGGTTACCTCTTAGCACATTCAGGGCATAACATATTATCTTCAAGGCCCGGGGATGGGAAAGTACAGGCGGGCAACAGGAAGAGAGAAATCATCCTCTTGGGGGTGTCAGGCACCCAGGCCTGACCTGCATGAAACTGCAGGCGAACCCAACCTTTTGTGTCTGCCAAGAGAGGTCTGCCATGGACCACACACCACCTGACACCTGAGGAGGGAAAGAGAAGCAAATATAAACAGCTAATCCAAGGTCTCAGAACATCACTCTTGGTTTTGCTCTTATATTCTGTTGATGACTCAACTGAATGAAAAGCATGAAAAAATGTCCACCAAAGACACTATAATCTAACTTCACAAATTACGTAGCACAAGGGATGACAATTAACTTTAAAAAAAAAAATTAATGTTTTATTTTATTTTTGAGAGAAAGAGAGAGACTGAGTGCAAGTGGGAGAGGGGCAGAGAGAGGGAGAGAGAGGGAGACACAGAATCTGAAGCAGGCTCCAGACTACAAGCTGTCAGCCAAGAGCCCAACTCATGAACTGCAAGATCATGACCTGAGCCAAAGTTGGATGCTTAACCAACTAAGCCACCCAGGCACACCTGGATGACAATTAATATTTTCGAATGGTCGCTTTGTGTCTAAGATTTTGCTAAGTGGTTTACATGTACGAATACATCTATTCTTAAGAAGATTATTAATATTGACCTTCTATTTACTTTTATCTACAGGTGAGGTAACTGAAGCTTATCGTGTTAAATATTACAATTTTCCCAGAACCATGACATTGGATCTAGATATTCTGATTCAAAGCCCATTTGCCCAACTATTATACTGTACTGCCTGAACAACACAAAACAGGCAAAAAGATCTTTGTTTAAAAGCCTAAGGAACAGTTTCCGATTCTGTGTCTCCCTCTCTCTCTGCCCCTCCCCCGTTCATGCTCTGTCTCTCTCTGTCCCAAAAATAAATAAACGTTGAAAAAAAATTAAAAAAAAAAAAAAAAGTCTAAGGAACAGGGCCACCTGGGTAGATCAGTTAGTTGAGCATCTGACTTCGGCTCAGGTCATCATCGAGGTCTGTGGGTTCGAGCCCCAGGTCAGGCTCTGTGCTGACAGCTCAGAGCCTTGAGCCTGCTTCAGATTCTGTGTCTCCCTCTCTCTCTGCCCCTTCTGCTCGCACTCTCTCTCTCTCTCAAAAAGAAAACAAACATTGAAAAAAATTTTAACAACAACAAAAAAAAGGCCTTGAGGTAGGGAAAGACAGGGGAAGGCTCAGATTGTGGCTGACCACATTATCAGATTATGCTTTCTTCCCACCTCAGACTTTGGCTTATGATAAAAAAGTAAGCACTCAATCACCTAGCTCAGACACTGGTCCAGGTAAAACTTGGCTACCTAGCAACCAAAAGATAATCCATATCTAATATCAATCTACATTATTTTAACTCTTTCCTTTTTACTACCTTTCAGTATGAGACTAATAAAATTTTAAATTTAACTTAAAAAAATTTTTCTTTTATTTTTGAGAGAGAGAGAGAGAGAGAGAGCAAGTGGGAGAGAGAGAGAGGGAGACACAGAATCCAAAGCAGGTTCCAGGCTCCAAGCTGTCAGCACAGAGCCCAATGTGGGGCTCGAACTCATGAACAGTGAGATTATGGCCTGAGCCAAAGTCAGGCTCAGACTGAGCCACCCAGGCACCCCTAAAATTTAACCTTCTTTCTAGGGAATAGTACTTTTTTTTTTTTTTTTTTTTTCTTTTTAAAGTAGGCTCCATGCCCAACATGGAGCTTGAACTCGTGACCATGAGATCAGAGTTGCATCCTCTACTGACTAACTAAGCCAGCTGGGGGCTCCAGTGCTCACTTTTTTCAGGTTGATCTTACCAGAGGCTTGCAGCAGAAAAGTCTCAACGGAAACAGGAATGGGACGTGAATTCACAGACTTGGATTGACTGCCTCTTGCAGCAATTCTTGACCACGCTGCCAACATGCCTTCTTGTGCTGAAGTTATCACTTCAACTATATTAATCCCTTCCTCTCTTTCACTCTTCTTACAACGTTTCCGAATCCTTGCTCTCTTGGTTGCCATCTTGCATTTTGTCGAACATGACTGCAATTGGTCCTCTGGTGATATTTTAGGAATATTCTGCAAATGGTGATTCATGGTGAGTATTCAGTGAAGTGCTACTGCCCTAAAGACTTTTGTGTTTTGTGTTAATTTTATCATTCTTTATACATTGGCCCATGTATATAAGTGTGGGAAAGATTTAGGATTGTTAGTTCCCTTAGAGCAGCAGTTTTCTAGGAGAAATTTTTGACTGTTAAAACTAGGGGTTGGGGAAGCAGAGGGGCTTGCCACTGACATTTAGGGAGTAGAGGTCAGGGATGTTTAGGCCTAAAATGCAGCAGACAGCCCCCCCACCAAATAAATTATTTGGCCCCAAATGTCAAGTCTTTTTTCTTTTTTAATTATTGAAGTAGAGTTGACATACAATAATATATTAGTTTCAGGTGTACAACACAGTGATTCAACATTTACATACATTACCAAGCAATCACCATTAAGTCTAGGTACCATTTGTCACCATACAAAGTTGCTCCATTACTGACTATATTCCTTATGCTGTACGTTGCATCCCCATGTCTTATTTACTTTATAACTGGAAGTTATTACCTTTCAATTCCTATCCCTTATTTTGCCCATCCCCCCCACCCCTCCCTACAGGCAACCTCCAGATCGTTCCCTGTATCTATGAGTCTGTTTCTGTTTTGTTTTGATTGGTTGTTTTTTAAGATTCCACATATAAGTGAAATCATATGGCCTTTGTCTTTCTGTCTAACTTATTTCACTCAATACCCTCTAGGTCTACCATATTATCGCAAATGGCAAGATTTCACTCTTTTTATGGCTGAATAATATTCCTTTGTATCATATGAATAACATTTCCTTTATCCGAAATGTCAATAACCCTGGCTGAGAAATCTTGCATTAGATATACAACATATAGAGATGGTGGGAGAGTAGCTACAATTCACAGTCAGAACTCACCTTAACATTGTCACCACACCTCTTACTCACCTCGTTTATTTCAGAGTAAGCATGTTTCTGGAGCCTCAAATAAACATCTATTTTCTAAGGAAATTAAGAGGGGAAATAAAAATTATAAATTGATAAAGCTTTCCACACTTTGTGCAGCAGAGTCTCCCAACAGTGTACTCACCCGGCCATCGGTACTCAAATTAAATTGTTGGCACCAGTTTCGCAAAGTGTCCCAACGTACTTTATTAACTGGAGGCAAACTGGTTGGCAAGGGAAGGATCGGTGTATTACAACAACTATGTTTTGGACAAGACTTGAATTGTTCATTCATTTGAAGATGACAAACTAAAAAAAGAAGGAAACGAAAGCAGTAACAATTTAATATTTCTAAGATTATAATTTAACAAAATTGTTGCTAATTTCTCATAACCCAATTTACATATATATATATGTACATATATATATATATATATATATTTTTTTTTCCCTCTATTACAAGTAGAGTAACAGATTCTGTAATTAAAGGACTTACCCAAGGTCACATCTCCATTAAATGGCAGACCTGGAACTCAAACCTACATTTTGAAATTCCAAATCCTAGGTTTTTTTTACATTACATACAACAACTTTTTACTACCATCAACAAACACCTGGACAGAACATTTTATTGGATTGCTACTCCAAAATGTCTAGATTTTGAACAAAAATACCAGTTGTCCCGAGAGAAATCAAAGAAATCACCCAACCAACAAAGGTCCTGCATTCTGTCTGCCCACCTCATTTTCCTGGTCAGCATCCCATCTCACCTCACTCTGCTTAGGTGTAACCTGTCACTGTTTACTTTGCATTGAAGTCCTTATTGTTGGTACAGAAAATAAAATCATTCTGAAAATACTTATTTGATGCTTTTACGTGAAACACTAAGAACAGATTTAAAGGGTCATGACATTAAGAGCTGCTAGGTATTTGGTCACTAAGTACTTATCAAGCAAAATACTAATAATTGGAGGAAATGTTGATCAAAGGATACAAATGTTCAGTTATAAGATGTTCAGAAGTTCTGGGGACCTGATGTACAGCATAGTGACTATTGTTTTTTTAATTTTTTTTTTTTTAAGATTTATTTTGTTTTTAGAGAGAGAGCCCAAGAAGGGGAGGAGGCAAGGGGGAGAGAGACAAACAGAAAAAGAGAGACTCTCCAGCAGGCTCCACCCTCAGTGCACAGTCCTACATGGGGCTCAATCCCACAACCCTGGGATTATGACCTGAGACAAAAATCAAGAGTCAGATGCTCAACCAACTGAGCCACCCAGGGGCCCAGCATAGTGACTATCGTTAACAATATTATTCTGTATGTTTAAAAAAAAATGTTTTTAATATTTATTTTTGAGAGAGAGACAGAGTCTGAGCAGGGGAGGGGCAGAGAGTGAGGGAGACAAAGAATCTGAAGCAGGCTCCAGGCTCTGAGCTGTCAGCACAGAGCCCAATGCAGGGCTCGACCCACGATCCTTGAGATCATGACCTGAGCCACCCAACTGTCCCATATGCTGTATATTTTAAAGTTGCTGAGAGTAGAGGTGCCTGGGTGACACGGTCAGTTCAGCGCCTAACCTTCGTTTTGGCGTGGGTCATCTCATGGTTCATGAGATAGAGCCCAAAACTGACAGCACGGAGCCTGCTTGGGATTCTCTCTCTCCCTCTCAAGATAAAACTTAAATAAAATAAAATTGCTGAGAGTATCTTTAAATGTTTTCACCATAAGGTGGGGGTGGGGAGGTAACTGTGTGAGGTGATAGATGTGCTCGTTAACCTTCTTTTGGTAATCATTTTGCAATATAAATGTGTATCAATCACCACATTGTACACCTTAAGATTATACAAGGTTAGATGTTGATTATATCTCGACACTGGAAAAAAATAATTTAGTGTTTACAAGAGGTATGTAAAGTATGCATTAACCAAAATGAAAGAAGATTGAGCTCTATAGGTTGGGAATTTGAATTCATAGTCTGCTGACTAGAAGACCATGCTCTGTCCAAGGCACTTCACACACCCATTTTTGTGTCTTAAGAGCAAGTCATGGTGCCTAATAAATGAAGTCTAGGAGTTTGAGAGCTCTCTTCCCACAGATACTCAAGGTGAGATTTAAGGAAAAAAAGGAGAAACCTTTTCCCTGGGCTTCCCAGAGCTGGGGGAGCAGCAAACTGAGCAATCTCTGTCCTCATACCTTTATCGTTTGTCCCAGGCATCTCCAGGCCAACTTCTGAAGTTGAGGAAACACTTGGTTCTACCTGATGTTCTTCATTAGTTTCTTCATTAACTGGAACCAATGTGAGAACCACAGTTTCTTCCTCTAATGCCTCCTCAGAGAAATTCTGGAAAGGGAAAGGTCAATCACAGAGTCTCAGTGGAGGCCATATACCTAAACTGCTTATTTTCAGAGCACAATTAATAAGAAACTCAGAAGCCAGTCGGTGGCTGGAGAGCAAACTTATGGTGATTCCCTGAATTTGATGTTGATGAGCAGACCCTTTATTAGATATGAGAAACAGGGGTGCCTGGCTAGCTCAGTCCATGGTGCATGTGGCTCTTGATCTTGGAGTTGTGAGTTCAAGTCCTACCTGGGGTGTAGAGATTATTTAAAATAATAAATGAATGAATGAATGAATGAATGAATAAATAAATAAATAAATAAATAAACAAATGCCAGACAATGAGAAAATGGACAAAAGTAGATGTACAGATGGGTGTAGATGAAAGGATATGTCTTGAGCTTAGGGAAACCATCTCCCTCAAGGCCTTCCTCTCCCTCCACTAAAACAATTTTATTTTATCTGCTAAAACTATATGGAATGTGTTCCTGCCTTCCCATCTTCTATCATGATTCCTGATGATTCCCAATTCCAGCTATCATCAATTCTCACTGATAGATGCAATAATTCCTTATTACTCCAAGCTGCATTCTTTCTGCAGATTGCTCTCCTGCCTTTTTTTTCTTTTTTCTTTTTTTAGGAGAGAGAGAGAGAGAGAGAGCGAGCAGGGGAGGGGCAGAGGAAGAGAGAGACTTTTAAGCGGGTTATCTATTTAGCATGGAGCCAGAAGCGGGGACAGACAGTGAGATGATGACCTGAGCCGAAATCAAGAGTAGTGCCAAACACTTGAATGGCTTATCAAAAACGGCCACGCATGACCTACAAATTTCTGTAGTCTGACCCCTGCCTGCCACTCTAGCTCAAGGCCCCTGAGCTTTCTAAGTTCCAGGCATACTGGCCTTATTTCAACCCGACCAGAGAGTTTACTCTCTGCTGCAATCGCAGCAACACATCCAACGCCCAGTTAGGAAGGAAGTGACATTTACCGGTTTTGTCCAGTACATGTGCACCGCACTACGTGCTTTCTGTATTTCTCTCACTTAATCTTCACAGCACATGTATAATAATTTATCAGTATTCTCACTTTACAAATTAGGCAACTGAGTCTCAAAAATTAAATGAACAATGTCAGAGTAACATGTGCTTAAGTTTCTGAACTGAGCTTTTCCTCTCAGATCCAAAGGGGAATAAACTCCATCCCAGTCCCACTGCAATACTTGCTTCTCAGAACAGCCAAGTAGATCTGAGGGGGCCATGCCCTTCCCCCTATTTCCGACTCAAAGGCTTCCCATTGCTCATACTCTCATCCTGCATATGTATAACACCGTGAAGCTTTTGTTTTAATGTTTATTTATCTTTGAGAGAGACAGCACACGCACCGGGGAGGAGCAGAAAGAAAGGGAGACACAGAATCCAAAGCAGGCTCCAGACTGAACTGTCAGCCCAGAGCCCAGGAACCGCGAGATCATAACCTGAGCCAGAGTCAGATGCTTAACCCACTAAGCCACCTCAGTGGCTCCCCAAGATTTTATTTTTAAGTAATATCTACACCTAAGGTGGGGCTCAAACTTAGAACCCCAAGATGAAAGATCTCTCGCTCTACCAGCTGACCCAGACAGACACCCCTGTGTAACACTTTTTCAAAGCACTCCCATGCACATTCACTGGTCAGCTTCAAAAAAAAGTTATTAGGGGAATATTACTCCACTCCAGAGAGTGGAGTCTGAGAGGCTCAAAGCAGCGATATGACTTGCCGGTCATCCATATACTTAATATTTGGGAGTAGGAGAAACTCCCCAAGGGAAGAAACCAAATTGGTCACTTCACTTTCTGACCCCATCCACAATACCGTCACTTTCTTTTTATTCTTTTTATTGTTTCTTTAGGTTTTCCATTTGCCCAGCTGCAACATGTCTTTCTACAGAATACATCCCTTACGTCGGCCTGGGAACGGAAATCTTTATTTTGTGTTTTTCACTCTGACCCAAATAGACACAGAGCCACAATCGTGGGTAAAAGTAATAATCCACTTATAAAGAGGAGGGACTCCAAGATGGAGATTTCTTACCCTCAGAAACGAAGTCCCGTGGCATGAAGTAAACATAAGCAAGCTCTAGAAAGACTTTGAAAAATGAATCTGTAAGAAAATCCATTCTATGGGAACGAAACCTACCTGAGCGCTGTTTTCATAACTCGAGTACGCCATTTCCAGGAATACTTAGCGGAAGGTGAAGCCTGCAAAGTTGGTTCACCGGCCCTTCACTCCTTTTCACCTGGGGGCTTCCAGCCTGATTTCTCCTTTTATAAGCAAATGTCTCTGTCTACTTCCTGTTTCCCAGAAGAGGGGGGTTTTCCTTCCTCCTCTTCTTCCCCTCCCTCATTATCTGACAGTGTAATAATTTCATCAGTTTTGCACTCCCTTTGGTCCATTATGTGACAGTTGAGCTGTTGGGTAATGAATATCACTCCTAAGATTTTTTTTTTTAATTTTTTTTTTCAACGTTTTTTATTTATTTTTGGGACAGAGAGAGACAGAGCATGAACGGGGGAGGGGCAGAGAGAGAGGGAGACACAGAATCGGAAACAGGCTCCAGGCTCCGAGCCATCAGCCCAGAGCCCGACTTGGGGCTCGAACTCACGGAGCGCGAGATCGTGACCTGAGCTGAAGTCGGACGCTTAACTGACTGCGCCACCCAGGCGCCCCACAGATGATTTTTTTTTTTTAAATAAGATTTTTAGGGGCAGCCTCTTGGCTCCATAGGTAGAGCCTGTGACTCTTTATCTCGAGATCATGAGTTCAAGCCAGATGTTGGACGTAGAGTTTACTTAAAATAAAAAAAAAAAAATAGAATAAAATTTTTGTTATTATTTTAAGGTGAGATGTGGGGGAAACTAGACGTGACAAATTCTTGCTAACAAGTTGCAACTGAATCAAAAAATATATTTTTAAAACATTTCTAGGACAATATTGATGTTGGATTGAATGATCTTATTATGGAGGGAGTAAAAAAATAGAATCAGAGGTATTTTATAACTGATTTATGCCCATGGGTGTGTCGTTCACTAGGAGATTAGATTCAAATTGTAGGGGGTGGATAACAATCTCTCCCGGATCAAGTTCTAAACACAAATATTAAATCTGCATTACTGGTGAGCTGGGTACAGGGAAGGATTTGGCTGTTTGCAACACAAGCAGCAAGGGGCGTCTGGGTGGCTCTATCGGTTAAGTGACCAACTTCAGCTCAGGTCATGATCTCACTGTTCATGAGTTTGAGTCCCACAGGGGGCTCACTGCTGTCAGCGGGGAGCCCACTTTGGATCCTCTATCCCCTTCTTTCTCTGCCCCTCCCCTGTTCACGCTTTCTCTCAAAAAATAAAAACAAAACAAACAAACAGAAAACACTAAGGCAAATGATGGACAAATGAATGCAGAAAAAACTGCAAGCACTTGGAAATTGCTGGAGCATAGTGCTAGAGGCAGAATGTGACAAGGCAGGATGGGATAAGAGATGAGGCTGGAAAAGTCACAGATGTTTTCATAGGTCACTCTAAGAAGCCAGAGCTATTAAAGGAAAATATTCACAAACAGTATGGCAGTACCGGCATCCATTGGTCTCTCTTTGGGCGTTCTCCTTCCTTAGTAAAATGGTCCGGTCCATCAGTCTTAGGACCCACTAAGCCCAGATCAATTTATACATTTAAAGTGTGGTCTGCAAGGTCTCAGCTTCAGTTTACTGACGCCTTCCAGAACTGGATCCTTGAGGGCAGGACTCAGAATTCAACAAGCCCTTAGGGTAATTCATTTGCACCTAAAGTCTAGAAGCCTTCGTTAGATGAGGGTGTGACCAAATGCATTTGGATTAGGCAGATAATGGTTGGAATCCTGGCTCCTCCCTTCCAGGATGGAGAGTGAATCAGCCCTTGGAAATTTAGCCAAGAAAGTACTCATCTACCCACACGGGTGTGACCCCCACCTGATAGGCTTTTTCTGGCTGGTTTAGAAGGGTATTGCACTTAGTAGCCTGAACTGATACCAGTGTCTTAGGGTAGGGCAGGACTTCCAGGGGAAAGACAATTTTATTACCATATTTAGCATTTATTACAATATATTTATTTCTTAGATTTCCCTCCTGTTTTTTGAAAATTTTATACCAAGGGAAAGTCCCCACATGTGCAAAAGCAGACAACATTACCACGAAACCTCATGTTTCCATCATCCAGTTTCAACAACTGTTGACTTCCAGCCGATTTGATTTTATCTAAACCGCCACCTAGTCCCTCTCGCCTAGGTTATTTTGAATGACATACCAATCTGTAAATTCTCTTATCTTTAATTTTTCTTACAAGTTTTTGTTGTTGTTCTTGCTATTGTTTAAAGAATTATGTGAATTTCCTGTAGACTCCTATCTGGATTCTGCTAATTTCATTTGTTATTCCATTTAGCCTATTCTTCTATCTTCTGTATTTATTGTAAATTGGTTTGGTCAGATTTAGGGATGGCTTTATTTATTTATTTATTTATTTATTTATTTTTAACAACACTTTTCCTCCCTTTCACTCTGTCTCCTTAAACTTCTTTTTTCATTGAAGTATATTTGACATATAACATTGTGTAAATTTAAGGTGTACAATATTTGATACATTTTCATATTGCCATTGTAGGGATCATTAGCAACTCTATTAAGTTAAGCTTAAATGCCAATTTCTTGAAGTCATCCTTAAAAATTTGCTCCTGTTTTCTCACTCTTTTCCTTCATAGAATTCATTTGACTGTGTTATTCTGTGTATAGTTGGGATTTCACTGTTTAATTTCATCTCCCAAATTAGATAGCAGGCTCCAGAGTGCAATGACCAGATATGTGTGGGTTACCCTTGGTCTACACAGAGCCTTGTACTGTGTCTGGCTCAGAATAGAGGCTTAATCAATGCTAGTTATTCAGATTGCTTTAGTTTCCACCTTCCCCTTCATCCTGTCTGATTCCCTTTTGAGCAAAGTCCCTCTTTGTGACCTAGGCTGTAGGATAGATTTTTTTTTAAAAGAAAAAAATTGTTTATGATACTTATGTTCTAACATTTATTCTAATATAAGACTATAGTTCTGAAGTAAAATGTATCACCCATTTCAAATTTTCAAATGTATTTTATTTACTATATCATATGTTAAATATTTATAAATGTATGTATTTCTTATTTAGGTAGTACTTTTCAAAATCCCTTTTTTTAAGTTGATTTATTTTTGAAAGAGAGAGAGTACACGCAGAGAAGGGCTAAGAGAGGGAGACTGAGGATTTGAAGCGGGCTCCACGCTGATAGCAGAGAGCCAGACTCGGGGTTCGAACTCAGGAACAGTGAAATCATGACCTGAGCGGAAGTTGGAAGCTTAACTGAATGAGCCATCCAGGCTCCCCTCTGTTTTTTTGCTTGTTCTTTCGTTCATTTGTTTGTTTGTTTGTTTGTTTGTTTATTTTTAATCAGAATGACAACTCTGCAAGTGTAAATGTTCATGGAGCACCAATATATAGTAGATAAAAGTGAAGCAACTCTCTTAATAAAGCCAGTTAGATGATCATATTTAAAAAAAAAAATAAGGCTTCTCAGATAGGGAAATAAAAACTCATCAGCCATCCCACAGAACACTGAGGTTCTGAGAAACGGTTTGGAAAGTATGGTTCAGTATCACTACCAGGTGGGAGGGACAGGTACTGAGTTCTTCTGTGCTCTGAGGAAGAAAATGAAAATTACACTGAAAGATGTTTCCAACTTTGCCACATCATTCAAGAAATTCTCACTTGAAAGGATTACTGAATATATTTCTACTTTAGAATAGTTACAATCCTGATCTTCTGATTAAATTTGTTTTTTGTTTTGTTTGTTTTCTAAACATATCTTTGGTATCATGGATGACAGTCACTATTAGGAGAATCTAAATTCAGAATCCAGACTCGTTAGGTCTGTCCTCCACCGTACTGGGTCATTCAGAGGATGTGGTTAGAACAGAGCATGACCATCATGGGGAAATGAGGTGGGGAGAGCAACTGTCCATGACTGGACAGGGAATTGATTTGGGTGTAGGTGCTCCAGTAAGAGTTGTAAATGTAGGTATAGCCCTACCAGCAAGTGTAGGAACTAAACAGTTGCCCTACTCTCTGGGAACTTAAAGCTAAGTAAAGTAAGCCTAGGCTCCCCCCTCTGTTGTGTCATCAGTTACTTGTTCCTTCCAGAGTTTTCTACCTCTCCTTCTTTACAGATTCTTTGGTACCAGCACATAAACATTTTGAGCCTGTCCCACTTAAATGAAAGACTCTTGTGTGCACACCTGTATCCTCTGACACATTTAACTACTATTATCTCCCCCTTTCACAATTCAACTTTTTTGAACTTATCTTCTTACTCTAGTTCCTCTCGATCCATTTAATGGTTTTTTCCCTCTCTTCTCAGTATCTAACCCCTAAAACATGGGTGTCCCATACAGTTCATTTCTCTCTCTCTTTTTTTTTGTTTCTTTATTTATTTTTGAGAGAGAGAGACAGAGTCAGAGCACAAGCAAGGGAGGGGTAGAGAGAGAGAGGGAGACACAGAATTGGAAGTTGGCTTCAGGCTCTGAGCTGTCAGCGCAGAGCCTGACGTGGGTCTCGAATTCACGGACCATGCGATCATAACCTGAGCCCAAAGTTGGGTGCTTTAACCAACTGAGCCACCCAGGCACCCCTATTTCTCTGCTCTTGACCATGCCTTACACTTTCCTGGAGCAGCCTCATTCATTTCTCTAATTTCAACTACCATTAACATGCTAATGACTCCTCCATATACTATTTGTAGCCCAATGTTCTTGCCTGTGTTACCAACCCGAGTCTTGGCGTATCATATTATGCACTTCAAACACACTTAAAAAAAATAACCTCATTGTTTCCCCCCCAACTTTCAACCTCCTTCCAAGGCCCTTGAACATCATGAACTGCATGGATCCACTTATACATGGATCTTTTTTTATGCAGTACAGTACTTACTGTGAATATATTTTCTCTCTTATGAGTTTTTTTTTTTTTTTTAGCTTTTTAAAATATTAAGTAATCTTTATCCCCAGGAGCTTGAACTCACGACCCTGAGATCAAGTGTTGCATGCGCTACTGACTAAGCCAGGCAGGTGTCACTTCCTTGTGATTTTCTTAATATCATTTTCTTTTCACTAGCTTACTTTATTGTAAGAATATAGTATATAAATCATATAACATTCAAAATATGCTAATTGGCTGTTTATGTTATCAGTATGGCTTCCAGTCAACAGTAGGCTATTAGTTATGTTTTGGGGGCAGTCAAAATTTATAAGTGGCTTTTTTATTGCACAGGGGTCTGCACTCCCAATTCTTGTGTTGTTGAAGGGTCAACTGTATTTCTTCTCTTTTGAGATGTATTACCATCCACTCAGTGATTTAAAGGCAGAAACATAACAAATGCCTTAAAACACCCCTTCTCCTTAAACTCCAAATTATCAAAGTCCTATGGAGTCAAACACGTACACTTTTTGCTTGATTTTTATCTCTCTTTAACTCTACTGCCATTTTTCTTGTCTAAAGCATCTCTAACTAGTTATTGAAATCTCTACTTGGTCATATTACCACCCAACCAACCCATTCTGGATGCTACAAAATACTGAGTGTATGTGTAGGGTAGGCAGAAATTCATCCTCTACCCTTCAAGGTCTTCCAGCTGGACTAAGAATCAAATTTACATGAGACAGGTTAACAGGAGGAAAAAAAAAATTATGTGCACACAGAGGACAAATCTTGAAATTGAGATCCAAAGAAATGATCAAGGTAGGTGATTTTTATACATTTTAGAAAAAGGACAATAAACTCATGAAGAATTGACAGGTTAAAGAAAACAAGACTTTTATTAATAATGAATTCTAATTGGAATTTGGACTGAGGTAGATTAGTAGAAAAGTAATAAGGTTTATGTCTACAGCTTTCTCAACTGTAAAGTTTCCATCTTTGGTGATAAGGATGTCTTTTTAGTACAGGAAGAGTATCTCCCATATGGGAGACTTGTTCCCTGCTTTCAAGGGGCAGAGGAGCATCTGAGTGTCCTTGCAGTGGTTGTTTCCCAAGTACCTTCAATCCAAAATATTCAGTATACCCGGGGCCCCTACATATGCTACCTCAAGAGGAATTTATAACTAGAGAATTTGGGATTTGTGCACATCAGGGCATAATAGGAAGCAGTTTCAGAAGTGCTGAATTGGCCTTCCCACTATAATAGCTCTTAACCCATAAGCCAAGGTCCCTTTGTGATGGGTTACTTCGACTGTTAAGTGTATCAATTCTAATCATACACTCAGAGCCTTGGTGAAATGATCCCTGGCTGTGTTCATAAAACCAGTGAGTGAGTCAGTGAGTCTCCTTGAGTTAGTCTTTTTTTTTTTTAACTTTTTTTAATGCTTATTTATTTTTGAGAGAGACAGAGCATGAGCAGGGGAGGGGCAAAGAGAGAGACACACACACACACACACACACACACACACACACACACACACACACAGAATCAAGCAGGTTCCAGGCTTTGAGCTGTCATCACAGAGCCTGATGCGGGGCTGAAACCCAAGAACTGTGAGATAATGACCTGAGACGAAGTCAGATGCTTAACTGACTGAGCCACCCAGGTGATCCTCCCTGACTCAGTCAGTCTTTAGCCAGGATTTCAGCTGTTACCTGCATCCTTTAAACCTTCCCAATATAACAAAGGTAGGGGGTCATGATGATAATTTGAATATAAATATCAATTTAGACCTTGTGCCCAATAATTTTTAAAATGTCTCATTTCTCTTTTCAGTGTAACATGGTTAAATGGCTATACATCCCTTTGGAGAAAAGACGAGGGAATCATTATGAGAAATAATTGTCATGGTAGTACAGGGTCCTTCCTCCCAGGAAACCAGCCATCTCATCACCTAGTAGGTTCTGGATCTGAGAATCAGTTCAGGTCTGGGAGCTAAGCAGACATGGTTACTTTTTACTAGGGTGGCTGCACTCAGCTTTCTGCTCCTCTATTCTTGACTTTTGATTGTAAATGTTAAGAATCATCCTTTTTACAATATATACATATACCAAATTACTATACTGTATACTTTAAACTTGTAGAATGTCATATGTCAATTACATCTCAATAAAACTGGGGAAAAATTTAAAAATACAAGTAGTTGACTTCCACATAGAAGAAGAAGAAGAAGAAGAAGAAGAAGAAGAAGAAGAGAACAACGACAATGACGACTATGTTGACTACATGAATGACTACTACCAAGTTGGGGAGGGAGAGGTGGAAGAGGAGGGGGAGGGGAGAAGGTTGTTAAAGAAAAGCAGCAGCAGCAGCAGCAGCAGAAGCATTCTTGTTGGCTGCCCATCTCCTTTGCCCTAGGGATGCCAGGCTCTGTTAACCATCTCCACCGATCCCCCAGAGTCAAGTCCCCTTAGCTGCCCTCCAACCTTCCTGGTAATTGTGGCCTCCTGGTTTCTGCTGGTTAAGTGACACGATCTAACTCATTTACTTCAGAGCCCACTATGCCCAGAATGACATTAGCAAGCCCAGTTCTGTGACTGCCTTACCTACCATCAGCCCTCTTTGCAGAGGGCCATTGCCCTTCTCAGCAACGTTGTGCCCTCTCTCCAGAATGTTTCTCATGGCCTTAGTGAATGCTAGGTCCTCTGCGCCCTCCTGAGGAACATCCTCTGCTGGGTTCCTGGCCTCACATAACATATCCATCCCTGCATGTCTACATTCCTGTCTTCATATTACCTCCTCTACCCTTTGCCAGGGCAGTGTGGGCATTCATACTTTGTTCAGGGCTAGCTGTCACTGTCTCTGGGCCTCTAAGAATCATCCTAGTAGTAAATTTGTCCCACCTATTAGGATCCTCACTAGGATGTTAAATTCTGTGCAAGAAGAAAGTAACCCCCAGGGGCGGCTGGGTGGCTCAGTTGGTTGAGCATCTGACTTTGGCTTGAATCATGACCTTACAGTTCATAAGTTCAAGTCCCGCATCCAGTGCTGACAGCTAATAGCTCAGAGCCTGGAGCCTGCTTCAGATTCTGTGTCTTCCTCTCTCTCTACCCCTCCCCCTTTTGCACTCGGTGTCTCTTCCTCTCTCAAAAATGATCATTAAAAATTTTTTTTTAATTAAAAAAAAGTGCCTCCCAAGACAATAAATTCTTGCTTATCTAGTGCTGAGCTCTGGTCCTTTCGATCAGTTGCTCTCAAAATCTAATCTGACAATTATCCCCTAACTTCTGCCAGTACATGCTGGCTAATTTCTGCAGATCCTTTAGTATATGTTCTCTTCCTTCCCTTGCGAGGCCCTTCCCTAGCTGGGTTATGCTGGAATTTAACTCTCAGTTACTGGCCTAGTAGCTGGGAGAGGGGTTTGGAGGAATTTTTGAGGGGTCACCTGTTACCCTGTTACCTTTGAGGGGAAGGAAATCTGTGCATCATCCTCCAGCCCAGAGGTGGTGCTACATCTTACTAGGGAACCACAGACCACCTCTGTTAGTTCTGAGAATTATTAGCAATCTACAGAGTTGACACTCTCAGTGGCATTCATTTCAATGTCCCCATCCAATGTTTCAGGGTCCAAGATTTGCCCAACCAGGTTGCTGACTTTAGCACAACAGACCTGCGTTTGCTAAAATACTAAGTCTCAGTAGCTCTGCAATTTTAGCTATCAGAGCTTCTGTTTGCGGCTCGACTATGTCCATTCTTCTAACATGAGATCCATGGGCCTCTGTAAACTACAAGCTCCTTGGCTTTCATATATCATCCTTAGTCTTTCAATGTTTGCTAATGGTCCTCAGTTCTTCATTATCCCATCAATGAACATTACTACAGCTGGCCAATAACCAGCCAATTCCACTGTATTTATAGATCCCTTAACGTCTATATTTCCCAAATGCTTGTATTACTTCATTTGCAAAGATATTCCCTACCAGGACATTTTTTCCCATCACCTCCACTAAAATCTCCAGCAATTAAACCACCCGTGTGCGAGGGACTAACCATCCCTTACACGGCATTCAAAATTGTGTCCTTTTATGTTCACCAGCAGGTGAATGAGCCAGTTCCAGGATCCCACCTTATCTATTTTCTGACTGCTCCTGGCACTACATGTATTTGTTCATGTCCTCCAAGAAGGAGATGCCAAGACAAGATAAGGTGCACAAGAGACATGCTATAGGAAACAACTACGAAGGAAAGGAGAAGGGAGTCCGAAGGCTGGGAGAGCTACCAGAGCATGATGAAGCTTTAACCTCTGTGAAGGAGAGGGAAGGGAGTTTGGGGAGGAAGATTCTTGAACTATAGTGCAGTTGTAAGAAAGTTTTTGCAAGGTTGACAAGGAGTCCTCGAGTCTAAGCTACAAGACTGACTTCCCTTAAGAGTCCCTGCTGCAGTTAGTGGCTGGGAATAGCAGAGTTTTAGCATAGGCACGAACTGCATGGTGAAGAAACTAAAGTTGGGGCCACTAACCAATTACTCTCCCTGCAGTACAGAGCTGGAAGGCACATTTGCATGATCCCATCATGTTGAGATACTCTTTCTTTGCCTGAATGTCCTGAAGACAGGGAAGAAAAATAGGGTTTACTCAGACATTCCTCTGCTGAGCACATCAACACTTTTTACTTCCCTCTGAAATTATAATTACACTCAATGATGGGTAAAGAACAGGGCCAAATCACTTGGCTCAGAAATCAATTTGGGAAAAGTGTTGACATTTGCCAGTAGAAAGAGAGCTATGGCAAACGGACAGATGCCTTATGGGAAACTATTTTCCAAACTATGAACTGTTAAATGATAAGTGGCTTACTTAATCCATCACTTTCTTTCTATTTGAGGCTTAAACTTGAACTCGTTCCCTCTTCCTGATCAGCACTTTTTTTTGAGATTTTATTTTATTATTTATTTTAAAGTTTACTTCTTTTTTGAGATACAGAGGGAGTGTGAGCTGAGGAGGGACAGAAGATCTGAAGCAGGCTCTGTGCTGACAGCAGAGAGCCCAATGTGGGGCTCAAACTCACAAACAGTAAGATCATGACCTGAGCTGAAGTCAGAGGCTTAGCTGACTGAGCCACAGGGGTGCCTCTTTAAGATTTTAGTTTTATGGGGTGCCTGGGTGGCTCAGTCGGTCGAGCCTCCGACTTGGCTCAGGTCATGATCTCACGGTTCGTGAGTTCAAGCCCCGCATCGGGCTCTGTGCTGACAGCTCAGAGCCTGGAGCCTGTTTCAGATTCTGTGTCTCCCTCTCTCTGCCCCTCCCGTGGTCATGCTCTGTCTCAAAAATAAATAAACATTAAAAAAAATAAAAAATAAAAAAGATTTTATTTTTAAGCAGTCTCTACACCCAACGTGGGGTTCGAACTTACAACCCTGAGATCAAGAGTTGCGTGATCTACTGACTGAACCAGCCAGGCACTCTAAGCACTATTATTATCAATCAGTTTTACCAGAGAGTTTTTTGGTCCAGGACTGTGAAGTGGTACTAACAACAGTGAAGACTACTGCTATAAGGTTCTCTGATCTTAATCTCTTTCTTAAATATAATCGTTGTGCAGCCTCTTGATCCGGGTTATTTATCACAATCCTTTTAGCCATGTCAAGAGTTGTGGCCACTCGAGTCTTCATTCCCTTTCAGGTCTGGGAGGAGGCACTGCAACTGCCTAATATCAAGCCTCGTCTTGAATATGACAACTTCTGTTAAAGTGAGCATTGTCTGCAAGTAAGCCTTGTGATCAGTGTCCAAAAATGAGGTAATACACTTAAAAAATGTATGTTGGGGTGCCTGGCTGCCTCAGATGGAAGAGCATGCTACTTTTGATCTCAAGGTTGTGAGTTCAAGCCTCATGGTTGGTGTAGAGATTACTTAAATAAATAAAACTTTTTTTTTTTAATGTTATTTATCTCAAGAATTCAAAACACAGGTGGAGGCAGGATGGGCCATGGAGAGAGCCATGTATGGGAGTTGAGACCAAGAATAATGTCCTCTCCTCCTTCCCCATCCTTCTGCTTTCTCTGGACTCACTTTATACAAAATCAGGCAAAATAATTCATTAACAGAATTATGACTTTACATGGTTACTGCCTTCCCAACAAGTGACTTTTTTTAATATGCACTTTACAGAGTCTCAGTTTATAAAAGGACTCACATTCCCATCTTTGTCCTGAGCAGCACAAATTCCCAATTTACTAACCCTGCTATCAGTGCTCAAGTTCTTTTTTGGCACCAGCTACATAAAGTGTCCCCAGATAGCCCATCCATTGGGGGGGCACACTGGTCAGCCAGGGCTGTCTATTCTATTCTATTTGGGCCAAGTTAATATTAAAGAACAGAAGCTAAGAAAGATTTTAATAAAACAGGCATAGATCATGTTTGCATAGACCTGCAATTTGTGAAGTGTATTACATATAATTTCTCATTAAATCTTTACAATCCTTTGAGATAAATACGATTATGGTCACTTAGGTAACAAGTACTCAAAATCAACCAGCAACTAAAATAGTACAGTTGGTAATCAAACCTAGGTCATACACTCCTTACTTTAATCTTTGCAGATTACTCCTTAATCTTTGCAGATACTCCTTAATCTTTGCAGGTCATTAACAGTTTACCCAACACACACACCTGCCATATTGTTTTGTTTTGTTTTTGGAGACTCTACCCTCAGGTCAGGTCATTGCACATCAGGTTGTAGCCATGTTATTACCAACTATCTCAGGCAATGAAGGCACATAAATACTCAGTTAACAATTGCCTTCATTTCACAACACTTACCATACTACATGCACCCAACTGCATTGCATTACTGCCTTGTTCCACTTTGCAGAACTCCCAACACACAGCTGCATTCTACTTAAGTCTAGGTACCTTTGTTTTATTTTAATTAATTTTTTATTAATTTTTTTTTTTTTTTTTTTTTGAGAGAGAGAGAAGCAGGGTTCGTACTCACTTGAAGCAGGTCTCAAGCTCAGGAACCATGAGATCATGACTTGAGCGGAAGTCAGGTGCTTAGCGACTGAGCCACCCAGGCAGGTTCCCTTTCTTTTCTTTTTAAAGTAGGCTCCGTACCTAACATGGGGCTTGAACTCACAACCCTGAGACTAAGAGTCACATGCTCTACCAACTGAGCCACCCAGGCACCCAAGTCTACGTATTTTCTGACAGAGGAGCATGCTTAAATGCAAGAAAAACAGTTGTCACTGACACATTAAAACACAATGCCAAATATCATTTTCCTAGAGTTATTCCATTCTTTTGGGCCTATAATATGCCTGCCACTCTGGCCATTATTTATTGGCTCAGAAAAACCATCAAAATTCCTGTAGGGAGGGGCACCTGGGTGACTCAGTCAGTTAAGGGTCTGACTTTGGCTCAGGTCATGATCTCATGGTTTGTGAGTTCAAGCCCAAGTCAGGCTCTGTGCTGGCAGCTCTGAGGCTGGAGCTGCTTCAGATTCATTTGTCTCCCTCTCTGCCCTACCCCAACTCATGCTTGCTCTCTCTCTAAAGCAAACATTAACAGGGGCTCTTGGGTGGCTCGGTCAGTTAAACATCTGACCTCAGCTCAGGTCATGATCTCACAGTTCGTGAGTTCAAGCCCCACATCGGGCTCTCTGCTTACAGCCTTGAGCCTGGAAGGAGCCTGCTGCAGCCAGATTGTGTCTCCCTCTTTCTACCCCTCATCCACTCACACTGTCTCTCTTTCTCTCTCAAAAATGAATAAGCATTAAAAATTTTTAAATAAAACATTAACAAAAAATTAAAAACAAAATTCCTATACGGAAAACGATTCCTTATGGGATTTTTGTTGGGCAAGGTGACATACCGATTCTAAATTTACGTAGAGAGGGTTCTTCAAACTCAATAAGAAAACAAATGATTCAATAAAAAATAGGCAAAGACTTTAACAGCCACTCCACCAAGAAGCTATATGGAAGGCAAATTAATACCACAATAAGATATCATTATTCACCTATTTCAATGGCTAAAATTTTAAAAACTGATCACATCAAGGGTCAATGAAGAAAGCAACTGGCTATGATACATTTCTGGTGAGAATACAATTATGTGACAACTATTTTGGAAAACTGTGGCAGTTTCTAATAGAGCTGAACATACACTTAGTATATGACTAAGTAATCTCCCTGCTTGGATATTTACCCCAAAAGAGTGAAACTTGAGTGTTCACATAAAAACCACATGAGAAAGTTAATAGTGGCCTTAATTGGTAATCGCCAAAACCTAGAAATAACCAAATATCCTTCAACTGGTGAACAGGTAAACCTACTATGATACATCCACACAAAGGAATACTACTACTATTCATCATAAAAAGGAACAAACTAATGATACATGCAAAAACATGAGTTAGTCTGCAATGTACTGTGCTAAATTAAAGAACCCAGATTTATTCTATTTATAAGACATCCAGGAAAAGACAAAATTGTAAGAACAGAAAATAGATCACTGATTTCCAGAGCTGGGAGGGGGTAGGAGTTGACTTGAAGAAATTTTCTGGAGTGATTAGAGTTCTACACCTTGTGTATGTAGTTACATGACTACATGCATTTGGCAAAACTTATAAGACTATACATTAAAATGAGTAAATGTCACAGCATATAAATTATGCTTCCATAAACGTGAGAAGGCTAAAGAGATTAAATAAATTCCCAAAGCCACACAGTTACTGAAATGGCTAATAAGTGTCTGGTAATTACAGATAACCTCAGTTCAGGAAACAGAGATAGAAACAAAACATAATAGGACATAATACAAATTACAGCAATTATTCTTGGCTGAGTATCTATTTATCACTTGCCTAACACCGTAATTGTTTTACATGCCAGTTTTTTTTTAATCTAGCCACCCTGCAAGGGTGGTCTGCTATCTTCATTTAAAAAACCTAGTAAACTGAGCTTCAAGGATGTGAAGTTGAACTTATATCTAGCTACCCCGTAAGTTTAGGGCTCTTGTGTTCTTAATAAGAAATGTGGTGACTTCCAATCAGTATGTGCAAAAAATGGTTATTTTTAATGTTTATTCATTTCTGAGAGAGAGGAGTGAGCAGGGAAGGGGCAGAGAGATAGGGAGTCAGAGAATCTGAAGTGGGCTCTATGCTGACAGCAGAGAGCCTGAGGAGGGGCTCGGAATTCACTAACCGTGAGATCATAACCTGAGCTGAAGTCAGATGCTTAACTGACAGAGCCACCCAGGCGCCTGGTATATAAAAAGTTGTAAGAGATGGAGCATATCAAAGGAGGTTATCAAAGAAGTAAGATTTAAGCAGGGTTTTGAGTAACTTCTAACAAAAGGCTCTTGGCTTTTTGTTTTTAAAGATGTTATTCTCTACACCCAACAGTGGTGCTTGAACTCACAACCCTGGATCAAGAATCACATGCTCCACCAACTAGCCAGCCAGGTGCCCCCAAGGCTTGTGTTCTTTAGGACAAAAGAAAGGTCTTCTGTTGTCTTGGCCTACATTCCTTTTTAGTCTCAACCTAGATCTGTGTTCTCAGGTTCTGAACTCCCAACATACTGACCCTCCAGTTTCTTTGCTACTCAACTCAGGATCCTCACAGGCCCTTCCCAAGGGTCAGAATTCCTTTCTTCTCATTTCCAGTTCAATGCTTATTTGCCCTTCAATCTGATGTCAGCTCAAAACTTTCAGGGAAATATTCCCTTAGGTAATGGACTTAGAAGAGATTAATAACATTTGGAATAATTTACTTCCTCCAGGGCTTCCAATGTAGTTGGTGCCATAGCCAGAAAAAAGATAACCCAAGCAAATCCTTCTGAGAAGTGTCTTCTGGACCCAGTGATGTCATTTTTTGTAAGCCAGTATCTCCCCCTACTCTGTTTCATTCCAGTACTGAAGTTCTTTCTTATCCTTCCAAACATGGTAATTTCAACAATTTTCTTATCCTGCAGGAAATGATGACTGAAATATTGGGTGATTACTGATGTTTTTAACACCTTTGGACTTCACATTCTAAAACAGGAAGATGGCATGCTGGAAAAAAAGATAAATCTTCCTGCTAAGTAGTTTTAAAAGAAATTGCTAGAGACCTTCTAAAATAGTACTGAGATATATTTTTTTCTTAAACACTTGCTTTTGATATAGTGAGTGGGAGAGGGGCAGAGAGAGGGGGACAGGATCTAAAGCAGGCTCTGTACTGACAGCAGAGAGTCCGATGTGGGGCTCGAACTCATGGAACAGTGAGATCATGACCTGAGCCGAAGTCGGATGCTTAACGAACTGAGCCACCCAGGTGCCTCTAAGAAACCTTCTAAACAGAATACAAAACAGAATTCTGGGTGCTAAACACAGCAGAACATTTTTCTTCCCAAGAAGTGAGTCAAAGCAAGAAATTATTTTCCCAGAGAATATTGGGTACAATCAGAGAGTGAGTATGTAGTAATACTTTTAGATAGAAGACAGAGACTTTTTTTTATACTGATTCCTAGGTAACTTGTAATTCATTCCTTTTACAGTTCACTTGAAACCTTTCCACATATCATTCACTGAACAAACATTTATTGAGCACCAACTGTGTCAGGCTGTTTTAGGAAGCTGTGATAACTAAGTGCAAAAAACTGACAGAAATTCCTTCATACTATTAGTGGTAGACCATCAATAACAAATATATATTTATGTTAGAGGAGATAAATGTTATAGAAAAGTAACGAACTCGAGCAGGGTGAGGAGGCTAAATGGTGCTGGTAGGGGTTGAAAAACAGCTTATGAGGGGGTTCAGAGCATGCTTTTTTTTGACCAAGTTACATTTGAAGAAAGACTTAAAAGTAAAAAAGTTAACCATATTGACTTCTGAGGAAAGATCATTCCGGTCAGTGACAAGGTCAAGGAACAGCAAAGGCAGAGTGTACCGGAGATGGGGTCAGAGGTGAGTGGCATGGAGTAGGAGATACTGAAGTAAGGCTTTGGGGGAATTAACGAGGACTTAGGTTTTTCTTCTGAATGAAACAGGACCCATAGAGTTTTGAGCAGGGGATCATGAGTTGACTTATATTTCAAAAGGATCTTTTCATGTATGCAACCAAGTATTTTAAGTTATTTAAAAGTTTTCAGAAATAAAAGTTGTTATAACACCTGTGTATTCTCTCATTAACCAAGTGTTAAATGCAAATCCTGTGGCTATGACAACCAAGACATTAACATTGCTGTAATATCGTCTAATCCCTACTCTATATTCAAATTTCCTGTTGTTCCCACCAATACCCTTTTAACTAGAGGAACTATAATTTACCATTCAAACCAGGGCAGTTTAAAAAAAAAAAAAAAGTGATGGGGCACATGGGTGGCTCAGTCGGTTAAGCGTCCTGACTTCAGCTCAGGTCATGATCTCACAGTTCAAGAGTTCAAGCCCCACGTTGGGCTCTGTACGGACAGCTCAGAGCCTGGAGCCTGCTTCAGATTTCGGTCTCCCCCTCTCTCTGCCCCTCCTCTGCTCACACTCTGTCTCTCTCTCAAAAATGAACATTAAAAAATTTTTAAAAAGAGTGATATATGGCTTATACATGGTAAAATATATACATGTTAAGTACACAGCTTGGTGAGTTTTTACATAGGATAAGCCTAAATAACTGCCATCCAAAGCAAGGTAAGCTCACTTAAGGCTAAGACAACAGGTATAATCAGGACTGCCTGCCTCTGGATGAGTAGATGCATATTAAATCTTTTTGGTAAGAATAGCATCAGTGATTATATTCCATCAGAGAACACATTTTTGTTTGTGTCATTCTTGGTGATAAACTGAACACGACATAGCCGACCTTCCTTGCAGAATCTACATTTTGAGGCACTTGATCGGGTACATTAATTCCAATTCAGTGAATTAGTATTTTAAAATTTTCCCCATCTTTTCCTTAGGGCTGGGATCCTCGGAGATGTAGCCACTTCCAATTTTGCTTCCTGGCAGGGAGCTCATCATAGACTTCCTTCATGCAGATCCATTTGCCTCAGCCAGCAACATCTTGGCAGAACCTCTAACTTCGAAGCTCAGTTACTCCAACACCAGCTCTTGGGACTTTTATGTGTCCATATCCCTTTGGAGCTAAGAGAAATTTGGAGGGCTGGCTCCGGATTTCTCCTATCGTCATTTCCACTGGACCTCATACCTTGCACACACAATGCTTGTGCACTTATGGGCAGGCAGATCTGCTACTTCTGTTTGGAATTGGAAATTTCGGAAATTTTCTTTCCCCCTGGCTCCTCCAAACATCAAGATCATACCCCAAGTTCCTTCTTATTAGTAAGATGAAAAAGTCAATTACACTACCAAATGTTTACTTACCCTTCTGAAATAGAAGTGACCTTAACAGTTCTTTTAAGGTGGGAGACTGAGCTGAGCCTTGTGGAGGGGTGGAGGGGTGGAGTGGAGAACGGGTGTGTTTCTAGTGCTGGATTTCCATTCTCCGGACTCTGACTCCTCTAGAGGCTGCTAACCTTCTCAGTCTCTTGACTTCAAACTGTTAAGTACTTTAAACCAATGGGAAGGCAGGCCCTGTTTGGGGTCCAAGGGTAACATCTGCAACCCACCAGGCTGTGTGTCCTGTCAGCAGGAAGCGTGGAGGGTGGAGTGGTTTCCAGTCCAGCTGTCAGTGGCACCACTGAGTTGATGGTAGTTTCCTTCCTACCATCAATTATAATCACAGTCGTACCCCTTTTTCTGGTATCGTGATCTCATTGGAGGCTTTTCATTAACACCTTATTCCTAGAAAGCAAACAAAATGCTTGTTTTTTATAAGGATGAGATCCAAGACATATTAAGTTATACCCTTGAAAACAGCCAGGAAACCCACTGGTGGACTGCCAGTAAAATTGCTCTTAAAGTGTAGGATAGTGGGTGGAGAGCATGTGACCATATCATCAAGGTGTGATAATTAGCCAAGTTGTGTCTGTAATATGTTCCTGCCCTGTGCAGCCCATGGGCAGGAGAGGCCCCAGAGTGGATCTTTTATTATTTGCCCAGCAGCCTCAGTAGATCATGAAAGGACTCTGCAAAGTGACCTCAATTTTATTCAACTTGCTTGGCAGCGGCAACTGTGGCAGGAAGCAGGACAGGCAGAAGAGAGAAAAGACAAGTTCATGCTCACATACTTCCTCCTGTGGGAGACAGTAACCATGCCAGGGCCCCAGGGCTCCCACCCCCTTTAGGCTTCTGTGCCTAGCTAGCTGTCCAAGACCCCTGGTGTTCACTAGTCTTGACACCAAGGATGGCCCCCGTGCAGACCAACAGAGGATGGCAGGATTGTTCCAGGACGATAGTGGGCTGGGGAGAGGGATCTTTGTGAGGCAAGTCTGGGCTATACCAAGTCCCTCTGTTCAGAGGGATCATCTTCTTTCCACCCTCCCTCTCCATTCAACCCTCTCCCAGACTAAGCCCAGAAGCACACCTAGGCTCGCCCTTGCAACACAGCACAAACAGAAAATCCCTTTAAGCATCTCATTGCTGCACCTCTCCATTCGTGCTTTCAGATCCCTCCAATCGTGCTCTGTCTCTGCTCCTCATAGTCAAGCATCACCAAACCACCTGTATCCTTGACTGCTTTGAATCTTATATCATCCAAGCAAGTATATCATTTGTACCTTCCTCAGCTTCATTTGATATTACTTAAAAGCCAGATTCTGTTTTGACACCTCTCAAAGATGCTAGGCCCTTAAACCATATCAAAAATAACTTTCCCACAAGATTTTTCTAACCGATCTCACTCCCTTCGCTCCTTGGCAATGTAAGCCTCGGTACTTGCTTCAAACCCTTCAGTGGCCCATTTCGCAAGAAAGAGCTGTGCCCCTCCAGATTCCTCATCTCTCACTCTAACCCTTGATATTGTTTGCAAAAGTTTGCATATGTACCCTTTTCTTTAAAACTGCACTTAAAAGTGCAGGGTTCTCTATAAAACTAAATACAATAGTCTTCTGGAATAAAAGTTTCTTTACTGGCATGTAAACTTCTTTACGGATTTTCAATTTTAATACCTTAGGTGATTTTTGCACACCTCCCTGTCCCATTGGCTCCTCATATAAGAGATGTGGAACCTGAGGCCAGAAAGTGAAAGCCTCATGTGTAAAGGTATGGAAATGGAGGACTTCAGTGGAGGACTGCCCCCTCCCTGAGTCAATGCTTCAGCTCGCGCTTGGAGACAGTAAACAGTAAAACAGTACTTAGCCACCCCCATTTGTCAATTGCAGCGGCTTATTTTAATAAAAATATTTCCCACCCTTATTTAGAAACAGCAATCTTAATGAATTAGCTAGTCTAGTTTACGCAAAAAAACAAAATACCAGGCCCCTTCCCCCCCTAGAGCTATTCCTCATCAGCCATTCAATATGTTGATATCAATTGGCTTAGAATTTAAATTACAGAGAAAGTCCTTTTGTAGCCTTCCTTCTGTTCTCTTCATAACTGTGCTTCTAAAGTTGGTTGTTTTGTGATTACAAAGATATTTCATTGATCACATCACATAACTAAATGATAGCTTTTAAAAGAACACCATTGGCTACTGGATAAATTCTAAAATTCAAAACGTACGATATAATTAGACTCCAACTTAATGATATTTCTTAAAATCTATAATGCTCAATTTGAGCCCAAACTGGTTTTTTTTCATACATTGTATGTTTCCATCTTTATGACTTTGCTGAAAGGAATTCAGCTTGCTGGCCTAATTAATACCCACAATTGGTTGAATACTTACATATGTCAGACATGGTACTAAGCACTTTATATTTATCAACTCATCTAATCTCCACAATACTTCAGACAGGCATTATTATGCCCATTTTGTAAGGTGAGGAAGCAGACTCATTTTTTACCATATTCTTTCATACTAAAATGCTTACAGTTTCTACTTTGGCCTAACTTCTTTCAGCCTTGGCTTTGGTCCCTGTACTAAAAAATAAGTTTTCTCCTTCTTTCCATCTAGGCAATTCTTCCTTTAAGTAAAGAAACCTCTTTGATACAAGTCATCCCATGGCTTTTACAGGTGTTTATATACCAGTCCATCCACATGAGACTACAGTCTACTCAAAGGGATGTGTTGTCGTTTTGCTAGTTATTTCTGTAAAGTGCGTATACCTATCATATAGTAATGAATCAGTATTTGTTTCTCCATTATTATGGGTGGGTCTCTAGGTGGAAGCATTAAACCCTGACCTATAAATGCTCTTTTTCCTAGGAATACACTTAACCTAAGTAATAATTTTCTTAGAACTCTTTCCTGACAACTTGTACATGAAATACAGGGCTATTTAAGATTAACATGGGTCTCCTCCTCCCTCTTCCCGCCCCCGAAAAACCAGGTGTCCAGGTTTAGTTTGTAGAAAAGCACTGGGTAATTACCTCCGAACACATTTGGGGCACAGCATATTGTCTTCCAGGTGTGGGGGTGGAAAATTACAGGCAGGTAGCAGAAAGAGGGCACACACTCTCCCCTGTTTTTCAGGCACCCAGGCTTGCCCTGCATGAAACTGTAGGCGAACCCAACCCTCTGTGTCTGCAGGCAGACTTTTCCCATGGACCACACACCACCGGACACCTGGGGAAGGAAAGAGAGAGAAGTATGAACACAGCATGACCAAAGTCTAATGTTCTTTTGGTCGAGAATGTATCAAGGTCTTTTGTTTCTTCTGCTTTTCTCAAGTGCCAGCCCCAGGATATGAATCCTAGCTTAACCTACTCTGTCCTGCTTCCTTTTAGAAAATAATTCAAAATAGTTCCTATGAAAACTTAAAAAAAAAAACCCAAAAAAACCCCAAAAAACAAAAAAACCTAAAAGTATAGTTGGAAGGGGTACTTTCCCTGTCTCCATCCTAGGTTTGCAATAGGGACTCCTTTTTTGGGGGAGGGGGAGACCTCCTTAACAAAAAGATCCACCAAAGAAGATCAGTTTATTAACATGTATGGCACTTATCACTTGGAAGAAACCAACAAAAATGAACTCAAAATGGCGGCTTTTAATTCCAGTTTATGTAACATCTTTTACAAAGAACAATGAATTTCTAAAGAAATGACAGGACAGGGGCACCTGGGTGGCTCAGTCGGTTAAGCTTCCGACTTCAGCTCAGCTCATGATCTCACGGTTCATGGGTTTGAGCCCCACATCGGGCTCTGTGCTGACAGCTCACAGCCTGGAAACTGCTTCAGATTCTGTGTCTCCCTCTCTGCCCCTCCCCTGCTCATGCTCTGTCTCTCTCTCCCAAAAATAAATAAACATTAAAAAAAAAAAATGATAGGACAAAAGAAAGCAGTTTAAGGCTGGGGGAGGAAGGAGGGCAGGCGGTGGGAAGATAAATCTACAGGAAGGAACTAAGCAGTAAGTTTTGTTTGCAGGTGTCTTTAGTGCTGTCTCTCAGTTGATTGTCTGCAGCCAAAAGAGAAATTAAAATCTGCCTTTAGGTAGTAAAAAAGGATGTTTTTCTGGGTTTGCTGCTCCTTAATTGCCATCAGCTCAAAACAGTTTTTATTATAAATTTTAAAACAATTTAGAATAGGTATAATTTGGTATGATATATTCTGGTTTCCTTTAACACAAAGACTAAACCAGAACAGTCTGGCCTTCATGAAATAGACTTAGTGGTCTCAACAGGCATTGTATTGTACTAACCAGTTTATAGTCTCCCTTAATTTTATGTCCTGTAATTCTTACAACATTATGAGGCAGGTATAATTATTAACCTATTTTACAATGAGGAAACTGGGAACTATATTAGACAACTAGTTAATGTCATTCACTTAACAGATGCTAGAAGATCCAGGGCTTAAGCTCAGGCAACTGATTTTAGAGGGTACCTTATTTTTAATTCCATAAAAAAAGGGGAAAGAAATATAGCGCAACAGATTGCCACTTCCTTCTGATGACATCAATAATTTACAGTAGTGGTTCTCAAAGTGCAGGCCCCAGACTACCGTCATCAACACTGGCTAAAAGATTATTAGAAATGAAAATTACCAGGGTGCCTGAGTGGCTCAGTTAATCATATGACTTTGGCCCAGGTCATGATCTTGAGGTTCATGGTGCTGACAGCTCAGAGCCTGGAGCCTGCTTTTGATTTTATATCTCCCTCTGTCCCTCTCTGTCCCTCCCCGGCTTGCGCCCTGTCTGTCTCTCAAAAATGAATAAACATTAAAAAAAATTTTTTTAGGGGTGCCTGGGTGGCCCAGTCAGTTAAGCATCTGACTTCAGCTCAGGTCCTGATCTTTCGAGTCCTGAGTTCAAGCTCTGTGATGGGCTCTGTGCTGAGAGCTTGGAGCCTGGAGCTTGTTTTGGATTCTGTGTCTCCTTCTCTCTTTCTGCCCCTGCCCTGCTCGTTCTCTGTCTCTCTCTTAAGAATAAATAAACATTTGGGGCGCCTGGGTGGCTCAGTCGGTTAAGTGTCCGACTTCATCTGAGGTCATGATCTTCCGGTTTGTGAGTTCGAGCCCTGCGTAGGGCTCTGTGCTGACAGCTCAGCCTGGAGCCTGCTTCAGATTCTTTGTCTGTCTCTCTCACTTCCCCTCCCCTGCTCACGCTCTGTCAACAATAAACATTAAAAAAAATTTTTTTTAAAGAATAAACATTTTTTAAAAATTTGAAAAAAAAATTTACTTAAAAAGAAAAAAAAAATGTAAAATTCTCAGGCCCTATCACAGACCTGAATCAGACACTTTGTGGGTAGGGGTCAGGAATCCACCAGTCCTTCAGGTGATTCTGACATACCCCAATACCCTAAAATTGATTGGAGGTTAGTTATCAATAGCATTTTTTCCTCAACTGGACCAGAGGCAGATCTCAATATTGGGCTTACCATAGGCATCTTGTGTTGATTCCACTGTCTCCATCTTCCCAGCCGTGGATGCAATTCTGGACCAGGAGGCAAACACAGCATCCGGGGCTGAAGTTGTCACAACCACCGTTTCGACTCCTTCCGGAAGAGGATCAGACCCAACGAGGGCCTGCATCCCACCCTCAGGGGGAGCAGCCACTTCAGGAGGGTGGGTTCCATGAGAAGAGCTCTTTTTCTTAGAATTTTCCAGAAACATTTCTCCCTTGTCCATCTTTGACCTTTTTTGTGATGGTGTGAGAATCTTGGCCTCCTTTGCAGTGAGGGGAATGTTCTTCTACAAAGAGGGTTGGTAAGGTTAAGGTGCTGTCAAAGTTGGCTAAGTTGACAATAAATTAATTTTAAAAATAAAATAACATTTTTTCTTTAAAAAATAAAAGTTCAGCCTCATTTTTATTACTCTGTGCATAGTTGGTGAGAAGGTGGGGAGGGGGTGCTGTTCCTCCCCACAGGGGAGGAGTGGGGCCGGAAGGAGGAGCTAAGACAATCCCTCCACTTTTTGATGCTAAAACAGGTAATTAGAATGAGAACTAAACCTTCCACACAAATCACTTACCATTTGATTCGGGTAAGCAAATTCACACAGCCGCCTATATGCATCTAATTTCTAAGACAAGAGAAAAATGAGTTAACCGTCTAGTAAGGTTCCTACCCCTCCTCCCGGGAGCAATGCCTCCCACCCCAGGCCCTCACCTGGCCTTTGGTGCTCAGCTTCAGTTGTTGGCACCAGGCCCGCACCACGTCTCTATGAAGCAAGTTGACTGGTGGCAGCATGGAAGGTAATGGAGGAATAGGGATTTTCTTCCGAATTCTTACTCTTGCATTGTCTTGTGCTGTCTTTTCTGAACAGGAAGTTGGAGGAGAATGGGATAAAATCAGTAAGAACTCACTTTTGTGTAGCCTTCTAAAGTGTCAAAGTACAGGGATGCGTGGGTGGCTCAGTTGGTTAAGTGTCCAACCCTGGTCATAATCTCACGGTTCGTGGGTTTGAGCCCAGAGTGGGGCTCTGTGCTGACAGTGTGGAGCCTGCTTGGGATTCTCTGTCTCCATCTTTCTCTGCTCCTCCCCCACTCACATTCTGTCTCTCGCAAAACAAAATGTCAGAGTACAACTTAGTTCTCACAGTCCAATCCCCATTGTATAGTTCAATGACTTACAAAAGAAGACCCCCTAACCTTCCAGGGACAGAACCTCAAACTTAGGACTGATTTGACTCTTATGAATATCCAGTTTTTACTTCCTGAAACCCCCCACTTGCTCCTTTCTGTGAGCCTTAACCCACAGACTCCAAGGACATTGTACTAGAAATCACATTTCCGGTCCAGGTTAATGACTGAAATCTTAAACCTCACATCGTCAATTATCAGTGGTACCTTGTCCTCTCACCAAAGAACAAAATAAGCCACCCATTCCCATAATTATGTCAGCCCACCCATCAGGGCAGGGCTCTGGTCTCACTGCACACAGGTTCCTCACAGACTCCCACTGTTCAGGAAAGACTTCCACAAGACATTCCCAGAACAGTCAACTAGAGGGCTACACAAAAGTGAGTTCTAATTATTCCATGGAAACTATAAACAAGCCTTCACCCCACCCAACCTGAGCCAGCAAAATCTTGTCCTCAATTCTTAGAAAAGGGAGCAGAGGGTTGCCTGGCTGTCTCAGTTGGTAGACTCTTGATGTCAGGATCGTGAGTTTGAGCCCACGTTGGGTGTAGAGATAACTTAAATAAATAAATAAATCTAAAAAAGGAAGGAAGGAAGGAAGGAAGGAAGGAAGGAAGGAAGGAAGGAAGGAAGGATGGAAGGAAGGAAGGAAGAAAAGAAAGTAGAGTTTCAAGTGGATTTAAATTTATAGCAGTCTGTCCCTAAATCACTGCACATTGAGATCCTTAACCAAGTAGCCAGTGAGGGCAAAATGATGATCAGAACCAATAATGTTGTTGGAGTTTGGAGACCTGAAGACACCAGTTTTAATACAGGTGCCTGAAAGAAGGCTTCAGGGAGATGACACTTAAGCTAGGTCTCAAAGGAAGAGGAGGGTTTTCAGAATACAGGACCAATTTTCTTTCCTACTTTTCTACTCTTTCAGAAAAGTTCCTCAGTCTTCTTAAACCCAAGATAATGAGATTTGAGGACTTGTAGCATTCTTACCTTTGTCTTCTTTCATAGATCTTTTTTGTTTGGTCCCGTTCACTGAGGGTCTTGGTAACTTTGGTTCACCAGAAGCTTGCTGTTTCTCTGTGGCTTCTCTTGATACAGGTTGGGATTTGCAAGCGAAATAGTCTTCCCCTGACTTCTTTGTGGAATTCTGCTGAGAGAGGAGCCAGTCAGTTTTCCCTCGGGTGCCCGACCCACCACATACACTACCTGCCTTGAGATTGCTCACATCCATGGCACCAAGGCATTCATTGCACACCACTGGCAGTATGGATTCTCCTGTGGCAAATCTTCTTAATATCCAGGTTTACTTATAAGATGGGGAAGCAATGATGGGGAAACGGGGGGGCTAATTTGAAAATATAAGAAAAGACAGAAAATACGGATACAAACAAAAGTAGAAGAAGCTAGGCTCTTTACTGGGGGTGGGGGCAGCCCTGGTATTACCCACCCTATCCATTATCGCTCACCTGAAGATATTCTTCCCCCATTCCTCTATTCTCAGCCTGTTCCGAAGAAAGTTTCCCCTACTATTGCCAGAAGGATTCTATATACTCATTCAGTGGTTTCGGTGTTTAGCCTGAAGATATACAAATGTCTTTAATTCAGCTTATCAGCCTCTCCATTGCCCCAAGGGCCAGAGAATTCCTTTCCAGTCTGTTTCTGTTGGCCTGATGGGTTATCACTCACTCCACCTCAGTCTTTTTTTTTTTTTTTTAAGTTTTATTTATTTTTGAGAGAGAGAGAGAAAGAGAAAGAGAGAGAGACAAAGTGTGAGCAGGGGAGGTGCAGAGAGACAGGGAGACACAGAATACAAAGCAGACTCCAGGCTCTGAGCTGCCAGCACAGAGACCGACAGGGGCTTGAACTCTTGAACCACAAGATCATCACCTTCACCGAAGTCTGAGGCTCAATGACTGAGGTACCCAGGAGCCCCTCCACCCGTCTTCTAATCACATTCTTAAATCTTTCTCTCTTTCAGAATCTCACTTCAAGTATTCCTCTGGAAACCCTTTCTAACCTTTCAGACCAAGTCAAATCTCCTACATATTGCCTCATTCCTCCCACTTACCAGTTGCAGTTTTACGCTTGCTTGTGTGATCTGGTCAATGCTTGTTACTCCATCTGATTATAAGCTCTATAAGGGTAGAATTTCTTTCCCTTTCATCATAGGCACTCAATAAATATTGGTTAATTGAACCAAAAGAAACAACAGTAGGAATATAGTGATTTGAGAGAGAAACTAACATTTGTTGAGCCTCTACCTTACGTAGGGTTGTTGACATGTCTCTTATCTTCATTTACTCCTCACAACAAGCTGGTGACAATTTATGACTTTGTTTTTTGGACACAGAAGTTGAGGCTCAGAGGCCGCGTAGTTTAGGACATGCAGGAAGGCACTTCACATAGACAAGAAAGCCTGGATTAGCTCCTAAATCTCAATCTTTTCCAGCATCCCCAAGGAGGGAGTACAGGACAAATTAACATTTGTATGCTATTTTACATCTGTATAGCAACTACACATTCTTATTCAAATTTCACTCTGGCACAGCCTTACACAAACTACTCACTTTGGGGCCTCGCAAACCTCTCAAAATGGCAAGGGCAAAAATGATGGTTCCAAAGAAAGAAAGAGACTCTAGAGAGTGCTCAGGTTCCCCTGGCACGCAAGTTCGATGCTTCTGGAAGTCTTAAACCTCTCTACCTCTAATTTCCGTCTGCGGGCCTTGTCAATATAGCTGGCTTCTGATTATCTGCGAGCCCCAGTGACCCTGGGAAAAGACAACTTCAGACCCAGCACTTTTGGTTGGAGACTGATGTCTGTTGAAGGCAAATTAAACGATCTAGTTCTCTCCCAACCTCAGCTCAATGACCTCTTCCTAAAGTTTTCCCCTCACCTCCCCTTTCCTCCTGCTACCACTTCCCTCCAGCCCTGCTACTTAATTCTTCTTTCGGACAGGATAAAGCACCTTTTCAAACCCAAACAGGAAACCCCATTTCTTACCGTCTCCTCTCCCCAACATACCAGGCTGCGATCATCATTTAGAACTTTACTGTGTTTCTTCGTTTTTTAACAAGAGGAGAACATTCTACGGCACATTCTTTTCTCCTCATAATTAGGATCAAATATGCTCAGCAGGAGAGAGAAATATATGAGGAGACTCTCAAAGACAGATAGAAACAAACCCAGTAAAATTGTACTTACCTTTTTGCCTTTTGCTTTCTCCATATCCAAAGAGAAGTCAAGGTTGACAAAAATAAACCCTTACTTCTGAAACGGCCCTGGGCCCAAGACTCTTTTAAAAGTCTCCTCCCACTCACTGTCACCCAAGGGCGGTCTTCTTTTTCTCCTCCCCTCCCCCCTCCCCCATAATTTGTGAATGCTGATATTCATGAGTTGACTCTTGTATGAATTAATAATACCATTCCTATCCACTTTCTGTGAGCTTTTTAACATAATCAATTACAGAGTAGTTCAAGAGACTTTAGGAAACTGACAACTCCTTCAGAAAAATTCCAAGGCAGAAACAAAAGTTGCTAGAGACTTCTGAATGGGATGTGTGAAGGCATTTAATGATGCAACTTGTGGAAACAATAGAATTCCAGGGCCAGACTGGTGGTTTGAAGAACGCAAAACCATCCTCGTGTTCCACACACATTTTATTTCTTAAGCAAGCTACTCAACCAATCACAGCTCCAGCTTTCCATCTGTACTTACAATAACCAGCACCTTCCTGTCTACCAACAATTAAGAAAAGTAGTTTTTAAGGCCTATTGAGTGTTTGTTATGTACCAAATTTTAGGTTTAAAAGTTCACGGCCATTATTTTATTGTCCTCTAATTTATGGATGACACAAGTATGTATAAAATTATACCGGTAACTTGCTGAATGATGCAGTAAGTGAGAGACCCAGAAATCAAGTCTAGGTGAGCTTCATTCTACCCCTCAAGACCCTAACTTACTAACTCCTAAGCAAGGTCAAGATTCTCTCTTTAAAAACAGTGTGAGAATGCCTCCTGCTCAGATTGCTTCTCCCTGTCAAACTGTGGAGGATCAGAAATGTGAAGCGAAGGGGAATTTCCTAAGTTAAGAACGAGTGATTGTGGGAGCGCCCGGGTGGCTCAGTCGGTTGAGTGTCCGACTTCCGCTCAGGTCATGATCTCATGGTTTGTGAGTTTGAGTCGGGCTCTGTGCTGACAGCTCAGAGCCTGGAGTTGGCTTCAGATTCTGTGTCTCCCTAGCTCTCTGCCCCTCCCCCACTCGCACTCTCTCTCTCAAAAGTAAATAAACATTTAAAAAATTTAAAAGAAACAAAAAACCCCCGAGTGATTGTGGGCGCAGTGATTGTGGGTGGCGCCTGGGTGGCTCACTTGGTTAAGCGTCCGAAGGCTGTTCAGGTCGTGAGTTTCAGCTTGGATCCTGAAGCCTGCTTCAGTTTCTGTGACTCCTTGTCTCTCTGCCCCTCCTCCACTTGCGCGCGCACGCGCGGGCTCGCGAGCGCTCTCTCTCGCTCTCGCGCTCTCTCTCTCTCTCTCTCTTAAAAAGAAATAAGCATAAAAAAAAAAAAAAGAAAAAGAACGAGTGATTGTGAGATTCAGACCTTCCTCTGTCAGGTTACAAAGTCAGCTTTGTGCCTTTGTTTTGTTTTCCTATATCTCATTGTGTTCCCCAAAATGATGAATAAGAAATGATCCTTACCCAGAATGAAGGTGACACTTTGCTCACAGGATAGAAATACCTGGATGTAGGATGTAAATAAATGGAACCAGGAGTACAGAAGAAGTGTAGCTGAGGACTGAGCAATCACCAAAGCGCCAAAGAAGAAAGCAAGTATTTAGAATCTAGATCATCTGGGAGGTCATATGGAGGTTTTGATTGATAAATATTTTATTCTGACTCATAGACAACAACCAGTAGATACTTACTAGTTAAGGTTTACTTAATATATAATATATATAAAGTATTTGAATGAATCATCTTTCTTGTCCAGTGTAAGTGGAGGTAACATTGCTAAATTCTAAATTAAGTACAAACCCAGATACTGAAACATCTCATCCTGGGCAAGGTACAACCTATAATCTCTATTTGTAGATGGAGTATGTATTGAGATTATGATTTAGAAATTCTTAGACCTATCGTGATTTGGGGGAATACAATTTCTTGAAGAATAGCACGGACCATTAAAAAACAAAAACAACAACAACAACAACAAAAAGCAAGTTAGGGGCCACCTGCGTGGCTCAATCAGTTAAGTGTCCAACTTAGGCTCATAATCTTAGGGTTCATGAGTTTGAGCCCCACATCAGGCTCGAGCTAACTGGGATTTTCTCCTTCTCCCTCTCTTTCTGCCTCTCTCTCTCTCAAAATAAACAAATAAATAAAGGTTAGCTGATGTTCTGTATTTAAAGAAGATTGGCACAATTTAAAATATTTGAGCATAAATGCAAATAATATTGAATTCTTAAATGAAGCCAAAAGCCAAATACTTTTGTTGGGCTTGGAGTGATGGTGATTTATAAGCAATCTTGAGCAAATACAATGTGTTTGTGTTTTGGTTTCTCAAAAGTAAATAGTAATATATGTAAGTTCATTGTATTTTTTAGTTTTTTTACATATACATTTATGTGTAAAATTTCTTAAGAACATTTAGTAGTCAAAAGAAAAACTGTTTACTGCTTTTTAAAATGTTTTTATGTCAATGCCTAAAGTTCTATTCATCCTTAGTCGAAGAAATATACATAACTGAATCTCACATTCATTTATTGAACAACAGTATTCAATAAATGGATAGGTACTATGTGCTTAATACAGGAGATACAGTGGTGAACAGAAGCAGACAAGGAAGGATAGACATTAAGTAACACAATTATTAATTAATAATATAATCTTATTTCTTTTCTTAAATTATATTTTTAAATAATCTCTATATGATAGGAAAAGAGAGGGAAAGGATAGGACCTGAGGTCCCTGGGTGGGGAAAAAACACAGATTTTCGAACAATGCTGGGAGTGTCTGACCACAGCAAACCCCCTCAGGCGACTCCCTCTCAGGTTTCCTTCCGGAATCGGACAAAAGACCTGACTAAAAGTAAGTAGACCGTAAAACCTATGAACCACAAGGAACTGGTATGGCCCTAGACCACCCCTCATCAGGAATGGTCAACCCAGCACGCAGAGTTATCCAGCCAATAAGGGTGGGACCTGAGAAGGTCTGAGGTGTGGAGGGAAAAAGGCACTGACCCGAACCTTATAAAACAAGAACCTTTGCCTATTGTTGGGGACTTTCGAAATGTCCCCTCTCCTCTATAAAGACAGCTTTCCTACTATTCTTATTTTCTAATCTTATTTAATAAATTTTGCCTGCTGCTCATTTTACATCCACCTCTTCATTCTTCGAAGTGGTGAGACAACAAATCCTAGGTATTGAGGTAAAAAATCCTGCAACATCTACACCCAATATGGGGCTCGAACTCACAACTACTGACCAAGCCAGACAGGCACCCCTAATAAAATAATCTTTACAGGATTTTAAAATGCATTAAATTTGTTTATACATATTACCAAAACAATGAAAACTACTCAGTTATGACCCCTAAAAGGCAGAAAAGCTCCCTACATGTGGTGGGCTGCAATCAGGGTTTTGATCTCATCAAGGAAGTCAGGAAAGTCAGATCTGAAGAACTAGAAGAACCGAATTAACTGAATAGAGGGAGGGCAGGGATCAGCTCAACCTGTTTCCAGAACTAAACCCGGCTGTGAGGGTGGAGCTCAGAGGGGGAGGAGAAAAATGTTAGCTGAGTCCAGATAGGTTGACCTTTGAATCTTTTTTAGGCAAAGAGCAGTGGAAAGCTACTGAACAATTCAAGGTGGGGTGGGGGTGGGTGGACAGTAATGACCATTTTGTAAAGATCTTTCAACTAAAATTAGGAGAAAGAGTTGGAGAGGGATCCATGTAGACACCGGAAGGTGAGTTGGGAGGCTACTGTAGCAGCTTAGGTGGTAATGGAGAATTGTGGGTAAGAGTACAGACTTCAGAGCCAGACTGCATTTAAACCCTGACACCCTTTACCTAGCTGTGTGACCTTGGGCAAGTTATCTAACACCTTAAAGTCTTTCCCTTTCCTCACCTGTAAAATGGGAATGTCGAATATAATAGCCCTTACTCAGAGGGTTGTGGGGATGGTTAAATTGGCTCTCACATGTCCCGAATAAACAATGTCTAACGCAGCACAGGTTCGATCAATGCTAGATGTGTTGAGTAGAACACATGGTAATTTTATCTAAGTTAAAAAAAATTTTTTTTTTTTTAATTTGGGAATAGCAGAGGAATTGCAATTTAAGATAGACTGGCTATGACCCATAGGCAAATTCAAAGCGACAAAAGGAAAGACAGCTTTTATTAGGTTTTAGGAGGAAATTTGGGGAGGGTTGTTTTAAACTTTTTCTTAAATTTACTTATTTTTGAGAGACAGAGAGAGATGGGGCACAAGTTGGGGAGGGGCAGAGAGAGAAGGAGACACAGAATCTAAGGCAGGCCCTCAAAGCCCGATGCGGGGCTTGAACCCACAAGCCATAAAATCATGACCCAGGCCAAAGTTGGACGCTTAACCGACTAAGCCACCCAGGAGCCCCTAGGGAGGGCTGGTTTGAACTGAAGTTTATTGGAGAAGAACAACAGTTTGAGGTTGTGGTTTCTCAAAGGCACCATGTTGCCCTCCCTTGTTGAAAGGATTCTTCCTTCTAACTGCTGGTTATGTGGGCTGCAATGAGGGATACAAGCATGGGTGCTCCTTTTTCAGAGCTTTCCCACTCCATTGTAAAGGAGGGTACCTTTATTTCACAGAGGTTTCTATTAATAGAGTGTGGGAGATGAATAACTATTTGAGAGATATGGAGTATTCCTGCCAGGTTTTCTTTTTTGTTGCTCTGTGTATTTCTCTTCCAAAAAAAAAAAAAAAAAGTTTTTTTTTTTTTTAATTTTTTTTTCAACGTTTTTTAATTTATTTTTGGGACAGAGAGAGACATAGCATGAACGGGGTAGGGGCAGAGAGAGAGGGAGACACAGAATTGGAAACAGGCTCCAGGCTCTGAGCCATCAGCCCAGAGCCTGATGCGGGGCTCGAACTCACGGACCGTGAGATTGTGACCTGGCTGAAGTCGGACGCTTAACCGACTGCGCCACCCAGGCGCCCAAAAAAAAAAAAAAGTTTTAATTGAATAAAATGATCTGAATTAATGAGGCCTTTACTTGTTTACCTGGAGGCAATGAATCTTCCAGAGTCATTAATCTGCATTTACAGAAGACAAAACAGGATTGTATCACATACAACCACCATTTTATATTTGATGGAATGGAGAGATTTGAGAGGAGGTAACTGTGGAGGCTGGTTGGAGGACTTGTATAAATCTGTCTGTGCTATGTATTCTGAGAAGTGCTGGGTCAAAAGCTAGGTTTATTCAAAATATATATATTTGAGTTCATATCCAGAATGATTTCTACCAATTTATAACAGTGTATAAGAATACCTTTCTCCATATGCAAGAGTCTGGTACTGTAATAAGTACCCTTGAACTTGACACCCCTAATTTATTATATTCTCCTTTTTAAGTATCTCCCGTAGTGGGAAATCAGTGCCCTTTATGGAGTTATTTTTTTTAAGAAACTGATAAGTCATTTAGAAGTAAATCTGGAGAGTAAGGTAGGCTATCAGGTTAGTTAATAATTTGGGTTCAAAAAAGGAAAAGTTTGAAGATAGATGTTAGAGCTGATATCATGGGGGAAAAATCCATTATTTTTGTTTACAAACTGTCTCCCTCCCTCCATTTCTTCCTTCCACCCTGTGTCAGGCACTGATGATGAAAACTGGTTCTGGTTCTTTAAAGAACAGGACATAGGGCTCCTAGCTGGCTCAGTCAGTAGAGCATTTGACTCTTGATTTCAGGGTGATGAATTCAAGCCCCATGTTGGGCCTAGAGCTTACTTTAAAAAAAAAAAAATTGTAGAAAATATCAGACATTTCAGAAATGTTCATCTGAAAACTAAAATCTTGGGGCGCCTGGGTGGCGCAGTCGGTTAAGCGTCCGACTTCAGCCAGGTCACGATCTCGCGGTCTGTGAGTTCAAGCCCCGCGTCGGGCTCTGGGCTGATAGCTCAGAGCCTGGAGCCTGTTTCCGATTCTGTGTCTCCCTCTCTCTCTGCCCCTCCCCCGTTCATGCTCTGTCTCTCTCTGTCCCAAAAATAAATAAACGTTGAAAAAAAAAATTTTTTTTTAAATAAAAAAAAAAACAAAAAACTAAAATCTTATATAGGGGTGCCTGGCTGACTCAGTCAGTGGAGCTTGGGACTCTTGATCTTGGGGTGGTGAGTTCAAGCCCCATGATGGTTGTGGAGCCTTCTTTTTATGTTAAAGAGGGACCTCAGAGTTACATAAGCTTTGGGCCCTAATGATGCTACACGAATACCAAAATGTTTGTATAAAACAGTAACATTCCTTGAAAATCTCACTTAATCTGCTCTCCTTTTGCTTCCCCCCCTACCTGCTCCCACGCCTTCTTCCCAGTTAACTGTGGTCCAGGAGAACCACTACTCTTAGGTTTCCAGCTTCTGTGCCTCCTGTATGTGCTAAGTGCTAAAGAATTGAGTGTCCAAAGGCCATCACTAGCACATCTAAAATTAAGTATACATTTGAAAAAGAACATACCTTGGAGCTGACAATTTTCAAAAAAGCATCCACTCGAGTGGCCTGATTAGGAAAAGGTTGCTACTATCTCCAGGCTGATATAGCTTTGAGTGAGGCCACAAGGCTTGGTAAGAGACCCCTGACCTTTATATCAGCCTCAGTTCATGTTCTTTCTCTGGAGCCTATGCTTAGAGACCACAACGTGTACAATTACCATGGCAGCTCTGTGTCCCTTGTTTATCTCAAATGTGTTACCGAGGACATATTCAAATGCTTTTTGAAGCAAAGATAAATTATATCTATTAGTATTCCAGGAGATGCACCACCACCATAGAGGATATTGGTAAGTTTCTTAAAGTTGGTTCTTCAGCAAGCCAACTGACGGTGCCCAAAGATTGACTAGTGTTGATTACCCAAGTCATTCGCTGGTAAGTGCCTGGGAAAGAGGCAGGTGTGAGCCTGCAGGCCTTAATAAACCCACTGCATTTGAAAATAGAGAAATAAAAAAACCAAGAGCACACTTTACACACTGTATGTTAGCCAGTTTGATAATAAATTGTATTTAAAAAAAAGAAAAAGAAAAAGAAAATGGGGAAATAGCTGGCTCTGTGCTAATGTTTGTGATAAGAACTCACCCGGATATGACGACTTACTTCCAAATGAGGGAAGGAGAACACAAAGATTTTGACAAGTTGTGGTGACTGAGACTGTTCCTTCAGTTCACAGTGTGAGGATGGAATCCTAACTTCTCCTCATCACCCACATAGTATTACTGATTCTTACCTCCTAGTGGTTTAGCAGCACTGATTCCTCATCTTCATCCTCACAGCTACCATCTGCATTCAGGATTTTATTCCTTCTCACCCACACCCCTGCCATAACCTCCTTATTGATGTTCTCTTAAGTCTCCACCCCCACCCCCCACCCCCCAAGCCCGCCTGCACACGGAGGGCTGCATGGAAGGCTGTGCAGACGGCCTCCAGGGGAAATGGGGATGATGCAAGTTCCACCTTCCGGAGTTCTCTCAGCTCTTATATCCCAATGACTCGGAACAGCAGCCTTGAGTACATGAGGCTTTTTTACATAGATAACCATCCCGTGGAATTTAGGAGTGAGAGTTTATAAAAGCAGGCTTAATTTAATTCTGCAGCATGTATGCATTTTTGTTCAGAAGCCTTAACTCTTGTCAGATATAATTCACTTTCTTGTGGCTTTAAATTTTACCCGACTCTGAAATAGGGTGGCTTTTATGATAAGAATTGCTTTCCTTCTGAGCTAGAAGCATAACCATGCATAGAACAGTAAGAGTAACTTAAATGAGAATGATTACCAAATGCAGCCTCAAAGAAAAGATAGATAATACCACTTTGCATTCATGCAAGCTTGCCTTTCATCTGAGTATCTCAAAGGAAGGCAAAATGTAGCTGATGCTGTGTTATGGTTGAAAATTACGACTATGCAATTTTCCTATTCCTGAGTGTTTCCCTTCTCAAACATGATACTGAGTTAAAACATCTCTAGAATTCAATGTGTATTGATTTTGAACACAGGCTTCTCTCCCTCTCTTTTTTTTTTTCTACCCCTGGAACATCAACCCTGAGTTGCAAAGGCATCAATGGACCACCTGCCTTTGGTGGCTTTGTGGCATTTGTTCTCATTGGAGAAAAACATAATAAGGGATGGATGGACATCTTTCTGAGCTGTCCAACTGAAGATTCAACTCCCTCCATTTTGACTTCAGTCTGTCCTTTTTAATTGATTAAGTTCTTTCCAGCTTATCTTTTAACTCAGGCAGAGACCCAGCAGGCGAAGCATCCCTTGATGGGAACCGAAACCACCCTCTCAAGCAATAACAACTGCCCTGATGCCAGCAAGACCTTACACAATTGACCTCAAGGCGGTGATTGACCTGACCCTTACTGCCTAGCTGCATGTACCCACCCACCTTTGTCCCACATTTTCCTTATATAAACCTAGAAGTATTTTCAGCACTTTGGGAACAGTCTTTGAGACGTTAGTTCCCTGTCTTCCCGGTGTTGGCCTCACTGAAATAGATTCCTTTAATTTTTCACCTCCGCTCATTTCGGCCTTTGGATTTTGTCAGCTATGAGTAGCCAAACCTGGCCTGTTAGGGACCCCCACAACCAGGTGCTCTTGCATCTTTAGGCCCCAGTTAAATTTTGGTGGAAAAAGAGATGAAGATGGAAATAAAACATTTTCTGCTTCTCCCAAATCAATTCAATCACAGTGCTAACAAGGACTTCAAGAATGCATCAGAGAGGGGCGCCTGGGTGGCTCAGTCCGTTAAGTATCAGACTCTTGGTTTTGGCTCAGGTCATGATCTCACAGTTCATGAGTTCAAGCCCCGGTTCAGCACGGTGCTTCCGATGTGGAGACTGCTTGGGATTCTCTCTCTGCCCCTCCCCTGCTCACACACTCTTTCTTTCTCTCTCTCAAAATAAATAATCAAAAAAATAACAGTGCATCAGAGACCTCCACTCAACTAAAGCAAAAGTTGTACAGGATGTGCTCAGTGGTATAAATGGAAATTATTAAAAATTGGAGCTTTGAATTATACTACTATAAGTGCTCTATATGTTGATGAAAGGCATAGAAATCCCCAGAAATACATTGCTATTGACACTCTACCTACTTTCTACTGTAAGGTTGTGACCTTGTATTTTTTGGGTGGCTTTAAAATGCTTTTATAAGGGATGCCTGGGTGGCTCATCATGATCTCACAGTTCGTGCGTTCCAGCCCTGTGTTGTGCTCTGTGCTGACAGCTCAGAGCCTGGAACCTGCTTCTGATTATGTGTCTCCCTCTCTCTGTGCCCCTCCCCCACTCGTGCTCTGGAACTCTATCAAAAATAAACTTAAAAAAAATAAAAATAAACAAAATGCTCTTATAATACCTATTTATAGGCATATGCATTTTTGACTACTGACATAAAGGAAGCTAAACAGTGAGACTACATCTCTAAAGAAAAAAAAAAGGCTTTTTTAAAAATTCTTTTTAATGTTTATTTATTTTTCAGAGACAGACACAGAGTGCAAGTGGGGGAGGGTCAGAGAGAGTGGGAGCCACAGAATCTGAAGCAGACTCCAGGCCCTGAGCTGTCAGCACAGAGTCCCACACGGGGTTCCAAATCAGAAACAGTGAGATCAGACCTGAGCCAAAATTGGATGCTTAACCGACTGAGCCACCCAGGCACCCCAATAGAGAACAGTTTTTGAAAGTTAGCCATTCACAGGAAAAAAACAAAACATCTCTCTCTCTCTCTCTCTCTCTCTATATATATATATATATATATATATGCAAAAGGTAAACAACAAAATTTTTCCAAGGTAATTAAAAATTTCACAATAAAAAACAGACCAGGTCTTGGTGGGGAGTGGTGGGATGAGGTTGGGATGGCTTAAATGGGTGATGGGCATTGAGGAGGGCACTTGTGCTGAGCACTGGGTGTTATATGTAAGTGACAAATCACTAAATTCTACTCCTGAAACTAATATTACACTATATGTTAACTAACTGGAATTTAAATGAAAACTTGAAATTTAAAGAAAAAAAAAAAAATAAGACCAGGTCTTACCATAAAGGGAACCAAGAGGTCCAGGCTTCACATTCTCAAACAGCCTCATATTTAGACACTTCAAATGATCTCCAAATGAGGTTATCCATAGAGCCAGCTATACATCATAACAAAAGAAAAATATGTCAGTCATGTAATCTTTGTTACAAGTAAACATTTTCTGCAATTATACATTTTCTGTAAACTTATGCTCTTTTCTGCACTGTTTTTAGTATACACGCAATCACAAATATAGAAATGTTTTGGGCCTTCCTTTTATGATACTGAGACTTGAAATAAATATTTGATCCTCATCCTGGTTTCTGTTAGCGCTTAAAACCCTTAGAATTTCCTAAGTGATGAGAGAAGTAAAGGTGTATTGTTATGTTAATGGTGGCTCTTGGAGAGCTCCTAAGGAGGGGGCTGGCTGCCAATAAAGCCAATCTTTTGATTAGAGTGTTAGGAGTTTTCAGTCCCACCCCCTGACCTTGGTGGAGAGGAGAGGGGCTGGAGAGGTCAAATCTATCACCAGCGGCTAATGATTTAATCAGTTGTGGCTGTGTAAGGGAGCCTCCATAAAAACCCAAAGGATAGGGTGAGGAGAGCTGGATTGGTGAGTGTGTGGAGGTGCTTATAGTGGCATACCTGGAAGCCTAGAGGCCCACACCCCTTCCACATACCTTGCTCTGTGCATCTTTTTCATAATAAACCAGTGATCTAGTAAGTAAAATGTTTCTTTGAGTTCTGTGGGCCACTCTAGCACGTTGCTTGAACCCAGGGACGAGGTCATTGCGATGTGTGGTCGTTAAGACCAAGGTGCAAAATGGGGGTGTTTTAATTATAGCACTGGGATAGGACCCATAGGCAAAAAGAGCTGCATTGTGATTGTGAAGAGTGACTGATTATATAGGGTTTTCTATCCTATGCAGGTGAAGGTGGCATTAGGGCTCCAGGAAATTGAGTCTATAGTTTCCTGGAGGTCTATTATTACAAATGTGCTTTTCTTATAAATCATTAAGATAGCTACAAACTATAGTGGAGTGTCATGTCCTACATGATGACAATCTTTATCAGTTGACCATTTGTTTTTCCCCTGCCTTTGTTCTTAGGTAGTTACTAGTGCCTGAGGAATTATACATATATATGTATATATCTCCCACCTTGGGAGGGTTGCGGGCAGGGCTGTCAGCTCATATTTGGCCCTCACATCAGTTGGAACCTCTAATCTATAGCTGGTGGGTTGGAAGCACAGGTGACAACCTGGACTTGACAATTTGTTGAAGTGGTGGAAGGGGTAGTTTTGTAGGACTGAGACCTTAACCCATGAGATCTGACTCTATCTCTGAGAAAATGGTGTCAGAATTGTGTTAAATTGTAGGACATGCAGCGGTCCTACATTCCCTGTATGTGTCTCCAATTGTGTTGGAGAATTGCATGTTGGTGTGGGGAACCGCCCTGTTCCCTACGGTGGAGATGGGTGCAGAACCTTTATTACGATTACAAAATATTCTAAAATAATAAGTTATTATCAGTGAAATGGAGAAGATAGGAAGGGAAAGAGTATGGGGAGAGCAAGAGAAACACAAAGGCATAACACAGGAAAAGAAAAGGCCAAAGTGAGAGAGTATCAGGGAAGAACACAGAAGCAAAGAAGAGAGAAAACACATGGGAAAAAAGAGAAGGGTAAGGGTTAAGTGTTCAATATTAACTATATATTTCTGTATTGTTTGACTCCTTAGAATGAACACATTGAAATTACATTTGAATATTACAACTGTGCAACTTCCTGATTCCCAAGTGGTTTGATAGCTATCCAACATCGTCTAGTCTGCAGCAACAGAAATAGGTGCTTATCCACTGTTAGGGCTGATGACAGGAACTCTGGAGAACCTCCAGCTAACTCATCAGGCTGTTTTCTCACTCACTGAATTACATACCACCTATGAATTGTCTTGCTGTGAATGTTTGGCTAGAAAGAGCATGACCATCCTGGAGGGGTTATCTGATTCTCTTGAGAATTACATTTGCCATTATAAGTTGGCATCATTCTGGTTTATGCCTCTGTCTCCTGTGAGTTTACTTACTGAGATTATTCACGTAGAGCCAAAGAACTTTGATTTACAAGCTTATAAGCTGGAGTATAAGGCCCTAGGATTCTGTGACAGTAGAGTCCACCTGTGGCCGTGGCCTGTTGTCCTTTGACCTCCCTCTTATCTATGTTCTTCACACTTTACATGCATCCATTCACAAATATTGAGTAAGAGTAGTTCAACCCAAAAGAGTCTTAAGTACAGAATATTTCAAAGAAAATCGGTGTATTTTTCAATGTAATGCATCACAAAGACCTAAAATATAATAAATTTGAAAAGTAAAACAAAGTTTTACTGCAAAAAAATATTAGTTATAATACATAAAATATCCCAAAGTATGAAATTTCTGTAGAAAATATGAAATAGTTGAAAACTTGAAATAGCCCACATATCCAAACATAGATAACTAACTGCATTTGGTAAATTCCTGATGCCTTCTATTAATGCAATGCTTTCCAACCATTAAAAATACTGTGTATTTTTACATAGTAAAGAAAATTTAGGTGTATTTTTAAGTAAAAACAAATTTCATAGCCATGTGTATTCTATGACACCATTTCTGTGCAGTAATGATGTGGGGAATGGGGGAAGGGTTATTGGGCATTATCATTTTCTATGTCAGACATTCCTTGTAGCATTTGAAATTCTTGCAGTTAGCATACATTGTTTTTATAGTTAGAAAAAAAAAAAACACTGAAAAGAATTAGCCACTATCTCTTGTGTTAAGAGATTGTATTTTAAAATAGAGTATTTCTTTACCATCTGACATTCAGACTTTGCTTAATTTGTTATGCACATTAATGATTGTGCAAGAGGGTGAGAGATCTCCCCTTCCTTTCTGGAACATGGATCAGGCCAACCAGAAGAAAGGAAAATGACTTTACAATTCATCAGGACAGGTCTGAGTGGACTGGCTATCCTTAGAAAGTGGTGAGACTAGGGGCGCCTGGGTGGCTCAGTCGGTTGAGCATCTGACTTCAGCTCAGGTCATGATCTCAAGGTTCATGAGTTCAAGCCCTGCGTCAGGCTCTGTGCTGACAGCTTGGAGCCTGGAGTCTGCTTCAGATTCTGTGTCTCCCTCTCTCTGCCCCTTCCCTGCTCATACTCTGTCTCTGTCTCTCAAAAATGAATAAACGTTAAAAAAAAATTAAAAAACAAAAAGAAAGTGGTGAGACTAGTAAAGTTTGTGTTCAGTGTTGCCATCTTCTTGTTGAGATTCTTGGGATCCTCTGACCTTTACCCAGTGACACAGGGAGTACATACCCCCAAGAGCCCAGGACGTTATACACTTCTTAGGGACCAATCTGAGAATGCGAATAGTGATCCCTACTACTTGATTCCATTGGATGCATCAAATCCTAACTGTTATTTGACTGATTTCCTCTAGTTGTGCTCTTTGTGTGGGAATCCGTTAGGTAGTAGAAAAACTCTAGGCAGATGTCACAGTTAACATTTATCGAACACATATGTGCTAAGCATTATATTCACATTATCTCATTAGTTATCACTGTTTTTCCTGTTTTGCAGATGAGAAAACTGAGAATCAGAATGTTACCCAACATCATATAGTTACTGAGGTGAGAGGTAACTATAGTAGAGAAGTCAGTGTAAGATTCAAACTCGGACGTTTCTGTCTCAATAACCTGAGATGTTAACCGCTAAGCTGGTGGTTATCAAAATGTGGACCCGGACCAGCAGCAGCAGCAGCATCACTGGGAACTTACTAGAATTGCATATTCTCTGTCTCTACCTCAGACCTACTGGATAAGCTATTTTTAAAAATGCCCTGCAAGTGATTTTAAAGCACACTGATATCTTATAGACCAGAATTGTCCAATTGAACTTTCTGGGATATGTTTTATACATTCTTGGCTAATAAGGTATCTATTAGCCACATGTACCTATTGAACATTTGAAAAGCAGCTAGTGTGACTGAGAAACTACCTTTACATTTTATTTAATTTTAACTAAAATTTAAATAACCACATATGGTTAGTGGCTACTATGTTTGATGGTATAGCTATTCCCTCCTTGTGTCCTTGACTGTGGTTCTTTTTGAGCTCATTCATCAATCCTAAGGAGCACTACTAACGAAGTCCATTAGTAACAGTTATAGCAGAATGGTATTAGAAATACATTGGAGTGAGTGTAGTCTTGGGTAGGACACACTATCCAGGAGGATTCCTGTGTTGTCAATGTGTAAAATTTTAAAAAGAATAGATGAGGGGATTCAACCCACATGATCCTTATGTATGTCTATGCAATGCTAAATGGAGTGATTAGGTTGTTTACACAGATCGATCATCCTATATAGATGGTGAAAAACAGTTCTGATGCAAAAGTAAGATGAATTCTGCAAATATTGACTTAGATACGACTTTGATAAAAGGTCCTAAGAAATCCTTATGGAATACAAGCTTTTTTTTTTTTTTTTTTTAAGCATGTAAGAATATACAGGTATGATAAGTCATTTGATGTGATTCAAGGGCAATTTTCTGACAAGATGTTGGCCCTTTATACCATTAGGAAGTAGCCAACCTGAAATGCAGTAAATGTAAAAAAGTCTGTTAACTTCAAAATTGTAACTTGGTTTGTAGGTGGTGTAAATGAAGGGAGGTAGTGTGGTCATGTCCTATTATAAACCAAAGAGTAAGGTGGAGAAAGAATATGTCAGTGCTAGAATTTATTTACAAATGTCCAAAGAAGAGAGAAACTCCAGCTAGTGGACATAAACATTCTTGATATTACAGTGAAGCAGATCCTAAGAATATTAAATCCTCCTGCTAACCTTGAGAAGTTCATTAGCAGGAGCCAAGGGGCAGTTCCAGCAAGCATTTATTGACTTTTGGGTCAGCCCTGATGAGAATTTAATGATGAGAACAGCTGTGTTCCTGAGAGAGGCATGATGGAGATGTGCATTAGGAAAATTACCCTGGGAAGGGGCTGTTGTGGGACTGCTTCCTAGGGAGCATGAAGACTAGAATGAGGTGGTTGTTGGTGGGACTGGGAAGGCAAAGAAGATTATGTGAAGCATTGTAGAGGTAGAATCCCATGGAAACTAATTAGATATGGGGGTGCTGAACTTCATTATAAAACTGAGGTTTAAATTTGGGTCCTGGAAGATGGTGGCATTAACACTACACTTGAAGCAAAGAGAACATATGAAAGAGAGGTGATGTGTCAGGGACTTAATGGATTGCAGCACCTACTAACTTGATAGATGTTATTTCCTGCCATGACCCAATCAGGCAGCAAATGACTCCAACGGTATATAATAAAGTGTGTATCAGGCATTGGCCAAGATTCTGGAGGCAGCATAGAAGACAGAATCACAATGCATCTTTAAGGGGCCTGGAATTGCAAATCCTGGAGTTCATTTAGAGATCCAAAGTATCACTAGCCTGATAAAATGTCCTAGTTCATTATCTGACAAATTACTTTACCCTAGTTAATTCCTCCCTCCTAGATTTTTGCAGATCTTACACAATTCTTCCTATAGTATAATGATATGCTAGATTGGGAGTTCTTTGATTAAAGGGACTATTTCTGGGGTGCCTAGCTTCCTCAGTCGGTACAACATGAGACTCCTGATCTCAGGGTTATGAGTTTGAGCCCTATGTTGGGGGGTAGAGATTACTTAATAAAAAGTTAAAAAAAATGAAGAAACTATTTCTTATTTAATCTTATGTTGCCAGCCCTAGTGTAAGGACGTAACACACAAATATTGGCTAAGTAATGAGTAACACCTGAATGAGCAAACAAACTGCTCTAGGGACTTTGTTTAGTCCTTCTCATTGTTGCCAAGGCTAAGACTGGCCACATAAGTCCTAACATTGGCTCAAGTTGCTCCTCCAGATGGGCTATACTGATGTTTGGTATAGGGGACAAGTCAGGGCTTTGGTTGGCAGGTGGTGGGGATGATGGTGGCAATGGTATGTGATGTCAGGTTGAGGGAGGGTATCGTGATGATGGGTCTAGGAAAATAGAAGACATCTAAGCAAGTACGTTTATTTTTAGTGCCTTTCTACTTTCCATTCCATTATTCTGATCAAATTTTCCTTTTCCTTTTCTTAATTCTCAGATACCTATACCTAAGAGACAATACATACTAGGCACTGGGCTAAATGTTGAGATACAAAATATAAACATCAAGTCCTGGAGTGCAAATTATCCCATCCATAGGGCTTGCACTGTTCTCTTATAGCTCATGTTGGTATGCCTAGTGAGTCTTTGATAGCCTTTTTGTTTTTCAGTGCAATATGATGTCCTGTGTTCATCTTCTATTGCATCAATTATCTTTGAGAGATTTCCTCATACTTCACAGAAATGCATAATATAATCTGTCTTACCTAAAAAGTCTTCTGTTTTTAAACAATCTCTTGTTTTATGGGGAGAATATTTCAATTTTCATAAAAATTAACATCGGGGCTTTATGTGTGTGTGTGTGTGTGTATATATATATATTTCCTTTTCAATATAATGGTCTTTTAATAATTGTCCATGAGACTCAGCAAAGTTCTAACACTGATATTTAGTGTATTAGTATTTTAAAATACTGTATTAGTATTTTAAAATTAGTATTTTAAAATAAGCAACTCTCTGTGATTCAAATATAGACCCAGTATCTGTTTTGGATTTGATGATAATCTCAAGTAATACATTGGTTAAAAACCAGACTTGAATGTACATATATTTTTAAAGCACTGACCTTTTTATGGGAAGCAATATTTTTTTTAGCCCCTGCTAAACAAAGCAGCAATTACAAATGAACTCTCTTTACCTTCCTTCTCCCTTATTATTGTCTTCTTGTTTAAGAAATAAATGCATTGCATTTACTTACATGAAAATTGGATCCTTATTTTTATGATTCTTATGAATATTTTGCTGTTTCTAACTAACTTAGAAATTATGCAAGAAAAATAAAAGAACAGAGTTTGCCAAACTCTGAGATGAGCTCATTGAAATTGGAGGCAGTAATAAAACAAACAAAGCCAAAATAAAATAAAAGCCAGTATGCAACTTTGGGCTCATAGGGAAAAAAAAAATGTAAAACAAGTTTGTCATTCTAAATAAAGCAGGTGAGGTTGCGAGGTGTGAGGCAAGGTTATAATAAAAACAATAAATGAATGGTCAGTTCAAACTTTGATGTGTATCAAAACCACCAGGAGGGCCTGTTAAAGCACATCTTTCTGGGCTTCACCTACAGAAGGTTTTCTGATTCAGTAAGTCTGGAGTAGAGCTGGAGTATTTATATATCTAATCCGTTCCCAGATGATGCTGATGCTGCTGGTCTAGGGACCACAGTTTGAGAATTAATTTAGCCAAATAATACAACATTAGACACCATTGAAATTAATCATATGGATGTATATTTCCTAATAGAGAATGGTAAATTCATAATGGAACTAAAGAGAGGGAAAGCTTGAGAGGCCCCCTTTTTGGTCCCCACCAACCTTATCTCTTCCAACTCTTTGTATAGCATTGGTAGTTGCTAAGACATCAAGTTTTTATTCTAAATCTTATAATTAAATTGAAAGAAGTAAGCTTTCCTTGTACAGTGTGTCATGTTAACACATAGCCCTAGTAAGTGTCAGAAAGTTGTCTATGGAAGAGTTAGAGACAGTGAATATGGAAGGAATGATAGAAAGTCACTATTTTGCAACTCCTAATGTCATAATTCAGGCAACAATCACCAGTGAAAGGCTGATGGTGATCTTTACAGTGGAGGGATTTAACAGTTACTACATAAGTCTGATCAATCTTAACATCAGTATAGAGAAATAATCAGACACCATGGTGCTTGATATGATGCAACATGAAAACACCACATACTAAGTATTCCTGCCAAATACGGTAAACCTGAACCCAACCAAGACTCTGGGGCTTCTTGGCCCATTTACAAAATGGGCTTCCTCCCATTTACAAAAACTATGGGAGAAAGAAACAAATGGAGTGATGGCATGGGGAAGAAAACATACACATCTAGAATACAGAATACTCTATAGGACAAATCAGTGACATGGAGGGAAAAGTTAGAATAGCCTTACCCAGATTCAGAGAGACATAATAAGCAAATGTGTCATGTGGACTGGTGCACCTGGTGGCTCAGTCGGGTGAGCATCTAACTCTTGATTTTGGCTTACGTCACGATCTCATAGTTCATGAGATTGAGCCCTGTGTCAGGCTCTGTGCTGACAGCGTGGAGCCTGGTTGGGATTCTCTTTCTCCCTCTCTCTGCCCCTCCCCAACTTTGGCTCTAGCACATGCACACGTGTGCATTCTTTCTTTCCCAAATAAATACACTTAAAAAAATGTGTTATGTGGACTTTTATTTAGAACCTGGTTTGAATAAGCTAAGTGCAAGAAAAAAATATTAAGATCAGGGAATGGATGGCCTGAGTATTAGCCAACACCAGAGATTTATTCCTAATTTTGTTAGATTAGTATTGATTGACATTTAGTCAACAAGAAAATGGCCACATTTTTAAGAGTTGCATGCTGATATGAAATACTATGACATCTAGGATCTGCTTAAAAGGGGTGCCTGGCTGGCTCAGTTGGTTTGAGCACCTGACTCATGATGGCTCAGCTCATGACCTTGAGATCAAGCCCTGCATCGGGCTCTGTGCTGCCCATAGAGCCCACTTGAGAGTCTCTCTCTCCCTCTGCCCCTCTCCCCTACTTGCATGCTCTTTCTATCTCTCTCTCTAAAACAATAAAATAATAAAATAAAGTAGTTTTGCACGCGTGCCTGGCTGGCTCAGTTGGTAGAGCATGTGACTCTTGATCTTGGGGTCATGAATTCCAGCCCCATGTTAGGTATAGAAATTACTTAAAAATAAATAAAATAGTTTTGCACAGGGAAAAAGGCTAGAAGGAAAGTGACAAAAGCGTGATAAGCATGTCTCTCGCTGGATAATGGGTGTATGAAAATGCATTCAAGTGCACTCTCTACTTGATGTGTACTAAAAATTATCATAATGAAAAATAATGGAGGGGCGCCTGGGCGGCTCAGTTAGTTGAACATCCAACTCTTGATTTTGGCTCAGGTCATGATCCTAGGATTATGGGATTGAGCTGCATTTGGGCTCTGCACTGAGTGTGGAGCCTGCTTAAGATTCTCTCTCTCTCTCTCTCTCTCTCTCTCTCTCTCTCTCTGTCTGTCTCTCTTTCTCTCTGCTCCTCTGCCTCATTCATGCTATCTCTCTCTCTAAAATAATAATAATAATAATAATAATAATTGTTAAAAAATAGTGGAAAGAATAACCTAAAAGCTTTTCCTCTCTTAATTTATGATAACTTTAAAAATCTGAAGTAAATTTTCATAGTGTGATATTCTGTTTAGAATCTTGCCTGCATTGCTTATCTACTTTGTGACCTTGGGCAAAGGAATTATTAGGTTAGCTTTCTGTAAAATGGCAATAAAAAATGGTATCTGCTTTAGAATCTGTATAAGAATTAAAAGAGATAATGAATATAAAATCTCTTCACACAGGGTCAGATACATAATAAACACTCCATAAATATCAGTTGTTATTATTATTATTATATAAATTGGTTTTTCCCCCTATCTTTCTAATAAATCAGGAGCTACTTTATTTTCTTCTCAGATTGATCATTTGTAAAGGAGATAAAAACAAATACTAAGGATGTTGTCTAATTTTAAAGTGATGAGCTCTACTGGTAAGGTTAATTCATAGGCTTAAAAGATTATTTAAATATAAACATATGTAAATGGCATTAAAATATTCAATGGGTTTAGGGGCTTGGGAAAATGATTTTAAAAGAAACGTCCTTTCATCATTCATTGATGCTAGTACAGCATGACTTATTCTCAGTTTGCATAAAGAATCTGTGTGCATTCTTCAGAAAAGGTAAACATCTTTGCTAAAGCTCTTAAAGCCTAGCTGAATTTAGAAGTAAGCTATAATCCCAAGTTGACTTAGTCAGCCTCAGAACTGTCTCACCCCTACGGACGGATTGTCAGTATCGCAACTGTGACGCTTTTAATAGGAAGGGAGGAGATCCAGAAGCTCTGGGGAGGCCATTGCAGATGACTCCAAGTTCCTTATGGACAAGGAAGTAAAAGTTAAGAAGTGATGCATTTGGAGGTGGGGGTGGGATGGAATACTTCAACATTGTTGGTTATACAAGGAGGAAGAGTATAATACAGCTGGAGAATTAAAAGGGAGGATGAGCACACAGATGTGTAAGAAAGCACGGATTTGCCAACTAGATAACATCTGGCATGCTACAGTGAAGTTGAATACCCAATAAGCTAAAGAGAAGTCCAAGTAGCAGATAATCTCTTCATCTTTCTGCAGGAATATGACATCCCAAAATAAGGCATGTTATATGTGAAAACCAGAGACACACGCAGAGTTTAAAAAATAAAATCCTTCTTTAAACAGATGTGGAATCCGCTGCTGGAATTAAAGCAGTCAGGAATGTGGGAAGAAGAAATTTATAGAAAACCTAAACGTGATATTAACTCTGGTGGTGGATTATAGCATAAAAGATAGCAAAATAGCATAAAAGAATTTTCTTTCTCCCAAGATTGCTATGGTTTATCAGATTATCAGCAATGCTTACAAAGCAAAGCATATTTTTTCAGAAACAAAACAGAATTATCTTGGTAATTGATTATAGATCCATGACTGCAGTAAAACTTTTCTTTGAGATAAGCTTACTTGTAAAGTGTTCTATAAGTTATCAATATTATTAAGATGCTTTCATGCCGAGATTTATCTTCATGATTCTCTCTCTGTGTTCTATATCACCATAGCCCAGGATATCTTTCTGAGACCGTGAATCCAATCTGAGTTTTAGTCACAGTGACAGAAATTAAAATAGTGTGAAAGTCTAATTTCTGTTTTTTTGTTCTTCTCTGACTTTTGGGGAGGGGAAGAAAATCTCAGGTTTGCAATTCTACCTCCAAGATTTGCTGTTTTATTATTAAAGAATAGTAATTTCCAGGTCTTTTGAAAAAACAATAATATATTTAAAAATTTCTGTTGTCTTTCTGATGCATTAAAAGTAAACACAATGTTTTATTCCAGTTACCAGAGCTAGATGAGATGGTAGTAGCAAATTTACAACACATTTCTGAAAGACGGTCAGCAATAGTTAGTGAGCACCCACTATATCCCATATACAATTCTAGGTGCTAGGGATATAGCTATAAATAGACAGACAAGGACCCCCAAGCACAGAAAGCTTCATTTTAGTGGAAGGAGATATAAATAAACCAGATCATTTCAGGTAGTATCCAGTGCTGGGGGAAAAGAACATAAGGTCATGTGATAGAGAATGTTGCAGGGACTACTTTAGTTTGGGTGGTCAGGCAAAAACTCTCTGAGGAGGGAGCTGATCAGCTGAGAATCAAATAAGGAGCCAGTTACATCAACAGCGGAGGCAAGAACATTCTAAGCAGAGGCTAGAGCTAGTGCTAAGGCCCTAGGGTAGGAATAAATTTGATCAGGGACAAAGCATGGAAAATATAATGCATTTGTAATGAAGTCACTGATTATATTCAATATGCTTAAGATGACAGTACTAAGAGTAGAAAAACTAGTGCTTAGGAGGGGAATGAAATTCAAAGTGTCCAAGAGGGGTACCCCTGATTGCAATATGAGTGAAAGAACAAGCAAGGACCAGATGTTACATAATAAATGAGCCTAATTCCTGAATTAATTCCAATTACTCTTGGCCTAGACTCAAAGACATCATAAGAATACTATCCAAATGGACTCAAAGAGTACAATATTTTTCCACAGTTTGAACATTAGAGAGAAGGCAGACTATAACATCACCACTGTGAAACAACTTATAACTGCTCCCTTCTCTCTTTTTTCACAAATATTTTTTTTAGTTCTCTTGAAGTATTGGCTAGTAAATACTAATATTTATTATAAGTAAGGGACACAAGTCTTAAATCTAATTTTTTAAATTAGTTTTGAATGAAGTTTGCATTTTCATGAAGTTATTTATCATTTTATTCTGATCCTTAATAGATGACGGTTTCAATACTTTGGCTACCTAGTTCTCAGGTGGTAGATTTAAAATGCTTACTGGTTGAAATTCGAAGTTTAGCAAACATAAAGAGAGGGGCATCTGTGTGGCTCAGTCAGTTAAGCATAAAGAGTCCGACTCTTGATTTCAGCTCAGGTCACAATCTCATGGTTTATGAGTTTGAGCCCCACATCAGGCTCTGTGCTGGCAGGGGGGAACCTGCTTGGGATTCTCTCTATTCCTCCCTCTCTTACCTTCCCCTGCTCACTCTCACTCTCTTTCTCAACATAAATAAATAAGCTTAAAAAAAAAAAACAAACTTAAAGAGAATGAGCTGCTGTCTTCATAGTTTTTTTGCTTAAGATACTTTAGAAAGGCGATTCAAACTAGATAATATTCCATTCTCTGTGTGTGTGTATCATATCTTCTTTATCCATCATCTGTCAGTGAACATTTGGGTTGCTTCCATATCTTTGTTACTGGTTGATCTATCGCATCCACTAACTCAGGAAACCAATAGGCAAGCCCCGTCCCTTCCCCAGCCCATTGCTCCATCCCACAGAATCCTGAGAGGGCTGGACTAATAGTATAGTCTGTGGCTGGGTTTGCCAACACTGTTGCCCAAGAAACTTGGATAAACTATTGAAAGAGAAACCCAATAACTCAAGGGCCAACAGTTTGGAAAAGAGGAAGGGAGAGTGGGGAGTGGTGGCAGGCTCAGGACTTAACAACTGACCTCTCCCACAGCAAGATGGGCACCTAGAGTTTTATAGGAAAGGTTCAAAGAAATACATGATAGAGAGCAGGCAGAGTGATCATGGATGGGCGTCACTATACGTGTTCAGTCCATGATTGTAGGTCAGGAAGGGGAAGTGTGGGGTATGATATTCTAGGCATTCCTCCATTGGTATCAGGGCTTTTCTGGTCTGGCTGTTGGAATGTTCTGGTCATTGCACAATGTCTTTCTTGATACCTCAAAAAAGTGTGATAAGAAATAAGCACAATGATATGCTAACTAATTTGGATGTAAATTTAAAAAAATAAAAATTAAAATTGAAAAAAAAAGAAATAAGCACAATGAGTTTTATCTAGAGCGTGAGTTAAGCACTTCTGTCTATTTCTGCTTTTAACTGTTGGGGTCTATAGTTGAACAAGAGGGCTTGCTGACATCTTGGTGGTTGTAAATAATGCTGCAACAAAGAAAGGGGGGCATATATCTTTTCAAATTAGTGTTTTCATTTTTGGGGAGTAAATACCCAGTACTGGATTACATGGTATTTTAAATTTTTCCTATTTTTAATTTTTAAAACATTTAAAAATTTATCTTCTGTAAGTAGGCTCTATGCTCAATGTGGGTCTTGAACTCATGACCCCAAGAGCAATATTTGCAAGCTTTGCTAACTGAGCCAGCCAGATACCCCTCCTATTTTTAATTTTTTAATTATGAACCTCCATATTCATTTCCACAGTGGTTGTGCCAATTTACATTCCCACCAAGAGTGTACAAGGGTTCCCTTTCCTCTACATCATCAACACTTGTTATTATTTCTTTTCTTTTTGATACTAGCCATTTTGATGAGTGTGAGGTAATAATCTCATTGTGGTTTGGATTTGCATTTCCCAGACAAATACCATATAATTTCACTTATTTGTGGAATCTAAAAAGCAAAACAAACAAATGAAAAATGAGACTCTTAAAATACAGGGAACAAACTGAGGGTTGCTGTGGGGTGATGGGTGGGGGGATGGGCTAAATGGGTGATGGGCATTAAAGAGGGCATTGCTGGGATGAGCACTGGGTATTATATGTAAGTGATAAATCACTAAATTCTATTCCTGAAATCAGTATTACACTATATGTTAACTAGCTTGGATGTAAGTTAAAAAAATAATGATAAAAATATTTTTAAAAATAATAAATAAACATACATAAACATAAAAAAAAAAATAACACACATTTCCCACGGTGCCTGGGTGGCTCTGTTGGTTAAGTATCCAGCTCTTGATTTCGACTCTGGTAATGATCTCATGGTTCGTGGGATTGAGCCCCAACTCGGGTTCTGAGCTGACAGCACAGAGCTTGCTTCAGATTCTCTCTGCTCTCTCTCTCTCTCTCAAAATAAATAAATAAACATTTAAAAAAAAAGTGCAAACTTCCCATTAGAATGGTGCCTCTACTTTTTAAATGATTTTTTTTTTAATGTTTATTTATTTTTGAGAGAGAGAGAGAATGTGAATAAGGGAGGGGCAGTGAGAGAGGGAGACACACAATTTGAAGCAGGCTCCAGGCCCTGAGTTGTCAGCACAGAGTTTGAGGCGGGGCTCCAACTCTTGAACCATGAGATCATGACCTGAGCCGAAGTCAGATGCTAAACCAATTGAGCCACCCAGGTGCCCCGCCCCTACTTTTTACTTATTTTTATTTGTTGCAGTTACCCTTGGTTTCTTGCTAGTAATTCCTTTTTGTCTAAAAACTGGTTGACAAATAATACAAAATGGAGTTGTTCATTTTGAACTTGTTTGCTGTACACATTTCTAGGATTTGTTGTGTGGTTATGAACATTTGATTCATCAATGGGTTTTGTAATGTCTATGCTTGGAAAGTCTTGCCACCCCACCTACCTGGGTTATTGAAGGCATCTGAAGCCACATTAGGGAAGGCTGTATTTCCTTCTGGCTGAGATTAAAGTACACCCAATAAAAACTGAAAGAAAAAAAAAAAAGGTGATTTATACAAACATTTTGCGGTACTACACTGAGGCTAAATCATTCTGTAAAAATTTGGAGTGTCCCTTTCTTTTTCCTTACAGCCCTCTTGACTCAATACGAGGAGTTAAATGTGAAAAGAAAAATCAGTTTATCGAGGGAGGGAGAGCTGGTGTAGACTTTCACTGCAGTTTAGGGATTGTGGGACCCTCCATGTCTTCATCAGAAGTCCACCCAAGAAGTGACCTAAAGGGGAGACAGGAAATGTCCCGAAGCTCATTCCCATACGGGGTGGGACTTGGAAGGGACCAAGTCCTCAGAGATGTAAATTAACTGCCAAGTACCACCTTTTTCTCTACCACAATCACTAAATTGGAAGCAAAGGTCTTCCCTGAACGCATGACCACCTGAAAAGCTGGAGCCTGACAGAGATGAATTCTTGATTCTAGGCCTAACCTTTGAAGGGAATTGGGAACTTCGGACTCAGAATCACTTTTGTAAGAACATTGTGGGTTTTGTAACTTGTTCAAGGTTGTTCTGTTTGACAGCCTGTGGCCTGGTAGAGAGAGCAGTTAATCCTTCACGTTAAAAGCGACTGTGTCTGTCTTTAGGGACAGCCAGACTGTTTTTGTCAATGCGGTCAGTTCTGAAAATCCTCAGAGAGAGAAGCACTTTTACTAGTGATCAGAGAAAGGAAAACAAAGAGCATCCCTGGGAACCGCTGCCAGGGAAAATAGAGAAAAACAGCCCAGGGGAAATACGCTGAGCCTGAAAACAGCTACCGGTCACCCACTGCTGTCTGAGGGCTGTGGTTTTCAAACTTTGGAAGATGTGTAGCTTCTAAAATTCCTGATGCCCTGGTTACACCCCAGGGCAATTACACCAGCCTCTGATAGGGGCATCGGTATTTTTTTTTAATAGCTCCCCAGGTGATTGCAGAATACAGTCAAGGTTGAGACCCCCTGTCGTAGGAAGCACTTCTCAAACTTTAAAGTTCTCATTCATCACCTGGGGAATTTATTAAAATGCAGATTCTGGGGCCCCTGGGTGGCTCAGTCCTTTGAGCATCCAACTCTTGGTTTCTGCTCAGGTCATAATCTCACAGTTTGTGAGTTCCAGCCCCATGTTGGGCTCTGAGCTGACAGTATGGAACCTCCTTGGGATTCTCTCTGTCCCTCCCCCTCTCGTGTGCTCTCTCCCTCTCTCAAAAATAAACATTAGAAAAATAATAAAATGCAGATTCTGATTCAGTATACCTGGGGAGGGGCCTACGGTCCTGCATTTTCAACCCAGTTCCCAGGAGTTACCAATGCTGGGGGTTGCGAGGTGGGAGTCAGGAGACCCTGAGCAGTACCAGCCTTTGGGTAGTAATTCCAAACACCAGTTGATTCTCTACAGTGATTTCAATGCCTACCATTAAGCCAGTGCTCAACACTTGAGTGTCAGACATTTTAAAATATAAATCTTGAAAATCCTAGCAAATTTAGATGAATTTTTTTTAGATGAAATTTTTTAGATGTAAACCTAAACTCATTCCAATGTGACAGGGACCTTAGCCTACCTCTCTGAACTGGCTCACCCTGCTGCAGGGCACAGTATGTCAGACCTATCGTCCCTTCAAGGCCTTCATGTCTGCCTTGCCTTCTGCCGGAATACTTCCCCCTCCATGGCCTCATGGCTTTTTCCCTTTTCAGCTCACATATCACTTCCCTAGCTCTTCTGGACCTCTCGTTCTAAAGAAGCCACCTTCCCTCCACCGTTCTGTCTCCTAACTCTCTCCTCCACATAGTACTAACTGCTATTTGAAATTGGTCCCGCCTATTTGTTTGCATATTGCTTTTCTGTCTACCTCCACAAGGATATCAGCCATGGAGGAAAAGCTGCTGTTTGTCTAGCCCACTACGACACCCCTGCTCCTAGAAAAGAACCCAACGCAGAATGGAATAGACACATGTGCAAAATGAAAATGAGTGGCAGGAGTCTCAGTCAGGTATATATGGAAAAAGAGAGCATTCATTTTCAGTAAATACAAGTTGTTACTTAAGAGATCATAAGGATCTGGTTTTCTATGGTAGTGGTGATGAGTACACAGGTGTGGTTGAACCAGTGGGGTCATCTACTCAGCATAAGGAGGCTGATGTTCAGACTTCTAATCCATGTTTTTAGGAAATATGGATTTGAGAAAGCACACGCACAAGCCCGTGTGCACCAATGGGGGCGGAGCAGAGAGAGATGAAGAGAGAGAATCCCAAGCAGGCTCTGCATGGTGCAGAACCCAATGGGGGGCTCCAAGTCACGAACTGTGAGATCATGACCTGAGCTGAAGTCGGTCTCCTAACCAACTGAGCCACCCAGGTACCCCCAAAACTTTTCTCTCTCTTTTTTTTTAAAGATTTCCTCTTCTATACTTTCTCCTCCTCCTCCTCTTCCTCCTCCTCCTTCTTTTTGCTTATTTATTTAATTATTTATTTATTTTTAAGTATGCCCCATGCCCAAAGTGGGGCTTGAGCTTACAACCTCGAAATCAAGAGTTGCATGCTCTATTAACTGAGCCAGCCAGGTGCCCTTAGGGAAATCTTACTGAATTCATATACACTGGAGAAGCTGAATTCCATATTTACATTAATAAGAACATTGCCCAGTTTATTAAAAGAGAGACTGCGTTCATAAACTGAAACAAGATGCTTTGGCACTTTTCAGGCCATTTGTCTTGGTGAAAACTGTAATCTTTGGGAGTGATTGCTGAGCCTGGATTCTGGGTGTAAAAACTTTGGCATTTAGACCAACTGAATGCTTGGAAAGTCATTTTGGCAGATTATGGGTAATAGGTACCAAGATGGATCTGTGATTAAATTGGAAGGTGCAAATTCTTCAATGGTATTTTTAAATCTTTTTTTTTTTTTAATGATTATTTTATTTTTGAGAGAGAGAGAGAGACAGAGTGTGAGCAGAGGAGGGCCAGGAGGAAAGGGAGACACAGAATCTGAAACAGGCTCCAGGCTCTAAGCTGTCAGCACAGAGCCCGACGCAGGGCTTGAACTCATGAGCTGTGAGATCATGACCTGAGCAGAAGTTGGATGCCTAACCGACTGAGCCACCCAGGTGCCCCTCTTCAATGGTTTTTATGTTTTGATTCCTAGCCAGTCTTCTCTCAATTATACTGAATGGAGTGAGTAGTCAATTATACTTAATTGTACTTGAGTTTGTGTTTTCAGTACTGTGCTTTCGTGGATTGTCACTATGTGTTTTTGTATTTAAATTGCAAGTAGCAACAGATGATATATTGTAACACGATTCAGTCTTTGTTAAGATTCAACAGGTAGACGGTGAAATCCAATCTCCTTTTTCTCTTTTTTTACCTTTTATTTCTGACCTTTGTTAAAATTATTAAAAGGAGACAATTTAGGTAATACAAACAAACACTATTTAACACTTCATACACTGAGCACCCTCTGTTCCCAAAAGTCTAAAGAACTGTAAAATGGTGAAGGCAGGAGCTTTTATAGGATAAAGAATCAGGAACAAGGAAGTAAGTAGAGAGTCCAGTATTGACTTGGTGTTTGGGATGGGCTGACTGGATATACTTTGTTTCTGGTCTAGAGGAGCATTTACTGGGATATGAATATTATTTAAATTTCATTTCATTGAAATGGCAACTCAGGCAGGAGCGGCTCCATTTTGGGTCTAGAAATTTATTTCAACACCTTAATCCCCAGTTCCTCCTCAAGAGACCACCACTGTGGTCACTTTGCTGTGTATCCTTCCAAAAATGTTCAATGCATCATCTGTACTTCTGTATCAATCTGCAAGATGGAGTAATAATAGTACCTGTATCATCAGGCTTTCATAAAGATTAAATTAATTAACATATGTAAAGGCACTTAGAACAGTGCTGGGGCATGTGGGTGGCTCAGTCAGTTAAGCATCTTACTTTGGCTCAGGTCAAGATCTCATGGGTTCCTGAGCTTGACCCCACATTGGGTGAGCACAAGCCCCGCTTCTGGTGAGCCCCACTTCTCTCTCTCTCCCCCTCCTCTCTCTCTCTCTCCCCCTTGTGGATTCCTTCTGCCTCTCTCTCCCCATTGCTCACTTGCACCTTCTCTCTCTCTAAAAAACAAAACAAAACAATAACAACAACAAAAAACAGTGCTGGATACATACCATGAATTTTTTAATGTTTAAAAGCTATTAGGGGTGCCTGGGTGGCTCGGTTGGTTAAGGTCTCTCTCTGCCCCTCCCCTGCTCACTCCTTGTCTCTCTGTCAAAAATTAAAAAAACAAAACAAAACAAAACAAAAACATTAAAAGCGATTATGCATTTATTAGTATAAAGATTGTATATCAATGCTCTTTAAAATAGAAATATGTGGGGGCCCCTAGATGGCTCAGTTGGTTAAATGTCCAACTTCGGCTCAGGTCATGATCTCACGATTCGTGAGCTTGAGCCCCGTGTAGGGTTCTGTGCTGAGAGTTCAGAGCCTGGAGCCTGCTTCAGATTCTGTGTCTTTCTCTCTGCCCCTCCCTTGCTCATGCTCTATCTCTCTCTCAAAAAATAAAATAAAAACATTTAAAAAATAAATACAATAATATGTGGCCACATACATAATATTAAATTTTGTAGTAGCCACATTAAAAGAGTAAAAAGAAACAGATGAAAAAGTTTTAGTAATATTTTTGTTTACATCAATATATCCCCTAAAAAAATCATTGCAATCATTGTAATCATTGCAAATACATATTTTTTAATGTAGGTCTCATGCCCAGCCCAGAGCCCAACTCATGACCCTGAGATCAAAACCTGAGCTGAGATCAAGAGCTGGATGCTTAACCAACTGAGTCACCCAGGTGCTCTATCTTTTTTAAATGTAAACATATATTTTTAATGTTTACTTATTTATTTTGAGAGAGGGAGGGTGAGAGAAAGGCTGTGCTCGGGAAAGGGGCAGAAATAGATTGGGAGACAGAAACCCAAGCAGAATCCCAAGAGTGGGAAGGGATGAGAGAGAGATTGGGAGACAGAATCCCAAGCAGGCTCTGTCAACACAGAGCCTAGAAGCAGGAATAGATCTCAGGACCCTGAGATCATGACCTGAGCTGAAATAAGAGTCAGCCACTCAACTGTATGAGCCACCCATGTGGCCCTAACCATATTTTAATATGATATTTTATAGTCTTTTTTGCTATTTGGAATTAGGTGTGTATTTCCTGCTTCCAGAACACCCTATCTGAGATGAGCTTCAATTAAAGTAGCCTCTAGCTACCTGTGCTCGCAGCTACTGTGGGCAGAGCAGGCCTACATATCAATCTATAAGCTTGTCACATTCTTTATTCAAATAATACCATTCTTTGTTTACCTGAATATCATAAAATATTAATATTTTGGATGAATTTGGAGAGAAACAAATATTGTATTTAAATATCATATTTAAAATAACATGGTTTTAGCCTTTCAAATGCCCACAGCAAAAATTAATTTCTAAAAGGCTTAATATAATGTAATGTTAGAACAAGGACTTCTCATTGTTCTTAGAGAGGACTATATTCCTTGCTGTGGCCCATGGCAGGTACCGGTCTACCTCGCGGCTATCTTGCCTGCCACCTGCTGGTTCTGCACCAGCCTGTGTGCAGGGCTGCAAGTTCTTCCTAGGGGGACCTTCTGTCCGTGAGCCATCTCAGCTCTGCTATGATTGCTTCCTCCCCAACATGCATGCACACTTCCCCCTTGCCCAGTGACTACTGTATGAATCTCTCTCTCTCTCTTTTTTAATGTTTATTTTTGAGAGAGACAGAGCACGAGGGGGAGGGGCAGAGAGAGAGGGAGACACAGAATCTGAAGCTGACTTCAAGTTCTGAGCTGTGAGCACAGAACCCAATGGGGGGCTCGAACTCACAGACCATGTGATCTCGACCTGAGCCAAAGTCAGAGGCTCAGTCAGTTGAGTGCACCCAGGTGCCCCCACCTCTCTCTCTCTCTCTCTCTTTTTAAAGTTAATTGATTTTTATTTAGAGAGAGAGAGAGAGAGGGAGAGTGCAAGTGGGGGAGGGGCAGAGAGAGAGGGTGAGAGACAATCCCCAAGCAGGCTTGGCACCCTCAACACAAATCCAGTCACAGGGCTTGAACTCACAACTGTGAGATCATGACCTGAGCGGAAATCAAGACTCAGATGCTTAACTGGCTGATCCACCCAGGCTCCCCAGTACCAATCTCTTTAAGGAGAGAAAAACGTATCTTCTTGTGTCTAAATATTGATGTAAATTATTTTATTACAATATAAAATAGTACCAACATAAAATTGTAGCTTTTTAAAATATATATATATATATTTTAATGTTTATTTATTAAAAACCATTTTTTTAAAATGTTTATTTATTTTTGAGACAGAGCATGAATGGGGGAGGGTCAGAGAGAGAGGGAGACACAGAATCTGAAACAGGCTCCAGGCTCTGAGCAGTCAGCACAGAGCCCGACGCGGGGCTCGAACTCACAGACCGCGAGATCGTGACCTGAGCCGAAGTCGGACGCTCTACCGACTGAGCCACCCAGGTGCCCCTGACGGGTTCTCTTTCAAATATCAACTCCAATTATTGACTAGTTGGATAGATGATACTTTGTTGAAATCACGATTGCACAGCACCTGGACCTGATTTCACAGTCCAGGTTCTCTTGAGTTCCGCGTGTCCACGGCACAGGTGCTGTGTGGTGACACACTTCACCCACCCAAGTCTGTGTGAACTACCATGAAACCTTCATTCTTGCAGGGCTCACAGTGAGCATTTTATATTCACTTGGTGGAAATGCAGCATATATATATTAGGTCCGTCTATTCTTTTCACATTAGCCTGAGGTAATTAGAGTTGTGTTACAGCCAACTCAAGCAGCACACACACGTGTTCGACATGGGTGCTTGGGTGGCTGAGCATCCAACTGGGATGGGAAGCATCCAACTCTTGATTTTGACTCAGGTCATGATCCCAGGATTGTGGGATAGAACCCTGTATCTGGCTCCATGCTGGGTGTGGATCCTATTTAAGATTCTCCCCCTTTCTCTCTACCTTTTCTCCTTCCCCCTCATGCTCTAAATAAATAAATAAATAAATCAAGCAAGCAAGCAAGCAATCTTTGGGCAGAACTCAGTCATAAAAAAAAAAAACATTCGGAATATATTTCTATTAAGTTTTAAGGTTCTCATCAAAATGAAAAGACAAAATTAAAATCTGTCTCGTAGATGACCTATGCGCTGAAGCATATCTTAGATTGGGAAACACAAGCCCAATTATTCTGTATATATACTCCTCAGGGCTCAGCTCAAGTAAGATTTATGTGACAATACTCAACCCCTAAAACTAAGTCAGGCACCCCAGTTCTATGTCTATAAAGCATTAGGTTCTCCTTTAATACAACCAGAGTTAGGCCATTCAATATATGGTCATGTGTTTAATGCTGTCTTACTCATAACAGTGTAAACTCTGGCACAGGTGCCACATCTCGTGTATCCACCACTATATCTCCAGTGCCTGGCACAATGCTTTTCACACAAAAGGCATTTTAAAAAAAGTATTTGAATGATTAAGTAAAGCAGTTATCAGAGACTATTCTGCCTGTGTAACCCTGACCACCAGTTATTTAGCCTCTTTAGTTCTCAATTTTTGTATTTCATAAAATGAAGCAAGTAGAATAGATCCGAGGCTCCTAAACTTGGCATCACCTGGAAAGCTTTTAAATAATATACACTGTAGGGGCGCCTGGGTGGCGCAGTCGGTTAAGCGTCCAACTTCAGCCAGGTCACGATCTCGCGGTCCGTGAGTTTGAGCCCCGCGTCAGGCTCTGGGCTGATGGCTCAGAGCCTGGAGCCTGTTTCCCATTCTATGTCTCCCTCTCTCTCTGCCCCTCCCCTGTTCATGCTCTGTCTCTCTTTGTCCTAAAAATAAACAAACGTTGAAAAAAAAATTTTTTTTAAATAAATAATATACACTGTAGAGTTCCACCTGTAGACACTGATTTACTAGTTCTAGGAAATCTATTTTATTCATTTTTTATAAAGTTTATTTACTTTTTAGAGAGAGAGAGAGAGAGAGAGAGAGAGAGAGAGAGAGAAAACAAGTGGAGGAGGGGCAGAGAGAGAGGGAGAGAGAGAATCCTAAGCAGGTTCCATGCTGTCAGCACAGATCCCAACATGGGGTTTGATCCCATAAGACATGAGATCATGACCTGAGCCGAAATCAAGAATTGGATGCTTAACTGACTGGGCCATCCAGGCACCCCTAGGAAATCTATTTTAAAAGCTCTTCGGCTTACAGTGTGCACCCAGGGTTGGAAATTGAATCAGTTCTAATTTCCTTTGGTTCTTTGTATATATTAGTCCTTGACTTAAATTTAGCATATAGTGATTGAGGACCCAATATATGCTAAATATGACCACACTTAGACTAGTCATATGAGTATTTAGATTTCCCAAGGAGTTGCTGGCTTAGAGACACATTAGTGATCTAATAGCTTTTTTAACACAATGTTACCACAGGATGCTGCAAAATGCTCACAAAATGCATTCATTTCAGTCTGAGGTTTAGGGAAAAACTGCAAGAGGGATGAAACTTGAGTCCATCATTGAAGGTTCAGTATAAATCAACCAAAGGGCAAAGGTATGTGAACAGAAAAGACAATGTGCAAAAGTCCAGGGGCATGAGAAAACCTAGTTCACTAGAATCCTATAAATGATTCCCAAAGTTCGAACACAGCCAGAGGCAGCAGAGTTTAGAAGTCTCTGGAGAAGAAGCTGTTGTTACAACTCATTGGCTGTGAGCAAAGGTTTTTGAGCCAGATAGGTTTGGTTTTAATCCTCGTTTTGTCACTCTCCCTCTCTCTGTACAACTCAAGAAAATTAACTAGTTCACACTCAATTTCCTTATCTGTAAAGTGGGAGCAGTAATACCTGTCTTGTAAGATTACTATAAACATTAAATGAGGCAAAATGAGGAATACATATGTATGGTTCTTAACATAGTGCCTGGTAGATTATAACCAAAAACTTGCCCAGGAAAGCAAGTTTATTGCAGCTTTGTTTTTGTTTTTCAATTTTAATGGCTACACAGTACTGATATTGTAGTTGGAGTTTTTTTTTTAATTTATTTTTTTTAATTGTTTATTTATTTATTTTGAGAGAGAGAGGGAGTGCATACACATGCCAGCAGGAGAAGGACAGAGACAGAGACAGGGAGAGAGAGAGACTCCCAAGCAGGCTCCTCATTGTCAGCACAGAGTCTGATGTAGGGCTTGAATTCATGAACCATGAGATTATGACATAAGCCCAAATAAAAAGTCAGATGCTTAACCGACTGAGCCACCCTGGTGCCCTGCTCCTAAAGTCTTTTTTTTTTTTTTAAATTTTTTAATAAAAATCATAATTGTTATTTTCATGTGGAAAAATTCAAACAGTATAAAAGAATGTTCGGGGAAGAGTAAGTGTCTTTCTCAAACCCAGGTGTCTGTTCTATGATTTGTTCTTCCTAGAGGCCACCAAGATATCCCAATTTTTGATGTGCACTTTAGGGATACTGTAAAGCACATTTGAAATAGCAAAAAAATTAGAAGCAATCAAAATGTCCATCAGTATGGGAAATATCTCTGGAATAGACACCCTTTTCATACTATTCAGCAGTTAAAAACAGCAAGTTGCAAAATGAAGTGTTCATTGTGATATCTTCCTTTTAAACACACATGTAATAGGTGTGCCTGGGCGGCTCAGTCTGTTAAGCGTCCAACTTCAGCTCAGGTCATGAACTCGCAGTTCATGAGTTTGAGCTCCATGATGGGCTCTGTGCTGACAGCTCAGAGCCTGGAGCCTGTTTCAGATTCTGTGTCTTCCTCTCTCTCTGTTCTTCCCCTACTTATACTCTCTCTCTCTCAAAAATAAAGATTAAAAATAATTTTTAAAAAATTAAAATACACATATAATAATGTTATAAAGAAACATATATATAAATATATGTGTGTATACATATATAAAAGTTCATGTTTATAATCAATATCTAATGATTAAGAACTAAGTGCTCTTTATTGTGGCATTTTCAAAATCTCACTTAACCTTTTAAATATTTATATCTCAATGATACAACAGTGTGCTTAATGAATAAATGTATTTGCTTGTCTGCTAACTTGAGGGAGTTGCTCCTAACAGTAATTTACACATTGTACAAGGATCACTGAACAAATCTGTATGGGTCAAATCTCATAACCTTAGACACTAACACATCATGTGGAATTCTATGACTGCCTTGGACAGAGTGCCTATAGACACTTTGTAATTTCTTTCCCTCTTTCCTTCCTTCCTTCCTTCCTTCCTTCCTTCCTTCCTTCCTTCCTTCCTTCCTTCCTTCCCTCTCTCCTTTCTTTCCTTCCTTCCTTCTTTCCTTCCTTCCTTCCATCCTTTATTCCATCCTTCTTTCCTTCCTTTTCTCTTTCTTTCTTTCTTTCTTTCTTTCTTTCTTTCTTTCTTTCTTTCTTTCTTTCTTTCTTTCTTTCTTCTGAACTACAGTTGACACACAATATTATATGAGGTTCAGGTTTACAACATTAGTGATTTCACATTTATATGCATTACAAAATGCTTACTGGGATAAATGCAGTTATTGTCTGTCATTATACAAAGTTTTACAATATTATGTGTTCCCTATGCTGTACTTTAAATCCCCATGACTTATTTATTTAAAAACTGGCCATTTGTATCTCTTAATCCCCTTCACCTATTTATTTTATTTTATTTTATTTTATTTTATTTTATTTTATTTTAATTTTATTTTTTTAATGCTGTATTTATTTTTGAGGCAGACAGAGACAGAGCATGAGTGGGGAAGGGGCAGAGAGAGAGGGAGACACAGAATCCAAAGCAGGCTCCAGGCTCTGAGCTGTCATCACAGAGCCTGACGTGGGGCTCAAACCCATGAACCATGAGATCATGACCTGAGCTGAAGTCGGATGCTTAACAAACTGAGTCACCCAGGCACCCCCCTCTTCACCTATTTTGCCCATCTTTTTACCCCTTCCCACTCTGGCAACCACCAGTTTGTTCTGTATATTTATGAGTCTGTTTCTATTTTGTTTGTTTTGTATTTTAGATTTCACATATAAGTGAAATCATATGGCATTTGTCTTTCTGTGTTTGGATTTTTCACTTAGTTTAGACCTCTAGGTCTATCCATGCTGTCACCAATGGCAAGATTTCATTCTTTTTATGGTGAGTAATATTCTAGTGTGTGTGTGCGTGTGTGTCTTCTTTATCCATTCATCTATTGATGGACACTTACATATCTTAGTTATTGCAAATAATGCTGCAAAGAACAAAGGGGTACATATATCTTTTGGATTAGTGTTTTGTTTTCTTTGGATAAATACCCAGAAGTGGAATTGCTGGAAATATCATATGATATTTCCATTTTTAATTTTTTTGAGAAAACTCCGTATAGTTTTCCACAGTGGTGGCATCAACTTATATCCCTACCAAAAGTGCATGAGTGTTCCCTTTTCTCCACATCCTTACCAACACTTATTGTCTTTTTGATATTAACCATTCTGACTGGGGTGAGGTGACACCTCAATGTGTTTTTGATTTGAATTTCTCTGATGATCAATGATGTTGATCTCTTCATGTGCCTGTTGACCACCTGTATGTCTTTGGAGAAATGTCTGTTCATGTTTTCTGCCATTTTTTAATTGAATTGTTTGGTTTTCTGATGTTGCATTGTATAAGTTCTTTACATATTTTGGTTATTAACTTATGGCATATATCATTTGCAAATAACTTCTTCCATTAAGTAGGTTGCCTTTTGGGGAGCCTAGGTGGCTCAGTCAGTTAAGTATTGACTTCGGCTCAGGTCATGATCTCACGGTTCATGAGTTCAAGCTCCACATCAGGCTCTGTACTGACAGCTCAGAGCCTGGAGCTTGCTTCAGATTCTGTGTCTCCCTCTCTCTCTGCCCCTCACCTGCTCACACTCTGTCTCTGTCTCTCTCAAAAATAAACATTAAAAAAAATTTTTTTTTAAAGTACATTGCCTTTTCATTTTCTTGTGGATGGTTTTCCTTGCCTTGCAAAAGAGTTTTAGTTTGATATAGTCCCAATTGTTAATTTTTGCTTTTCTTGCCCTCATCTGAGGAGACAGACCCAAAACAATATTGCTAAGACAATGCCCAAGAGTTTACTGACTGTTTTCTTTTAAGAGTTTTATGGTTTTAGGTCTTATGTTTAGGTCTTTAATCCATTTTGAGGTTTTGTTTTGTTTTTTGTTTTTGTTTTTGGTGTAAGAAAGGGACAGTCTGTAATTTTATTGAATTATTGTCTACTAGTAGAAACATGGGAATGTTTTAAGTATGATGAGACATAACTGTTTCCTTAGATATCTCAGTCTCATTCTCAGTCTCTTAGGCTCAGTCTCAGGAACCCTGAGATCATGACCTGAGCTGAAACCAAAAGTCAGTCACAAACCCACTAACCAACCAAGTCACCGAGCTACCTGGGCACCCTGCTTTAATATTTTATATTATTTAAAAAATAATTTAAAAAAAATGTTTGTTTATTTATTTATTTAGAGGGACAGAGCATGATCCAGGGAGGGAGAGAGAAAGAGGGAGACAGAATCTGAAGCAGACTCCACACGCTGAGCTGTCAGCACAGAGCCCAACATGGGGCTTGCACTTATGAAGCATGAGATCATGACCTGAGCCAAAGTCGACGCTTAACAGACTGAGCCACCCAGGTGCCCCTTGCTTTAATATTTTAAAACATCATGCAAATCCATTGGAAAAGGTGAAGTCCTTCCCCAGGAAAATAAACAAAAGACTTCAACAAGCAATTTGCAAGAGAAAGGATACAGATGTCAATAATATACTTTTTAAATGCTTGCCTTCATTAATAATTGAAGTGCCAATTACAAGTTAAAAAAAGATACATTTGGATTTCAGAATGGTCAAATGAGAGACAGTCTTAAAATCAAGTATACATTATATTTAAATGACATTTCTGTTTACTTTGTTAGGGAGAGATGATGAAAGAGGGCAGCTTATTATAGGATGAAATTGCAGAGATTTTCCATTTAGTATGGTTGTTGTTTTCTAATGTCACATTTTAACTTTTTTAGTCATCTCTTAGTGGAAGAGGACATTGGTTACATTACTTTTCTTTTGTCTGTAACAGTTTAAAAGACCTCAATTTCCTTCAGATTTTTTTTTAAATTTTTTTTCAACGTTTTTTATTTATTTTTGGGACAGAGAGAGACAGAGCATGAACGGGGGAGGGGCAGAGAGAGAGGGAGACACAGAATCGGAAACAGGCTCCAGGCTCTGAGCCATCAGCCCAGAGCCTGACGCGGGGCTCGAACTCCCGGACCGTGAGATCGTGACCTGGCTGAAGTCGGACGCTCAACCGACTGCGCCACCCAGGCGCCCCGAGATTTTTTTTTAAGAACATGAAAACTCACTATGTTCACTACCAGATTTATTTTCTTTCCTTTTTTCTTTTTCTTCTTCTTCTTCTTCTTCTTCTTCTTTTTTTTTCTTCTCCATAGGTGAAGAGAAGAACTCATTCATTAAACCAATAATACAGTATCTTCCCTACAGTATAGGTCTATCTTCCCTACAGTATAGGTCCCTCTTCTCTTGCCCAAACTTTTGGGGCCAGATGTTTCAGAAATTGGAAATCATCTGATTCCAGGGGGTGCTTAGGTGGCTCAGTTGGTTAAGTGTCCAACTCTTTATTTTTTTAAATGTTTATTTTTATTTTTGAGAGAGAGAGAGAGAGAGAGAGTGAGTTAAGTGGGGGGAGGGACAGAGAGGAGACAGAATCTGAAGCAGGTTCCAGGCTCTGAGCTGTCTGCACAAAGCCTGATGTAGGGCTCAAAGCCACAAACTGTCAGATCATGACATGAGCCCAAGTGAGACGCTTAACCAAAGGAGCCACCCAGACACAAGTGTTTGACTCTTGATTTCGGCTCAAGTCATGATCTCATGGTTTGTGAATTTCAACCCCGTGTCTGACTCAGCACTGACAGTGGGGAGCCTTCTTGGGATCCTCCCTCTCTCCCTCTTTCTCCGCTTCTCTCTCCACCTCTCTCTCTCCATCTCCTCCTCAGATGTGTGCTCTCTCACTCTCTCTCTTTCAACATTTATTTTTGGGACAGAGAGAGACAGAGCATGAATGGGGGAGGGGCAGAGAGAGAGGGAGACACAGAATCGGAAACAGGCTCCAGGCTCTGAGCCATCAGCCCAGAGCCTGACGCAGGGCTTGAACTCACAGACCGCGAGATCGTGACCTGGCTGCAGTCGGACGCTTAACCGACTGCGCCACCCAGGCGCCCCTCACTCACTCTCTTAAAAATAAACTTAAAAAAAAAGAAATTTTTTATATTATAATTTTATTATATCATCTGACTTCAGATAATATAATACATATGCCATAGTATATGAGAGTCTGAGATCTTGGATAGTACAACTTATCCAAACACATTAACATTTCATGAGCAAAATCTACTTATGTATTATGTTTACATACAGAATTTTATTTACATAATATAGATTCAGGGCAGGTGCTACTGCCAAGAGTTTCTGTCAAACTTACAAAATATATTCCATTGCAGATACGGGATTATATACATATAATATATGTGAATATAATGTATATATTTACATGTATACATATACACACATGCCTATATGCAGTTCTTATAGCCATCCAAAGATGTTAGAGTTAGTAGGTTCATCATTAAATAATTAGATTTAATGTCCACCTTCATTTTGATATTTTGCTTGGCTGTGTGAAGGGCACTATTTTCCATCAAGGTGCAGTGTGATAACCTCTGTAATTTGAAGAAATAATTGTGTTTTCTTTTTCTTAGCAGTTCTATGGTGTCAGTAGGGAATGGAAACAACTATTAAGAACTTTCCAAAAGCATAGACTTTACAAATAAATAGAGTCAAATTTGAATCCCAGCTCCACCATTAGCTGGCACAATAATGAAATGTCAGGAGCAGTGAATGCAGATCAAACTTGGATTCAAATAGATTGCAAATTGTTAGAGGCTGGTTAGTAGTTCACATGGGGAAGGGGAAAGCAGTAGCCACTGTAGGCACAGGGAAGCTGTTAGATGCTGATATTTTATTTCTTGATTTTGATGGTTATTGCATGATTGTGTTCCCTTTATGATTATTGATCAGGGTATACAATTATGATGATTGCATCTTTCTGTATGTACTCCTTCTGTAGGTAATATTTAAATGTTTAATAGTAAAGGGGTACCTGGGTGGCTTAGTCAAATAAGCCTCCAGCTCCTGATTTTGGCTCAGGTTGTGATCTCCTGATGGGATTGAGCCCTGCATTGGGCTCTGTGCTAAAAGTGAGAAGCCTGCTTGGGATTCTCTCTCTCCCCCTGTCTCTGCCCCTCCCCTGCACTTGTGCAGGTGTGCACGTGCGTGCCCTTTCTCTGTCATATAAATAAATAACCATTGAATAAAAGTTTATTAGTCAAAAAATAAAAATTAGAATACATCCTAAAAAGTAGTGGCAATTAACTTCCTATAATCCTCAGATTCAATGTACAAAATATTTCATAAAACTCATGTATAAAATAAAAAAAATATTTAATATCACATATACTATTAAAATTAGATATAAAAGATAAGAGGTTTAGTGGTCATCAATAAGATGATATATATCTAGGCATTAGGAAGTGCTGTTTAGAGGTCAATATGCAGATCGAATCAAACATTCCTTGATTAGAAGATTTTTCCTGGTAATTCTGGAATTCTCAGACCCGGGAAAGAGTATTTGTAATGAAAAACTAAATACAGCTGTGGAAATGGTTTAGTGTTTTTATTACATATATTTAAAATAAATCAGAAGAAAACTTGTAAGCATCGCTTTTTTTTTCCCCACTCTGAAGACTAGTGTTTTGTGAAATAAAGTTTGATAAATGTTTATTTAAATTTTAATCTTGGGGGCCCCTGGATGGCTCAGTTGGTTAAGTGTGCAGCTCTTGATTTCAGCTCAGGTCATGACCTCACAGTTAATGGGAATGAGCCCCATGGCTGGCTCTGCACTGACAGCGAGGAGCCTGCTTGGGATTCCCTCTCTCCTCTCTCTGCCCCTTTCCTGCTTGTACACTCTCTTGTACATCCTCTCTCTCAAAATAAATAAATAAACATTAAAAAATAAACAAATAAATTTTAATCTTTTGGGCAACGGGAAGCCATTTAGCATTTTAAGAATGAAAATGTCAATGTCCTCTCCAGCAGTGGAGGGTATGAAGGCTGGAATGGAAATAGACAAACAATAGACAATGCGATTGCATCAACAGTTGAGGCAAGAGATGATGGGAACCTTAATTCTGTTGACTGGCAGCTTCACTTGAGGAGAGAGAACTGACAGAAGAAATTTCAAGGTGATAAAATCTTGGTGTGGTGGATAATGCGGTCTGTGCCCAGCTGCACAGCTTGTCTCAGCTGCAGAGACCTTGTCCATATCCAGTGACTGATGAGGAATAGGTCCAGGTGCATGTACTTGTGACCTGTGTATTCCCTCAGCACCACATGCCCAGACGGGGCCTAGTGCTTGGTTTAATGCTCTACTGTCAGCCACTTGGAGATCCTAATTTAAAAAAAAAATTAAAAAAAAAATATTTTTTAATGTTTATTTATTTTGAGAGAGAGAGAGAGAGAGAGAGTAAGCATGAGCAGTGGGGAGGGGCAGAGAGAGGGAGACACAGAATCCAAAGCAGGCTCCAGGCTCTGAGCTGTCAGCACAGAGCCTGACATGGGGCTTGAACTCATGAAATGTGAGATCATGACCTAAGCTGAAGTCCAATCAATGCTTAACCAACTGAGCCATCCAGGCGCCCCTGGAAATCCTAATTTTTAAACAGTGAGTCTTGCATTTTTAATTTTGCACTGCATCGGACAAATCGTGTAGCTGGTGTGAATGTGGGATATAAAGGCCCTGCCATCCAAGCCCATCTCAAGGTAACTCTGAAGTCATTTCTAGTTTCAGAGCTCCCTATGGAACATAGGGAAACTGAAGGACCCCATAAAAACCTGCTTTTTGCTCCTTTCCCTGCTTCTGTTCTTGCTAGGAGCTGCACCCCACTTTACACATGAGTGAGAATACAAATAGTGTATGTCCTCCTTGTAAGGGACAAGGAGTTAATGATTTCTCTAGGTAAGGACCTAGATAATATCTAGGAAAGGACCAGGTGAGAATGACCAGATGAAGCTATCATATGCATATTCCAGACGGCCAGCACTAGACATCTCGACACCAAGACCCCCTGGCTCCAAGGAATAATACCTGAGCCCTTGTCTTCGTTCTAACTTGTTCCTGGATGCCTGAGAGGACACGTACACCAGACCACAATCCGCGGTAAAAACCCCAGACCCTGAACAAAGATGAGACTTTCTCCTTGGGGAGGGAAAATATAATGAGAAGTCATTGAGTTTAAAATTTTAGTTTTGTACATTTTTTTTTTTTTTTGAGAGAGGGAGAGCATGTGTGTGCATGCACGCACACACACACACACACACACACATACATGCAAGTGCATGAGTGGGGGAGGGGCAGAGGAGAGGGAGAGAATTTTCTTTTTACTTAAAAAAAATTTTTTTTTTCCAAAGAAAAACAATAGCCAATTGGAAACCTACTTATTCTTCAACTCCAATTTTGTTCTTTACATTTAGAAGTGACTTACTGATTTACAATTTTAAACAACCCTTCCCCTTTCCCCTTTAAATGTTTACCATCTACTGGTGCAGAATCCTTCCAAGGAGATTGCTCCAGCATATTATCTCCAGGTCCTCGCTTTGCTCCTTTTACCAAAAAATGCAAAACAAATTCCATTGTGCATCTTAAGGGCTTCAATCATCAAAAATAGGAAAAAAAAATCTTTGGAATAGTCAATTAAGTTGAATTAAAAAAAAAAATCTGCACAAATGCGGCTTGGTTGGGGCAGGAATCCACTCCTAAATTCCTGGTAATCTGATCTTACTCCATGAATCCTTGTAATTCATCCTCCCTATCCTATCCACATTATGATTTGATTCCAATGATCCCGCTGAGAGGGAGAGAATCTTGAAGCTGGCTTCACACCCAGCACAGAGCCTAATGTTGGGCTTGATCTCATGATTATGAGATAATAATCTGACCTGAAATCAAGAGTCCAATGCTTAACTGACTGAGCCACCTAGGTGCCCCTCAGTTTTGTACTTTTAATTTTAATGTGACCTAGGGCCATCCAGGAGGAGATGACCACTTGTAAGATATTAATCTGGATTTCTGCAGAGATTTGGGTTGGGGTCATGCACTGATTCCAAGGAGTGAATGCCGTTGTCCAAGAATAGTGTATAAAGAGAGGGCTAAGAAGAGACAACCGTTATCTAAGAGTTCAGTAAAAAGATTCAGGGAAAGGATGATGAAAGAGCAAACTGGGAGAATTACAGAGAACCAGGAGAGAACGAATGTGAGTGAAAGTATGACAGAACAGAGTTGACATGTGTGGTATTTAGAGATAAGAAAGGGGAAACCAGTGACTCAAGGCCATTTCATCCTGAGTGTGGCTATGAAAGGAAGACAAGAGATTGGGACAGCTGGTAGGGATACAAGATCAAAGAAAATAATTTTTTTGATGTTTCTGATTTTAAAGACAGAAGACAATGGAGAATGTGATAACAAGGGTATACCCTCTTTATTTTTGCCTTCAAAAATTATTTCATTTGCCTTTATTTCATTTGACCTGACCCATCCCTCTAGAGTTGCTTCAACAAATACTTATTGAGTACTATCATGATTGTTTAGGCACATGAGATGCTGAAGACGTAACAGTGAACAATACAGATAAAAATCCTTGTCATTACAGAGCATGTATTCTAGTGTGATGAGACCAAAAATAAGCCAAATAAGGTAATGTTTATAGTATATTACAGCTGGTATATGATGTGAAGAAAAATAAGGTAGGAAAAAAGGATCAGAGAGGGTGGAGGGAATTGCAATCAGGTTACCTACCTCTATATAGTTCTGACACAAGGATGTTTGGTGAGGCGTAAATAGAGACTGAAATCCAGCCAGTTCGCTGGGGACAAAAGTGCCTTTTCCTGACTAATTGTGGTGCAGTTTCAGGAGGCTGAAGGTGGTGACTAAACTATTTGCCTTTAAATGGGGCAACCTTTGAAAGGTGTTTCTGGGACATTTTGAGTTCTTGAGCTTTTGAATCCTTTGGATATAAGTCTTTATGTAAGTTTTACAAACCCCATACTATAACTAAACCTTTCTTGTTCATGAAAAGTTCAGGTATTAAAGAAATAAAATCTTTTTATTTTTTTTATTTTAGAGACAGAGAGAGAGCATGGGGGAGGGGGGAGAGGGAGAGAGAGAATCTTAAGCAGGCTCCACACTCAGCACAGAGCTTCATGCTCCATGTGGAGCTCGATCCCACGACTCTGGAATCATGACCTGAGCCGAAATCAAGAGGTGGATGCTCAACAGACTGAGCCATCCAGGTGCCCCTAGAATTAGAATCTTATTCAGGTCCACAACATTCCATCAGTTGTATTCATCTTATCTACATGGCCTGTAGGCTGTCATAGATGTGTGTGTAGGTTTGATGAGATTTCATCTTCACAGAGTCAGGCTGTGCATTCCCCCATTCTCGGCATTGTTGATATTTTTGCAGTGATTATGTGAAGATTAAATCCGGTATCTTTTTGGGACTCAGAAGCAAAGTTGAATAGTCTATAATTCACAGGGTTCTCTCAATTTTTTCATTAAAAAGGAACATAGCTTTTACCCTTTTTAATCATAGCACATATGTCCCATCTTCCAGTGTTTCTTAGTAAGAGCTAATGGCTTGGCAGTGTGGGCTAATTTTTTGAGTATTTTGAGTTGGATGCCAATTGGCCCTTTCCATCTGAAGTACATTTCAACATTTTCTCCCCAAGACAAGTCAGTTTCTACTTGTCTGCCACTCTTGGTACAGATGGTACCTATTATGTGTATTAAACTGCAGTTATTTTTTTTAAGTTTAAGTTTTAAAAAATTCTAGTCTACTTAGAGATATCAGTTATGGAATATGCCAAAAAAGGACATTTTCACTACCCTTCTATTAATGATATCATTAATAACATTTTCTTTTTACCTTACATTGTCCTTGCAACTTCTTATTTTCTTTAGGTCAACTGATTTTGCCCTGTAAGTCTCCATACTTTCTCTTTTTTTCCTTTTTTTTTTCTTTTTATGAAAGAGGGGGGGTGGAGAGAGAGAGATAGACAGAGAGAGAGAGAATGAGTGGGTGAGGGGCAGTGGGAGAGGAAAAGAGAGAATCTTAAGCAGGTCCACACCCAACATGAAGCCAAACACTTGGCTTGACTTGGGGCTTGATTTCATGACCTGAGCTAAAAATAAGAGTCAGACACACTACCAACTGAGCCACCCAGACACCCCGCCATACTTCTCTTAAATATGTAATTTTTTAAAACATTTATTCATTTTTGAGAGTGAGAGAGACAGAGCATGAGTGGGAGAGGGGCAGAGAGAGTAGGGCACACAGAATCAAAAGTAGGCTCCAGGCACTGGGCTGTGAGCACAGAGCCCAACTCAGGGCTTGAACTCACAAACTGTGAGATCATGACCTGAGTTGAAGTCAGATGCTTAACCAACTGAGCCACCCAGGCACCTCATAGTTCTCTAAGTATGAGAGATAAGACCTGCGGTTAGTCTCAGGATTATAGAAAAAAATCCAATTTAGAGTTGGTAAAGGAAAAGACAGAGAAGAACACTGACTTGTGTGAGTGATCATTCCAACCATTCTTTGTTTTAATTTTAATGTTTATTTATTTTTGAGAGAGAGAGGGAGGGAGAGGCAGAGAGAGAGGGAGACATAGAATCCAAAGCAGCCTCCAGGCTGTGAGCTGTCAGCACAAAGTCCAACGCGGGGCTTGAACTCACAAACTGTGAGATCGTGACCTGAGGTGAAGTCGGAGGCTTAACCGACTGAGCCACCCAGGTGCCCCCAACCACTCTTTGTAGTAAGAAAGTTAAGCACTAATTAGAATGATTGAGCCTCATTGTCTTTTCCCTTTTGTTCCATTTCTCTCTGCTTCTGTCTCTCCCCACCACCTGGGGTGATCATCCCCTATGACTCTTTCCTTGAGTTAAAGCCAGACAACCAGTCACTGTAAGAATCCTTCTCAGTGAAAGCCCACATTCCTTCTCTTGAGCCTGTGTTCACTTGCCTTTAGATTTGTTTCCTGTATATCTTCCATCTCAGTTGCACTCTCTTTGTATCTGTTGGCTAGGGGATGCAGTTCTTCCTCAGCACAGTCTCAATGCAAGACAATTGAGCTGAAAACAAAAAGAAGAGGTTGACCATGATGAAAGTATTCCATATTCATTCTGAATTCCTTTAAGCCTCAGGCACACGTGCTGACACTCATGACAATATGGATTTATAAGAAAAGGAGAAAAAAGGTCTCTTCTTCCTTCCTTGCTAAATGGTATCACATATGACCATGAGAGACTGACTATACAAATGGACAATGGCTGAACCATATATATAAAAAGAGCTCTCACAACCTATAGCAACTTTCCCAGAAAATCAACTCCCTTATCCATAATAAATAGCCCAGGAAGCCAGCTTGCTAGAAGTTGTGGGGGCCCCCTTGGAACTCCAGAGTTGATACGAAGATTATTTTAAGCTGAAGGCATTTGAGATTCAACAGATTTAGAAAGAAGTCTTTTTGGAGCTTCCTTTATCTGACTAAAAAAAAGCAACTTCTGGGAAGTGAGGCTACTGATTGGGACCCTAAGAGGTAAGATCTCTGGGTAAATGAGGAGAATAAAGACATAGATGTTGTGGTGATTGAAAGTGAAACGGGGGTGCTTGGTTGAGCATCTGACTCTTGACTTCAGCTCAGGTCGTGATCTCACAGTTTGTGAGTTTGAGTCCTGTATTGGGCTCAGCACTGACAGCATAGAACCTGCTTGGGATTCTCTCTCCCTTTCTCTGCTCCTCCTTCATGTGTGTTGAATAACTTAAATACACTTAAAATAACATAAATAAACTTAAAAAAAAAAAGAAATGGAGAAAACATCCTGTGCCCTCTGACCCCTGATACAAAGAAAAAGTGAAAGCACAGTAACCACAACCCCAGCCAGTAGGGCAGCCTCCAATTCAGGAAACATTCATGTTGAGAGGATATACTCCCCCCTGTGCTTATTGATATAGCTGCCAAGTTTCAGCAAAAGGCCAGGGAAAGCATCCAGGCATGGGTAGTGTGGCTATGGGGTATGGGCATGATAGCATTTCTCTGTCCAGGCAGGATTCATCATGTACCCTTCCCTCCAGTAGCACCTGCATGTGTGTGTGCAAGGTACTCATTTCCTTACAGAAGGGATTATTCTAGCCTTCAAGGAGGATTGGCTCAACGGGGGGGGGGGGGGGGGGAGGGAAACTTCCTGGGCATGTAAGACCCTGGGAATCTGTAGAGAAGGTATAACAAATTTGTAGAGAGTTGGGAATAAGATAGGCCATCTACACTTCTATCATGAAGGCCCTGATCTAGATACATTCATTGCAGGGATGAAAGCCAAGATACTCCAGTCTGCCCACAGTACCTGGTATGAGATGCTGATATCTATGCTGAGCCCAATCATGGGACAAGCCATTTGTGATGCTGGGAAATCCAGCTATCCTAATCAGCTTCCAGTACAAGTAGCCCAGAAGCAAATGTGGTTTGACTTCATTGCTGCCCGCAACTCACCCTCACCTGGAAAGATAGACCTGCAATCCCTGTGTTCATCAACCTATGGAAAGCCTTAAAACCTGAACAACAGTTCAGACCTGTCCATCTGCCTGATCATCCCAGATGCCTCTCCTGCTTCTGCAGAGGCCTCAGGGATACAATCCTATTTGGGATGGGTTCCTCCCACATCCTGGGTGTGGGATGCAGGGTTGCCTCCAGATGAGGGCCAATGGAGGGGCTCAGAGGCCTCCTGTTGAGCTCACTGTTCACTCCTCTCCCACAAACAAACAAAAGGTGACAGCTCTGGTGGATACTGGAGCCACGTGTACTCTAATACATGGTAACTAACCCTCAGAAATATTCTGGCCCCCTCAGCGCCATCTGTGGGCTGCCGAAGGCAATTGGTTATAGTCAGGAAGGGCCCTTTGACCCTGCAAATTGGGTGTTCTCCCCTGTGAGAATATGAGGTTTTATCTTTCTAAAACCAAAGAACATATTGGGCATTGATATTATCGTACAAGACCAAGCTCTGCAAACCTTTGTGGTTGAATTCTACCTTTGTGTTAGAGTAATCAAACCAGTGCTGAGGGGAGATGCCAACTGGGAACCAGTAAGTCTACTGCCCCCACAAAAAATGTCAAGGGTCGAGCAAATATAAATTTGCTTGGAGCGGGGCATAAGGAAATTGGAAAAACTACCCAAGAACCGCACTGAGTGGGTATTTTACGCCCTGCTCGTAGTGTTTTCAGCAGCCTGGAATGGCCGGTAAGAAAGCCAGATGGCTCATGACAGATTGTGGACTACTGAGAATCGAACACGGATTGGCCCTGTGGCTTGGACAATGGGGTGAGGGATGGTGAGGGATGAATGATCATGAAGAAGCCCTTGTGAGGTCACGATATGTGCGAAGAAATTTGGGTTTACCTGCAAGAGCCTGAAGGAGTCATTACCGCCTGCTGAATGAGCACCTCCACGCCAATAAAACCCATTGCTTATCCCTCCGGGCACACTGCGAAAGGGGCGGAAGGGGCGGGCCTGTAAGATCGGTAAGAGCCAGTCGTGAGGAAAAGAGTTTTGCAGGAGGTCATCAAATGGATGTGACCCCCGGTTGACCCTTGAGGCCAGCGAGAGGATCGGGGGCTCCTCCCCTAGGCCGTCCTGGGAAGGCACGTTCTGCACGTTCCGCGGATTGTTCCCGGGCCAGCGCCATATTCAGGGACGCGAACGGGAGCGAGCAATGCGTTGCCGAGACCATCTGGACGGTACACTTAACCCAGATAAGGCCTCTGTATAAACTTTGGAGTTTCTGGCAGGCGGGTGTGGAGATCTATGCGCCTTGCAGCTTCTCCAGAGAAGCCTCGCATGTAAGTTCCCTTGCTTGTTAAACGTGCCACATACCACCTCTTTCTTCGGTATGTCCTTTCTCTCCGTGTGCAGGGACAGTTTCAGATTCCTCCGCAGGGAAGCCCCGGAGTTGGGAAGCCCCGGAGTTTGCAAACCTACATACCTTCGCTCTAGCAAGCTCTGAAAGTAAAGCATTTGCTTTTCTCATTTGGTTCATCTTGGTTTATATCCACAGCCATGCATTTCCTTCATGGTATTTAGAAGTCTCTTTGGAATAACTTGCAAAGTGAAATAAAGATAAATATTTATTGACTATGATATTTTCTATATATTTTCTGTTTCTTTAAGTCCTCTACTGAGGTTTTAAAATTCTGTCTGATGCAGGTGGTACAGAAATCTTATTTGAAGCAAATCAACTAATCCTGAAGATGAGGGAGAAATCAATATGAGGTAGCTGCAGATACACCCACTGTTCTCTAAGCTCTTGAAAAGCCTCAAACAGCACAGATCTTTGCATTTTAATAAAAAAAAAAATTTACACACTGATGTTAGTTGTAAAAGAGACAAGAAAATTCAAGTATAAAAAGCCCGGGACTATGAAAACAAAGTGTTTTTGTTCAAGAAAAAAGCTCTGCAGAAATTTTTTGAAGTTTTAAATTTGAAGCATCCTTTGTCAATAGTGCTCCACACCCACCACCATCACCAAAAAGGAACAGGGAGTGAATCCTGCAGGCTAGCTAAGGCTGGAGCAGTGAAAATGTCATTAGAGTGTACACAGATTAAGGTTTATTCTAATGCTCTACACGATGACATTTGGGAACACTGAGCCTTGCCCTCTACTACTCAAAAGTGGGCTGGTGCAGGTGGACGTGGACTATGGAGTGGGAGGGGGGAGAGGAGCTGGAATACATCAGAGTTATTATACTTGATCTTATAATTAATAGTGTTCAGTGGTGGGAACCCGAGGCAAATTTAGAAGTAACCGGTGCCATTCCTCTCTGGGAATGCTGTAAAGGAAATTGATAAATATGGTAAACTGCTAACTTTTGGGGGGGGGGGCCCATAATGATCACTTGAGTCTAATCACTAGTTATAATACTGTAGGACTCTGATTTACTTTCATTCCTGGATATCTAGTCATATCTCCTTTGCTATTAGTACTTCTGTGAGTTTTGGAACTGTAACACGTTTAAATATAACTAAATATATTCAAAAACATTATTAATACAGTCTTCATTTTTTTTTCCTTCCAGAATAGTGTTTTTTAAAAAAGGCAAAACTCAACACATATAGTGGGAAAAGCATGGGCTTTGAAGCCATGGAGACTTAGGGTTGACTTCCACATTACCTGCATATAATGATTAGTATATGGTTTTGGGGTTGCTTAGACTTGCATTTCTGTGTGACCAAGTTCAGAGCCTCTGTACACCCATTTTTATAATTTTATTTTATTTTTATTTTTACTTTTAAGTAGGCTTTATACCCAGTGCGGGAGCCCAACGTGGGGCTTGAACTCATGACCCAGAGATCAAGACTTGAATTGAGATCATGAGTTGGATGCTTAACCCCAGTGAGCCACCCAGACACCCCTATAGTCTTTTAAATTGATATAAAAATATCTGCTAAAGGTTTTGGTAAAAATTAATTGTAAAGCACATTGAATTGCTCAAGCAGACTGTAAAAGAGAAACCTAGTTTGTTTATCTTTACCTCTACCTCCACCTTTTGGTCTTAAAAATGCCAGGCTGGGGTGCCTGGGTGGCTCAGTTGGTTAAGCGTCCGACTCTTGGTTTTGGCTCAGGTCATGATCTCTCAGTTCGTGAGATCAAGCCCCGTGTTGGGGGCTGTGCTGACAGTGCAGAACCTGCTTGGTTTCTCTCTCTCCCTCTTTTTCTCTGCCCCTCCCACATGTGCTATCTCTCTCAAAAGTACATATATAAACTTAAAAAAAAATGCCAGGCTAACTTTTTTTTTTTTTTTTTAATGGTTATGTATTTTTGAGAGAAAGAACCTGAGCAGGGGAGGGGCAGACAGAGAGAGAGAGGGAGACACAGAATCCGAAGCAGGCTCCAGGCTCTGAGCTGTCAGCACAGAGCCCAGTGCGGGGCCCAAGACCATGAACCGGGAGATCATGACCTGAGCCAAAGTCGGAGGCTTAACCGACTGAGCCACCCAGGCACACCAATGCTAGAGGCTAACTTTCAAACCAGATCTGGTGCATTGAAGCTCCTGATACCAGCTGTCTCCACTAGAATTATGCTCTCATGATCACTTATGCTTTGGGAAACTAAAAGTTACTTTTTGTGGTTTGGTTCTTTTTTTACTGCTACTTTCTGGTCATTTTTCCTGACTGGCAGGATCGGGAGAGCTGGGAACACCTGCCTATATGCCTCATCTGTCTAATCCACTGGTCAAAATATGAGCTTGCTCATGCTAGTTATTCCAAGAAACAGCAAAATTGCTTTGTGTTCTATGACCCCCGCCCCTACACACACCCACCTGACCACAGGATGCTTCTGTCATACTTACAAAACTAAGTAGGCTATGAGTTTCCAGCTTTCTTACGAGATAAAGCTAATTAAGCAAAAGCAATAGCGAAAGCAGTTTAATTTTTTTCAGAAGTTATCTCTTAATTAAAACCATTCCCATTTTCTAGATAGATGAGTTGAACCTGTTGATGAACACGTGTGCCTGCTTTTAAAGGTACGGGAATTATCATTGTAAGCACTCGCTCCATTTCTTTGGTGTTAAAGCACAACAACTTATCTGCTTTATCACAACATGAAGTTGAGTACACTCCAGCTAGCACAGGCACTCTCAGTGAAGGGTTTCAGCTTGAATCATGACTCCCTCAGGTTCAATTCTTTAGGTATTAGCAGCTTAGATGTGCAGGTACAGAAAGAGGCTTTGTTTGGGGCTTGCAAATGAGTAAATCATTCGGCATCTTTAAAATGTCCAGAATACTTGAATGAGTGCAATTGCACTGAACTTGCTCAAAATATTACGTGTACCCTAAGTAACAACAGCTTGCAGAGACTCTAATGGTCCCTCTTTAATTTTGTTGCTGACACCTGGCAACATTTGGAACTATAAATAGAGTAGCAGGGAAGAAGGAAGAAAGCCAAAGAGATTTTCTGTTCTGTCTCAATGTGTAGGAAGGAGAAGGTCTTTAAAGAAAGAAGGAAAGAATCACATGTGGAAAATAATTCTATTGAGAATTCAAATTCTGTTGAGAATAGAAAAGTTCATTCAGTTGAGATGTGGGCAGCCCCAGGGTCTAGTAGTGTAAATTGTAGTTAAAATATCCTGCATTCTGGTTGGGTTTGCAAGACTCCTCATGATTATGGGTGAAGTCGCAGGAAGCTGCTTAATCTTTCCAGGATTAAAACCCAACTGTAAAGCCCCAGAACTCTAGACTATAAAACTAGAGGGCAGGACAATTGTCTCCTCTACGAAGTTTTTCCATTCCCATTTATCCACTACGAGAGATGGCAGAGGGAGCAGAAAAAGAGGCAGTGGTAGAGCAAAAAGGGGAGGGAGAGGATTCCCGAATGGTTTTGATTAGGTCCTGGGAAAGGATCTAATTAGTAGTGTCAGCAATGTAACCTCCAGCCAGAGAACATTCTAGAAACTCTGGTAAATAGACTGTTAAGCTTATTACCAGGTGAATAGAAATTGAATCTCTCCCTGTGTCTTAATGTGGATTGGCTTCTCTCTTAGGTATACCTCTTTGAGAAATCCAGGATTATATGGAGGCGGAAAGCATCACTTTTGGCAGACTCATAGTCTTTTAGCTGGTGTGAGGGTGTAAAGAGCATAGACTGAGAAGGTTAACCAGCCAGGGTTCCAACTTCACCCGTGCTTCCACTAGCTGCACCATCTCAGGCATGTTACTTGGATTTCCTAAGACTTGGTTTCCAAAATCACCCCCCTCACAAATAACACCAGGAGGACTAAATGAGATGACCCCTGTCAGAAGCTTAGCAAAATGTGGACACTTCATCACCATTAGTTTCTTCCCTTCCTCGGGAATACAAAGAGGTACTTATTTGTTTGTCAGGTAAATTGATTTAACTATAGTTTCTTGCATTATTATTTTAGTGTATCTATTATGCAAGAAGGAAAAAATTACAGTGCTCTCTTCCTCAGGGGAAGATTCATGCAATTTCATATTTAAGGGTAAGTTTAACCATGGACGGGTTGGAAATATTCTCTATAGCCAGTTTTCTAATCCTCATTTTGTACCAGAGGATTTGAACATAATATCCAGCTATTTTAATGGGTTTTCTAAGAGTGTGAATTGACATAATACAGGCAGCCCCTTCTTTTCATGCTAGGGTTGAAAAAGCCAGCATTTTTTTCCTGAGGATTATAGGATTACCTTTAATACTGTATTTCAACACCAGTTATAAGACCTAAGGAACTCAATAAATGTTAAATAATGATATCTAATGTGAATTTTTTTCTCAAACCAGCATATTAAACTGGGAATTCCTAAGTTTTTCTGTCTTAGCCATTTATTCTTATAGCTTAGTCCGGTAGAAAAAATATGAAGAATTCATAAAATCTTACATTTGCAAGTCATCAAACAGAACCAAAATGAACCATGATATCCCTGTTAACCGAACCTGTGACATTATCTCTTCATGCCGTCCACCCTAAACAGGGCTCTTGTTTCTATTGACCTCAGCTTTCTTTTATTACCTTTTGATAGCAGCCTCCACACTGGTTTCCAGGTCTGTTGCCTATAAACCAAATCTTTCCCTGCTATTGACAGGCAATATATAGATTCCGTGTGTCATAACACTTAGCTGGGAAAGTTGGAGCACACCCAGACCACAACCAAACAGTGAGATTTCCCTACTGGCACCTAACAAAGGCAAAAATGAAGTTTGCTGCTATATGTTATACATTTTAAGTCACATTTTTGAACATGCTACATTTCTGATGTTGAGGTGTGGTTGTCTTACAATCTAGAGCATTTTACAGTAACTGTCAACCAGCAGAGCAGACATGACCTCATTCCCATTGCTGGGACATGAGTCCTAGGTTGTCACTCCTTGGTGGCATGACTGCAAAACGTAGCTCCTCAAAGTTTCTGTCAGCGCACCATTTCAGGAACATTTGAGAAAGACTATAAGTCTACTTGTGGTTTGAAACTGTACACTGTTATGTTATAGTAAGGCCAGAAAAGCCACATACATCATGGCAGAGTATTCTTTTGTTCTGATGTCATAACACACAAAATTGGTGGAAAAACATAGACATCGATGAGACTGAGTTGAGAAGTGATTCAGACAAGCCAGCCTCTGAATGTGAAGTATTGGGAATACCTTGACCAATTTATTTCACTTATATCTTCCTTTTTATATAAGCACAAGAATGATATATGATAGAAATTTATGTCTAAATAAATCTGAAAAGGCTCTTTCAGTAGTCACAAAATGAAAATTCTGAGTGATAGAAAAGCATTTTGCCATATTTTAATGGGTGATATTTTTTCTTTCATTTTTTCCTAATGGTGGATAATATAAATAGTGAGTTATAATATTGATGTTACCTTAGATTTAATGTAGTACAGTAACATTGTTCTTGGGAGTATGTGGATTCTTCTATGGATTATCTTCTTGAGGAGATTTAAAAAATTCCCCAAATTTCACATCGTTAGTTTAATATGCATATGTATTACATCACCAAAAGTCATTAGAATATAAAGATTATAATATTATCATTGAGTTTTTTAATGCATGACATAAAATTCCATCACTTCGATAGGCAATAATGAGAATGTATTAATGAAAAGTTATCTCTAGGTTATTCCTTTTGTGGTAAATACATTACAGTTTGTCTTTATAGTTGAAAATGTGGTGTGGAAAAAAGATAAACTCTTTAGTGTTAGATTAGGGAATGTTTATCATTCAAATTTGGAAAATAACAAGAGCTGTTTTTTGAAAAAAAATGTTATAAATAATAATGGTGAAGATGTTAAAGAGCCGAAAAATATGTAATTGTATTTTCAAAATGGAATTTGCTGGAAAGCATGTGCAATTACAATGATTCTTAATCAAGATGTGTTCTACCAATCATCTTATATAAGAAATAGGAATTTTTTTTTTTTTCAACGTTTATTTATTTTTGGGACAGAGAGAGACAGAGCATGAACGGGGGAGGGGCAGAGAGAGAGGGAGACACAGAATCGGAAACAGGCTCCAGGCTCTGAGCCATCAGCCCAGAGCCTGACGCGGGGCTCGAACTCACGGACGGCGAGATCGTGACCTGGCTGAAGTCGGACGCTTTAACCGACTGCGCCACCCAGGCGCCCCTGAATTTTTTTTGTGTGTGTATGCAAAAAGGTGATTTTATTAAAGCATGGGAACAGGACCTGTGGGCAGGAAGAGCTGCACTGAAATAGGAAAATATTTTTAATATATGAAGTAGAAAAAAAAACAGACTACAAGATAAAATGCAAAGTATGTCTCCTCTCCCCCCCAAAAAATACCAAAACTCCTCGGTTTCAAGTGGCTTATACTCTACACAAAACAATTTCTTCCTGAGTACAGATTCTCTTGAATGTAATGAAGCCTATAATTAATATTTGATAGCATGGATAGAATGGATAACATTCACAAAATATTTGTTGGTTACTGTTCAAGTTCCTTGGGGACAAAGTAGTAAAGTCTTGCCATTGCAGAGCTTAGATTCTAATGGGGTAGATAATAAATAAGAGAAGTAAATTTTATTGTATGATAACTAATACCCATGGGAAAACTAAGAGGATTGAAAGTTTTGGGAAGAGTTCTGAATTTTAGATTGGGTGGCCAACGTGGTCTTCTCTAAGACATAGGAGCAGAGCCCTGCAGAAAGTGAGGAATCTCCCCATGTGGCTATCTGAGAGAAGCATGTTCTAAGCAGAGAGAACAGACAAGAACAGAGCAGTGCCTGGTGTGTTTTGCGAATGGGAAAAGGTAGAGGAGTTGGTTGGCATAGGTGAACAAGTTCAAGTGTGTTAGACGAGGTTAGAGGAGTAAATTAGGCAGAGCAGATCGTATGGGTGTTGTAGGCCAGAGAACGGACTTTGGCCCTTTCCTGTGAGTGAGATTTACCCTTGTCTGACTGGTATTTTATGTAGATGTTCTACCTGTTTTGTTGAGAATAGAAGAGAAACAGAATAGAAGAGAAACAGACCGATGGGCAGGTTTGTAAAAATCCACGTGAGACAATAGTGATTTAAACTCCACAGTACAAAGAGGTGTTAAAAATAAATCCAGATTCTAGAGATATTTTACAGAGTGTGCTATCATGACTTACTGAACTGGATGTAAGGTGAGAAGAAGATGAGTTTGATGCTTACTCTCAAGATTTCTGGCCTGAGCAACTGAGTTAGAGCCCACCATTTTTCAAGGATAACAATGGGAACATTGTAAAAGGAGTAGAATTGGGGGAAGTGGGTGTGGAATATTAGGAATGAAAATTTTAGATTTGTTAAATTTGAGATGCCTTTGAACATCTACAGAGAGGTATCTTCAGATAGGCAGGCAGTTTGTACAGAAGTGTGGAATTAAGGCTGAGATATTAACGTGGGAGTCATTAGCATATAGGTGATATTTAAAGCCATGAAACTGATATCAAGAAGGAATAGAACTTGGTGTCCTGAGAGCCAGGTCAGAAAGCATTTCATGGAGAGAGGCATCAAGTGAAGTCAGATAAACTCAGAGGACTGAGAATTGACCACTGGATTTAGCCATGCAAAGGTCACCGCTGGCCTGGTTGGAACAGTTTGGTGTGGGGTTCGCCTGAACAGAGTGGGATCTAGAGAGAATGTGGGGAGAGGAATAGGAGACATGGGTATAGACGATGATTTCTAGCAATTTTCCCATAAAAAAAGAAAAAGGAAAAAGGAGAGAAATGGAGCTGTAGAGCAGAAGTCATTTCACTTTTGTGTTTTAGATGATAGAAAAACAGTGTTGATGGAATTATCCAGTGGAAAGAGGGGAGAAAAAATTGGAGAATGGAGATTTGCTGAACCTGACACAGATTCTAGTGAGGAAGTAAAGAAATTGATTTTAGCGAGGAGTTGCTAAAAATGCATTTTCCAGGCATTCCAAATCATATTTTATGCCATTCTCTACTGCTCTTGTCTTTCCTGGAGTCTATCTTTCATTTATAGGATTTCACTAATTTGTCTCTTCAGTGAAGTGTTTCTTCTCTATCTCAGCTCATGAATTCATAGAGATCTCTCCCTTCTTTGAATTCATTACTCTTCTAATCTTTTCCGTTAAGTTGATTATTAGTCATTTTATGCACAGCTGTCCTTCTCATTAAAGTGTAAGCCCCTGGACAGTAGTGATCATATCCTGCCTATGGTAACTGCCCAGTAAAAGCTGCTTGACTTGGCCTCTACCACTTTCACTGGAAATGATGTCCTCCCTTATAACTCCCTAAGGGGAAGAGCCTAGTGTTATTCTCCATGTAAAAGTCCTTCATGTACAAACAAGTATTATTAAACTGCTTCTTAGTTTCATCTTTTCCACTTTTTATTTACTTATTTATTTTTTATTTATTAAAAAAAATTTTTTTTAATGTTTATTTATTTTTGAGACAGAGACAGACAGAGCATGAATGGGGAAGGGTCAGAGAGAGGGAGACACAGAATCCGAAACGGGCTCCAGGCTCTGAGCTGCCAGCACAGAGCCCGACGTGGGGATCGAACTCATGGACCGCGAGATCATGACCTGAGCCGAAGTCAGCCGCTTAACCGACTGAGCCACCCAGGCACCCCTACTTATTTATTTTTTTAAAAAATTATTTATTTAAGGTAATCTGTATGCTCAACACGGGGCTGGAACTCGCAACCCCGAGATCAAGAGTTACACACTCTTCTGACTGAGCCAGCCAGGTGCCCCATCTTTTCCACTCTTTTTTTTTTTTCTAAATTTATTTTGAGAGAGGGAGAAAATCTAAGGTAGGCTCCATACAGCGGAGAGGCTGATGGAGGGCTCGAACTCCTGAACCCTGAGACCATAACCTGAGCCAAAACCAAGAGTCCGAAGCTTAACTGACTGAGCCACCCAGGCGCCCCTCTTTTCTGCTCTAATATATTTTCCCCCCAAACGTATTTTTTCTTTTGTTTACTTTCCTCCTTTTTTTTTTTTTTTTTTTTTTTACTGTTGTTCTTTTATTCTTTTGCTCCTCTCTGAGTTTAATTGCAGAATCTGAGATGGTGCAGAAGGTGAGAATCCAGAACTGACTGAGCAGTAGCTGCCTTTTACCAGAGTGAGGGAAGAAGTGAGGATTGTGGTGTGTATGTGTGTGTGTGTACGTGTGTATGTACACATTCTAAGCAAAAGGAACAGCATGTGGAAAGGTACAGAGATAAAACCATAAAATTTTGTCTCATCCGCAACTACATATTCATCCCTTAGAACAGTGCCTAGCTCTAAGGTTTATTAAGTGAATATATCAATGAGTTAACTGCTCCCGTGATGATCAGTAGCTTTTACTAGTTTTCTTTCTACATCATGCCCATCTTCAGCTTATCATTTCAGTTATCATGTGACCACGATCCTGAATTGCCAATCAGTAATAATCAGAGCTATTATTAACTGAGTAAGTAGATGAGGCAGTAGAGAGAGAAAAAGTTTATACTCAGGTGCCATATAACTGTTCAAATCTCAGCTCTGCCATTTGTAGCCGTGTGTCTTTGGGCAGGTCATTTATTCTCTTGGTGCCTCTGTTCCCTCATCTGTAAAATGGGACGAGTAATACCTGCTTCACAGGGTTGTTGTGAGGATTAAATGAATTAATATAAAATCTTTAAGGAACTAAATCTAAGTTTTAATGCAAATCTTAATCTTAACCTCATCATCTTAGATGAGTTAACTGAGGCTTACAGAAGTTAAAGAGCTTTCCCATAGCTAACCAGCTGGTCAACAACTGGGATTCATCTTCCCTGCATAGTCTGTCTACTACGGTGGCAGGCAAATCCCAGATAATGAGGGAAGTTTTGTGCTTAGGCCTCCTTTTAACATAAAAAAGGTGGGTGGTGCCCTCAGAACAGAGAAGCAGTGGAAATAAAGCAGCGTGGATGTTGAGGAAATGGTTGGAGAGAACAAATGTGAGAAGGAGGGAAGGAATGGAGAAGTGACTGGGGGTGAGGGGGTGATCACTGAGAAAGAAGAGGGTAGTAAGTACCCTACACTTGGAGCACAGCCTGCTCCTTGTTCTTGAGCTTGTTCTTATGTGCTCTGTTTTTGAATGTCTTCAAGACCAAGTTCAGATTATGATGTCAAAATTATTTCTAGTCTCTCCTTATAGAGTTATGACTCACTTGGACATTACATTAGTGAACAAAGCAGTATGATTGGGTTTGTTTGTAACCCCCATTTCTAGGGATTTACTGTCATTTCTCTTGCAAATGATTGCATTTTTTTTATGTTCTCTGAGAAGAGCAGAGCCATAAACTTAATTAATGGGTCACAGTTTACTCTTTTACAGTTGTTACTTGCACAATATTTTGGTCATCTTCTGGAGCCATTCATTTATTCTACAGTCTAATATTCATTTTATATTATTTTCATATTCCTTTCCCTTTCCTCATGACAGTCCTAAAGGGGGAATAATAGAAAGAACAAAAAGAAGGTGAGCAAGCTGTGGAGCAGAGAAAAAAAGTTACGTCCTTTAAAAACTAGAAAAGCCTGGGAGAAACAGGAACAGACTGGGGATATTGTGCCATGTGTAGACCGTCTTGTTTCTCTCATAAGGGGGTTTGAACCTCAAGAGATGGAATGTGGGGATCATAAAAAAAGAAGCATGCAAAGGGTGCATCTTCCTTTTTTCTTGCCTGCATACCCCGCTTTGGGGTTGAATGCTCCCCAAGAGGGGCATTATAAGGCCTGGAGTAGAGAAAGTCAAGAAGTGGCTGAGATTACTCTATTGAACAACATAATATAAATAGTGACTCTATAGCATCCTTAAGCCTTTTTTTTCTGGGTAAGAATTTGTACCTGAGTCAGTGCTGGAAGTAGTTATTGCTTTCTGTGCTGGACTGCTACCAAGATGATCTTTCTCTCTCTCTCTCTCTCTCTCTCTCTCTTCTTTTTTTTTTTTTTTTAAAGTTTATTTTGAGAGAAAGAGACAGGGAGAGTACATTAGCTACCCAGGAATCCAAGTCTTTCAGACATTTTCCTTCTGGAGTTATCTTTAAAGGAGGTACAGCTATTTATTGGTGATAAACTTTTCGAATTGACAGATCATTTTCTCTTTTTATATCTGTGGCTTTACATAAATATATGGTTTCATTTAAACAAGAGAACAGCTCTCAGAATCCTAAACTATATTATAAATTTTATTTTATTCATATTTTTTAAATTTTTTAATGTTTATTTGTTTTTGAGAGAGAGAGAGAGCACAAGAGTGCAAGCATGAGTGGGGGAGGGGCAGAGAGAGAGGGAGACACAGATCCGAAGCAGGCTCCAGGCTCTGAGCTGTTAGCACAGAGCCCGACGCGGGGCTTGAACCCACGAGCTGTGAGATCACAACCTGACTCAAAGTCAGATGCTTAATTGACTGAGCCACCCAGGTGCCCCCAAACCATATATTTTTTTAAAATTTATAATATAGATGGGGCACCTGGGTGGCTCAGTTGGTTAAGCATCTGACTTCAGCTCAGGTAACGATTTCACAGCTCGTGGGTTCAAAGCCCTGCATCACATTCTGTCCGTGCTGACAACTTGGAGCCTGGAGCCTGCTTCAGATTCTGTCTCCCTCTCTCTCTCTCTGCCCCTCCCCCACTCATGCTCTGGGCCTCTCTCTCTCTCTCAAAAATAAATACATTAAAAAAAAAAGTATATGGTTTGAAGTTCCTGGCACTTAACTCACTCTGGGTCATTTCTAGAGAGTTTTGGGTGCTCTCAGAGGTTAGGCATTTCTGGGATTCAAAAGCATAGTATTTCTGTTGTTTGTCATATTTAGAGTTTTAACAGCAATGTGTTCATTACTACTGTATTCTACATGTTAGATTCTAGGTTCTAATTTCTAGGTTATAAGCAACCAAGAAAATGATGACATTGGAGCTCCTGTATGAATAAGTTTTTATGTATCTTGTATATCAGGGAATAGATAGTGAGTCAGCCATGACTTGGGGTCTAGTTATAGTAGTTTTATAATAATTTTATTTTTATTGATTGATTGGAGAGAATGTGATAGATTGATTGATAGATTGATAGAGAATGTGAGTTGAGGAGAGGGGCAGAGGAGGAGAGAGAGAGAGTCTTAACCAGGCTCCATGCTCAGCGTGGAGACCCATGTGAGGCTCAATCCCAGTACCCTGGGAGTATGAAGTGAGCCAAAATCAAGAGTCAGATACCCAATCGACTGAGCCACCCAGGCACCCTAGTCATTTTCTGATCCTGATCAGTTCTCTTACTTTTGCTACACTAGTGTCACTTCACTTTCTTAGTTCAGTAGAACAGCTCCACATGGCCATATGCCCAGCAAAACAGACAATAAATACATAACTTAGAGATATGATACCAAATGCCTAATTTTCCTACTCAGATCCTTGATCAACATCCATAATTAATCTGAATGTATCCTCTATTTAAAGGATAGAGGAGGAAAACAGTAGCTTGTGTCTGTGTGTGTGTGCGTGCACCAGCCACAAGGAAATAGACTGCTGTGCGGCATTGGGAAAACAGGTTGGGACTGATGACAGGTAAAGCCCTGGCACAGACTGTTGAGAGAAGGAGCATGTTGGCTCTCCCTCCTAAGGATCTTTAAGACTGGGACATATGCCCAGTTTTCAGAAATGAATTAGGTAAGATCTGTCAAGGCAGAGGGATGGGTCAGATTAAAAGAAGTGGCTCTTTTCTCCAAAAGAGAAGCTGAAAGCCATTCCCAGGCTCATACATTCTCTCCCCAGATTACCTGACCTCACTCTTCTCTGATGTGTGCGTGAAAATTAATGATCTTTACAAGTCATCTTTATTTATTTTTTACTGGGGTTAGAGTAAAGCATGTTTGTCAGAACGGAGTGAAAGTTTTACTTCCTTCATAAAAGAATTTTTCAAGTTTTCCTTCTTTTTCTGTGCCCCGGAACATTTTAATAGTGTAAGAATTCTTTGAAAGTTTGATAGAATTCACCAGTAAAAACACCCTGAGCTGGGGCGCCTGGGTGGCGCAGTCGGTTAAGCGTCCGACTTCAGCCAGGTCACGATCTCGCGGTCCATGAGTTCGAGCCCCGCGTCAGGCTCTGGGCTGATGGCTCAGAGCCTGAAGGCTGTTTCTGATTCTGTGTCTCCCTCTTTCTCTGCCCCTCCCCCGTTCATGCTCTGTCTCTCTCTGTCCCAAAAATAAATAAATGTTGAAAAAGGAAAAAAAAAAAACACCCTGAGCTGTTGCGGGGGGTGGGGATGGAGATGAGGGTAGTTTTCAGATACCCTTCTGATTTCCTTATGATAATTAGTCTCTTTGAGTGTTTAATTTTATTTTGGGTCAATTTTAGTAACATGCTTTAACATATTTTCTTAGCTTTTATTATAAAAATTTTGGCATATAATTGAATAGAGAACTCATTTATTTTTCTAAATCTCCTCTTTTACTGGCGTGATACACCCTTTCTCACAAACTTTTGAACTAACCACTTAATTTATACAGACCTGCCTTTGCTGGAGAACCCTAGCCATCTTCATTAGTGAAAAGAAGTATCTAGAATGAACTCAGTTTATTTGTTTTCTATTTGCTGGACAGGGAGGTGATGGCTGTTCTGCACATGTATTAGTCAGGGTCCAGTCAGGGTACAGAAACAACACCAGTTCCTGTAATAGAGAGAATTTAACACAAAGAGTTGTTAGCTGGTAGTCAAGTTGGTAACTAGGTAAGTAAAGAGGTTAAAAAAAAAAACCCTCTAAGATAACAGAAATCTAGCAACTGGAGAAACAGCTGTACTACTCTGTATCAATTTGGTCGGAGTACCATGACAAAATCTCACTGACTGGGAAGCTTAAACAACAGAAATTTATTTCTTCACAATTCTGGAGTCTAGAATTCTGAAATGAAAGGTGTCTGCAGGCCTCCATCATTGACTTGTAGGTGATCATCTTTTCTCTGTCTTCATATGGTTTTCCTGTATAGCTGTCTATATCCAAATTCTTCCTTTTTATAAAGCCACCAGTGATATTGGATGGCGGGGGAGGGGAGTAGGACTTCAACATACAAATTTAAGAGGGACACAATTCATCTCATAACATATCCTGAGGATGAGGAAATCGAAAGAAGAGTTTGGAATTATTAACCATTAAAGGCTTAGAGAAAGGGCCCTGTAGAGCTAAACTCAGACCTTTCAGGAAATGGGGGAGTTGGTCTGGGGCCTGTGTCTCTGAGGTCACAAATCTAAATCACCACACAAATTAAAATGTAAGTGTAGACTTCTACTTCTGCTAAAATAGAGTAAGGACTGGGTTTGAGGAAATTTTTGGTGGAAGAGTGATGAATTTGTTTACTATCTTAATTGTGATGATGGTTTCACAGACCTATACGTTTGTCAAAACTTAAAAAATTGCCATGCTGGGGTGGCTCATTTGGTTAAGTATCTGACTCTTCATTTTGGCTCAGGTCATGATCTCACAGTTTGTGAGATTGAGCCCTGCGTTGGGCCTTGCACTGATAGTACAGAGCCTGCTTGGGATTCTCTCTCCCCCTCTTGCTCATATGGGTGCTCTTTGTCTCTCAAAATAAATAAATAAATAAATAAATAAATAAATAAATAAATAAATAAATATTGAAAAAAAAACTTATAAAATTATGGGCTTTAAATATGTGATGTATAGTTTACAGCATGCCCAATATCCTTCAGATAAACAGGTACAAAGGCTATAACTATTAAAAAAATTTTTTTTAAATGTTTATTTAGTTTTGAGAGAGAGAAAGAGACAGAGCATGAGCAGGGGAAGGGCAGAGAGATGGGGAGACACAGAATCTGAAGCAGGCTCCAGATTCCAAGCTGTCAGCACAGAGCCTGACGTGGGGCTGGAACTCACGGACTGTGAGATCATGACCTGAGCCAAAGTCAGATGCTTAACTGACTGAGCCACCCGGGTGCCTCAAGGCTATTACTATTAATAGGAGTATTTTTTTATTTTTATTTATTTTTAATGTTTATTTATTTTTGAGACAGAGAGAGAGCATGAATAGGGTCAGCGAGAGCGAGACACAGAATCTGAAACAGGCTCCAGGCTCTGAACTGTCAGCACAGAGCCCGACGCGGGGCTCGAACCCACATACCGCCAGATCGTGACCTGAGCCGAAGTCGGACGCTTAACCAACTGAGCCACCCAGGCGCCCCTATTAATAGGAGTATTTAAGAGTCTCAAAACTGATCTCTATCTGCAAATTGTTATACACCAACCTGACTTATACTTCATTTACTCTCTAAAACACTAATGTGCAGTTGGCATGTCAGTGACTTGCTTTGTTGTGAAGGTTTTCTACGCACATACCGAAACAGGAATGCTAGCTGGCATTGGCCTTCAATTTTGTTTCGTGTGAACCTTCTCTTCCTGACAGGATTTTTGCAGCCCTTGTAGCCTTATATGATGTTTACAGGGTGGGACATTTCATTAACTCATGGCATTATCACCAGCCAGGTCAGTGCAGAGAAGGATGGAGAAGGGAATAGTCTTGCTGAAATTAGGCTATAACTAAGTAGACATGTACAGGAAAAGTATTCCCTACAAGGTGATGTTCTGCTCTCACCTTTCTAGCCTTGGGTTCTCTGTAATTGTGCAGTGCCTCGTGCCTGAAAATCTTCCAGATCTCCCGTGAAATATTTGATTAAAAAAAATTTTTTTAATGGTTACTTATTTTTGAGAGAGAGAGAGAGAGAGAGAGAGAGAGAGAGAGAGAGAGAGAGAGAATGGGAGTGGTGGAGGGACAGAGAGAGGGAGACACAATACAATGCAGGCTTCGGGCTCTCAGCTGTCAGCACAGAACCCGACATGGAGCTCACACCCAGAAACCGAGAGATCATGACCTGAGCTTAACCGACTGAGCCACCCAGGCTCCCTGAAGTATTTGATTTTATAACATCCTTGTAGCAAAAGTTACGATAATCAAGACTTGCTGAGTAAGAATGAGGTCAGCAACAGATTTTTAAAAATCTTGTTCCTCTTCTCTTTATCTCTTCTCTCTGTTAAATAATTCAAGAAATATCTAGAGAGCACTTGTGTGCTGGGCACATTTAGCTGTTATGTACTTCTAGAGGCTTGTTATTCAAATCGTGTTTGGTGGAACACAGCATCAGCATCACCTGGGAGCTTATTAGAAATTCAGAATCTTAGTCCTTCTCCAGACATGCAGAATCAGTATCTGCATTTTAACAAGATACCTCGGTGACTTGTATGTACATTTAAGAGGCACTGTTCTAGAGAGTTCTCCGTTGCTCTGCCATTAAATGTTGTATCGACTTTGAGAAATTAACTTTTCTAAGTCATTAGCAAATGAAGGAGAGAGAAATAATAGTACAACCCACTTCCTGTGTTATTGGGAGGATTTAGTTAGATAAGCTTTCTAAATCTTTTAACACACTTGCTGGTACCTAGTCAGTGCTTTTTAAAAAAAGCTTGTCGTTATTGTTGTTGTTATTACCAGTATTATTTTATAGTCAAAAGAAAAAACTCTGGTAAAACATTCCTTGTAGCAACTTTGCTTCTAGTTCATTTATTTGCTTGTAATGCTGATAGAGACATTATTCCAAGAGACAAGACAGATAAATACAACCCTTGATCCTGGATTGGATCCTGAACCAGAAAGGGAAGGAGCGAAAAGGAACGTTGTAGTCAGCTCAGGTTGTCGTAACAAAATACCCTAGGCTGGGTGGCTTAAACGATAAACATTTATTTTCTCACAGTTCTGGGTGCTGGCAGTTCAAGATCAGAGTGCCAGCACGGTGGCTTCTGGTGAGGATGCTCTTCCTGGCTTGCTGTCATCTTGCTGTATGCTCACATGGAAGATTTCTTGCTCTCTTCCTCATCTTCTAAGGCCCCTAATCTCATCACGAGGGCCCCACCCTCAGATACCACCACATGTGGGTTAGGGTTGCAACATATGAATTTGGTTGTGGGGAGAGGAAGGAAGACACAAGCATTTAGTCCACACGGGATCGGTTTTGTTGATGTTGCTATCTCTCTAAGTGACACTATTAGAGGCTGGAATTTAAGTGATGTGGATTTAGATGGTGACGAATCTCTTTCTAATGAAATGCTGCACAAACAAGTAATTTTCAGAAGAGGACTGCATGTATTTAAGGGCTTTGAACAATGACAGTGCTGTGATCCATTGGTTGAAGTGGGATGATGGCTGCTTCGGAATCTTAACTTTTCTTCGGTTTCACCAAGGAACTTGTCAAGCTCGTGGCTGGCCACTTGTACTCCTTAGCTGTAACAGGCTGTAGATCACACCCATCACATTCCGGCCTAGATCCCCAGAGACCAGTACAACGTTTGGCACAGGGCAGGCATTTGACACAAGTGTGTTGAATATATGAACAAATGAATGAGGCCAGAGAAGCATGTCCCCATCTCCCCAATGTTTCCATTCCCTACATTTGTTGGGGGGTGGGGGGTGGGGCGGATATAGCGTCAACCCTACAGAAAAAGCTGCAAGAGCAGTAAAAGGAACTCCTATATGTGTATAGGCTTTACCCAAAGCCACATATGTTTTTAAAATGTTTACATTTTATTGAAAAATAATTTCAAATTTATGAGATTTTCAAGAAAAATAGAAATAATAATTCAAAGAACTACACTATTCCCTTCATCCAGTTTTCCAAATTATTAACAGTTTACATTTGTCTTTTCCTCATATATCATTATGTCCTTTCTGAAACATTTGCGATTAAGTTGCAGACGTGTTGCCAAATCACCCCTAAATACTTCAGTGTGTATTTCCTAAAGTCAAGGACATTCGTATATAGCCCTGATGCCTTCATCAAAGTCAGGATATTAACATTGCTACAATACTTTTATGTGATCCGCTCAATTCTCTCCAACTGTCCAATAATGTCATTTATAGAAACGAATAGTGATGACATCATTAACAAACACTGCCTTACCCTCCTTTCCTTTCTAGGTCAAGATTCAATCCATAGTCATACATTGTATTTCCCTGTGAAGTCTGTTTTGTTTCTTTCAATCTGCATTTCCTTAGTTTTTCTTTGTGCTTTATCATCTTGACATTTTTGAAGAATATATAGGTCAGTTATTTTATAGCATTTTCTTCAATTGGGCTTGTCTGGTGTTTCTTTTATGACTAGATTCAGGATATGTCTTTTGGTATGAACACCACAGAAATAATACTGTTTTCCTCTCAGTGTCTCATATCAGAAGGTGGACAGTATTTCATTTGCTCATCACCCATGATGTTAACTTTTTTCACTTGGTCAAGATGGTGTCTGTGATATGTCTCCACTGTAAAGTTCACTAATAAGTAATCAATAGATATTTTGTCAGGATTTACTTTGAGCCTGAATACTTCATATTCTTTTTCTCATCAAAATTTTACTCAGTGAGTTTAACATCCATTGCTACCTCTTTGCCTGATCATTTATTCCAGTGATGGTTGCTGAATATTATTTTGTAATTACATCATTCTTTCTGCATTTATTATCTGGCATTCTACTGTAAGAGCTTTCTTTCTTTCTTTCTTTCTTTCTTTCTTTCTTTCTTTCTTTCTTTCTATCATTATGGACTCATGGATTTCTGTTTTATTGAATTGGTTATGATCTGTTACTATCATTAATTGTTATTTTATTAACAGCTTTATTGAAGTATACTTGACCGTATAATAGGCTGTATGTATTTAAAGTATACAATTTGAAGAGTTCTGGTGCATGTAGTATTCTATTGTATTGATTTATCATAGTTTGTTTATTCCTTCACATACTGATATATGCCTTTTAAAAAGTGTTTGTTTTTTTCTAGTTTGGGACTATTGCAAATAATGTTGCTATGAAGAAGTACAAGTCTTGTACAGATCTCTGAACATGTCCTTGTAGGGGCATATTCTTTAATTCTCTTGGTTAAATGTCTAAGATTGGAATGGTTGGATCACAGAGTAGGTATATATTGAACTTTTAAGAAACTGATAAATTATCAAAGTGTCTATATTATTTGAGATTATTCTTACCAATATATGTACACTTCCACTGTTTGATGTCATCACCAACACTTGTTATGGTCAGTCTTTTTTATGGTAGCCACTTTAGAGTATACATAAAGTACTATTTTATGGTTTTATTTTGCATTTTCCTAATCACTGATTTTATTTTTATTTATTTATTTAAAATTTTTTTTAATGTTTATTCATTTTTGAGAGAGAGAGAGAGAGAGAGAGCATGAGCAGGGGAAGGGCAGAGAGGGAGACACAGAATCCGAAGCAGGCTTCAGGCTCTGAGCTATCAGCACAGAGCCCAACATGGGGCTCGAACTCACAAGCTGTGAGATCTTGACCTGAATTGAAGTCAGATGCTTAACACCCAAGTGCCCCCATATATTTTGATGAAGTGTTTATTCAAATCTGCTCTTTTTTATTGGGTCATCTGTCTTCTTACTGTTGAGTTCTAAGAATTCTTTTTTTTTTTTTTTTTTGAGAGAGGGCACTGGTGAGTGAGGGGCGAAGAGAGAATCCCAGGAGGGGCAGAGAGAGAGAGAGAGAGCGAGAGCGAGAGCGAGAGCGAGAGAGAGAGAGGGAAGGAGGGAGGGAGGGAGGTGGGGCTCATGTGAAGCAGGGCTCATGCTCAAAGGATATGGGACTTGAACTCATGAACCATGAGATCATGACCTGAGCCAAAGTCAGATGCTTAACTGACTGAGCCGCCCAGGTGCCCAAGTTCTAAAAATTCTTATGCATTCTAAAAACAAGTTGCTTTTCAGACTGTATGCTTTGCAAATCTTTTCTCCAATCTGTAGCTTGCCTTTTTATTTTACTAGTGTTATTGATAATACAAAGGCTTTTAATTTTAATGAAGTCTAATGTATCCATTTTTTCTTTTGTAGTTTGTGCATATTGTGTCTTACTTGAGAAAATTTTGTATAATCTAAGGTCATTGAGAAACTGTTCTGTGTTTTCTTGTGTGTCTTTAATGGCTTTAGCTCTTTTTGTATATGGTTTGGGGAAATGATTGGGAATTTTTGTATATAGTTTCAAAAATAAGGAAATAATGGGATCTTCCTTCTTCCTTCCCTTCCCTTCCCTTCCTCCATCCTTCCTTCCTCCCTTCCTTTTTCTTTCTCCTTCTCCTGTTCCTCTTCCTCCACCTCCTCCTCTCTTTTCTTTCCATATGACTTTCCAGTTGTTCTGGCTCCATTTGTTGAAGATTATCCTTTTCTCATTGGATTGCTTTGGTGTCCTCGTAGAAAAGCATTTGGCTATGTATGTATGTCTTTTAATTTATTTTTTTTAAGTTTATTTTTATTTTGAGAGAGAGAGAGAGGGAGAGAGAAGGCACAGGGGAGGGGCAGAGAGAGAGAAGCCCAGGCTGCGTCTGCACAATCAGCATGGAGCCCGATGCGGGACTCAGAACTCATACTGTGAAATCATGACCTGAGCTGAAGTCTGAGGCTTAACCAACTGAGCCACTGAGGCACCCCTGTGTATATGTATTTTTAGCCTTTTTATTCTATCTCAATGATCTCTGTGTCTCTGTGTCGATATCATTTTGTCTTAATAGCTGTAGCTTTATATTGAGTCTTAAAATTGGGCAATTAATTCTGCAACTTTATTGTTCTTTTGACAAAATTGTTTTCAATATTCCAACTCCTTTGCATTTCCTTATAAAAATTAGCTTGTCAATTTCCATACAAATCCAAACTTTGGAGTTAGGGTTTGACTATGTTATAAATCCCATCTCTGCTGGTTCCTAATGATTTGATCTTACCATATGTTTTAAACTCTCAGACTCTCAGTATTTCATCTGAACATTGGAATAATAATGCCTCTGTAATACAGCTCTTAATTATACTTATGGTATACTTAGTCTGGTACCTGGCATAACTGCTCAATGAATGGTAGTTATTGTTATTTTTGAGGTGTTTTAGTGGTTAAATTGTTTAATTACATGCAAGTAATATTTATTTAAGTTAACCTCAAATACTGGATGGAGGGAACTCTGGTTATATCTTTTCCCCTGCCATCTAGGTAGGTCCATTGCTGTGGAAATACCATGTTCTTTATTTTAATAATAAATCTTTGGGGAAAAGTTCCTGCTTCAGCCTCTTGATGGAAACTCAAAATCAAATTTTTATTTATTTATTTTTAATTTTTTTTAATGTTTATTTATTTTTTGAGAGAGACAGAGACAGAATGCGAGTGGCTTAGGGGCAGAGAGAGAGGAAGACACAGAATCCGAAGCAGGCTCCAGGCTCCGAGCTGTCAGCACAGAGCCCGATGCGGGGCTCGAACCCACGAACTGTGAGATCATGACCTCAGCTGAAGTCAGATGCTCAACCGACTGAGCCACTCAGGCGCCCCTCAAAGTCAAATTTTTAGAAAATAAATTACTAAGATTGCTTTTTGACTACAATAATGATATTTTGGAGCTCTCTTTAAGCATTTAAAGCATTTTGGGGAGGCCTTGGTAAAATAGTTAATTTGTACCCTGAGGAGAAAACCTTAAACATGGATGAGATTCTAAATAAATCTAAGTAACAATTTGGCAGCAGGAGAGGACATTTTCTCTCTCCTTAAGTTGCTCTTGACAATGGACACTTGACCAGGCTAATCAAATGTGACTTCTGTCATCAAAGTTAGTAAAGCATGAAAGACCTTCAGCGAGTCATTCATTACATTACCCATTTGAAAATATCTCTTGTGTCTAGTTAAGAGTGGCCACTTGGTGCCTTCTCTGCAAAGTGAGGGTGTTAGGTTTTGGGGACACTGTTTAACAGTTCACAATTTGCTAATCCCTGTGGAGGCTTTTTTTTTTTTTTAATGTTTATTTAGCTTTTGAGAGTGAGAAAGAGGCAGAGTATGAGTGGGGGAGGGACAGAGAGAGAGGGAGACACAGAATTTGAAGCAGGCTCCAGGCTTTAAGCTGTCGGCTCTGTGTTGACACAGAGGCTGAAGGGCTCGAACTCACGGACTGTGAGATCATGACCTGAGCTGAAGTCTGACACTTAACTGACTGAGCCACCCAGGCACCCCTCTTCTACTCTTTTTAACTTGGGCAGTTTGTAAATAATTTCATGCTACTTTCTCTAAAGATCATAGCCTTTCCCATGTTTATCTCCTTCATCCCAGATAATCCTTATCCAGAAGGGGGAAAGCACCCATAGCCACAGTAGGAATGCGTTAACTAAGGCAAAGAGGATATGCAAGTATTTCCAAATTTTCTTAGTCTAACCCTCTTTTCCTTTTGTAGTTAACAGATACAGCTATTAGTCTTAGATGTTATAGCACCTAGGGACATTTTTACAAGTTGGTGTATTATATTCCTTTTATTTTGAGCTTTATTTGGTTTCTCATCTTCAGGTGAGTTTTTTAATCAACCTCTAATTTTGTCATAAAGTCATTCATTTTTGCAGTTCGTCATCACGCAATGGTGTTTGCTCTGTTTACATCTCACTTTTTATAATTTAACAAGGGATTTTCAGTTAAATAAACCTTAGCTTGTTTTTTGATTTGGGAAAATGCAGATTTCATCGAATTGGTGAATCAATCTCTATTAGACAACCTCATGAAGTACAGAGTCCAGGGAATAATTTTATAACAGATACTTGCCAGTTTCAGTAAAAATGCTTCTTTGGGCATTGCGAAATAAAATGCAAATTTGGGTTAGTAACTGGTTTGATAGATGTGTTACTGAATTCCAGCACACAGCCAATTCTAAAGGTAAATTGTCATCTGGTGGCAAGGTTTTCAACCAGTACCCATAAGGGGAATATGCAAGTCCACAAATGTCAGGATTTGCAGATACTGTGTGATAAGATTGCACTGGGCTTTGGAAGACTGATAAAAATAAGTGGCTGATAGTATCGACTGGTGCTGGGGGTTCCCAATGGCTGCTGGACCAATGCCTATTAATTTGTCTGTGCTAACTGAATAAATGAAACTATTTTGGAGGAAGGGAGATTTATAAGAATCTACACCGATTTGGCTTCTCTAGATGTTATGATGTGAAGCAATTTATTTGACTCTGTGTGTGTGTTAGCTGTGTCTTATTTCTCTCATAAAATTCTGGCTACTTTTATGTTTTAATGCAGGATGGTGTGGAGCTGAGCTGTGCAGTAGGATTCTCTACGATGATGGAAAAATCCTGAATTTTCACTGCCTAATACTGAGGCCATTAGACTCATGCAGGTACTGAGCACTTGAAATGTGGCGAATGAAAAAGAGTAACAGAATTTTAAATTTAATTTAATCTTGATAAAGTTAAACTTGAATAGCCATATGTGGCAAATGGCTACCATACCGGACAATTGACATATTGGCAATCCTCCCTTTCTGGGTATGAGTGGGAACAACTGCTACATTAACATGCGTTGTAGAGGAGTGGCTACTGAACATTTCCGTTTCAGATGTAGAACAGAATTCTCTCTTCCTTACCCTGAGGTAAGCATTATCTATAACATTTATTTGATTAGTATCAGGTCTTTTGTCAACTTTTTTCTTTTCTTTTTTGTCTTTTCTCTGTGATAAGAGTTGATTGTTCTTGACTCCTGTGTGTCTCTTCTTCATTTAGCATGTTTATTGAGCATCTGTTATGTTTCAGGTACTGTCTCAGTGCTAGATACGCAATAGTAAATAAGACTGATCAGGTCCTGGCTCCCACTGAGGTCACATTAACATGCAATAACACTATTAATTAATTAATTAATTAATTTATTTATTTATATAAAGTTTGTTAATTTATTTTGGGAGAGAGAGAGAGTGCTTGTGTGTAAGTGGGAAGGGACAGAGAGAGAGGGAAAGAGAGAATTCTAAGCATGCTCCAAACTGTCAGCACAGAGCCTGACATTGGGTTTGAACTCATGAACTGTGAGATCATGACCTGAGCTGAAATAAGAGTCAGACCCTTAGTCAGCTGAGCCACGCAGGTGCCCCCACAATAATTTATTTAAATTCACAAGTTCTTGGTAGGTTTACCTAGGAAGAACTAAAAAAGTAATTTGTTGATTCATTGAGAACTGCCACTGTCCACAAACTCTTTCTATCAGGCATTGACCATGACTACTTTAATAGTGTTCTTTTCAGTTTAAATTAGGTGTGTGGGAGTGAGGAAGAGAGGAGAGGATAGGGTAAGGGGAGAGAAAAAGAAATGAATGGCATTATCTTTTTTTAGTTATCCATGTTCCACTTGAATGTAAGCTCCTTTGAGAGAAGGGTTAGCCTGTTCACTTCCTGATCCCAACCTTCCACCATCTGTGTTTGCAGAATCCAGGCTAGCATCAAGTGAGCATTACTACACAAATAAATAAAATAGTATTTCTAGATTTTTCCTTTCAGATGTTTTGTTTTTAGCCTGTATGAGAAATTTAATTGATTTTTACCCTGCTACTTTTTAAAAAAATGTTTGTTTATTTATTTATTTCTTTATTTGGAGAGAGCGAGCATGAGCAGGGGGAGGGACAGAGAGAAAGGGAGAGAGAGAATCCCCAGCAGACGTCACACTTAGCTAGCTCAGAGCCCAACATGGGGCTTGATCCCATCACCAGGAGATCATGACCTGAGTTGAAATCAAGAGTTGGATGCTTAACTGACTGAGCCACCCAGGCACCCCATTACACTGCTACTTTAATATATATAATATATATATAATATATATAATATATATATAATATATATATTATATATATAATATATATAATATATATATAATATATATATTATATATATATTATATATAATATATATTATGTATATATTATATATAAAATATATATAATATATATATATTATTTATTTATTTATTTAAAGTAGACTTCATGCCCAATGTAGGATTTAAATTCATGACCCTGAGATCAAGGTTCAGACACTCAACAGACTGAACCACCCAGCACCCAATATCCATTCCATTTTTTAATCAAATTAGAAATTGGATTCATGTTTTTAATAACTTCACTCTGGAAGATCTGTATTGTTTAGTAAGTGTGGGGATCCATCCAGGAGGTTGATCTTAACTGTGTAACTGGTATTGAATTGTCCATCAGATTAGGAAGCATTTAGTCATGTGTCAGAAAGCGAACTGCTTTCTTTCTTACTGCTTCTCTAACAAATTATCACAAAATTAGCAGCTTAATTTTGTGCACACATTTTAAAGCAACACACATTTATTCTCCTATAGTTCTGGAGGTCAGAAGTCTGAACCTTCAAGGCATCAGGAGGGTTGTGTTCCTTTTGGCTGCTCCAGGGGAAAATTGATTTCATTGTCTTTTCTAGTTTTTAGAGGCTGCCTGCCCTCCTTGTCTCATGGCTCTGAATGACTGCTGCCTCTGCTTCTCCTCTCTCTGCCCCGACCCTCCTGCCTCTCTCTTATAATGAACCTTGTGGTTACAGTTGGCCCAGCTGCATAATCAGGATAAATTCTCACTGTCAAGAAGTTTAACTTAATCATATCTGAAAAGTCACTTTTACCATGTAAGGTAACATATTCACCAATTTTGGTACTAGGATGTGGGCATATTTGGGGGCTGATATTCTGCTAACCACAGCAACTGTTCAGTTAAATAAGACAAGAAAGGGCACATCTGGTTTAGAGTCTTACATGATGCTCTCAGGACTCTTTCTCTAGCTTTATGTCCCTTTGTATTAGTCTCTTGACAGGCAAGATCTTCCTCCAAAGAGAAAAAAATCGTCACCAGGAAACATGAATTCCATAAAATTCCATCAGTGCCCCATTTCCGAGAGTCTCTTTGATAGGGGTTAGATTTCGTGTTCTTTCCACACTTAATCTATACTCATTCTCTGACTCTAATTGTCAGACGTGGGCCACCTGAGCTGGGGAGGGTTCAAGTTTATTCTCACTCAGTCTCACAGATTGAATTATGAACAAGGGGTCATTTGCCAAGTGAAGAGTGAGCTACTTTTACTAGAAGAAGGGTGGTGGTTACTGGGTTGAAAAAATGAATTCATTTATCATAGGGCCCTTAGGATATAGGAGTCTGTGTGTTTCTTTAAAAAGCTTACTACAATCCACGGGACACTTTCAAAGCCCAGGGAAACTATCTGTTTATTAATCAAGTTCACCAAGTTGTCTAATCACCATGGGAGGTCTCAGCCTGGCTTGGGCTACCATAGCTTATCATGAAGTTAATGATGCCTCTGGGGTGAAAGGCACTAATTTATTTTCAGTCCACATTGTCAGAATACACACGTGATTCAGCCACTCTGGCATTTCCCTGATAGGTAGTGGTGAGAGGGGCTAACCATGAGGCTATCTCTAAAGTGGGATTCTGGGCCTTGTCTATAAAACATTGTTCAAAAAGAGAAAGGTTACTTAAAAATTTTTGTGTTTCTTTTTAAGTTTTTTTAAATATATATTTTTGAGAGAGAGAGAGAGAGAGACAAAGCACAATCAGGGGAGGGACAGAGAGGGAGACACAGAATCTGAAACAGGCTCCAGGCTCTGAGCTGGCAGCACAGAGCCCGAAGCAGGACTCGAACTTATGAGCTGTGAAATCATGACCTGAGCTGAAGTCAAATGCTCAACCAACTGAACCACCCAGGCGCCCCCCAAATTTCTGTTTTTTTCAATTCAAGTAACAAAAATACATCCCCCAAACAATGTTCTACATAAATATGTGAACAAATAAATTATAAAAATAAGACATAAGGCTAAATTTCAATATAACCCTTTTCCACTTTATCCTGTCTCCTTTTCCCCAGGTATCAACTGGGTTTTATGTCAAATATGGCCTGAACATTTGCATTAGGTCATATGTAGGTTGCTTTGAAAGTCATGAGACTTAAGTTTCTATTGTTTTCTTGTAGCAGTTTCAACAAAGAAGAGAAGTTTCCTTTTCTTCCATCATGTAGGGAATAATAAGAAAGAAGATAAGAGCGTCTGGATGGCTCAGTTAGTTAAGCGTCTGACTCTCGGTTTCAGCTAAGGTCCTGATCTCACGGTTTCGTGGTTTTGAGCCCTATGTTGGGCTCTGTGCTGGCAACATGGAGCTTGCTTGGGATTCCCTCTCTCTCTCTCTCTCTCCCTCCCACCCTCTCCCTCTCTCTGCCTCTCTTCTGCTTGCACTGTCTCTGTCTCTCTCAAATAAATGTATAACCTTTTTTTTTAAAAAAGAAAAAAGACAAAATTCATTTATTATACAAACATTCCAGATACTTGACCAAATGCCTTTCACTTTTACCTGGGCAAAGCTGATACTAATTCCTTTAGTGTCTTCCTCTAGGTCAAACTAGCTAATCCTTTCTTTCACTTTATTTTATTTTATTTAAAAAAATTTTTTTTATGTTTTTTTATTTTTGAGAGAGAGAGAGACAGAGACACAGAGAGACAGAGCATGAATGGGGGAGGGGCAGAGAGAGAGGAGAGAGGGAGACACAGAATCCGAAGCAGGCTCCAGGCTCTGAGCCATCGGCACGGAGCCCTACGCGGGGCTTGAACTCAACAATGGTGAGATCATGACCTGAGCCGAAGTCGGACGCTTAACCGACTGAGCCACCCAGGTGCTCCTCCTTTCTTTCACTTTAGTTGAGGATGTGTGTGCAAAAATACTTTTAGACAAGTAGATAATTTAAAAAACATTTTAGTCTATAAAATTTCACACTTATACAAATGCACACACAGAGGATGACTCCTATATAACCATCCTCCAACTCTTACCAAATCATCCTGTTTCATTCCAGGTAATTTTAAAGCAAATCCTAGATACAAATTTCTTTCATAAACTTAAGCATTCATTAAAAAACATTATCAATAAAGAATTGTCAATAAGGGGCGCCTGGGTGGCGCAGTCGGTTAAGCGTCCGACTTCAGCCAGGTCACGATCTCGCGGTCTGTGAGTTCGAGCCCCGCGTCAGGCTCTGGGCTGATGGCTCGGAGCCTGGAGCCTGTTTCCGATTCTGTGTCTCCCTCTCTCTGCCCATTCCCCCCGTTCATACTCTGTCTCTCTCTGTCTCAAAAATAAATAAAGGTTGAAAAAAAAAATTAAAAAAAAAAAAAGAATTGTCAATAATACCTTAATCATTTATTTAGCAAATATTTAAAATTTCCCTGTTACTTCTCATTTTTAAAAATAATTTTTTTTAACATATATTCATTTTTGAGAGTGAGAGAGACAGAGCATGAGCAGGGGAGAGTCAGAGAGAGAGGGAGACAAAGAATCTGAAGTAGGCTTCAGGCTCCGAGCTGTGAGCACAGGGCCTGACGTGGAGCTCAAACTCACAGACTGCGAGATCACGACCTGAGCTGAAGTTGGACACTTAACTGACTGAGCCAGCCAGGCGCCCCTAAAAATAATTTTTTGAACAAATAAAGTTGATATGTCTTAGTTGATCTGCTTCTTTTAATCAATAGATTTAATCTTCTTTTAATCAATAGATTTCTCCTCTTTATCTTTCTTTTCATTTTTCTTCATTCCTTTCTTCATTTCCTTGCAAATTATTTGTGGCAGCAGATGGTTGTCCTATAGGGATTCCTACAGATAGGATTTTGCTGGTTGTATCATGCATTTGACATGTTCTTTCATACTATGTATTTTCTCTCGATTGATTATTAGAACTACATTCAATTTATTATTATTTTATGCAAGATAAGATTATAAGAAGTGTTACTTATCAGAGATCTGAGAACCTATAAATGTGGTCAAAAAATTTTTGGTTAATTTATCTTGCCACCAGCAGGAAATATTTTTAAGGAAAATATATATTGTACAGAAGTATGTAAAAAAATCATTCTGCTTGCAAGATAAATATATTTATCTCAAAATGGGTATAGCCTGGGGATGTCTGGCCGACTTAGTTGGTAGAGCATGCGACTCTTGATCTTGGGGTTGTGAGTTCCAGCTCCATTTTAGGTGTAGAGATTACTTGAAAATAAAATCTTAAAAAAAATTAGACATAGCCTGTTCAGGAAGAACTTGTAATTTTTTGGGGCGCCTGGGTGGCTCAGTCGGTTGAGCGTCCGACTTTGGCTCAGGTCACGATCTCACAGCTTGTGAGTTCAAGCCCCGCATTAGGCTCTGTGCTGACAGCTCAGAGCCTGGAGCCTGCTTCTGATTCTGTGTCTCCCTCTCTGCCCCTAACCCACTCACATTCTGTCTCTGTTTCTCTCAAAAATAAGTAAACATTAAAAAATTTTTAAGAACTTGTAATTTTTCTTTGCCTTTAATTATTTTTATTCTAGAGCTCTGCTCTTGATATCCTTTTCTAAAAAAACTATGTAGTAATCAAACATACAAAAAATACATATAGTATATAATAAATTCTAGAGAAGAACAGTAAAGCATGCACCCATATGCTTACCTTCCATCTAAAGAACTAGAGTGTTACCTGGTCTTTGATATTCCTGTGGATCCCTTCCTAAATTCACCCCTTTTATTTTCCTTCAGGTGTCCATTATTCCCTTGTTTTTCTTCATAATTTTACCATATTGATATGGGTTCCTAAGTAGTATCTTTTAAATTCTGCCTATTTAGTGAAATTTTATATAAATGGTATGATAAATATGATGTAAAAGTTACATATACTTCTGTGATTTGCTGGGTTTTTTTGCTCAAAACGTTGTTGTCATTCATCTGTGTCAGAGTTTCTGAAACTCCGTGCTATTGACATTTGTGGTTGGTAATTATTTGTTATGAGGTGCTGCCCTGTGTATCCTAAGGTGTTAACAGCATCCCTGGTTTCTACCCATGCCTCCCAGTCACTATACTCACAAATGTCTCCAGACATTGCCAAATGTCCCCTGGTGGACAAAATTGCCCCTAATTGAGAACCATTTGTCTGTGTTACTATGCATAGCAGAAGGGCATTCAATTTCACTGATGTAGATGATTTCACTGCCTGAATATGCTACTATTGATTTATCCATTCTTCTCTTGATGAAATTTGCATTTTCCCAGGTTTTTGGTATTACAAACCATGCTACTATGAGTATTTTTGTGCATGGCCCCTGGTATATATGTGCTATAATTCTTCTAGGAGTAGATATGTAAGAGTAGAAATGCTGGCTCATGAAGTTTGCACATCTTCAACTTCAAAATCAAGGTCAAAATATTTTCCAGCTTTCTCCTTTCTTTTTACAGACATACATACACAGACATCCATAATCTATTATTTCTTAAGTATTATAATGCAAGTAAGTAGCATGGTTGCAGCTAGTGGAAAGAAACAATGATTAAAGTCAATTTTTTAGGAGCAAGAAAGTAGTTTTGTGTAGTGTTTTTAGAACTGAAAGTCGGTCCTCCATTTTCCCTACAAACCTGGTGGCTTTGAGAAAGAATGTTAAGGATGAAGAAAAACATAATTGTAAACCTCTGAAAATTTCCCATTTATTTAATACATATTTTCTGAGCCTATATTCCTGTTTATTTAGTTATCAAGATGAATAAAATACCATCCCTTTCACAAGAACCTGATGTTAGTCAGGTAGAAATATAACAATAAACTTCAAAATGTTGTAATATGATAGATGACAAGGTAGAGATAAATATAAAAAATGTGAGAGGAGCAAAAAAGAAGAAATATCTAACTCAAGGTGTAAGGAAAAACTTCACAAAAGAATGGCATTTTTAAAAAAAAGTTTATTTATTTTGAAAGAGAGAGTGTGTGCACGTGTGAGCTGGGGGAAGAACAGGAAAGGGGGAGAGAGAAAGAATCCCAAGCAGGCTCTGTCCTGTCAGCATACAGCCAGACATGGGGCTGGAACTCCTGAACGGTGAGATCATGACCTGAACCAAAATCAAGAGTTGGATGCTTAACTGACCTAGCCACCCAGGTGCCCCAAGAATGAGATTTTTAAAAAGTTTTTTTATTTATTTAAGTAATCTCTGCACCCAATGTGGGACTTCAGTTAACTACCCTAAAATCGAAAGTTGCATGCTCTTCTAAGCCAGGTGCTCCAAGAATGCCTTTTTTTTTTTTTTTTTTAATTTAAACTCAAGTAACATACAGTGTAATAATGGTTTCAGGGGTAGAACCTACTGGTTCATCACTTACATATAACACCCAGTGCTCATCCCAAGTGCCCTCCTTAATGACCATTACCCATTTAGCTCATCACTCCCCTCAACTCCCTCCAGCAACCTTTAGTTTGTTCTCTGTATTTAGGAGTCTGTTATGGTTTGCCTCCCTCTGTGTTTTTATTTACTTTTGTTTTTTTTCAAGATTTTTTAAAGCTTATTTATTTATTTTGAGAGAGAGAGAGAGAGAGAGAGCACAAGTAGGAGAGCAGAGAGGGAGAGGGAGAGAGAGAATCCCAAGCAGGCTCCACACTGTCAGGGCAGAGCCCAATGTGGGGCTCGAACTCACAAACTGTGAGATCATGACTCGAGCCAAAGTTGGATGCTTAATTGACTGAGCCACCCAGGCACCCCTCCCTCTCTGTTTTTAATCTTATTTTTCCTTCCCTTCCCCTATGTTCATCTGTTTTGTTTTTTAAATTCCATATATGAGTGAAATCATATGATATTTGTCTTTCTCTAAGTGACTTATTCTGCTTAGTGTAATACATTCTTTTTCCATCCACATTGTTGCAAATGGCAAGATTTCATTCTTTTTGATTGGTGAATAATATTCCATTGTATATATATGACATCTTCTTTACCCTTTCATCAGCTGCTAAACATTTGGGCTTATTCCATAACTTGACTATTGTTGATAGTGCTGCTATAAACATCAGGGTGCATGTGCCCCTATGAATCAGCATTTTTGTATCCTTTAGGTAAGTACCAGGTTCTGTAATTGCTGGGTCATAGGGTAGCTCTTTTTGAGGAACCTCCATACAGTTTTCCATAGTGGCTACACCAGTTTGCATTCCCACCAACAGTGCAAGAGAGTTCCCCTTTCTCCACATCCTCACCAACACCTGTTGTTTCCTGAGTTGGTTATTTTAGCCATTCTGACATGTGTGAGGTGGTATCATGGTTTTGATTCGTATTTCCCTGATGATGAGTGATGTTGAGCATCTTTTCATGTGTTTGTTAGACATCTGGATGTCTTCTTTGGAAAAGTGTCTGTTCATGTTTTCTGCCCATTTCTTCACTGGATTATTTGTTTTTTGGGGTGAGTTTGATAAGGTCTTTATAGATATTGGATACTAACATTCTATCTGATATGAAGAATGCCACTTTTAAAAAATTCATTAATTAAACACTTACTATATTCTTAATATGCTCCTGGCACTGTTTGGGGACTGAAAATATGCCACCATTCAACAAAGGAATCATACTCTGATACAGCTGACATTCTAATGGAGGGTGACAGACACAAACAGATAAATATAGACTATGTTGGTTGGTTATAATAAAGCAGGGTAGGAGGATATAGAGGTTCATGGAGGGACAGCTAGTAGGGGCAGGGGAAGGATTTTTTGATGAGATGATATTTGAACAGATCCATGAATGAAGTGAGGGTAATATGGATGTCTAGAGGAAAAGTATACTAGGCATAAAAACAGGGTGTGCAAAAGCCTGAGGTGGGAGCCACTTGCATATTTGGGGAACAGCAAGGGTAATGGACCAGTTGGGCTTTGAAAGGGTCTGTAGGAATTTTTGAGGTTGTTGGGAACATTGGCAGCATGAATATCATGTGGAAACACAAGGTATTAAAGAGCAAAAAATTGAATTGTCTTATGTCTGGCATCTCAGGTGTATAGAAAGGGGCAAACAGCAAGAAGAGTTTTATGGGAGAAACGATGGGGTTGGAAAAGTAGATTGAGTACAGAATGATTTTTATTATAATAACTTTCAAACATACAACAAAAGTAGAGGGAATACTATAATGAACCCCTATAGTTTCATCATCTAGGTTTTATAATTGTCTAGAATTGTCCTTTTTCTATTCCTCTTTCTTCTCCTTCTCCTTTTATGCTAAAGTATTTTAAAGCCTATCCCAGATGTCATATCATTTCTTCAACATAATTCAGAATATGTTTTCAAATATATAAACTTTTAAAAATACAAAACTACAATGTCATTATCACATTCAACAAACTTAACATTTTCTTGGCACCATCCAATAGCCAACCCATATTTAAATTTCACAGATTGTCTAAAATTTTTAACTAATTTATTTATTCAAATGAATATGCAAATGAGCCCTACCCATTACATTTGGCTGTTGTGTCTTTAATCTTTTTAAAATTTATCTTGCCATTGAACTTGAAGAAACTGGATCTGCTGTCCTGTGAATGTCCTACATTCTGAGTTTATCTTATTTGACATTCAAATTATTACTCTAACCCTGGCGCTTATTGTAAACTGGAAGTTAGCACTAAATGCTTGATGAGATTTAGGTTTTTGAAAGGAAAAGTTCACAAGTGGTACTGGATGCTTTGTATGTTTCATGTTAGGAAGCATACATTTTCTGGTTGTCCAGCTTTAGTGATTCATTGTTGAGTGGTATGGATTCAGGGATGATTACCTACAAGTTAGAACTGCATACATAAATGCTAAGGTGGCATTGAGGAAATCGGTCATCTCCCTTCATCACAAATGGAACTGCAATGAGAACCTCGCTATAATCAAGGATGTCTAAACTTCAACTAATGCATCTTGCTTTCACAGGTGATGTAATGCAATATAGATGAAACAGCAGAAACATAACATTGACTGTTCTTTGGGGTTGATCCCAAGAAAGAAATAGGGAATAAAATAAAGATAGTAAAGAGAAAGATGAAGTGATACATACCAAACAATGGGGAAAAAATTCTCTTCTCATACTGTCCCATCCAAGAGAAACTCCATTTCCAGATTAAATGATCCAAATATAGGCCACTTGGACAATGGAGAGTATTTCTTGAATTATAGAATATAAAGCACTTTATCTTAGACATTATCTCCTGATGTCTGATTTCACCAATGTGGAACCTGAGGCTATAAGATATTGTTATTAAAAACTCACATGGGGGGTGCCTGGGTGGCTCAGTTAGTTAAGCTTCCAACTTTGGCTCAGGTCATGATCTCGTGGTTTGTGAGTTTGAGACCCATGTTGGGCTCTGTGCTGACAGCTTGGAGCCTGGAGCCTGCTTCAGATTCTGTGTCTCCCTCTCTCTCTGCCCCTCCCTCACTTGTGCTCTGTCTCTCTCTGTCTCTCAGAAATGAATAAATGTAAAAAAAATAAAAAATAAAAAAAACCTCACACAGTGAAAGTCTTGATTTTTATGGAAAACTTTCCTCGCTGTTACATCATTAAAATCAGCATTAAAAATGCTGTAATTTCTCTTGTCTTAATACACACACACACACACACACACACACACACACACACACACAAACTTGTTTTGACCCCAGTCCCCAATTTAAGTTTATAAATCAACTCCTGTAAAGAGTTCCTGTGTTCTGAATTCCATACTCCTGAATCAAACATTCCATTTGATTTCACTGCTTGGACATCTAATAGACATCTAAAATTTAACATTGACTGTAACAGAACTCTTGACCTTCTTTCCATACTCTGCCTCCAGCTCTTCACACCTTAGTGACAACTTCGTTCTTCCAATTAATCAGGCCAAATACATGGAGTCATCCTTGACTTTTCTTCTTTTCTCATTCCTCATACTCTTTCCATTGGAAAATCCTGAGCTACCTAACTTTCCAGCATCTTGGAAACTGGCCACCTTTGCTATCTCCATCCTAGTCCAAGTCACTATCATCTCTTACATATCCTTTGCCCCCTACAGTCTATTTCCAGCATGTAGCCAGAGTGACCTTTACAAAAGTTAGATCATGTTACAGCTTTGCTCAAGCCTCTAATGGCTTCTTACCTCACACTGAACAAAAGATGAAGTCTTAATTATAATGAGGACTTGTTTTACCTGCAAGGACTTGTTTTACCTGAGTCCTGTCACCGTCCTAACCTCACCTACCACTCTCCCCACCTGATCACTACCCTTCAGCCACAATTACCTCCTTGTGTCAGACCACTTGCTGCTGCTTCCTTAGAACCTTTGCACATATTCTGCCCTCTCTCTGATTCTTTTCCTTCAAGTATCTGGTTGGATGTCTCCCTTACTTTGTTTGTTGTCCGTTACACCTTTTCAATAAAACTATACCTGACTGCTCTGTTTGAAATCCTCACCTCTATTTTCTATCTCTAATTATCTCCCTCATCTGCTTGCTTTCTTTATATTACACTTAATCTCTTCTATATGAACTTGAAGCATGAAATTAACACTATTTAACCACTTTTAATCTACTGATAGGATAGTAGTATATGGTTCAATGAATAATTTATTTACTTGCTATATTTTCCAGTTGAAATTAAACTGTGCTACTGATTAGTGGGTGACATTTAATAAATATTGGCTGGCTGGCTGGCTGGTTGGCTGAATGAACAAATGGTCAGCCTAGATAGTTATATTATGTAGAAATGAAAGAATAAATTCAGTAGTGAGGCTGCAGCTAATTTATATTGGGAATTTAGATAAATGATTTGAATATTATGGAAAGAGGAGACTTGATCCTAAAATAGCCTCTTTTATTTCTTTCAAGGCCTATCCTATCAGTCACATTTCCTGACTTTTAAAGAGTTAATTCTTCAAAGTTTATGGGTTTAGAGAGCAATGAGCTAGACTGCCTACCCACTGCCCTGTACTGGGGCAGACTGCTGGTTCGTTAATTAAATCCACTCACTTCTTCCTTAGTAACAGAATCTCAGTTCTGTTCAGTGAGGCAGTTTCCAGCTAAGAGAACATTTTCCACAGCCTTTCTTACAACCAGGTATGGCCAATAAGACATAAGTGGAAAATCATTGGAAAAGCTGTTTATACGAACCTAGCTTAGTTGGGAGCATTCTGTCTCTTTGTTTTTCTCCTTTCCTCCCCACCCCCCTGCTGTCTGAAATGATTCCAGGAGTTCTAGTAACCCTACTGAGATATGAAGTAACTTGAGGATGGAGCCTTTTCTGAAGGTGGCAAAATACAAAAAAGGAAGAATTAGTCTAATGATGACATCACAAAACTGCCATCCATATTCTGAATTGTCCACTTCTGAACCTCTTTTATATTTAAAGAAATAAACCCATATATTTTTTAAAGCTACTGTTTTAATTTGTATGCTGCTTCTTTTTATTGTGCAGGGCAGTTCTGTTATTCATAGTTTATTGCAATTCCTAAAAGAAAGTGATGTTACGTATTTAACATAGGGTGTGTAAGTCACACCCAATACTAAAATGGCTCAAAAAAAATTATTGGAGAAACTCCTGATTACAGATAAGTTTCTAAGTTACATGTAAAAAGATTAACTTATGAAAGAGGTGATTCTTTTTATTTTAACAGATTTATTGATATATGTTTGTTTCATTAAATTTATCCATGTGAGGGGTGCCTGGGTAGCTTAGTCAGTTAAGTGTCCAACTTTGGTTCAGGTCATGCGTCGGGCTCTGTGCTGACAGCTCGGAGCCTGGAGTTGCTTCAGATTCTGTGGTTCCCTCTCTCTCTGCCCCTCTCCCGCTTGTACTCTCTCTCTCAAAAATAAACAAACACTTAAAAAATATAAATTTATAAATTTATCCATTTAGAGTATACAGCTCAGGGTTTTTTTGATATATGGAGAGTTGTGGAACTGTCCCTAATCTAATTTCATAACATTTTCAACACCCCAAAGAAAAGCCTCATACCCATTAGTAGTCATTTCCCCTTTCCTACTTCCCCTCTTCCCCACTGACTTCTGCTGTTGGCCTATCCTTAGAGCCTAGCAATCAGTAGTCTCCTTTCTGTCTTTCTGGATTTGCCTATTCTTGACATTTCACATGAATGGAATCCTACAATATGCAATCTTTTGTGATTGACTTCTTTTACTTAGCATAATGTCTTTTTTTTTTAAGTTTATTTATTTTGATATATATGGAGAGTGAGCAAAAGGGGCAGAGAGGGGGAGAGCATCCCAAGCAGGCTTCACATTGTCAGCACAGAGCGCCATGTGGAGCTCAAACTCATGAACCATGAGATCATGTCCTGGGCTGAAATCAAGAGTCAGATGCCCAGCCAACTGAGTCACCCACGTGCCCCTTAGCATAATGTTTTCAAGGTTCAGCCATGTAGCCTGTATTGGTACTTCATGATTTTTTATGACCAAGTTATATTTCATTGTATGGATATACCACATTTTGTTTGTCTCTTCATCAGCTGATGGATATTTAAGTTGTTTCCATATTTGACTCTTATGAATAATGGTTCTATGATTGTTCATGTATGTTTCTGTGTATACAAATATTTTCATTTCTCTTAGGTAAATACCTAGGTTGGAATTGCTGGTCATATGATAACTCTGTGTTTATTTTATTTTATTTTATTTTATTTTATTTTATTTTATTTTATTTTATTTTATTTTATTTTATCTTATTTTTTAATGTTTATTTTTGAGAGAGAGAGAGAGAGACAGAGAGAGAGAGAGAGAGAGAGAGAGAGAGAGAGAGAGAGAGAGAGAACAAGAACAAGTAGGGAAGGGGCAGAGAGAGAGGGAGACACAGACACTGAAGTAGGCTCCAGGCTCTGAGCTGTCAGCACAGAGCCCAACGTGGGGCTCAGACTCACGAACTGTGACATCATGACCTGAGCTGAAGTTGGACGCTTAACCGACTGAGCCATCCAGGTGCCCCAATAACTCCATGTTTAACATGTTGAGGAGTGGCCAGACTATTTCCAAAATGTGTACACCATTTTTCAGTCCCACCAGAAATTTATGAGGATTCTGATTTCTGTACATTCTCTACCACACATTATTATCTGTGTTTTTCATTATAGTCTTCCTAGTAAAGATGAAGTAGTATGTCACTGTGGTTCTGATTTACATTTACCTAATGACTAATGATTTTGAGCATCTTTTTATTTGTTTACTAGCCATTATGTATCTTCTTTGCAGGAATGTCTATTCAAATCCCTTGCCTATTTTTAAATTGGATTATTAGTCTTGTTATTGTCAAGTCATGGTTTTTAATATGTTCTGAATATAAGTCCCTTCTCAGATACAGGATTTAAAAATATTTTCGCCCATTCTGTGAATTGTCTTTTCACTCTTTGTTGCACAGAAGGTTTAGTTCTGACGAAGCTCAGTTCATCTGTTTTCCTTTTGTGTCATGTGCTTGTGGTGTTATATCCAAGAAATCATTCACTGAGTAACCCAGTGTCTAGAAGATTTACTTGTATTTTTTCCTCTAAGTGTTTTATAGTTTTAGCTCTTACATTCAATTCTATTATCCTTTTTAGTGAATATTTGCGTATATTGTGAGGTAGGACTGTCTGAATTCATCCTTTTGGATGTATACATCTAGTTGTCCCAGAGCGATTTGTTGAAAATGCTATTCTCTTCTCAATGAATTGTTTTCATATGAGGGTTGATATCTGGACTTGCAATTTTATTCCATTATCTATATGTCTATCCATCAGTATCTCACTGTCTTAATTACTTGTAGCTTTGCAGTAGGTTAGTATGAGTTCTTCAAATTTTTTTTTTGCAGGTATTTTTTTTAATTTTAATTTTAATTTTCTTAAATTTACATCCAAATTAGTTAGCATATAGTGCAACAATGATTTCAGGAGTAGATTCCTTAGTGCCCCTTACCCATTTATATCGTCCCCCCTCTCACAACTTTTCTTGTAACCCTCAGTTTGTTCTCCATATTTATGAGTCTCTTCTGTTTTGTCCCCCTCCCTGTTTTTATATTATTTTTGTTTCCCTTCCCTTATGTTCATCTGTTTTGTCTCTTAAAGTCCTCATATGAGTGAAGTCATATGATTTTTGTCTTTCTCTGACTAATTTCACTTAGCATAATACCCTCCAGTTGCATCCACGTAGTTGCAAATGGCAAGATTTCATTCTTTTTGATTGCTGAGTAATACTCCATTGTATATATATACCACATCTTCTTTATCCATTCATCCATCGATGGGCATGTGGGCTCTTTCCATACTTTGGCTGTTGTTGATAGTGCTGTTATAACGTTGGAGTGCATGTGTCCCTTTGAAATAGCACACCTGTATCCCTTGGATAAATGCCTAGTAGTGCATTTGCTGGCTCGTAGGGTAGTTCTATTTTTAGTTTTTTTGAGGAACCTCCATGCTGTTTTCCAGAGTGGCTGCACCAGCTTGTATTCCCATCAACTTTGTTTTTTTTTTTTTTTCAAGATTGTTTTGGCTCTTCAAAGTCTCTTGAATTCCCATATGAATTTTAGTACCAGCTTGCCAATTTCTGGGAAAAAAATAGCTGGACTTTTGATAGTGATTTTGTTGAATTTGTGGATTAGTTTGGGCAGTATTGTCATCGTAACAATGTTTTTGTTTTTTTTTTTTCTGATTCATGAACATGAAATGTATTTTCATTTATTCGGATCTTTAATTTTATTTAACACTATGTTGAGGGTTCATTGTCAGGACTTGAGGTTCTTTTGTTAAGTTTTCCCTAGACATTTTATTTTATTTTATTTGTTACGATTATAAATGAGATTGCTTAGTTTTATTTTCAGATTGTTCATTGCTTGTAGATAGAAATACAGTTGATTTTTGTATATTGCTCTTGTAGCCTACACACTTGTTGAATTCATTTGTTAGTTCTAGTAGTTTTTTTAGTGGATCCTGAAGAGATTTCATATACAAAATCATAATCTGCAAATAGAGATAGTTTTACATCTTGCTTTCCAGTAGTTTTTGATCTAATTGCCTTGACCAGAACTTCCATAACAATGTTGATAAACGTGAGTACTGCCATCCTTGTCTTATTTCTGATCTTAGGGGAAGAAGCATAGTGTTAGCTGTGGTTTACCATAAATATCCTTATCAAATTGAGGAAGTTCTTTTCTATTTCCTCATCTTTTAAGTGTTTTAAGTAAGTTTTGTCAGATGCATTTTCTGTATTGATAAGTTCATGGATTTTTTTTGGGGGGGAGGTCTTTTTTGTCTATAATATGGTGTATTACATTGATTTTTTTTGTGTGTGTGTTAAACGAAGCTTATACTGTGGGATAAATCCACCTTGATCATGATGTATGACCCTTTTATCTTTTGTTGAATATGGTTTGCAGGTATTTTGATGAAGCTTTTTGTGTCTGTATTTATAGGAGGGATTAGCCTATTGTTTTCATGATTCTTTTTCAAAAACTTTCAAAATTTTCTGTGGGGTGGGGACAAAGAAGCTAGGAAAAAAATCTTTTTAAAATTTTGAAATAATTCCAGACTTAATAATCTGACAAAGAATACCTATATACCTTTCACTCAAATTCCCCGAATGTCAATATCTAAACACACTTGCTTTAGCATATTCTCTTTGTGTGTGTATACATGATTTTTTTTTCTCAAATGCTTGACAGTAAATTGTATCTCTTATATCCCTATACTGTTAAATAATTCAGTGGGTATTACCTAAAAACAAGGACATTCTCTTATAAAACTACATTACAGTACTTCTGCCCCTTATCCACAGAGGATACAATCCAAGACCTCCAGTGGATGCCTAAAATTGTGGATAGTACCAAATGCTTTATATATGTTTTTTTCCTCTACATACCTGTAATAAAGTTTAATTTATAAATTAAACACATTAGGAGATTAACAACATTAATAAAATAGAACAATTCTAATAACATACTATACCGAAAGTTATGTGCACATAGTTTCTCTCTCAAAATATCTTATTGTACTGTACTCACCCTTATTTTTTTAAACTACATTTATTTTTTATTGAAGTATAATTGATACACGGTGTTACATTAGCTTCAGGTGTACCATATAATGATTTGACAAGTTTATTTCACCCTTCTTCTTATGATGATGTGTGATGATAAAATGCTCATGTGATGAGATGAAGTGAGGCGACTGACATAGGCATCATGCTGTAGTTTTTAGCTACTATTGACCTTCTGACAGTACATCAGAAGTAAGATCATCTGCTTCCAGATCTTGGATTATGGGGGATAACTGAAACTGCAGAAAGGGAAGTCATGGATAAAAGGGGACTACACTATAATAACCAAAATAGGGATATTAATGCTGTTAAAATGGTATCCTTCTGTGTCCTTTAACTTGGAATAGTTCTATAGTCATTCTTTGTCTACTATGATCTTACATTTTAAAGGAACACAAGCTAGCTATTTTGTAAAATGTTTCTCAATTTGGGTTTGTTTTGATGTTTTCTTATATTAGATTCAGGCCGTGCACTTTTGATAGGAATATGGCAGAAGTAGTGCCATTTTCTCAGTGCATAATATCAGGAGACACATGTTGTTGACTTGTTCCATTGTTGGTGCTGTTAGGGTTAGAGTTAAGGTTAAGTTAGAGTTAAGGATAGGGTTAGTAGGGTTAGGGTTAGTAAGGTGGAGTCTGACAGTTTTCTTTAAGTTACTATTATTGCTTTGAGATTAATAGATACCTTGTTGAAGGATATTTTGAGATTAAGTTAATATCCTATTTCTTACTATACTTTCACTCATGAGTTTTAGCATCCCTCAATGATTCTTGCATGAAAATTATTTCTGCAGTGGTTGCCAAATGGAGTTTTTTTTCCTATTGTTCTCATTCCTTTACATTTATTAGTTGGAATTCTGCTGTAAGGAGGAGCTTTTCCTTTCTTATGTATTTACACCAGTGTGGATTCATAGATTTTTATTTCATTCTGTGGGTTATAATCTGAGCCTTTCATTTATTTCATGGCTTATATTATCTAAGATTCAGCCACAGGGAGCCCCTTTTAAACTGGCTCATCTGTTTTTTTGACATGTCCCCATCTTTTTTTAAAGTACCTCTTTACCTTTTGGGTAGCCATGACTCTTGATATCAGAGTTGGGTAAATGTTCTTTAAATCGTTAAGGGTGGTTGAAGGAATTGGGAACTTGTGCAGATTGAAACAAGGGTTCTTGTTAATTGATTTTCACCTTGAATTAAATGCAGACATTGGGAGAAAATTTCTTTTGCCCAAGGACAGTTGCTTTTCCTTCTGCAACTCCAAACTCAAATACTTCCTTTTAATTTTTAAGTCTCAACCTCAAAGTCTCTTAATCTCCTATTATCTGAAAGGATGAAAGATGCAGTATCTGTTTCTTCTTCCTCATCCTCCACATCCGATCCCTCAGAAGTTCCTGTAATTTTTGCCTCCAAAATATCTGTTGAATTTTCTGTTTCTCCCGTCTCCTCTGCCACCATCTTCATCCAAGTGACCATGATCTCTCAGCAGAGTTTCTAGAATAATCTCCCAGCAGGACTCTCTGTTCCATTATGGTCCATCTCCAATCCATTTTCAAAGAATAATCATAGTGATCAAAATTTTAATGCATGTATGTTTGTGTTTAGGTATTTATATATCTGTACATATGGCTCTGGTTATGTCATTTCCCAACATATAGCTTTTTCCAAAGGTTTACTTTGTACTTGGAAAAAAATTCTAGATCTTTTATAATAAACTACACACTCCCTCCTTAGCTCTCCAAGTTTATCACCTCTTTCCTTGACTACTATGTCCCCACCAGTTTGGACACTTTTAATGTTTCAGAGATGCCCAGCTGTATTCCACATTAGGGACGTCCATTTGTACAGGCTGTTCTCTTTTCCTGAAGCTTTTTTACCTCCATTTTTAATGACTAACTCCTCATCCTTCCAGTTTCAGATAAGGTGATACCTCATCAGCACGGTCTTCCAGTACTCTCATCTATGGAATTCTCATTTTGCTGTCACTGCAGCCTTGGGACTTGTCCTATAGATATTTTTACAACTTGAAATTTTACATTTGTATATTAGTTTCCATGACTATTCTTTGTTTTTCTCACCAGTAAACTTTCAGAAGAGGGTACCATGTTTATTTTATTCACAGAATAACCAATATTTGGCACAGTGCTTTGCATACAATAATTATTCAAGAAATATTTATTGAGGGGTGCCTGGGTGGCTCAGTCAGTTGACTGTCCTACTCTTGATTTTGGCTCAGGTCATAATCTCACAGTTCATGGGATTGAGCCCGGCAACAGGCTCTGTACTGACAACATGGAGCTTGCTTGGGATTCTCTCTCTCACTCTGTCTCTCCCCTGCTCATGCTCACAAGTGCGTTCTGTCTCTCTCTTTCAAAATAAACTTAAAAAAAGAGACATTTGTTGAAAAAATAAATGAAATATAGAATAAATATTTGGATACCTGGTAAAACATCTTTTTAAGACTTGATTTTTGTGTGAGTTGAGAATTACAGTGTTTAAGTAGGATGTGTTGCTATCTGGAAGAGTGAGAAACCAATTTAAGGGCATACAATGTAGTTCAAGGTGCTTTTTAATTAAATAGATGCCACAACTTGTTTCACTTTGGTAGAAATCAAAATAAGGAGTAAGAATTTGTTTACAATGAAAATACCACAAGTAACATTTTGATTGAAATTTGAGGAAGTTAGGATTTAATATAAACCAAAACTGATGATATTTGAGATGCTTATAATAAAATCAAAACAAAGCAAATAGGTAACATAAATAAACAAAAGCAAAACGAAAAGCTCTCTATTAACAAAAGAAGGTGGTGGTGGGGTACAATAACAATTGAATTTCGGTTAAAAAGAAAGCTATTTCATTGGGGTGCCTGGGTGGCGCAGTCGGTTAAGCGTCCGACTTCAGCCAGGTCACGATCTCGCAGTCCGGGAGTTCGAGCCCCGCGTCAGGCTCTAGGCTGATGGCTCGGAGCCTGGACCCTGTTTCTGATTCTGTGTCTCCCTCTCTCTCTGCCCCTCCCCCATTCATGCTCTGTCTCTCTCTGTCCCAAAAATAAATAAACGTTGAAAAAAAAAATTTAAAAAAAAGAAAGCTATTTCAGAAGTGCAATATAGGGAAAGTTGAAATTATCCTTTAATGTGAAATGTAAAGAAATGAAATATAAAGCATATTAAAACTGTTAAATGTAATGCTAAATTTTAAAGTTCAAAGACTATATTTTTGTGTGTTTCTTCATGTAGTGGTACAATTAATAACTAAACATACTGAAATTCTTATAGGAGTATTTATTTCTTACTAATTAATAATGCATTAGTCCATTCATTTTATCATATGGCTTCTCACAATTTTAATTAAACTTTTTGATATATTTGAATTAACAATAGCACAGTGAGTGTCAAGGAAATGAATAACTCTCAATCACTAGATAGAGAAAGAGGCAACAAATGCAATATTCTAATCCTTCAACAAGATGATTTTTTTCACATATTTTCTAAAGATAGGAGTGTTAAGGGCTGCATGCTAATTGTTGGGAAATACTATTCAGCCAAGGGCTGCTCAGCCACAAGGAGCAGAGACCTGGGTTTAAGTAGGCATGGGGTCATTATGCTGCCAGGGGGCTAGGGTTATGATTAGGCACTAAAAGAGGACACTAATGACTTCAAGGAAATGTTCAGACCCACACAGAGGCCCATGTCTAAGGTCAGGCCAAGAGGCTGAATTAATTTTATACAAGGTCCTAATCATGGGGAGATCAGATATTTGAATAAAGAAGAGGAAATATATACAGTAGGAATTTAAACAAGGGCTTAAGGGAATATTCTCTAAATGGGTGCTCTGATTGGCAAAGATGTTTTAAAATCTGACAGAGACTGATTTTATTTTCCATATATATTTGTACCAGCATAAACTTTCTATAACCTTGGATAAGTGAAATTAACTAGGCACTGAATCTTGTAGGGTTTATTTTATTTTATTTTTTTAAATTATTTTTGAGAGAGAGAGAGGGAGCATGCAGGCAGTCAAGAGCGAGTAGAGGAGGGACAGAAAGGAAGGTAGAGAATCCAAGGCAGGCTCTGTGCTGTCAGTGCAAATTGTAACGTGGGGCCTGAAGTCATCAACTGGGAGATCATGACCGGAGCCAAAATCAGACCCTCAACTGACTGAGCCATCCAGGCACCCCTGAACCTTGTATTTTTGACATGGAATGAAGAATTCTCATTGCATTTGACTGCGTTCCATCTGTTTTACCCTTCCATGTAAAACTTATAATGATCTTAAGTTCCAGTTCTTTTCACTAGCTAAGGAATCTTTGAGAAATCACTTCACCTGTCTTGTCTGCTGTTTCCTTATATGAAGGATGGAGTACTGGAGAAGAGAGAGCAAATAAGCTAATCGTATTAGACCTCTAAAAAAAACATTGTTACTGTATGAACAGAAAACAGATTTGCTCCTGCATCGATTCTTACTTAGTTTGAGTGGCTATTGGGCAAACCAACATTTCCCATTTGTCAAATTGGGATGATCTCTATTTGCACTGTAGATGTCAGCATCTTTGTAATGTACATCAAAGTCTTAATTCAGCACCTAGCATATAGTATGTGCTAAAAATTACAGCTATGATTATTATTCACATTTTATTATCATTACCAATGTGGGGAATTTTATGTCTTCAGAGGACTATAAAAATATTTGCATTTGGCAAATTATGTAGCAGCAATGGAAGTACTTGTCCTTTGAGAAAAACATCTTCATTATGTATAAAATACTCAGACATGTGTCTCCAAGATTCATTTGGGTGAATATTCACAAGGCTTTTTCATACAAACATATATATATATATATATATATATATATATATATATATATATATACTTAACAAGCCCATAAAAATATATTAAATCATACTTTAGAAAAATCATATCTAAGCTCTATTTATGCACACACATACATACACAGTATATTTGGCATCTACGGTACATATTGTCTGTGCTGGGGTTTGCAAAGTACCATTCAAATCAGATCTCCACCTACTTTTGTAAATAAAGTTTTGCTGGAACACAACCAGGCTTTTTTTGTGTATATTCTGTTGATGGTTGCTTTTGCACTACAGTAGCAGAGTTGAGTAGATGCAGTAGAGACTGGGTCGTCCTCAAATCCTAAACTATTTACTACTTGGCTTTTTACAGAAGAGTTTACTGATCACTGATATACTATAAATTTACATGTATGTATATGTCTTTGTATATTATATCTATAGATGTACAAGGGTATATAGATACGTATTTTAACAACAGTATATATATGTATACGTGCGCACTCACACACACACACACACACACACACACACACACACACGCAGAAAGAAAAAGGAACAGTCACCATTTATTTGTCATTCACCCAGTGCCAACAATTTTGCCTGTATATAAGCTTATGTAATTCTCATAACACACTTATGATATAGTTAAAATTACATCCTTTTGTAGAAAGTGGAAAACAAAGCTTGGGGAGATGAAGTGACAGATCCAAGACTGCCCAGCCATTAAACATCATAGGAGTGTCTGAACTCATGCAGTGGCACCTAGAGATTCTGGCAAGCCTTAACCAAATGATGGTGCTGCTTCACACAGACCCTAATGCATGAAGTTCCATGTAGAAATGGGGCCAATAGGATTTGCAGCTTCTAAGCCATTAGTAGGTCTCATGGTGGAGATGTCATGGTGGAGGGTGGGGGCATTTTGCTGTGCAAGTGATTCAGAAAGGTGTCTCTGTGTGTGCCCACTTTGGGGAATTTGCTGTGATCACTTAGGATCCCCAGAAGGCCATCGTTTTTTGCTCTAAAAGGAAAGTACATTTCAAGCTTCCTTGTGGATGGCATGAATCTGCTCCAGCATATGAATATGCAAGCATCTGTGATCACATGGAAACTGTTAGTTTATTAATGCAACATGGAAAGTGCCAGGAAGCTAATGACTTTTTATAAGAATTATAGGCACTTCTGGGAAGTTTGGTGTTTATAGTTTGAAAAAAAATTGAGAATTTCTGCCAGCATATACATGTTACCTGTTTAGTAATTTATACTAAACTTGCAGAAGTTTACAAATTGAACATCTTAGTGAGTTTGTCCCAAAGACAATTTTTTGATAAAATCTCCTTTTATATTCACAAATTTGTGGTTAGCCACGGGTAGCTGTGTGTACTCTTTCAACGTTCTGTCACGAGATTCATAAGCATTGCATCTGAGAAGAAAAAAATAATCATTTGTGTCTCCAATGAAATATGTAAGTAGGTGTTTAATACAAGCTAATATTTTGTTAACAGTGCTAAGAGAACTAGATTGTTCATACTTCTCTGGGTAGGGCTAATTAATTTTTATAAATCCCTGACAGTGGTCCTATTTTTAGTGCACATATCTGTACACTTGGTGTCTTCTTTTGTGTAGTGCATTGCATAAACAATGCAATAAAAGAACCAAAATTTTTTTAAAACTCTGGATGAAGTCCTCTGTAATGTCTTACACATGGTTTATTGCTCCTTAATTTTCAAGACCAATCAATAAATATATGCCTCATAGCAATAATTGCAACTTAAAGGGATGGTAACAGTTTTGTTACAAATATGATTAGAGAATTGAGGAGATTGGGGCTTAAAGATGTCTCTTGCCTGGATCTTTAGATTTCAGCTAATATCTAGTATAAAGTTATACTGAGTGGAGATGATTGAACATTCATATTCTTGCAGTTGATAAAAATTTCCCAGTAAAGTAGTATATTTAAAAATGTGTGAGCCTTTAATTGAGTGTGAAAAAACAAATATAAATTGTTTCTTGATTCAGTCTTTCTTAGGATGTTGAGTGGGGCTTTGTATGTGTGGAGACTGCACCCAGCCAAAGCAAAATTGCCTTTGAGTGCCATGTTTATTGCTTTTCCAAAGCCTAAAATGTACATGTAGATATACTGTCTGTCACAAAACCTTATTTGATATTCAGATGTTCACTTTATATCCTCCATTCACCCCCAGGACTATTTCTAATATCAAGACAGCCTTTCTATGTGGTTTATGTTTTTGTTTTTAATGCCACTCGTGACTAATACACTTTAACAATGGTAAATAGTCATTGCTGGGGAGAGTTCTTGATGGTGTTAGAAATATAATAATTTAAAAAATATGTTTAAGGGGTTATATCCTGATTTTAGTATGTCTCAAGCTTCAATTTCAGAAAGGATAAAGGAAAATCAAGTAGAGAAGAAAGAAAAGGCAGCTAAATAATGGTGAGCTGTTGAACATTTGGATGATATAAATTTATGTGAATCTTAAAAGGATGAGAAAAACAACCCAGCTCTCCATGGTTGAATAAACAAGATCAGAACTGCCTCTTCCCAAACTGTATTTTAATCTTTTTCAATTTTTCTGCTGTCTCTTCATATAATTAGCGGTCGATAGTTATTAATTTATTTGGCATTTATCATGCCAATGTTAATTCATGCATATCTAATAAACTTTAATTAGAATTGGGAGAAAATTTCCTGATATGATGGGTTAATTCTAATGTAATATTTATTGAGAGAAAATAAATATTACCATGTGAATCCCACTGCAGTTTACTAATTAATATACTCTTACTCTGGGATATACAGAGTTACATTGGAATTTATACTAAATGAAATAGCAGCAGTTTGAAAATTGATCAATATTTATGTTGATACTTAATGCATCTCTCTTAGAAGCCATATACAAGAACAAATTACCCAGCATCCAAGCTGGAAGTACATTTCCATTTTGTACTTTGTAGATTGGTAATCTTACAAGCCACGCTGGACTTCTGTTAGTAGGGAAATGATGACTGAAATTAACACAAATCCTCATGGTCATTGTTACCAGAACTCTCTGCTCTTTGTGAGTCCATCTTCCCTCACCTCCTCCTTGCCTCTTCTATTTCATGTTTGAATCTCAGTGTTTGGCCTCTTCTTCATTTATAATTTACTGCAGGGTCTAGGGTTGAGTTCTGGAGAGTCAGGTTGTGAGAATTGAGTTGCAATGAAACTAGAGCCCCACATTTTTCTGTGCTTATCTTACAAAACTTGCTAAAATTAATGTCTTTTACTGCTTTTGGTATAAACAATTACTTTGTGATTTCTTTTTTTAAATTAATGTTATTATTTTTTAAAATTTACATCAAATTAGCAAAGAGTGCAACAATGATTTCAGGAGTAGATTCCTTAATGCCCTTTACCCATTTAGCCCATCCCCCCTCCCACAACCTCTCCAGTAACCCTCTGTTTGTTCTCCATATTTATGAGTCTCTTCTGTTTTGTCCCCCTCCCTGTTTTTATATTATTTTTATGTCCCTTCCCCTATTTTCATCTGTTTTGTCTCTTAAAGTCCTCATATAAGTGAAGTCACATGATATTTGCCTTTCTCTGACTGACTAATTTCACTTAGCATAATACCCTCCAGTTCCATCCACGTAGTTGCAAATGGCAAGATTTCATTCTTTTTGATTGCCGAGTAATACTCCATTGTATATATGTAGCAGATCTTCTTTATCCATTCATCCATCGATGGACATTTGTGCTCTTTCCATACTTTGACTATTGTCGATAGTGCTGCTATAACATTGGGGTGCATGTGTCCCTTTGAAACAGGGATACTCCTGTATCCCTTGGATAAATAGCAGTGCAATTGCTGAGTCATAGGGTAGTTCTATTTTTAATTATTTGAGGAGCCTCCGTACTGTTTTCCAGAGTGGCTACACCAGCTTGCACTCCCACCAACAATGCAAAAGAGATCCTCTTTCTCTGCATCCTTGCCAACATCTGTTGTTGCCTGAGTTGTTAATGTTAGCCATTTTGACAGGTGTAAGGTGGTATCTAATTATGGTTGTGATTTGTATTTGCCTGATGATGAGTGATGTTGAGCATTTTTTCATGTGCTGGTTGGCCATCTGGATGTCTTCTTTGGAGAAATGTCTATTCATATCTTTTGCCCATTTCTTCCCTGGATTATTTGTTTTTTGGTTGTTGAGTTTGGTAAGTTCTTTATAGATTTTGGATACTAACCCTTTATCTGATATGTCCTTTGCAGATATCTTCTCCTATTCTGTCGGTTGCCTTTTAGTTTTCTGATTGTTTCCTTTGCTGTGCAGAAGCTTTTTATCTTGATGAGGTCCCAGTAGTTCATTTTTGCTTTTGTTTCCCTTGCCTCCAGGGACGTGTTGAGTATGAAGTTGCTGCGTCCAGGGTCAAAGAGGTTTTTGCCTGCTTTCTCCTTGAGGATTTTGATGGCTTCCTGTCTTACATTTAGGTCTTTCATCCATTTGAGTTTATTTTTGTGTATGGTGTAAGGAAGTGGTCCAGGGTCATTCTTTTGCATGTCGCTATCCAGTTTTCCCAGCACCACTTGCCAAAGAGACTGTCTTTATTCCATTGGCTATTCTTTCCTGCTTTGTCAAAGATTAGTTGGCCATACATTTGTGGGTCCATTTCTGGGTTCTCTATTCTGTTCCATTGATCTGAGTGTCTGTTCTTGTGCCAGTACCATACTGTCTTGATGATTACAGCTTCGTAGTATAGCTTGAAGTCCGGGATTGTGATGCCTCCTGCTTTGGTTTTCTTTTTCAAGATTGCTTTGGCTATTCGGGGTCTTTTCTGGTTCCATACAAATTTTAGGATTATTTGTTCTATCTCTGTGAAGAATCCTGGTGTTATTTTGATAGGGATTGCATTGAATATGTAGATTGCTTTGGGTAGCATTGACATTTTAACAATATTTGTTCTTCCTAGCCAGGAGCGTGGGATCTTTTTCTGTGTTTTTGTGTCTTCTTCAATTTCTTTCATAAGGTGTCTATAGTTTTCAATGTATAGATTTTTCACCTCTTTGGTTAGATTTATTCCTAGATATCTTATGGTTTTTGGTGCAGTTGTAAATGGGATAGATTTCTTGATTTCTCTTTCTGTTGCTTCATTGTTGGCGTGTAGGAATGCAACCACTTTCCTTGCGTTGATTTTATACCTTGCAACTTTGCTGAATTCATGAATCAGTCCTAGCAGTTTTTTGGTGGAATCTTTTGGGTTTCCATATAGAGTATCATGTCATCTGTGAAGAGTGAAAGTGTGACCTCCTCCTGGCCTATTTGGATGCCTTTTATTTCTTTGTGTTGTCTGATTGCAGAGGCTAAGACTTCCAATACTATGTTGAATAACAGTGGTGAGAGTGGACATCCCTGTCTTGTTCCTGACCTTAAGGGGAAAGCTCTCAGTTTTTCCCCATTGAGGATGATGTTAGTGTTGGGTCGTTCATATATGGCTTTTAGGAACTCTAGGTGTGCTCCTTCTATCCCTACTTTCTTGAGGGTTTTTATCAAGAAAGGATGCTGTATTTTGTCAAATGTTTTTTCTGCATCTGTTGAGAGGATCATATGGTTCTTGTCCTTTCTTTTATTGATGTGGCGAATAATGTTAATTGTTTTGCGGATATTGAACCAGCCCTGCATCCCATGTATAAATCCCACTTAGTTGTGGTGAGTAATTTTTTTAATGTATTGTTGGATCTGGTTGGCTAATGTCTTGTTGAGGATTTTGCATCCATGTTTATCAGGGAAATTGGTCTATAGTTCTCCTTTTTAGTGGAGTCTCCGTCTGGTTTTGGAATCAAGGTAATGCTAGCTTCATAGAATGAGTTTTTAAGTTTTCCTTCCATTTTTATTTTTTGGAACAGCTTCAAGAGAATAGGTGTTAACTCTTCCTTAAATGTTTGGTAGAATTCCCCTGGAAAGCCATCTGGCCCTGGATTCTTGTTTTTTGGCAGATTTTTATTACTAATTCGATTTCCTTACTGGTTATGGGTCTGTTTAAATTTTCTATTTCTTCCTGTTGCAGTTTTGGTAGTGTATATGTTTCTAGGAATTTGTCCATTTCTTCCAGATGGCTCATTTTATTGGCATATAATTGCTCATAATATTCTCTTATTATTGTTTTTATTGCTGCTGTGTTGGTTGTGATCTCTCCTCTTTCATTCTTGATTTTATTTATTTGGGTCCTTTCCTTTTTTCTCTTGATCAAACTGGCTAGTGGTTTGTCAATTTTGTTAATTCTTTCAAAGAACCAGCTTCTGGTTTCATTGATCTGTTCAAGTGTTTTTTTGGTTTTGATAGCATTAATTTCAGCTCTAATCTTTATTATTTCCTGTGTTCTGCTGGTGTTCAGTTTTATTTGCTGTTCTTTTTCCAGCTCTTTAAGGTGTAAGGTTAGGTTGTGTATCTGAGATCTTTCTTCCTTCTTTAGGAAGGCCTGGATTGCTATATACTTTCCTCTTATGACCACCTTTGCTGCGTCCCAGAGGTTTTGGGTTGTGGTATTATCATTTTCATTGGCTTCCATATACTTTTTAATTTCCTCTTTAACTTCTTGGTTGGCCCATTCATCCTTTAGTAGGATGTTCCTCAGTCTCCAAGTATTTGTTACCTTTCCAAATTTTTTCTTGTGGTTGATTTCGAGTTTCATAGCGTTGTGGTCTGAAAATATGCACGATATGATCTCGATCTTTTTGTACTTGCTGAGGGATGATTTGTGTCCCAGTATGTGGTGTATTCTGGAGAACATTCCATGTGCACTGGAGAAGAATGTATATTCTGCTGCTGTGAGACGAAATGTTCTGAATATATCTGTGAAGTCCATTGGGTCCAGTGTGTCATTCAAAGCCATTGTTTCCTTGTTGATTTTTGATTAGATGATGTGTCCATTGCTGTGAGTGATTTTTTAATGGACTCCATTATCATGGAGTCCATGGAACTTTGTGATTTTTTAATGGACTCCATCATCAGTGCTTAAGAGCAGTTTTTAAACTCCTGTTTCCTTGGCCATGTTTCTAGGCTGTAGTATGTATTTTTACCTCTAGTATTATTAATGTAACTTTTTATGCTATTCTTTTACAAGGAGCATTCTAACCACTTGAATATGCTTAGGTATGAGGTGGCTCAGTCGGTTAAGCATCTGACTTCAGCTCAGGTCATGGTTTCAGGGTTCGTTAGTGCAAGCCCCACGTTTAGCTCTGTGCTGACAGCTCAGAACCTGGATCCTACTTTGGATTCTGTTCTCCCTCTCTCTCTGTCCCTCCCCCACTCATGCTCTATCTCTCTTTCTCTCTCTCAAAATAAATAGATAAACATTGGGGAAAAAATTAAAATCAAAAGGTCATACTCAGAACATTGTAGCTAAGTGTCAGACAATAAGATGGACTTATATTTTATAATCCAGCACTTTAATATTCAGAAACAACAGAAATATTTACAAACTGACTATCCAAATTTAAAAAACAAATTTGTAAAACATCATGTAATTATGTGAAAATGTAAAGTTCTTGGTACGTATGTTATAAGATCATAAACATTTTGAGAGTTGGGACTATGTCTTTCTCATATTTGCATTGGCCGAACATTCACATAGCATGCATTTAGTAAAATTTTTAAGGGAAATAATTTTTAATTTTTTTTTAGAGTAAAACATCCATGAATTTATCAGGTTTCAACATATGCCCTAATATTTTCATTTGAAGACTTTGGATTTTCTCTGACTTCAAAATGTTTAAAAATTGTAACAAACCTACCTCCAAAATTTTAGATAATACTATTTGTTAAATAGCAGGTTTAGTTCAAGAGTGGAACAGCAAGCACACCTTTTATTTTAACACTTAAGTAGACTTATCCAAAGTCTCAAATCAGAAACTCTTTTTTCTAGGCATTAGTAAAAAGTCAATCACATATTGCATATGAGGTTGAGTAGCTATTATGTTTCCCTTTAAAGTCAATTAAGAAGTGACTCAATAGTGCTCAGTGCTTCCCAAGGTTGTAGTAAGTAGTAAATATATAATTACTATTTAGATATTTTAGATTTCTAAATTTTTTTTAATGTTCATTTATATTTGAGAGAGAGAGATAGAGAGACAGAGAATGTGCTGGGGAGAGGCAGAGAGAGAGAGGGAGACACAGAATCTGAAGCAGGCTCCAGGTTCTGAGCTGTCAGCACAGAGCCCAACATGGGCTGCAACTCAAGGACTGTGAGATTATGACCTCAGCTAAAGTCAGGTGCTTCACCGACTGAGCCACCCAGATACCTCTAGATTTTTTAGATTTTAGTCACTACTGTTATCATGAAGACCACATTTATACTTACAAAACAAGATCCTTTTTATTACCCAGAAAATGTTACTCTCAGTTTTTGCTATTCAGTTAGAAGTTAAGTCCAAAGACAGAGACTGAATCAGATTACCCTTTCTAAAGAACTTGAGGAGTGCCTGGGTGGCTTAGTCGGTTAAGTGTTAAGTGTCTGATTCTTGCTTTCAGGCTAGGTCATGATCTCACAGTTTGTGAGTTTGAGCCCGGCGTTGGGCTCTGTGCTGACAGTGTGGAGCCTGCTTGGGATTCTCTCTCCCCCTTTCTCTGCCTCTCAAGATGAATAAATAAACTTCAAAAAAAAAAAAAAAACTTGAGTGAACTATTGCTGGCAAAATTGTCCCTTTCTCTCCAGCCCCAACATGCAGACTTAATCAGGCACATTGCTGGCCTCCCCGAATAAAATGTTTATTTCCCTAAAGTAATGAAGTCGATGGTTATAGTAGCTACCATTTACTGAGCAGTTATTAGTGCTGGAAACTTTACTAAGTATTTTCAAATATTCTCTCTCCTTCAGTGCCTCCTGCCACCCTCCTACTGTCACAGTAAATCTAAAGATCTACTAAATCTAATCTAATCTGAAGGGTGTTCTCTTTTGGAGCATTATGACAGCCACAAAGTTTAATGATATTGGAAGTTGGGGGGATGGGTAAGCAACCAATTGAGCTATCAGTTTGAAGCTGCCTGTTAGACTTACAATCAAAATGCAAATGTCAATATTTAAATACTTTTTGCTACAGCACAGCAGAAGAGAGAGAAACAGTTCAATGATGTACACTGCAGGAAACGAGTGACAGTGCCTTTTCCATTTTCTGGAAGTTGCATAAGAAAGAGTAAAACCTACTCCCGTAAATTAGGCCTTTACCGTAACATGTTTGGTTTTCCATTTAGGAAGAGAAAAAGAAAATCAAATTCCAAATCTCTTCCCATTTCATCCCCTCTGACAGCTTTAAATGAAGCCAAGTAGTTTTCTGATTATTACCTTCCATCACGATACTACTTGTCTCCTATTTTTTTTGGCATAGATGACATATCCTTTGCTGTTAATGTGTCTCAGCATTTTCCCTCCATATTTAACTTGCTTTGTTCTAAACCAACTGTATCAAGTAGATATAATTTTGTGATGATACTTTTCTAGCACCACCACCTGCCATTTGAGTGGAAATGCCAGGTAAACAGAATTTAATTTTCTGAAGTGTTTTTTCTTAGGCTTTGTGGAAATTCAGATTTGCATTTTCTTTCATTTTCCACTGAGTTCTGTGCTCACAAGATAAGTGATCCTTTCTGGGAACAGAAGTTTATCTAGACCACAGGAGTGCCCTGGTTTATGAAAACTGATATAAGAAAAATCTACATGCAAAAGAGAAGTCAAAGGATTTTTTTTCAGAAGTGATCTTTGGTTTAGGATTTGCTAAGGGGTTGTTTCCAACAGCCTGCTTTAAAAGTACATCTGCTTCTTTTGCACGTCATTCACTATTTGTCAAAGAAAACAGGGCAGAGAAAATTAAAAGAATTGGGAATCTACTGCCAATTATAGAACAATTCAAAGTGAAAACATGTTTATCTGAAATTATAGTGCAAATCAAAGAAAAAATTATAGTGCAAATCAACCTGAAAACATGATTGCCATGCCAAATAGGAGAGAAGTCAGGTTGAAACATGATGTTCTTGATATCCATTGACTCACCGGCTATCCTGGGTTGGGCTCTGTTCAAAAGCCACAGAAGTTGTTATAGTTTAAGTATGATCTTTGTTCTCAAGGGATTTATGTAATCCAGTGAGAAGGATCAAATTCACGAATGCTGACTCCTTCACGTAATGGGGAGTGTACTGGCCTGGAAATGAGTTTTGGTAGTAGAGTTAATCAGAAAAATCTTTTGAGAAGACAGCTGTTGATTTGTGGCCTATTGAAGGGAAACATACCCAATCTGTGGATCAAACCGACAATCTAGTGGAATAGGGAAGGTGTGCAGTTTGGCTTCTGGAAATTTGATTTGTCTCTTAAATAGGCATATGGCCTGGGAGAAGATACTTAGTGTCTGTGAGCTTTTTTTGTCATCCTAAAACATGACTGATGACCTTCATCTACTTCATAGCACTGCTGGGGAAACCAAATGAGATATAGTTAGAAAGGGCATAGCACAATCTGCTTTACAGTTTCTCTGAGAATTTGGCTATATTCTCAATTTGTACCCATAAAGGTGAGGTGCAAATCTAGATCCACATCTTCCTCTGAGTAGGAGCACCTGGTCCAGGTTAGTGGAAAATCAGCCTACAGTGGGAAGGCAGACACTGGAGAGGCTTTGAGAACATGATAGACACTAATAATGAGCAACCTGTGGGTTGGAGTTGTTCAGCTTAGGGGGAAGTAAATCTATAAGATTGGAAATGTGAAAACCTTTAGCAACAAATGGGGGGAAAGGAAAAAAAAGCCAACAAAGGTTAACATGAGAAAGGACCTAAACAGATAAAGTGGCAGAGAACTCTTTTGATGAATGGTAATTTTCTTGAGAACAGAGATCAGTGTTCTGCAATTTAAAACTTGGTTTGTAATTATTTAATGAAGGTAGAATGAGAAATCCCCATTTCCTGGGTACTGGCAGTGGGGTTTTCTGCACAGATGTGTCCAGACACTGACATGCTGACAAGATGGGTTATGAACAGCGATTGCGTGTGACTTTCCCATGCCACTGTGCTCGTCACTGTCTGTTCTGACTTTAAGGAAGAGATGATAATTTTTTGAAATCCAGGCTGCCAGTGCTTGGAACTTAATTTTTCCCTTGATTCAGTCAGAGAGGACTGGAAATCACTGCCAATGACTAAGGCAGTTTTAGAGGGGATAGGAGAAAGACCTGGCTTGGAATGTGTTGCGTCTACTTCTGGCTGGACGGTGTCTTTGGGACAGCTCAGGATAGAGAAAACTCAGCAGCTTGCAGATGGTACCCATTCCTCCTCACTGGTAATAAAAAACTAATAGGAAGGTCCAAAAGCAAAAGAATTTATGGAATGACTTTTATATTTCTGGATTTCTATGGAAACCAGGATTATGTCAGGAGTTCGCTTCAAAAGTTTGCCCTGCTGTCTGGTTAGACTCTGGCTAAAGTATCCAATTAACAAGGTAGATCTGATTACCCAGGTGCTCTCCCCTTGGTTATGATAAGCCTTCTTTTTGAAAATTTCCATTTATGTATGTATGTATGTATGTATGTATGTATGTATGTATTTATTTATTTATTTATTTTACCAATTGCCCAACAGCTTGTCAGATAGTGACAGCATTTATATCTTCAAATTCATTTCATGTAAGTCACCTGTTGTACAGAATCAGAAAATGGTAGGGCTGAAGGGCAAAGCAAAAGGTCACCTATTTTATTCCTCTACCTTTGTGCAGTCCATGGAGTGACCCAAATGCAATACTCATGTTAATTACACTTATTCTGCTAAGTTTGGTTGTATGCCATTTCCTGCCTCTGTCCCTCAGCTGCAAATTCTATAGGGCGACATTTGTTTCATTGATAATGTTAACTACTGCCGTAATGTTATCTAATAAAACATGATCTGATTTTGTGATTGAAATGGCAGATGCTACTGTTATCTGATTTCTTTCTAAAGATAAATTTGGCTTCTTTCTAATCCTCTCTGCTTTGATTTTGCTAACATCCTGAGGTCAACTTGCTACTCATGAGTGAGTGTATCCTGTCAGTATATAAAGAATGTTCAGGGACTGGGGACGAGTGGGGACCCAGGACTTCTGGACTTCATTACTTCCTTTTTGGTTCCTTTCCATTAAATGTGCTTTTGATAATACTTTTTCCATTGGAGAAAAGCAAAGGTGGAGCTAAGAGCCAACTGCAGCATTTCTTTTCTAAGGAGAAGCTCAGCCAGACCTAAGTTTGCTACATTATAGTGAAGTTAAGCTGATGACCCAGGCCCCTCCGGCATCTCTGCAACCTCCATGGAGGTCGGAAAAGGCCAGCTGAGGGGCGCCTGGGTGGCTCAGGTGGTTAAGCGACCAACTCTTGATTTCATCTTAGGTACTATCTCACAGTACGTGGGTGGGTTCGAGCCCCACATCATGTTCTGTGCTGACAGTACAGAGCCTGACTGGAATTCTCTCTTTCCCTCTCTCTGCCCCTCTCATGCTCTCTCTCAAAAAATAGGTAAAATAAAACTAAAAGAAAAAAAAAAGAAAAAAAAAAGGCCAACTGAGCTCTTTTTGCCTCTAACGTTTAGACAACTCACCCAGTTTTCAACATGCTACAGTCTAGCTGCAAATAAGGTGCAGATGGCAGTGCTTTTGTTGGTCAAGTGTGAGACTGTCCCATAGCTCCAGGAGCTTCTAATCGTAATATGTGTAAAAATATAAATGATATATAATAAATTTAATTATGTAAATTAAATTTAATATGTTTTGCAAATATATCAAATAGATATAAAATAGAAGTATATATAAAATCCTTATATATAAACTTACACATTTTAGTAACATTTTAGAAATATATATATATATATATATATATATTTTTTTTTTGAGAGAGAGAGGGCACAGAAGAGCAAGGGGCAGAGAGAGAGAGAGAGAGGGAGAGAGAGAGAGTCCTATGGGGAGCAGAGAGAGAGAGAGAGAAGTGGGGGGAGCTCGTGCTCATTGAATCGGGGCTCGTGTTCACCCAAATTGGTACTTGAGCTCACGAACCGTGAGATCATGACCTGAGCCAAAGTCAGATGCTATTGGTTGAGCCATCCAGGAGCCCTAAGAAATATATATTTTTATAAAATTGTTGTTTTTTAATCAGTGGAATAACCACAAATAGCATAACAGAACTGCATTCAAGAAGCCGACAGGCTGTTATTAAGATAAAAGAGCCTCTCTCATCTAATCTTTCCAGAAGTTTGGAATTAGCCTGTTATGTACCCATATTTGTGTGTGTGTGTGTGTGTGTGTGTGTGTGTGTGTGAGAGAGAGAGAGAGAGAGAGAGAGAGAGAGAGAGAGAGAGAGAGATTCTTCATACACTACCTTATAATTTAATAATTAGTTAGCATCTTCCCCAGTGATGGAATAGAGAGATTGCTCATTAGGTCTGCAGATGGGACTATGCTGGGAAAGCTAACACCATACAACATTAGTTAATTTCAGAGCTGCACAAAGCAATGGAGAAGTAGATGAGACTGTCACTAAGTGTGGAAATCAGGTTGGATCATGAATGTGGAATAAAAGCTTTGCAGGGAGAGAGCTAGGAAATTTTAAATGATGAAGTGGAATCAGTTTTCAGAAATAGAGATTTTAGGAAAATACTCTTTAGCGAAAATTGAGAAGAGGAACAAGGAAAACCTTTATCCTTCTAAGATAATAAGGCTTGAGTAAAATTGCTCAAAAATATTAAGAGTGTCTGAATAATAAAAGATCAACTGAAAACAGATGACTGGATCACATCTTATAATGGGAAGGTAGAAGTCACCTAAATCAGGAAATAATGTACTTGATTTGCATGAAAAATTAGATTATTATTTAGATGTATACTTTGCTTGCCTACTATATGGCCCCCTTTAAGACATTTCTCATATTGTAAACAAAGTGATCTTTTTTTTTTAATTTTTTTTTAACGTTTATTTATTTTTGAGACAGAGAGAGACACAGCATGAACGGGGGAGAGGTAGACAGAGAGGGAGACACAGAGTCGGAAGCAAGTTCCAGGCTCTGAGCCATCAGCCCAGAGCCCGACGCGGGGCTCGAACTTGCGGACCACGATATCGTGACCTGAGCCGAAGTCGGACGCTTAACCGACTGAGCCACCCAGGCGCCCCAGATCTTTTGTTTTTTTTAAGGTTTTTATTTTTAATTAAATTTAGATTTATAAAAAATATTCAAAAATAAAAATGTTCCATATAAACTTTACCTAGATTTCCCAAATCTTAACATTTTACTGTATTTATTATTTTCTCTTTTCCTTCCTTCCTTCCTTCCTTCCTTCCTTCCTTCCTTCCTTCCTTCCTTCCTTCCTTCCTTCCTTCCCTGCCTTTTCCTTTCCTTCCTTTCTTCCCTCTCTGCCCCCATTCCTTCTCTCTCTTCCTCCCTCCCTCCTTCCTTCCTTCCTCCCTCTTTTTCTCTCTTTCTTTTTATTTTTATACATTTAGAGGGAACTTTTTGAGAGTAAATTGCAAACGTTGTACATCTTTATCCTCTAAACACCTCAGTGTGTATTTCTTAAAAGTGAGAAATTTTACATAACCATGGTATGATGATTAAAATCAGAAACAAAAATATAATACTATTATCTATAGATTCTGATCAAAATTTTCAGTTTTCCATTAATATCTTTGTAGTAAAATATGTCCTCCTCCCCCCCAGTTCAGAATCCAATCCATGATTACAAATGACATTTAACTGTCATCTGAGTAATCTTCTTAAAAAGTTAAATGTTAGTATCACTACCTAGCTAAACATCCTATGATTATTTTATACTTTTCTTAAGATAAAAATAAAACATTCATGGCTAAAGCTCATATTCAGCTGTTATGCAACCCTAAGATCATATCGATTTGTTAATGGCTCTTATGATTCTCTTGAGTTTATTCAGATTGGCTGCTGTCTGTGCCAGAAGGTTGTTAAATGTTTGCAGTATTACTCCTGACTGTGTATCATAAGACCCTACTTTTCTTTCCAGATTCATATTTTGCCATTCACTCCCAAGTTGTCTTTGCTTCATTCAGACTTGCCATGAAATGTGAAGGGGCTTAAGTTTTATGCTACTTGAAAGCTAATGATGCAGTCTGCTACAGTTTCATGGATGCTAGCAGAAGACACAAGATTCTTGGACCAGAGACAAAGGATATTATTGTGCACAGCACAGCAGGAAGAGTCTTGTTCGCTTTGGTTTCTCATGATTCCAAGTCCCATGAGGGTGATGTGGATGGAGGCCCAGGTAGATGCCTTGTACATAATGGGTCTATGTCACTGATGAACAATGAGCTTAGGAAACCCTTGATCTTATAAATAGGCTACTAGAAACTTGTCCATCTTTGACCTAGAGGAAGGTATTTGTATTAGTCCAGTCAGAAAACAAGTATGTTTTTTCCCCCAGGGAGAGACACTATCTCTGTCTTCCATGGTTGTTGCTATACAAACATTCTTGGAAAGATAGTCCAGCACAACAGTTGATACAGGATGTCCATAAGTACCATGGGGAATTGTCTTGCAACCATACTGGGCATCTTTCGGTTTCTCTAATGGACTGTGCTCCTTCCAAGTGCCATTACAGGTGTCATTTTTCTTTTGGAAACATTTTCCCCTCCTTCCTCTGACTCATCTAATTAATGTCTCATCCTTCTTTAAGTCTCTTACATTCATGATTTTTCTTCAGTCTCCCAGACGAAACTCAGTTCTCCTATAGATCACTGTACATTTCATTAAGGAGACTTATCGTACTCTGTGATTTATGTTAGTGTAAATATTTTATTAGTGTCCGTCTCTAATAGTAGACATCATTCTGTAAATGTCAGGGACTGTCCTTGTTGCTTGACTTGAATCTCCAAGATCTAGCACAGTAACTGACACGTGGGAGAACACTCAATAAATATTTGTGGAGTGAGAAAAAAAGTATGTGTCAGGCATGTAGTATTTATTTTTAAAAGTTTTTAATTTTTTTTTTATTTTTTGAAAGACAGAGAGAGAGCACAAGTAGGGGAGGGACAAAGAGAGGAAGAGAGAGAATCCCAAGAAGGTTCTGCACTGGCAGTGCAGAGCCCACACAGGACTTGAACCCATGAACCAGGAGATCATGATATGAACAGACAAGAATCTGACACTCAACCGACTGAGCCACCCCAGGTGCCCCAGGCATGTAATATTTAAGTTAGTAAGGCCTGTGGTTACATAGTCTTTTAGCAGTTATTCCAGAGTTTTTTAAATGTTTGATTTTGTGAAATCACTCGCAATTAATGAGAGTTTGGTCTATTTCTAATATTTATACCTCTGTGTGTGTGTGTGTGTGTGTGTGTGTGTGTGTGTGTGTGTGTGTAAATGCAGAGGCTATGATCTCCAGTATAATGATGCAAGTATTAGTGAGAAAGAAGATATCCTTTTTCATTTTGACTAAAAATAAATAGTTCTGATCTTTCATTAGGAATGGTCTTCTAGAGGATAACCTTAAAACATTTTTGATTCAGAGTTGGCTAAGAATTTTCTTTAAGAATGTGTATTGAATTTTAGCAACCACTACTTTTCAGTATTTTCTCTTTTAACCTATTGGTGAGTAGAACAATTGTTACATTCCAAAAAACTGTATATACGTCTGTTTATCCTTTAGGAAGGATTTGACTGCATATAACAGAATACCCAATTAAACGTGAATTAAATAATGAAGACAGACATTACTTCACATTACAAAAAGTCTGGAGTTAAGTTGTTCCAAAATGGCTCAGGCTCAACAATGTTAGGACTCAGACACACTTTCCTTCATGATTTCAAGGTAACTCTAACAATGCTTAGAATGTTTAGCATTCTCCTACCAAAGTCAAAGTCATCATATATGCAACTTTTAAGTGGAAGCATATACTCAAAAACATCAAATTTGAAATTTATTTCCCTTCAATATGTAATATTAATTTACATGCCCATATATTAACTAAATACTATAGAAAAGCCTGTATATCTAAAAAAAGGTATCAATCTAATAATAATTGGTGGTGGTATGTTAAAATGTCCATATTATTTAAGATTAGGTTTATATACAATAAAACCCAGTTACATTTTTTTTAAGTTTATTTATTTATTTTGAGAGAGAGAAGGCAAGCAGCAGGGAGAGAAAGGGAGAGAGAGAATCCCAAGCAGGTTCCAAATGGTTAGCGCAGAGCCTAATGCAGGGCTTGATCCCACAAACCTGAGATCATGACCTGAGCTGAAATCAAGAGTTGGATACTTAACTGACTGAGCCACCCAGGCACCCCAGACCCTGTTATTTTTAACACTACCAGAGAATCTGTATATATCTTTGGAGCATTAATGTATAAATTTTCTTTTATAAAGATATATATAGCATTATAATCCTATAATCTAGATATTTTAAGGATGGTATGATACATTGCATGATTATTTTGAATTTCTAGATAAATTTATTTTTCTGCATCTTTTAAGCATGCATTAGCATGTAGTTTATTATTCATAATTTGAAATTATATATATTGAAACTTGATGTATATGAATTTATAAGTTAAATTTTTAAAGCACTTGTTATAATAGGTTTGGATACACACATCACAATGCTAATGCTGCATTTTGAACTTGTAATTAATTTTTTAGCTTAATTTTTTTAAATTTACATCCAAATTAGTTAGCATATAGTGCAACAATAATTTCAGGAGTAGATTCCTTAATGCCCTTTACCCATTTAGCCCATCCCCCCTCCCACAACCCCTCCAGTAACCTTCTGTTTATTCTCCATATTTATGAGTCTCTTATGTTTTGTCCCCCTCCCTGTTTTTATATTATTTTTGTTTCTCTTCCCTTATGTTCATCTGTTTTGATCAAACTGGCCAGTGGTTTACCAATTTTGTTAATTCTTTCAAATAACCATCTTCTGGTTTCATTGAGAACATTTAATTTATAATTGATAAACATTTATAAATATTGTACTTGAAAGTGAAAATTGTTTTTTCCCCACACATTGAATAGATGTTATTTTTTTAAATATTAAATTTATTGTCAAATTGGTTTCCATACAACACGCAGTGTTCGATGCAACAGGTGCCCTCCTCAGTGCCCATCACCCACCCTCCCCTCCCTCCCATCCCCCATCAACCCTCAGTTTATTCTCAGTTTTTAAGAGTCTCTTATGGTTAGGCTCCCTCCCTCTCTAACTTTTTTTCCCCTTTCCCTCCCCCATGGTCTTCGTTAAGTTTCTCAGGATCCACATAAGAGTGAAAATATATGGTATCTGTCTTTCTCTGTATGACTTATTTCACTTAGCATGGCACTCTCCAGTTCCATCCACATTGCTACAAAAGGCAATATTTCATTTCTTTCTCATTGCCAAATAGTATTCCATTGTGTATATAAACCGTAGTTTCTTTATCCATTCATCAGTTGATGGACATTTAGACTCTTTCTATAATTTGGCTATTGTTGAAAATGCTGCCATAAACACTGGGGTACAAGTGCCCCTATATATCTGCACTCCCGTATCCCTTGGGTAAATTCCTCTTACACCATTCACAAAAATAAACTCAAAATGGATCAAGGACCTGAATGTGAGACAGGAAACCATCAAAACCCTAGAAGAGAAAGCAGGAAAAAACCTCTCTGACCTCAGCCACAGCAATTTCTTACTTGACACATCTGTAAAGGCAAGGGAATTAAAAGCAAAAATGAACTATTGGGATCTCATGAAGATAAAAAGCTTCTGCACTGCAAAGGAAACAATCAATAAAACTAAAAGGCAACCAACAGAATGGGGAAAGATATTTGCAAATGACATACCAGAATAGATGTTATTTTGAATCACAAATTCAACCTGTCTCTTAGGATACTACCCCAGAAGTAAGTTGAAAATCTTGTCCTTCTTAGAAATACACTTGAATGAGTTTCAGCTGAATATATTAGATAGATACAGCTTGTTAAAAAAAAATTAATGTTTATTTATTATTTTGAGAGACAGAATGTGAGCAGGGGAGGGGTAGAGAGAGAGGGAGACACAAATCTGAAACTGGCCTCAGGATCTGAGCTGTCAGCACAGAGCCCAATGTGGGGCTTGAACTCACACACCTTGAGATCATGACCTGAGCTGAAGTCGGACACTTATCCAACTGAGCCACCCAGATGCCCCGATGCAGCTTATTTTAAAAACACACAGCACTTATATAATACAGGTAGTACATTGTGAATTTATGTCAAAAGTATGACATATTTTGCAAATAAAACTAAAGAATTAAAATGAGAAGAAGAAGGGAAATAATAAAGATCAGAACATAAATAAATGAGATGGAGACCAAAAAAAAATTCATAGAAAAAAATCAGTAAAACCAAGAGCTGCTTCTTTGAAAAAAAAAGATGAACAAAATTGACCCTTAGCCAGACTCATCAAGAATAAAAGAGAAAAAACCCAAATAAATAAAAAAGGAGAGAGAAGTAACAGCTGAAACTATGGAAATACAAAGGATTGTAAGAGAATATTATGAAAGCTATATGCTAACAAACTGGATAACCTGGGAGAAATAGATAAATTCCTAGAGATATACAAAACTGATCCAGGAAGAAATAGAAAATCTGAACAGAAATTACAAGTAGTGAAATTGAATCAGTTATCAATAAACTGCCAAAAAATAAAAGTCCAGGACCAGATGGATTCACAGGTGAATTCTACCAGACATAAAGGAAAGTTAGTATCTATTCTCTGAAACTATTCCAAAAAAACAGAAGAGGAAGGAAAGCTTTCAAATACATTCTATGAGGTCAGCATTACCCTGGTATCAAAACCAGACAAAGATACCACACACACACACACACACACACACACACACACACACACACATCCAAAAAAACCTTAGAGAAAATGTTTGTCAACTTACTTGTTTGTCCTTACAAGGTTTAACCTTTAAGAATGAGGCTGAAAAACATTTTTTAAGAAACAAAAACTGAGAGAGGTGCCTGACTGTCTCAGTCTGCAGAGCATGTGATTCTTGATCTTAGGATTGTAAATTTAAGCCCCATTTTGTTTGAAGAGATTACTTAAAAAAATATTAAAGGGGTGTCTGGGTGGCTCAGGTGGTTAAACATCTGACTCTTGATTTCAGCTCAGGTCATGATCTCACAGTTTGTAGGATCGAGCCCCATATAAGGCTCTGCTCTGACAGTTTGGAGCCTGCTTAAGATTCTCTCTGTCTTCATCTCTCTCTGCCTCTTCTTTCCTTGTGCTCTCTCTCTCTTAAAATAAATAAGCATTAAAAAATAAATAAAATCTAAAAAAAACCCCACAGAATTTAGCAACACAGAGATTTACTATGGGAACATTTATAAAATGAACTTCAAGAAGAAAAGTGAACCCAGAAAAAAGTCTGATATGGAAGAAGAAATGATGGGCAAAGACATTGACAAACATGTAGATGAATGTAAAGTAACATTGCCCCTAGTATTAATGATGATGTACCAGCCATGAAAATTCACCTTGAAGATCTCCTATAACAGATAACATGACTAACCAATAGCTCTAGTTTCTGCACTGTGAAATCCAACTTTATATTTACTCTGAGGTCACTGTTTCCATGTGGTCTTCCCAACCAATGAGTGACTGCATAGAAATACTAAGGCAGGTCTACTTGTGAGAAATACAGAATAACTTTGTAGGAGGTATTTGGCTTACAGGCTCCCATGGCACTTTAGAATGCCATAACTCAACTGTCTTTCCTTTACATCTTCACTCACGACGAAATTTGCTTCATGGTCTGGTTGCTTTCCTAAACTCTCACTTTCTCTCAAAGAGATTCCCCTAATAAAATCCATGCTCGTTTAATCTATCCTGGTGCCTGCGTCTGGAGGACTTAGACTAACATAATACTATTGTCTAATTTGTGGGGTTAACAACAATGTCAGTTAAGCAGAAGCCAAAGAAAAAAGCAGACATGAGTCGTACAGAAAACAAATAGCAAAATGGTAGACCTAAAATTAACCTTATTAGTAATTGAACCAAACTCTCTATCAAAAAGTAAAGTGTACAGGGGCATCTGGGTGGCTCAGTTGGTTGAGGGTCTGACTCTTGATTTTGGCTGGAAGCCCTGAGTTGGGCTCCTCGCTGAGTGTGGAGCCTTCTTGAGATTTTCTCCCTCCCCCATCTCTCTGTCTCTCTCCCTCTCTGCCTGTCTGCCCAACTCATGCTCTCTCTCTCTCTTAAAAAAAAAAGCGAGGATTATCGATCTGGATAAAAAAGAAAAATCTAATTATATGCTTTCTGTATGAGACAGGTTAAAAGATACACAAAGGTAGAAAATAAAATGATAAAAAAATTTAAATGACATAAACAGTAACCATGAGAGAACTGGAATGGTTGCATTAGTATTATAAATAGAATTTAATGTAAGAAATAATTACTAGAGACAAAGAAGGACATTTCATTATGCTAAAAGACTATATCAGCAAGATAGAACATTATAAATGTATTTGCATCTTACTACAGAACCCGTAGTATATGAAGCCAAAATTGAGAGTTGAAAACATATACTATTCAATAGTTATATGTATACCTGTCTTGATAATTATGAAATGTAATTTTTTAATTTTATTTGGATTTATAAATATAAAAGAACTATACTATTATTGATAAATTTAAATTCCCCCTCTTCAATTCCATTGCCTTTTTTCCCTCAGAGACATCTATGAAAAATTTAGTCTATATCTTTTCAGCTCATGGTTTTCCTACATGTATATATAACCTAAAACCTTAGATTCCTTGTTTTTTAATCATGCATGTAAATGTCATACTACACATATCTTTTTGCAGCCATTTATTTCACTTAAATCTGTCACCATTCTGGTACATATAGATTGATTTCATTCATATAAATACATTGAATAAATGTACATTTTATTTGCCTACTGATGAAAAATAATCCTCATTAAATCAGTATTACCTAATAGTAGTTAGAGAAGTTTTAAGAAAATAATAGATGCTTATGTTTTATTGGAAATAAACTCTAATCCTGTTTCAAACATATTTTGTAAGGATCTTTTTCATAACCTTTTAAAGATTGCTGATGTTTGATGTTGAGTTCTGCTCTTGGTCTGCTGCTACCATGAGGTCTACCTGAATGTCAGAAATCTCCTCCCCTGAAAAGCCAAGAAAATTCTTTTGGAGGGTTTTTTTAGTAAGTCCATATATGCTAAACAAAGCCTATGATTTTGATATTAATGAAGTATTAAGGTATGGTGCTTGCTGAATTTTGGATGGTAAATATTTACCCTTTCCCTTCAGTGAAATTCTAAGTGAATCAGCAAGTTTTTTTGTTTTTTGTTTTTTTATTCTAAATCTGTAGTCCTTTTTGTCATAAAATTGTTACTGGTCAATTGCCATTACATTTTCAGTGTAAAACACCAAGATTTTACAAAGATGAGGCATCACTTATATGTGTTTCTTTGGGCAGAGTTTCTGTAAGAAAAATACTTAGACATCAAATTGTTGGGCCATGTAGGGTTTAAGTATTTTGGATTTTTCTGGATGCTGCCAAATCGCTGTCCTAGAGCTATTCTTTAAAAAATTTAAAAAAAAATGTTTATTTATTTTTGAGAGAGGGAGAGAGAGAGAGAGCATGAGCAGGGGAGGGGCAGAGGGTGAAGGAGACAGAATCCAAAGCAGGCCCAAGTTCTTAGCTGTCAGCACACAACCCGACGCAGGACTAAAACTCACAAACCTAACTGTGAGATCATGACCTGAGCCAAAGTCGGACACTCAACCAACTGAGCCACACAGGCACCCCATGTCTTAGAGCTATTCTGATGTCCTATTTAATGAATGAGTTCCCTTTACCTACCGCTCTTGCCAGCAGTTGGTAATGTCAGGTATTTAATCTGTTTGGTGAAAGTAGTATCTCCTTGTTGTTTTCATTTACAGTTACGTGATTATTTGTGACATTGTTCTCTGTTTTGTTTCATTGATCTGCCTATTCTTACACAACTAATACAACTTTAATTCCTATAACTTTATAATAAATTTTGATATTGGTAGAAGCTTACGTTCTAGCATGTAATGCTGCCTCAATATCCTACTTTTTACTTTTACTTAGCTCTTTCCAGTATCTTATCTTTGTAAAAATCTTACAAGTTCTGGAGGTTAAGGAATGTTTATTAGGCACCATTTGCATCCTATATATGGGTTAATTTCTGTTTCTATATATATCTATATATGGGTTAATGTCTTCCTCAGTCAGTGGGTGAGTGAAAGGTTTCATTAGACAGTGGCCTTGCCCTATGCCTTAGTTCACTCTTTCTTATTGCACCCACACCTGGCACCTGCTTTATGGGTCTTCTCCTAGCTGTATCAACGTTCCTAGAAAGAGTGCTATGAAAGTTCTTCCCTGAGTTCTTCCTTTAGTTTCTGGAAGAGCATTTCACTGGGTCTTCTTTGCCTCAGAGTTGAAATAGTATTATGGATGGATTAGGACAGGGAGGAATAATTTCTAGGATGGTGTATAGCACTGGGTATGTGCTCCCTGCACATTAGACAAGGTGCAAGGAAAATGACGAATAATAATAGTAGTAATGGGAGCTTAGGGAAAGCTGGACACAAAAACAATAGCAATAAATGACAATAATTATAATAGCATTATCATTTTATATTTCCTTTAATTTTTTTTGCTAGTGGATTTAATCCTTTATTTTTTAATTTATTTTTAATTTAATTTTTTTTTAATTTACATCCAAATTAGTTAGCATATAGTGCAACAATGATTTCAGGAAGTAGATTCCTTAGTGCCCCTTACCCATTTGGCCCATCCCCCCTCCCACAACCCCTCCAGTAACCCTCAGTTTGTTCTCCATATTTATGAGTCTCTTCTGTTTTGTCCCCCTGCCTGTTTTTATATTATTTTTGTTTCTCTTCCCATATAGTCATTTGTTTTGTCTCTTAAAGTCCTCATATGAGTGAAGTCATATGATTTTTGTCTTTTTCGACTAATTTCACTTAGCATAATACCCTCCAGTTCCATCTACATAGTTGCAAATGGCAAGATTTCATTCTTTTTGATTACTGAGTAATACTCCATTATATATATATATATATATATATATATATATCTTTTTTCTTTTTACATTCATTAATTGAATTTATTATTTTGAAAAAAATTACAAACCTACAGAAAAGCTTATATGACAATAAATCCTCCTATACTTTCTTTCTTTCTTTCTTTTTTTTATTATGAAATTTATTGTCAGATTGGTTTCCATACAACACCCAGTGCTCATCCCAACAGGTGCCCTCCTCAATACCCATCACCCACCCACCCTTCCCGCCCACCCCCCATAAACCCTTAGTTTGTTCTCAGTTTTGGGGAGTCTCCTATGTTTTGGCTCCCTCCCTCTCTAACTTTTATTTTTTCCTTCCCCTCCGCCATGGTCTTTGATAAGTTTCTCAGGATCCACATAGGAGTGAAAACATATGGAATCTGTCCTTCTCTGTATGACTTATTTTACTTAGCATAACACTCTCTAGTTCTATCCGTGTTGCTACAAAAGGCAATATTTCATTCCTTCTCATTGCCATGTAGTATTCCACTGTGTATATAAACCACAGTTTCTTTATCCATTTGTCAGTTGATGGACATTTAGGCTCTTTCCAGAGTTTGGCTATTGTTGAGAGTGCTACTATCAACATAGGGGTATAAGTGTCCCTGTGCATTAGTACTCCTGTAGCAATGCTACTGCTGGGTTATAGGGTAGGTCTATTTTTAATTTTTTGAGGAACCTCCACACTGTTTTCCAGAGTGGCTGCACCAGTTTGCATTCCCACCAACAGTGCAAGAGGGTTCCCATTTCTCCACATCCTCTCCAGCATCTATAGTCTCCTGATTTGTTCATTATAGCCACTCTGACTGGCGTGAGGTGATATCTGAGTGTGGTTTTAATTTGTATTTCCCTGATGAGGAGTGACGTTGAGTATCTTTTCATGTGCCTTTTGGCCATCTGGATGTCTTCTTTAGAGAAGTGTCTGTTCATGTTTTCTGCCCATTTCTTTACTGGATTATTTGTTTTTTGGGTGTGGAGTTTGGTGAGCTCTTTATAGATTTTGGATACTAGCCCTTTGTCTGATATGTCATTTGCAAATATCTTTTCCCATTCCGTTGGTTGCCTTTAGTTTTGTTGATTGTTTCCTTTGCAGTGCAGAAGCTTTTTATCTTCATGAGGTCCCAATAGTTCACTTTTGCTTTTAATTCCCTTGCGTTTGGGGATGTGTCAAGTAAGAAATTGCTATGGCTGAGGTCAGAGAGGTTTTTCCCTGCTTTCTCCTCTAGGGTTTGATGGTTTCCTGTCTCACCTTCAGGTCCTTTATCCATTTTGAGTTTATTTTTGTGAATGGTGTGAGAAAGTGGTCTAGTTTCATTCTTCTGCATGTTGCTGTCCAGTTCTCCCAGGACCATTTGTTAAAGAGACTGTTTTTTTTTTTCCATTGGATATTCTTTCCTGCTTTGTCAAAGATTAGTTGGCCATACTTTTGTGGGTCTAGTTCTGGGGTTTCTATGCTATTCCATTGGTCTATGTGTCTGTTTTTGTGCCAATACTATGTTGTCTTTATGATTACAGCTTTGTAGTAGAGGCTAAAGTCTGGGATTGTGATGCCTCCTGCTTTGGTCTTCTTCAAAATTACTTTGGCTATTTGGGGCCTTTTGTGGTTCCATACAAATTTTAGGGTTGCTTGTTCTAGCTTTGAGAAGAATGCTGGTGCAATTTTGATTGGGATTGTATCGAATGTGTAGATAGCTTTGGGTAGTATTGACATTTTAACAATATTTATTCTTCCAATCCATGAGCACAGAATGTTTTTCCATTTCTTTATATCTTCTTCAATTTCCTTCATAAGCATTCTATAGTTTTCAGCGTACAGATCTTTTACATCTTTGGTCAGGTTTATTTCTAGGTATTTTATGATTCTTGGTGCAATTGTGAATGGGATCAGTTTCTTTGTCTTTCTGTTGCTTCATTATTAGTGTATAAGAATGCAACTGATTTCTAGACATTGATTTTGTATCCTGCGGCTTTGCTGAGTTCATGTATCAGTTCCAGCAGACGTTTGGTGGAGTGTGTCGGGTTTTCCATGTGTAATATCATGTCATGTGCAAAAAGTGAAAGCTTAACTTCATCTTTGCCAATTTTGATGCCTTTGATTTCCTTTTGTTGTCTGATTGCTGATGCTAGAACTTCCAACACTATGTTAAACAAAAGCGGTGAGAGTGGACATCCCTGTCATGTTCCTGATCTCAGGGAAAAAGCTCTCAGTTTTTCCCCATTGAGGATGATATTAGCTGTGGGCTTTTCATAAATGGCTTTTATGATGTTTAAGTATGTTCCTTCTATCCTGACTTTCTCGAGGGTTTTTATTAAGAAAGGGTGCTGGATTTTGTCAAAGGCCTTTTTCTGCATCGATTGATAGGATCATATGGTTCTTATCTTTTCTTTTATTAATGTGATGTATCACGTTGATTGATTTGCGAATGTTGAACCAGCCCTGCATCCCAGGAATGAATCCCACTTGATCATGTTGAATAATTCTTTTTATATGCTGTTGAATTCGATTTGCTAGTCTCTTATTGAGAATTTTTGCATCCATATTCATCCGGGATATTGGCCTGTAGTTCTCTTTTTTTACTGGGTCTCTGTCTGGTTTAGGAATCAAATTAATGCTGGCTTCATAGAATGAGTCTGAAAGTTTTCCTTCCCTTTCTATTTCTTGGACTAGCTTGAGAAGGATAGGTATGATCTCTGCTTTAAATGTCTGGTAGAATTCCCCAGGGAAGCCATCTGGTCCTGGACTCTTATTTGTTGGGAGATTTTTGATAACTGATTCAATTTCTTCGCTGGTTATGGATCTGTTCAAGCTTTTTATTTCCTCCTGTTTGAGTTTTGGAAGTCTGTGGGTGTTTAGGAATTTGTCCATTTCTTCAGGTTGTCCAGTTTGTTGGCATATAATTTTTCATAGTATTCCCTGATAATTGCTTGTATTTCTGAGGGATTGGTTGTAATAATTCCATTTTCATTCATGAGTTTATCCATTTGAGTCATCTCCCTTTTCTTTTTGAGAAGCCTGGCTAAAGGTTTATCAATTTTGTTTATTTTTTCAAAAAACCAACTCTTGGTTTCATTGATCTGCTATACAGTTTTTTTAGATTCTATATTGTTTATTTCTGCTCTGATCTTTATTATTTCTCCTGCTGGGTTTAGGGTATCTTTGCTGTTCTGCTTCTATTTCCTTTAGGTGTGCTGTTAGATTCTGTATTTGGGATTTTCTTGTTTCTTGAGATAGGCCTGGATTGCAATGTATTTTCCTCTCAGGACTGCCTTTGCTGCATCCCAAAGCGTTTGGATTGTTCTATTTTCATTTTCATTTGTTTCCGTATGTTTTTTAATTTCTTCTCTAATTGCCTGGTTGAGCCATTCATTCTTTAGTAGGGTGGTCTTTAACCTCCATGCTTTTGGAGGTTTTCCAGACTTTTTCTTGTGCTTGATTTCAAGCTTCAGAGTATTGTGGTCTGAAAGCATGCATGGTATGATTTCAATTCTTGTATACTTATGAAGGGCTGTTTTGTGACCCATTATGTGATCTATCTTGGAGAATGTTCCATGTGCACTCAAGAAGAAAGTATATTCTATTGCTTTGGGATGCAGAGTTCTAAATATATCTGTCAAGTCCGTCTGATCCAGTGTATCATTCAGGGCCCTTGTTTCTTTATTGATTGTTTGTCTGGATGATCTATCCAATGTTGTAAGTAGAGTATTAAAGTCCCCTGAAATTACCACATTCGTATCAATAAGGTTGCTTATATTTGCGATTGTTTTATATATTTGGGGGCTCCCGTATTCGGCGCATAGACATGTATAATTGTTAGCTCTTCCTGATGGGTAGACCCTGTGATTATTATATAATGTCCTTCTTCATCTCTTGTTACAGCCTTTAATTTAAAGTCTAATTTGTCTGATGTAAGTATGGCTACTTCAGCTTTCTTTTGACTTCCAGTAGCATGATAGATAGTTCTCCATCCCCTCACTCTCAATCTGAAGGTGTCCTCAGGTTTAAAATGAGTCTCTTGTAGACAGCAAATAGATGGGTCTTGTTTTTTTTATCCATTTTGATACTCTGTGTCCTTTGGTTGGCGCATTTAATCCATTTACATTCAGTGTTATTATAGAAAGATATGAGTTTAGAGTCATTGAGATGTCTGTAGGTTTCATGCTTGCAGTGATGTCTCTGGTACTTTGTCTCCCAGGATCTCCCTTAGGATCTCTTGTAGAGCTGGTTTAGTGGTGATGAATTCCTTCAGTTTTTGTTTGTTTGGGAAGACCTTTATCTCTCCTTCTATTCTAAATGACAGACTTGCTGGATAAAGGATTCTTGGCTGCATATTTTTTCTGTTCATCACATTGAAGATCTCCTGCCATTCCTTTCTGGCCTGCCAAGTTTCAGTAGACAGATCCACCATGAGTCTTATCGGTCTCCCTTTATATGTTAGAGCATGTTTATCCCTAGCTGCTTTTAGAATTCTCTCTTTATCCTTGTATTTTGCCAGTTTCACTATGATATGTCGTGCAGAAGATCGATTGAAGTTACGTCTGAAGGGAGTTCTCTGTTCCTCTTGGATTTCAATGCCTTTTTCCTTCCCCAGTTCAGGGAACTTCTCAGGTATGATTTCTTCAAGTATACCTTCAGCATCTTTCCGTCTCTCTTCCTCCTCTGGAATACCAATTGTGCCTATATTGTTTCATGTAATTATGTCACTCAGTTCTCTAAGTCTCCCCTCATACTCCTAGATTTTTTTTATCTCTTTCTCAGCTTTTTCTTTTTCCGTAATTTTATCTTCTAATTCACCTATTCTCTCCTCTGCCTCTTCAATCTGAGCTGTGGTCATCTCCATTTTATTTTCCAGCTCATTTATAGCATTTTTTAGCTCCTCCTGGCTGTTCCTTAGTCCCTTGATCTCTGTAGTAATAGATTTTCTGCTGTCCTCTATACTTTTTTCAAGCCCAGTGTTTAATTTTATGACTATTATTTTTTTTTTAAATTTTTTTTTTCAACGTTTATTTATTTTTGGGACAGAGAGAGACAGAGCATGAACGGGGGAGGGGCAGAGAGAGAGGGAGACACAGAATCGGAAACAGGCTCCAGGCTCCGAGCCATCAGCCCAGAGCCTGACGGGGCTCGAACTCACGGGCCGCGAGATCGTGACCTGGCTGAAGTCGGACGCTTCACCGACTGTGCCACCCAGGCGCCCCATGACTATTATTTTAAATTCATTTTCTGCTATATTGGTTAAATCGTTTTTGATCAGTTCGTTAGCTGTCGCTACTTCCTGGAGTTTCTTTTGAGAAGAATTCTTCTGTTTCATCATTTTGGATAGTCCCTGGAGTGGCGGGGAACTGCAGGGGTCTTCCTCTGTGCTGTCTAGAATAACTTGCATTGGTGGGCGGGGCTGCAGTCAGACCTGATGTCTGCCCCAGCCCACTGCAGGGGCTACAGTCAGACTGGTGTGTACCTTATCTTCCCCTCTCCCAGGGGCAGGACTCACTGTGGAGTGGTGTGGCCTCTGTCTGGGCTACTTGAGCACTGCCAGTTTTGTGGTACTGCTTCGATGGGATCTGGCGTCTTAGCCGGGGTGGATCCACAAGGTGCACAGGGGCGGGACGGGCAGGCTCTGCTTGCTTTGCCTCCATTGGTCTACTTCGGGAGGGGCCCTGCAGCACCAGGAGGGATATTCTGCAGAAGCACAAAGTTGGGTGTTTGCGTGGTGGAAGCAAGTTCTGTGACAGGAACTGGTTCTCTTTGGGATTTTGGCTGGGGGATGGGTGAGGGAGATGGCGCTTCCCAGAGCCTTTGTTCCCCACCAAGCTGAGCTCTGTCTTACAGGGCTCAACAACTCTCCCTCCAGCCCTCCTAGCAGAGCTGTTGACTTTAGCATTCCAGATGTTAATTCCCGCTGGCTGTCAGAACACACTCCGGCCCCTCCACTTTTGCAAGCCAGACTGGGGGCTCTGCCTCGCCAGGTGGGCTGGCTGCCCCTCCACTGCCTTAGCTC